>NC_042961.1:43583339-44183339 GCF_901001165.1 Salmo trutta | reverse complement strand
ATATAGAGCATCACCCATTGCAGTTTGACACCACTACAATCACTCCTGACTATATTATGTGATTGAGAGGTCTCACAGCGAAGATGGGCAAAGGGTAACAGCTAAAGTATAAATAAAGGATTACGACTGAACCACTGCAGGTTGACAAAGTACTGAGGCAGAAACGGACAGGCCATAGCACAGATATGCCAGCGGGCCTGTCTAAAAAAAAATTATTATTTTTTTTTTTAACACTACGATCATTATTTAGCTAATACTGTGGAAGACATAGGCTGGTGAAACGGAAATGCCCAGGATGTCTGGTCACACTCCGTCCACGTGCCTCGGTGTTCGCATGCTCTATAAGTCTCTAGAATGGACGTATGCATCCGGCAAGGTTTCTTGGCTAATTCAAACGGTGCCACCTCAAAAGGTTCCCCCCCCCATAGCACACATTGTAACCTAACTCTGTATGGGTCAACCATTGTCCCCTGCAGGGGTTGGAAGGTTAGATCTACTTGGCTGGAAACCAGCTGCCAAGCTCTGTATCTACACTGCACTACTGTCTACGTGTGCAGAAGTGATAAGAGGAAAGAACACGAGAGCCATAAATATTAGCCCGGTCAACGCTATCTCAAAATACAGCACATCATAAATCTTTTTATGCACAAGGCACATAGAAGTCTCTAATAGTTGAGTAATACACTGTGCCATTACTTTATATGGAAATGTAGCCTTGGGTCTTGGAATAACGAATGGGGCTAGCTCTTAATTTCTGTTATGATAAGTTCTCTTCGTGATTGCCTTCCATAAGGCAAAGATCTATCTTCATAAGGCTCTGTGAGGGTTGTGAGGACTATTAGTGCTGATAATCCATTGCTTTGATTTATTTCTATTACAATACGCCGGGTTACATCTTTCTTTTTTTTTATGTGAGCGAGAGAGGGATGGAAGAGATAACCAAAGAGTCGGACAATGAAAAGGAATCTGGGAATGAAAGACTTTAAATGTTCGTGCATGTTTGAATTAACTTTTTCTCCGTTCAACTTTCAACTTTTTTTTTTTATTGACAAAGGAGAAGGCGTGGTAACATTTTGGAGGTCATCTTTTAGAATTTCTGTGTTTTTTATCTTCTGCGGGGCCTTTATATTTGTATTTCACCTTGGTTTTGAATCTGATCAATCTTTAACGACAAAGGGATACTCTGGGATTTTGGCAATGATGACCTTTATCTTCTTCCCCAGAGTCAGATGAACTTGTGGATACCATTTTAATGTCTCTGTGTCCAGTATGAAGGAAGTTAGAGGTAGTTTTGTGAGCAAATGCTAACTAGCGTTAGCGCAATGACTGGAAGTCTATGGGTATCTGCTAGCATGTTATATAAAAATGGTATCCATGAGTTAATCTGACTCTGTGGAAGTATATACAGGGCTGCATTACCAAAATCCTGAAGTATCCCTTTAATAACAAGACAACAACAAAAAATTAACAAAATTAAACAGAACTGAATATTACAACGCACCAGAGTCCAAATAAGAACTTGAATCCCCATTTTATTATACATGTCCATCTGAGGCTGTGACCGTGGAAGATGAGAAGAGCACAAAGTCAATTGATCACGCTGTCTCTCTGTCTCTCTCTTTCCATCTCTCTCTCTCTCTCTGCCCCTCCCCTCTCTCTCTCTCTCGCTCTGCCCTCCCTCTCTCTTTCTTTCTCTCCCGCCCGCCCCTCCCTCCCTCCCTCCGTCCCTCCCTCCCTCCCTCCCTCCCTCCCTCCCTCCCTCCCTCCCTCCCTCCCTCCCTCCCTCCCTCCCTCGCCTTTGACCTGGCCAGGGTCGAAGGGATTAACAGCCCGGTTTAGGGCAGAGACTGGAATGAGTTTGGGGGGCTTCGGCCCTGTCTGTCCAGCCCCGGGAATCCGTCACCGTCACACCGACCCTACCGGCCCCCACTCTGGAATCGGTGGGAAAGGGGGATCGGAAGAGGGAAGGATAAAGATGGATGGGTAAGGGGCTTGTGCTCCTCTATCATAATTTCACAGCTCTGGGACAGCTACACCTCACACTGGGAATCATCCCTAACTGTGCCGGAGGACGGAGGGAGAAAGGGACCGAGAGAGGGATGGAGGGAGGAAAATAGGTTGGAGAGAGTGGGACCAATACACTGAATATCAACCCTGTGTGGTTTGTCACTTACAAAGAACAGCTACACCTATTTGCGCTCAGACATTAAATTGACAGACTGATTGAAATCCAATTTAAACTGATGTGACAATAGATTGTTTATGGGCCACTTGATGAAAAGGTCCATCAAATACTACCTTGTAAGAAATTCGATCACTCTTTTCAATTCATCCGATGTGTTTGACACCTCTGTGCATAATCACGAAGGGAAGGGAACTTAGTGAAGCCATATGCAGTAGGCACACAGCCATACAAACATGTATCCTCACATAAAGACTTCACCCCCCCCCCCCCCCCCCCCCCCCTATACAGATTAGGCCACTGCTGGGACTGAGGAAAATAGGTTTAGGGGACCCAGGGCTGCGTCTGTGGTTCCCCGTCTGGGCTTAGACACAGCCTGTCGATAACTAATCCTGACCTTTCCCCAGCCGCAAAATTGAAAATAAGAATAAGAAAAATAACATAGATGGTGGATGCTATCAAGAGGCGTGCGGCTCCAGTGGAGGATATGGTAGAGCTAATGGATTCAGCGCAGGGGTAAGGGGGAAATTGGACAGGCGTTCAGTTGGACGGCCCTATCAGTCCGGGGGCGAGGCCACACAGCACAGGGACTAATTCCTGTCTCCTTGTTCCGACCCAACAGCACAATCCCATCCAGGAGAGGAGCGGCAGTCACGGAGTGGCCGATTGCCGTGGGGATAGAGGGCAAACAGAATGGGAAATGTGTGTGTCGGTCTTCTGGATAGATAGAGATCTAGAAATTGACACCTGAAATGGCAACTTGAGGTAATTGGTGACCTATACAGATTGTAATATATGTGCAAAGCACTCTTCCGGCTCACGTCCCCCTGGTTCACACTGTGCAGGGAGTAGGGACTATATCTGTGGCCTCACCTATCATTTAGCATCCCTTTCCTTACACACGCACACAAATACAAACGCACACGGCGACACAAACAAACGCACACACGCCCATAAACGCACACTCCTGCTTGCTCTGTCGTACCTGTTAGAGCTCTAAATGACCTTCCCCATCGCCATGGCGAGGGTTGCCATGCATCTCAGTGTAGCGCATACATTTGCTTACATTACCTAGCCACCCACGGAGCTGGGAGAAGTAAGTACTGTGCTAACTCTCCCCAGGATCGAAAAGCAATTCATGCAAAAACATCATTCCATCATCTGCAGATGTTAGCCATGTCACTGTGTGAAAACTAGATACATGAACTAAAATAGTGTCAACTATGTGCTTCATACCAGTCACTCATTAATACAAGTCACTCGCTCAGTGTCACTCATTTTCACTGGTTGACAGGTGCGGCTGTGTCGCCTTTCCACACAACCCGACAACTTCTTAATTAGGTTGATCATTTAGCAGGCTGTGAAACCTTTCGCTATTTCATTCTGAAGCATGATACATAAGAGAGCTAAAACTAGGAGCATCTGCCAGTGGTGTTAACGGCTGAGCTGAGCTCTCCAAAACCAGGCGACTAAAAACCTGTAGAAGATCCTGGCCAGCTCTCCTAAACAAAATCCAACAAGGCCCAATCTCATTTACATTTACAAACAGCCGTGTAGTTACAGCCACCCTGTCCAACTGGAACTAGGCTCCTGGGTATACATTCATACGGCGAGCCTTGGCACGGAATGGCCACTTTCACACACAAAGGATAAAGAAACACACACACACAGAGCTATACACACAAGGGCAGGCACGCACGCACACACAGATGCATACACAAGCACACAGAGAGACAACACACACACACACACACACACACACACACACACACACACACACACACACACACACACACACACACACACACACACACACACACACACTAATCAAAGTGCCAGGCTGATGTACTGCTGGGGGCCACTAGGGGGAGCTATTTCCTCTTTCCTTGTCGGACAAGTGCAAAGGCAGTCAGTCTGTCCAGTCAGGTCTGTTTAATCTCTTCTATGCTGCGCTGGTGTTGTGATTTAGCTCTAGCTCATATATTGCCCTCACTCCAGGTCACCAGAGGGATTTCAGGTCAGTCCGTTTGCAGCTCCTAATTCCCTGCCTGTTGGTGGTTGGGATAATAAGGTGCGAGGATCTCGGCCGGGTCATTAGGCAAACCTAATCCGGTTTGAACAAGTCGACTGTACACACAGAGACAGAGAGGAGGAAGGAGAGAGAGAGAGAGAGAGAGAAAGCAAGTGAGACAGACTGAGAAGGGAGGGAAGGAGAGAGCAGAGCGAGAGAGAGACAGACAGAGAGAGAGCGACAGATGGAGGAGGGAGAGAGAGAGAGAGAGAGAGAGAGAGAGAGAGAGTGAGCGAGCGAGCGAGCGAGAGCGAGAGAAAGAGAGAGAGCGAGAGACAGACGGAGGATGGGGTGAGGAAGAGAGAGAGAGAGGAGAGAGAAGAGAGCGCAAGCGAGAGAGAGAGAGAGAGAGAGAAAGAGCAGTGAGAGAGAGAGAGAGAGAGAGAAAGAGCAGTGAGAGAGAGAGCGAGAGAGAGAGAGAGAGAGAGGAAAGAAAGAAACAGACACAAACCTGTACACGTACTGTTTACACACACACTCACTCACTAAAATGATTGGTTTCGCAGACGTTCGGGCATGTGGCATCGAGAATGAGAACGGTAGAATCTCTCTCTCTCCCAACCTCCCTCCCTCTCTCTTTCGGTTGGCAGATCAACAGGCCATACCTGTAACTGCTTCTTCCTGGGCGCTGGCACGTCTCCGCTGCTGAAAATGCGCCATGCCTTTTGATGCAAATAATACACATTTGTAAGACTCATTAGTTGCTCAGTGGGTAATGGTGCCAGGCAGACGCAGAGGCCCGGCTAGACAAAAGGAGATAGCATTTTAACAGCCGCCCAACACAGTATCCTTCCCAGAATTTTCATGGTATTGTTCGTTCCTGCCCAGATAACCAGAGTGAAAGAACATGGAGGTAGCGTAGGGGAGAGACCTACAGAGGTGTATTTTTTACTCTTCTGGGTAAATCGAAATATGGTTTCTCTTTTTTTCAAGGGAAACCATAAGGCAGCTCCACGTTTGACTTAAAATGGTAGAAATAGTATCGGTGGATGTGGGTTTATGGACCTGTTGAAATACTCCTTTCCTGCCCCCTTCCTTCAAAGTTACCAACAATCTGACATGACTGGAAATAGCTAGGCAGTCAAAGCTAACACATCCTAAATGTATGTCTGTGCCATTTTATGGCGGGTAGAGCCACGGCGGGTAGAGCCCCTTGTGGAGCTACGGCGGGTAGAGCCCCTTGTAGAGCTACGGCGGGCAGAGCCCCTCGTAGAGCTACGGCGGGCAGAGCCTCTTGTAGAGCTACGGCCGGCAGAGCCCCTTGTAGAGCTACGGCGGGCAGAGCCCCTTGTAGAGCTACGGCGGGCAGAGCCCCTTGTAGAGCTACGTTGGGTAGAGCCTCTTGTAGAGCTACGGCGGGCAGAGCCCCTTGTAGAGCTACGGCGGGCAGAGCCCCTTGTAGAGCTACGTTGGGTAGAGCCTCTTGTAGAGCTACGGCGGGCAGAGCCCCTTGTAGAGCTACGGCGGGTAGAGCCCCTTGTAGAGCTACGGCGGGTAGAGCCCCTTGTAGAGCTACGGCGGGTAGAGCCCCTTGTAGAGCTACGGCGGGCAGAGCCCCTTGTAGAGCTACGGCGGGCAGAGCCCCTTGTAGAGCTACGGCGGGCAGAGCCCCTTGTAGAGCTACGGCGGGCAGAGCCCCTTGTAGAGCTACGGCGGGCAGAGCCCCTTGTAGAGCTACGGCGGGCAGAGCCCCTTGTAGAGCTACGGCGGGCAGAGCCCCTTGTAGAGCTACGGCGGGCAGAGCCCCTTGTAGAGCTACGGTGGGCAGAGCCCCTTGTAGAGCTACGGCGGGCAGAGCCCCTTGTAGAGCTATACATTTACATTTAAGTCATTTAGCAGACGCTCTTATCCAGAGCGACTTACAAATTGGTGCATTCACCTTATGATATCCAGTGGAACAACCACTTTACAATAGTGCATCTAAATCTTTTAAGGGGGGGGGGGGTTAGAAGGATTACTTTATCCTATCCCAGGTATTCCTTAAAGAGGTGGGGTTTCAGGTGTCTCCGGAAGGTGGTGATTGACTCCGCTGTCCTGGCGTCGTGAGGGAGCTTGTTCCACCATTGGGGTGCCAGAGCAGCGAACAGTTTGGACTGGGCTGAGCGGGAACCGTGCTTCCTCAGAGGTAAGGGGGCCAGCAGGCCAGAGGTGGATGAACGCAGTGCCCTTGTTTGGGTGTAGGGCCTGATCAGAGCCTGAAGGTATGGAGGTATGGAGCTATGTTGGGTAGAGCCTCTTGTAGAGCTACGGCGGGCAGAGCCCCTTGTAGAGCTACGGCGGGCAGAGCCCCTTGTAGAGCTACGGCGGGTAGAGCCCCTTGTAGAGCTACGGCGGGCAGAGCCCCTTGTAGAGCTACGGCGGGCAGAGCCCCTTGTAGAGCTACGGCGGGCAGAGCCCCTTGTAGAGCTACGGCGGGCAGAGCCCCTTGTAGAGCTACGGCGGGCAGAGCCCCTTGTAGAGCTACGGCGGGCAGAGCCCCTTGTAGAGCTACGGTGGGCAGAGCCCCTTGTAGAGCTACGGCGGGTAGAGCCCCTTGTAGAGCTACGGTGGGCAGAGCCCCTTGTAGAGCTACGGCGGGCAGAGCCCCTTGTAGAGCTACGGCGGGTAGAGCCCCTTGTAGAGCTACGGCGGGTAGAGCCCCTTGTAGAGCTACGGCGGGTAGAGCCCCTTGTAGAGCTACGGCGGGTAGAGCCCCTTGTAGAGCTACTGGCAGTGCAGAGTTATTCTCCAGCCCTTCATCAACACACCTGATTCAGCCAATCGCAGTCCTGAAGAGCATCTCATTTGAATCAGCTGAATCAGGTGTGTTCATGCACAGCTGGAACAATATGCTGCATATCCACTGGCTCTGCAGGAAGGTTGGCCACCCCTGATTTAGACTATGGTTGCATCTATAAAGGCACCCTGTTCACTGGTCAAAATAAATGCACTATATAGGGAATAGAGTGTCATTGGGATGCAACCTATTCCTCTTTGTCTGTGAAGGTCAATGGAGTGGCGCCCCCTAGTGGAGAGTGTCCTGTTTCTGCATACAGAGTTGTTGTTTTTTATGGAGTGTTCGCCTCCAGCTATCCACAGCATGGCTAATTAGCTGGAGTAATTATTTGCTTAGGCAGACAAAGTGAGCGTTTTGTCTGCGTTCGGCACTTTCAAGAGAGGGAACATTGTGTCCGGATGAGGACACAGTCAATAGATGGGAGTAGCCGTGGGTGAGAAACTGACAACAATGGTCACGACGTGCCACCGTGAGTCGTGACCTGTCCGAGGAAGAGATACGCAGTGTTTGATTTTGAATTGAATAATAACATTTGGGCTCAATCACGTTTTGGATTAGATATTTATATTTGTAGCGTTGCATGCATTTGATCGTGTGCGAATGTTTTGAATCACGGCAGTGATTAGGTGTATGATGGCTCTCTTCATTCAGTCATGAGGAAATGAATTGACATTCAATTGACATTCAATTCATGATGTTCATAACATCATCTGAAATGGACAATGTCTGTGCAGATATAGGTTTGCGTCCCAAATGGCACTCTTTTCCCTATATAATGCACTACTAACATATGGGCCCGGGTCAAAAATAGTGCACTATAAAGGGAATAGGGTGCCTTTTGTCACCTGCGCCATAAATGAACAGTAACCACAGAGTTACTGAGAAAAATGCTAAATTGGGCTTTGGTAGAATATAATACTGTAACTTCATAAACAGAAGACAGACAAGAGCCTAATGCATTGGTGTTGTTTAAGCTGTCACGTCATGGGCAGTGGTCTGTGAGAGACTTACTGTATAGAGGGACTACAGAATGAACCTGTCCCCTGACTTACACACACACACACACACACGCACACACACACGCACACGCACACGCACACACGCACACACACACGCCATATACAGACAGTGTGATAAAACAAAGCACTTAAGAAATCAAAGTGAGAACGGCAGGGGCTGGGAGTGAAGGACACCGATCGGGGCTGGGGGGTGGTGGGGGGAGCCATCATCCCCACACATGCTGCCCAGCCCCTTGCTATGCACACACACACACACACACACACACACTTGAGGAAGCTGTGGCTTATGATGCTGTATGCATTCATATGATGCCATTTTCTGTTCTCTCTACTACCGTACGGCAAGCGGTACTGATGCACCAAGTCTGGAACCAACAGACCCTGAACAGCTTCTACCCCCAAGCTATAAGACTGCTAACTAGTTAGTTAAATAGCTACCCGGATTATCTACATTGACCCTCTTTTGCATCAAAATCTTGACTCATCACATATGCTGCTGTTACTGTTTATTATCTATCTCGTTGCCTAGTCACTTTATCTCTACCTGTATGTACATATCTACCTCAATTACCCCGTACTCCTGCACATGGACTCTGTACTGGTACCCGTGTATAATGCCAAGTTATCATTACTCATTGTGTATTTATTCCTTGTGTTATTATTTTCTATATTTTTGCATTGTTGGGAAGTAAGCTTTTCAATTGTGATATCATCATATTCAAATGTAAGTGTTTTATTATGACTATAATCCCCATGGCAAAGTAATAGAATGGGTTTCAAATCAACACTGTTTCTCTTATCACCCAAACATTCTAAATTCAAACATTTCCTTGATTTTGCGTTGTTATGTTTAAAAAAATAGATTTTGCCATGACAATGAAAAATCGTGACATTAAAGTGCATCACATACGCACGCACGCACGCACACACACACACACACACGTTGTAAAAATAATATCTGCCGTTTAGCAGATGGCTTTATCCAAAGTGACTTACAGTCATTTGTGCATACATTTTACATATGGGCGGTCCCAGGAATCGTACTCTCAATCCTGGCGTTGCAAGCGCCATGCACTACCAACTAAGCTACAGAGGACCAGCATGATCGCAAACATACATGTTAGCAAATAGATAGTTCTAGAAACATCAGGACATGCAGGAACATACCGGTGAACAGCTAAACAGCACATTCACAAACAGTCAAAGCAATTCCACGTAGAAATAAAATCCCTAACACCGCCCTTCCCCCTCCGCCCCCTTCCCGCTCCACCCCCGTCGCCTCCCAGCCCCCTCCTAGGTGTATTGAACAGCCGAGTCGAGCACCTTAAATCTGTTCATCTGTCAAAGCCGTCAGAGTCTATGCGTCATCCTGAGTCCTCGGAGCAGTGGGGTAACAAACACAAGTGGCGTCCTAAATGGCACCCTTTGCCCTACACAGTGCACTACTTTTGACCGGCGAATATGGGGCTCTGCTCAAAAGTAGTGTACTATGTAGGGAATATGCCATTATCTCTCTGAGAAGCCAGAAGAAGGAGATTTACCATATTTTAAATAGAACCAGAGCAGTGCAGTTTGCCAAGTAATGAAATCCTATTCCGTCATGGCTAGTTCTGTACGAATTAGACGTCATTATAAACTGGCAAATTGTATAAGTATGGATTATCCATTGTGAACTACAGCATTTTATTGAGCATAGCATAGGATGCTCATCTCAAGGATCTTATTCCAGAGGCACGAGAGCAATGTACAGCCAATTCCTCCTTGACTAGCTTACTTACTACACAACCACTGTACACACATAAGGACAAACAAATCATAGTCATATCATCAGACACACGCACGCACGCACGCACGCACGCACACACGCACACACACACACACACACACACACACACACTCAAAGACAATGACACACACCCACAAACAAATGACTTCCATTTGCTCTTTAGGGATCTGCTTACATCAGCATGCTGAACTCACATCCCCTGGCACTAACACAGGGGGCACCAGGGAGGTGTATTTGGGCACTGAGATGTGTTCAGATTCTACATGCTCCAGGGCTTCAATGACCTTTGAGAGTGTGTGCGTGCGCACGTGTGTGTGTGTAGCTGTCTGTGTGTTTGAGTGTGTGTGTGTGTGTGTGTGTGTGTGTGTGTGTGTGTGTGTGTGTGTGTGTGTACAGCTGCTTGCTCTCCTTAGCATTCCTGCCAGGTGCCTTTCCAGGGGGACGTTCTGTGTCATCGCGGACCAGTATACAAGCGCCACCTGAGCGCTGCAATCTCTCTAATTGATTGCGGGTGTTGTCGCCACGCCGCACCGTATCCTGACTCAAGAGGCCTCCGTATCTCCCGCTGACATGCCTCACCTTGTTCCCAGCGAACATGGGGTTTCGAGGCGTGCGGTCGCACCATTGTGAGACGTGCGTTTGTCGAATTCAATACAAAGGAGAATATTTTTCGACTCAAGCTCGGATGACGTTGAGTCGAAGGTGTGAAGGTGGACAGTAGTATTGGAAAACCGGTCTGTGAATACGACAATTCAAAGTTTGGCCCAAACGCTCTTAGTCACTAGTACCCATATCACCTCTTCTGAAGACATTCCTCTATATTTGTAGCCCTCTCTATCTACCTTACTCTCTCTTCCTATAGACCCTCCCTTAAGGTCACTCTCCCTTTCCCTCTTTCACTCCTATTTTTCTCTCTCTCTTTCTCGCTCTGTCATTTACAGTTTTTCTCTCACCCTCTCCCGCCATCTCTCCTGTGAGCGGTGAGATGAGAGTGTGTGTTTGACGCGGTAGGGGAGGAGGTGTGGGGGTTTAATGTCAGACCGTGCCATGATCCGCTCTGAGGAGTTGATTTGCTCCGGCTCAGCGCCCAAGAGGCCGATTAGCATTCTGTCGCTAACCCCATCTCCCACATACTGTACCCGTATGCACGGCACCATACATCTGCTGCCGCCACCATCCCTTCACCCGCTCAACCATTTCCTCCTCCCTTCTTCTTACTTAGTCGTTCCCACCACCCACGCTAATAGCGAGGCCTACAACTACATTCTTTGAAAAAAAGTTGCTATGTAGAAACTAAAAGGGTTCTTTGGCTGTCCCCATTGCAGAACCCTTTGAAGAAACCTTTTTGGTTCCAGGTAGAACCATCTGTGGAAAGGAGGGAGACAGCCGAATAACCCTTTTTTCTAAGAGTGTACGACTGCCACATCCTTTCCCAGCTACCCTGCTATCCTGGAGTTAGTTCTTATAGATTCAGAAAAGTACTTGTGAGTATAGGAGTAATTATCCAAGCAGGATATAGACCAATTTCTTTCCCACCCTGTAGGAGTTTTACCTATTGTGATGATGCGGTACCTGTTCAGACCTACACTCAGACAGAGGCCTATGCCTTGGGCTCTTAAAAGACTTGCCAGTCTCATTGGCATTGAGACAGAGTCGCGGCAGGTTGGTGTTTGTGGTAATGAGACCAGTACCGATGCCGGTGGGGAGACATTGATCGATCTGAAATAACCAGATTACTGGTTGTTGGGTTTAGAACTCCGGAAAAGCTCCCCGCTCCCCTTAAAACTGTATGTCCCCTCCAATTGAATGTTAAGATAATTGGATCTGAAAGTTCAGAAAGAAATGTATGTTGTTTTGATAACCCAAATAATCAATGTAATAATACTCTATAAGATACAATGTTGGTAAAGTCGAATAAGAAATGAGAACGTGTGCTAATATGCCAATAGCTATTGAATAAGTATTGACATACAAAGTTTATGGTCAAACCTTGTGTGGAACACTGAATAAATATACCTATGACATTTAATTAGAGAGATTTAAATTCATTTAATTGAATCAAAGCCTATTGGATGATAACTTGTTTTTAAGTAGGACAGAAGAATTTATGACAGACTTTCTCCGACATAACATAGATACAGAAGATCCCCTTATTGTATGGGACACTTTTAAATGTGTCTTTTGAGGCCATGCAATTAAATACTCGTCTTTAAAACAAAAGCAATTTTGGTCAAAAGAGTTCGTATTAACAAAGGAAATAGAAGGATAAATAGAAACTGTACCATAGAGGCACAGAATAAGTTAAAGGAAAAACTGAAATAAATGGAGTAACTTATTCAAGAAAGATCAAGTGTAATGTATTATAAAAATAAAGCGATCTATATGGAACATGGGGAAAAATACCAAACCTTTTTTGATTTACTCAGAGGACCGTTATTAGCATGTTTGAACCACTCCAATACAAATGGTAGATTATATATATAAAGAGTACCAGTCAAAAGTTTAGACACACCTACTCATTCAAGGGTTTTTCTTTCTTTTTACTGTTTTCTACATTGTAGAATAATAGTGAAGACATCAAAACTATGAAATAACACATACAGAATCATGCAGTAACCAAAAAAGTGTTCATCAAATCAAAATAGATTTTACATTTGAGATTCTTCAAAGTAGCCTTGATGACAGCTTTGCACTCTCTTGGCATTCTCTCAACCAGCATCATGAGGTAGTCACCAGAAATGCATTTCAATTGACAGATGTGCCTTGTTTAACATTAATTTGTGGAATTTGTTTCCTTCTTAATGCATTTGAGCCAATCAGTTGTGTTGTGATAAGGTAGGGGTGGTATACAGAAGATAGCCCCTATTTGGTAAAAGACCAAGTCCATATCATGGCAAGGACAGCTCAAATAAGCAAAGAGAAATGACAGTCCATCATTACTTTAAGACATGAAGGTCAGTCATTCTGGAAACTTTGATGAAAATGTCTCTCATGAGGACCGCCACAGGAAAGGAAGACTGCTGCAGAGGATAAATTCATTAGAGTTAACTGCACCTCAGATTGCAGCCCAAAAAAATGCTTCACAGAGTTCAAGTAACAGACACATCTCAACATCAACTGTTCAGAGGAGACTGCATGAAACAGGCCTTCATGGTCGAATTGCTGCAAAGAAACCATTGCTAAAGGACACCAATAATAAGAAGAGACTTGCTTGGGCCAAGAAACACAAGCAATGAACATTAGACTGGTGGAAATCTGTCCTTCCAAATTTGAGATTTTTGGTTCCAGCCGTCGTGTCTTTGTGAGACGCAGAGTAGGTGAAGGGATTATCTACTCATGTGTGGTTCCCACCGTGAAGCATGGAGGAGGGTGGTGTGATGGTGTGGGGGTGCTTTGCTGGTGACACTGTCAGTGATTTAATTAGAATTCAATGCACACTTAACCAGCATGGCTAGATGAACGATGATCTCTGCATGTATGGTTCCCACCAGGAATTCAAAGCACACTTAACCAGCATGGCTACCACAGCATTCTGCAGCGATACACCATCACATCTGGCTTGCGCTTAGTGGGACTATCATTTATTTTTCAACAGGACAATGACTCAAAACACACCTCCAGGCTGTATAAGGGCTATTTGACCAAGGATAGTGTTGGAGTGCTGCATCAGATGACCTGGCCTCCACAATCACCTGACCTCACCCAATTGAGATGATTTGGGATGAGTTGGACTGCAGAGTGAAGGAAAAGCAGCCAACAAGTGCTCAGCATATGTGGAAACTCCTTCAAGACTGTTGGAAAATCATTCCAGCTGAAGCTGGTTGAGAGAATGCAAAGAGTGTGCAAAGCTGTCATCAAGGCAAAGGGTGGCTATTTGAAGAATCTAAAATCAAAAATATATTTTGATTTGTTTAACACTTCTTTGGTTACTATGTGTTATTCCATATGTGTTATTTCATAGTTTTGATGTCTTCACTATTATTCTACAATGTAGAAAATAGTAAAAATAAAGAAAAACCCCTGAATGAGTAGGTGTGTCCAAACGTTTGACTGGTACTATATATTGATAAAACAAATATATGGGGGCTCCGTAATGATGCAGACAATTACGCTGATGAAAGCTACAATCTATCTGCAATATTAAAGCTGATCTACACCCTAAATGTACTTTGGGGAATTGTAAAATGCAATGAGTTACAGATGAACATTGGCTTGTGAATAGGTTACATTTGTCTTATTGAACTGATACTAGTGTAACTGTCAACTGTACTGTATATCTACACGTCTTCTTTTGAAAATGGTGGCTTGACATCAGTAAGGCTGGTAGATGCCATCCAACCCATGCATTACATCGCCTAACTTGAGATGTCATAATTTGATTAGGTGCTCAAGTTCTGTTATATGAGCCGTGCATCTGATAGTTGGTATAAAATCCATAGGTGAGGAGTGCAAACTTTATTGAACTAAAGTGAGAATAAACTTTGGATTATTGAACTCACCCCAGGAGCTCAATAAATGTCATGTTCGATTAGGTGACGGAGCCAAGGTAATGAGCATCGGAGTTTGTGTTCCACAAACTCCAGCAAAGGAAAACAAGGCTATAACGGTGTAGGAGTGAAGTTACCATTGAGATAACAGAGTTAGAGAAAGACAGATACGTTTTGGGTATTTCCAAGAATCTTCGAACCAGCCCATTAGTGAGTCCCTCAACATTCCGAACAACGAGAGACGACTCCGTAAAATAATAATAATAATAGAATATGAATTTTCAAACGTCAACCTCGAGGCAAAGTGCTCGATCATCGGCGATCGCCGCCCTAATCCCTTGTCTGGGGCACAGCTTGAAGCTCCTGCCTTTCGTCCTGCCGCTAAATCACAGAGCGCCGTCGCTTTATTCTTTCATACATCAAAATAAGAGAGGAGTATGTATTTTGTCTGCAAGTGTATATTTACAAATGAGTGGTTTTAATTTAAAAGAATGACTCAATTCTTCTCCGGTGTCAAAGACATGATGAGTAATGCTTTGCCTGGAGTCGTGCTGCAAGTGATTGGTTTTCTATTGCATCAAAATCAGAGATTCATAGATCATGATAAAGTGGTGCGGCTTGGACAATGCTTCATTAATGACTAGGGGAAGCTGCAGACAAGGAAGCTATTTTTTTTGAAGAAACAGAGTTTTCTACAAATACAGCTTGATTGCACTGGAAACGTATGTTGCTTTCAAACATCGTTCAGAAGCATGACATAGTTACCAGATAAAAAGCAAGGTTGTACAATGTATGTGATGCTGGTGGTGCTCAAACTTTCAGGTAACTACTGTACATTGCAGTGATTTTACTGCATGGTGATTGAGTACAGGGGTTACTGTAAGAACACTACAATGGCCTGAAAGGGTAAAACCTTTACTCGAAGCATCATTGCGTGCTGTGCTGTCATTTGCACAGAGAAGAACCTATGAGGCTGCTCTCGGAAACTTTGCAGGAGAGTGGTAGATGGAGGGATAGGCCAACATTAGGACAGGTCCTTTAGGACATTTCTGAATTCTGTTTTTCCTTCCTTCTCAGTCTTTTGCTTAGCTCGAGTCCTTGAGGTGGCTCCCCTGTTCCCATTCCCCTCCTGGCTGTGTGGATTTTTAATAGAGAACCCCCTCCACCACCATTTCCCCTGCCCTAAAACTATATTTACAGTTACCCCGTGGCCCTGCCAAATCAGGCGCCCTCAAATTGGGTAGTTTAAGGCCCCGGGAGAGTAAGGAGCGTGTTTTATCACTAGATATGCCGAGAAATCAATGTGCCCTCACCAATGACTGTCTCTTTATGGACAGTCAGGGAAATGCACAGCTGAAGGAGCAGGAAGTGAGTGAAGGCCTTCATTTTCACCCTCCCAAACTTAAACACAGGTTTTAGCACATTGGGCTCTGTAGCTTATAGCTTCCGTATTGGAGTCCATTTGAGCAGTTGGGGAGATTCTTTGTCTTGATGGCTTTGCATAAACCGACGAAGGAAAGTGTACAGACAAGATGACTCAGCGTACCTGCATACCTGCTACTGTATGAGAGTATGAGAGTACACCAGCGGAGGCTGCTGATTGGAGGACGGCTCATAATAATGGCTGGAACAGAGCGAATGGAATGGCATCAAACCACGTGTTTGATCTATTTGTTACCATTCCACCTATTCCGCTCCAGCCATTACCACCAGCCCATCCTCCCCAATTAAGGTGCCACCAACCTCCTGTGGAGTACACACACACACACACACACACGTCAGGCACAACTCCACAGTTCAATCACTAGGTGTGTTGCAAATGCCGTAGGGGAAACTATGCAACTGACTCAATCGCAGCCGTGTCTTTATTTAGAAAGGCTGCTGCTGCTTCCCAGGTCCAGACTCAAGGTCGGTGGTTGCATCACGTATGGACAGCGCCTGCCAGCAATGAAGCCTATCAGTCATCAGCCTTAATGAAGAGGGGGGTCAGGCAGTCATTCTGGCATAAAAATAGACACCAGGGGAGTCAACGCGTAAGCTTTCAGGGACGAGGCCAGGAATGGGACTTGGCAAGGGGGTACCTCTGGATTATCAGTTGCCTGACGACTCACACTGAATTCCACCACTATCCAACCTAATTTTTTATGATATCCAGCACAATACCAGTCTACATATCCCATTCATGTCCATAACGGAAATTAAAATGTTCTTTGGTACACCTGTTCTCTGAGCTTGCTGATGGACAAATCTGAAGACGTTTTAAAATCGGCTAAAGCGTTTGTCTACAATGTGAGTTTTTTATAATGAACTATATTTTGTCTTTGGACGCATGGGGTTATTGTTTTTTACACATTTCATTATTAAGTCCTGCGAATATATGTTCAATGATTATATATACAGTGCCTTCGGAAAGGTTTCAGACCCCTTGACCCCCTGTTCTTGACGTAATATGGACTCGGTCTTTTACCAAATAGGGCTATCTTCTGTATACCAACCCTACCGTGTCACAACACAACTGATTGGCTCAAGAGCATTAAGAAAGAAATAAATTCCACAAATTCACTTTTAACAAGGCACACCTGTTAATTGAAATTCATTCCAGGTGACTACCTCGTGAAGCTGGTTGAGAGAATGCCAAGCATGTGCAAAGCTGTCATCAAGGCAAAGGGTGGCTCCTTAGAAGAAAATCAAATATCAAATATATTTTGACTTACATTGGATTTGCTTATGCTGTATTAAGATTTGAACATGTTAAAGATCTGAGAAAGAGAAACAAAACGATGATAAAATGACTCCATTGAATTTGTTTATACTGCATATGCAGTGTGTAAGGAGAAAGAGTGTGTGGATTTCTTTCAGTATTGTTTTCATACAGTGCCTTGCAAAAGTATTCGGACCCCTTGGATTTCTTCACATTTTATTGTGTTAAAGGAGGGATTAAAATTTATTTAATTGTAATTTTCTTCTCAACAATCAATTCAAAATACTCAATCATTTTTAAAGATGAATAAAAACTTGATAAATAAAATATAGTCATTGCATAAGTATTCAGCCCTTTGTTAAGGAAAGGCTAAATTGGATCAGACACATACATCAAAGACACAGTTGTCCTTCTGATTTTAAAACAATTATAGAGTTCAATGGCTGTGATGGGAGACAACTGAGGAAGGATCAACAGCATTTTAGTGACTCCACAATAATGAAAAGAGTGAAAAGACCACAAATATACAGAATAAAAATATTTCAAAGCATGCATCTTGTATGGAGCAAGGCACTAAAGTAATACTGCAGAAAAAAACACAGCAAAAGAATACACTGTTTTTGGCCTAAATGCAAATCCTTGTGTTTGGGGAAAATCCAACACAACACATCTCTGAGTGACTGCCTCTTTATTTTCAACTATGGTGGTGGCTGCATCATTGTGTGTATGCTTGACATCGGCAAATACGGGAAGTTATATCCGGGAAGTTTTACCGGATAAAAATAAACGGGTTGAGGCTAAGCACAGGAAATAATCCTAAAGGAAAACCTGCTTCAGTCTGCTTTACACCAGACACTGGGGGAGAAATTCCCCTCTCAGCAGGACAATAACTTACAACACAAGGCCAAATCTACATTGGAGTTGCTTACCAAGAAGACAATGAATGTTCTTGAGTGGCCAAGTTATCATTTTGACTTGAATCTGCTTGAAGATCTATGGCAAGACTTGAAAATTGCTGCCTAGCCATGAACCCCAACATCTTGACAGAACTAGAAGAATTATGAAAAGAATAATGGGCTAATATAACACAATCCGGGGGTGTAAAGCTCTTCGAGACTTACCCAAGAAGACTCATAGCTGTAATCTCTGCCAGGTGTTTCTAACATGTATTGACTCAGGAAGCTGAATATTTATGCAACAACTATATTTTAGTTATTTCATTCCTATTAATCTTTAAAAACTGTAAAATATTTGCATTACAGAGTATTTTGTATAGATTGTTGACAGAAAATTCGAATTAAATCCCTTTTAATCCTACTTTGCAACACAATGCAATTTGAAAAAATCCAAGGGGTATGAATACTTTTGCAAGGCACTGTATTTACAGTTGGAAGTTCACATACACTTAGGTTGGAGTCATTAAAATTCATTTTTCAACCACTCCACACATTTCTTGTCAACAAACTATAGTTTTGGCAAGTTGGTTAGGACATCTACATTGTGCATGACACAAGTCATTTTTCCAATAATTGTTTACAGACAGATAATTTCACTTATAATTCACTGTATCACAATTCCAGTGGGTCAGAAGTTTACATACACTAAGTTGACTCTGCCTTTAAACAGCTTGGAAAATTCCAGAAAATGATGTCATGGCTTCAGAAGCTTCTGATAGGCTAATTGACATAATTTGAGTCAATTGGAGGTATTTCAAGACCTCCCTTCAAACTCAGTGCCTCTTTGCTTGACATCATGGGAAAATCAAAAGAAATCAGCCAAGACCTCAGAAAAAAATTGTAGACCTCCACAAGTCTGGTTCATCCTTGGGAGCAATTTCCAAACGCCTGAAGGTACCACGTTCATCTGTACAAACAATAGCACACAAGTATAAACACCATGGGACCACGCAGCCATCATATCACTCAGGACAGAGACACGTTCTATCTCCTAGAAATGAACGTACTTTGGTGCGAAAAGTGCAAATCAATCCCAGAACAACAGCAAAGGACCTTGTGAAGATGCTGGAGGAAACAAGTACAAAAGTATCTATATCCAAGGTTAAACGAGTCCTATATCGATATAACCTGAAAGGCCGCTCAGCAAGGAAGAAGCCACTGCTCCAAAACTGCCATAGAAAAGCCAAACTACAGTTTGCAACTGCACATGGGGACAAAGATTGTACTTTTTGGAGAAATGTCCTCTGGTCTGATGAAAAAAATATAGAACTGTTTGGCCATAATGACCATCATTATGTTTGGAGAAAAAAGTGGGAGGCTTGCAAGCTGAAGAACACCATCCCAACCGTGAATCACGGGGGTGACAGCATCATGTTGTGGGGTGCTTTGCTGCAGGAGGGACTGGTGCACTTCACAAAATAGATGGCATCACGCGGAAGGAAAATTATGTGGATATATTAAAGCAACAGCTTAAGACGTCAGTCAGGAAGTTAAAGCTTGGTCGCAAATGGGTCTTCCAAATGTACAATGACCCCAAGCATACTTCCAAAGTTGTGGCAAAATGGTTTAAGGACAACAAAGTCAAGGTATTGGAGTGGACATCACAAAGCCCTGACCTCAATCCCATAGAAAATTTGTGGGCAGAACTGAAAAAACGTGTGCGAGTAAGGAGGCCTACAAACATGACTCAGTTACACCAGCTCTGTCAGGAGGAATGGGCCAAAA
The DNA here is from genome assembly GCF_901001165.1 of Salmo trutta. Lineage (NCBI taxonomy): Eukaryota > Metazoa > Chordata > Actinopteri > Salmoniformes > Salmonidae > Salmo > Salmo trutta. The sequence continues at coordinate 44,163,636 of NC_042961.1, read as the reverse complement.
TTCACCCAATTTATTGTGGGAAGTTTGTGGAAGCCTCCCCGAATCATTTGACCCAAGTTAAACAATTTAAAGGCAATGCTACCAAATACTAATTGAGTGTATGTAAACGTCTGACCCACTGGGAATGTGATGAAAGAAATAAAAGCTGAAATAAATCTTTCTCTCTACTATTATTCTGACATTTCACATTCGTAAAATAAAGTGGTGATCCTAACTGACCTAAGACATGGAATGTTTACTAGGATTAAATGTCAGGAATTGTGAAAAACTGAGTTTAAATGTATTTGGCTAAGGTGTATGTAAACTTCCGACTTCAACTGTATATATTAGTCTGGACAACCTACATACAAAAAATTATGAAGATCTGATCATTTAAAAATGTATTCACATGATTTGTGAAAGTGTTAAAAACCAATAACCCCATGTGTCCAAAGACTAAATATACTGTAGTATGATACAGAAATGGCTATAGTTCAGAAACGACAATGAGTTGAATCATATAATATGATTTTTATTTTGGAATAATTGGGTCTAGAACAGCAAAAATAACAATACTATATGCTTTTAAACTATTTCATTCTGAAATGGGTTTCAGAGTACATGTGCTGAAGTCATTTGAATGACTATTTCAAATTTTTCGAAAATCGAATAAAAATCGAATCAAATCAAACTTTATTGGTCACATACACGTGTTTAGCAGATGTTATTGCGGGTGTAGCAAAATGCTTGTGTTTCTAGTTCCGAAAGTGCAGTAATATCTAACAAGTAATATCTAACAATTTCACAACATATACCTAATACACACAAATCTAAGTAATGGAACATCATGAAGAATATATAAATATATGGATGAGCAATGGTTCATCCTAGTTTGATTTGGCCTGGTCCAGCTTGGATGGGTATATTCAGCGAGTGTGCAGAGCGTCCTCTCAGCCTATAAGAGCCAACCTCTGGGTCCCATGAGTACGCCACTCAAGTCATGACACTTCCATGTAAACAGCTGACAAGCCCCCAACAGCATTTCTCACTCTCACACACATGTCTACTGTGTGGCTGGAATCTGTCCCCTTTCAAGTCAATTGTCTGAGTATGTGTCTGTGAGTGTGAGTGTGTCACATTTTTTTAAGAGATGTGTTATCGTGTGTGTTCATTCTTTGATTGTGTGTGTGATAGTGAATGAGAGAGAGAGAGAGAGAGAGCGAGAGGGAGAGAGAGAGAGAGAGAATGTAAGTAAGTGTATGTATTTGATTGTGTGTGTGTGTGTGTGTGTGTTTAAGCGCACATGCACTGGGGCAAGGGTAAGACGGGGTCAATGCAGAAAGGGAGTATGTGTCTTAAGAAGCCCTGTCACATGAGAGCAGAAGGACTTTAAAGTACATTAAAGTGCTGTCACTGTTAATGATCAAACAGATGGACAGATTTAGTTTGCAATTAACGCTAACAAAACTATTTTGCCCCAGAGGAAAGACAAACTACTATAACGGCCCTGTAGTACACCACTCCACTGAAGAAACAAGGGTCTTTTTTCAAAATCAATCCAAAAGTCGAGGGAGGGTGTACCAATCAAGCGAACTGATTGTCTCAATTATGGAGATGAAGCTAGGGGTAGAATTGACACCAACCTGTCCTTAGGTAAAAAAATGTTTCTGGTAATCATAGTGCTTCAGAACTTTCTTCTTCTCTATTTTGAGAACCATGTTATACTCGTTGCTGAAAAATGTAAACTCCAAAGAGAATCGAGATGTGATCTCACTTGAATAGAAATTGGAGGCTGCGATTTAGTTGAAAGACTGAAACTTTTGAAAACTTGGTTTAATCAAACCAAAATATGAGGGTTGGAGAAAGGATGTCTGATGAAGATTATGCTTCAGATTGAAAAGATGAGTTCACAAGGGCTGCGTTTAGACAGGCAACCCAATTCGGATATTATTTACACAAATTGCTCTTTTTACCAATCAGATCAGCTCTGAAAAAAAACTGATGTGAAAAGATCTGATGTGATTGGTCAAAAGACCAATTAGTGGGATTTTTAAATTTTTTTTTAATTAGGCTGCCTGTCTAAATGAAGCCAAAGGCCTGCCCTGAAAACTCAGTGTTGTCTATATCCATACAAAATAACACTTCAAAAGCAATTATCTCCATAGGCTCCCAGTGCTTTACAAAACCACAGGCTGCAATATTCCTACATCTGACAGCATGCAGCATCAATGCCACTGTCAAAACACACCATTTAATTTCTATAATATACTGTAGAACTACTAATCTACATGGGATGCAACAGATACAAGACTGAAGTGTATATATTTATGTACTGTATGTATCACCAATACATTCTGACCTTGCATCAGCTGTACCTGCATGAACATACCAGAACTCAAGGATTTAACATAAATTACACATACCGGGCACATTATGGTTTCATATGACATTTACTGTGTGTCACTCTCCTGCATTGAGCCCACATGGGACTCCCATGAGGCCCTGAGGTAGCTAGCGACAGATGGCAGACCCCCTTACGGAGCGGGTATAGGGTTGGCGCTAGCATACCCACCAGCCTGGAGTAACCACACATGTTCCCACAACGTGGTCTCAGGGCAATTCCGTATTATTCTGTACTTAAATCTGTGACACTCCATTTAGTATATGTTATATTATGTTAGGTTACATTATGAATGGAATAGGGGTCTTACAATATCATACGGATTGTATGATGTAACTTATCATACGTCTTGGAGGATATTTAGTATTATAAGTCTATCTCTGAGAACAGATCGCTTGTTGCGTCTTAACAACAAAGGAGAATTACAGGGAGAATTTACATTGATGGTTAGGTTAACTAACAACAAAGGTTAGGATAATTTGCGTAAAAGATTAGGAGAATTAAAACAACAAAGGTTAAGTGAATTTGCGTAGCGGGATAGGTGAATTAGGTTAAGTTTAGACAAGGGTTAGCTAAAATGCTACAGTTATCCCCGACGCAACTTGAACACACAACCTTTGGATTGCTAGACGGTCGCAGATTATGCCCACCCATCCCCGACCAACCACCCTACTTTAGTTTCTGTCTAAAGTAACTAGACTATTAGTACATATCATACATCTTGGAGGTTGTCTGACATTCGTATAGTATATTTCGTATGGCTCTGAGGCCAGGCTGGTTCCCAGTGCAATTAAGTCTAGCTGACCCCTTTGAGCCCTGGTACCAGTGGGGTGTTTCCGTGACATTTCCCCATGCAGATGCTAATGCATGCATGTCCAATGTGAAACACCCTTTCCCACACGTCATGCCGTGCACATATGGCCACTCCGTGTAAGGCACGGTTAATAATGCTGACATGTTTAGGAACTTGATACGATACCATAACGTGCTGCTGGAACACCGGCGGGAGACCTATATGGGTTTGACCATCTGAATGAAAGGGAAAGGACCAACAAAGTTGATGAGATATATATATATATATATATGTAACTGCCAAAATAAAGGAAACACTTGAGTAAATGAGGGATGCAATGTATATTGAAAGCAGATGCTTCCTCACAGGTGTGGATACTGAGTTAATTAAGCAATTAAAACATCCCATCATGCTTACACTTCAGCTCCACTATAAGCGTTGCGTTGCTTTGCCATCAGCGTCGTGACAATGTGACATTCTACCTGCTACACAGAGCGTGTTGTTTAATAAGCGGAGAGGAGCAGACAGGAGAGCGTTTATTCTAAAACGACTGACAACAGTTCCGTAAGGTACACTGAGGAAACGGAAAACAACTACCCACAAACCCCAAAGGAGAACAGGCTGCCTAAGTATGGCTTCCAATCAGAGACAACGAAAGACACCTGCCTCTGATTGGAAACCATACCGGCCAAAACATGGAAAACAAAACATAGAAATAGAATACTAGAAAAACCCACATAGAAACAGAAAACCCAAAATACATACAAAACAAGCCCCCCTGCCACGCCCTGACCATACTACTATGGCAAATGACCTCTTTCACTGGTCAGGACGTGACATATGAATTCAGAGGGCTAAAATTATTAAATATTTAAACATTGAACCTCTCACTAAAGGCTTCAGTCATACAAAAGTTATACTTAAATCCAAACTCACTTTCGGTTATTTGAAAATGAAATAATCTCCAAAACATCACTTTTTTTTAAAACAAGTCATATAAAGCTGGTTCCAATTTCAGTTTAATCCACCAGAAAAGACAGAATAAATATTACAACAAATATTATGGTTAAACTCAAATATACTATTTGATAACAAAAATCATTAAAAAAACTAAGAAAAACAGTATAAGCTTTGTTAATGATATCATAAATAGGACTGGGGGAGCGATGTCACACATGGAGCAAACAAACATTTATGGAAATGTCTGCTCTATGCAAAATTACAACCAACTGATTGCAGCATTACCGCAAAAATGGAGGCAAGTGGAAGGGGAGAAAGTAAGGAACCTGTCTGTCACCCCTGCATTAAAGGCCAAAATTGGTTTTAAGAAAATGTGATGAATAAAAAAGTACACCAGGTTCCTTTTAAGGACCAAAAAGTTTACAAAGTTTGATGTGCCGATTCTATGGCACAGGGTTTAAGAACTGATACACAAAACAACTATGGATTCAAAACTTAGAGTTTTTCTATTTTAATTATTATACAAAATTATTGCAACCAATATAATGTTATGTGTCACGCCCTGATCTGTTTTACCTGTCCTTGTGCTTGTCTCCACCCCCCTTCAGGTGTCGCCCATCTTCCCCATTATCCCCTGTGTACTTATACCTGTGTTTTCTGTCTGTCTGTCTGTGTGAGTTAGTTTTGTTCGTTCTAACCTACCAGCAGTTTCCCTTGCGCCTGTCTTTGCTATAGTCCCTGTTTTCTAGTTTCCTGGTTTTGACATTTCCTGTCTGCCCTGTGCCTGCCTGCCGTCCTGTACCTTTGCCTCTACTCTGAATTACCAACCTCTGCCTGACCTGACCCTGAGCCTGCCTGCTGTTCTGGTGCCTTACACCCTCTCTGGATAATTGACCCATGCCTGCCTTGACCTGTTGTTTGCCTGCCCCTGTTTAAAGAATACACTTTTCTTTCTTCAACACTGTCTGCGCCTGGGTCATACCTTAAAACGTGATTGTTATGTATATTGGGTTACAACCATCCCAGCTCTGCAGATTTTGCTGCAAAGAGACAGAATTATTAGATCACTTGTTTTGGTACTGACCCTATGTAGCTTTTTTTGGTTGCAGGTTCAGGAATGGCTGAAAAATCACAACATTTACTTAACGCTATCTTCGCAAATAGCACTGCTGTGTGACTTGAAAATTCTTGGTCAGTCGATCAATAATATAATAGTACTTTTACTAAAGGTGATCATATTTAATTTAGAATCTGTGGAAACTATGAGATTAGAAAGGTTCAGAACTTTTGTGAAATATCACAGCTGAAAATTAGTTGGCAAGTAGAAGTCAACACTGGATGGTTTTTAGAGATGGGAGGGGTTGAGAGTAGCTGAAGGGTGGTAGAAAAGAAATGTAAAATGTACCGTGTCCGTGTACCGTGTCTGTAAAATGTATATAGTATGTATAAAGCTGGAAGTAGAAGCCTAAGTATTGTTGTCCATTAGTTTACTCCAATTAGAGGAGGGGAGGTAAGGTTAGGGGTAAATAATAAAGAAGAATATACATTACCAGTCAAAAGTTTGGACACACCTACTCATTCAAGGGTTTTTCTTTATTTTTACAATTTAATTACATACTTTATTTAACTAGGCAAGTCAGTTAAGAACAAATTCTTATTTACAATGACAGCCTACCCCGGCCAAACCCTAACCCGGACGACGCTGGGCCAATTGTGCGCCGCCCTATGTGACTCCCAATCACAGCCGGTTGTGATACAGTCTGGAATCGAACCAGGGTCTGTAGTGACGCCTCTAGCACTGAGATGCCGTGCCTTAGACTGCAGTGCCCCTCGGGAACATACCACTTACAAATAAGGACAACATATTTGTATGTTATTGTCTCTTAAAATATAACAATGAAATACAATTTGAACACTTAACCTACATTGTAAATGAACATTGTTACAGAATATGACTCAAAGGTAAACTTGCCAGGACGTCATTGTAAATAAGAGTTTGTTCTTTATTGACCTGACTGGTTAAATAAAAGTTAAATAAAAATAGGTAATACAACTTGTTAACTCTATAGTACAGCTCTGTGGTGATCCTAGTCAACCAACAAAGACAAAAATATGAACAGTTATAAACATTTACATTTTTCCCCTGAACAATTCTAAAAGGAAAAATCATTGTTATGCGTAACACATAGGTTCACAGTATATACTGTAACATAAAGGCACGCAGCATTTTAATCAAATAGACACATCCCTGCATCACCAATAAGGCACCTAGCCATGGTTGTTGAATGACTAGTCTATGTTGAGGGTCTACATTTCATGCCTTGGGGCTTGATGAGTTGGTTGAGGTGGTTGTTCGTTATAAGTTGGATGGAGTGGAGGGCTATGAAGATCCCAGTGGCCAGACCTCTGAGCGTATGGTGCCGAGAGGGAGCTCTGCTGGGTTGGGTGGTTGTTTTCATTCCATTCGGCAGACCTCCGAATGTATGGCGCAGAGAGAGAGATCTGCTGGGGTGGAGGGTTGATGCCCCTCTCTCCAGACCTGGCCGGATCAGAATAGGATGTTGGTTTGTTTTGTACCTCTAGGTGGGCAAACTCATCAAGCATGCTCACTATGCGCAAACACGCACAGCGTCTCCCTCTGAGGCTCTAACTATGTAGAAGCGGTACAATACTCATATCAAAAAAGTACATCTCCTCATCCTCTTGAGGTACATGTGGCTTTTGGGGCTGGTCCTCGAGTAAGTGAAGTAGCCTGTCTTTGTCAGCCATCGTGTCACCCGGGGTGGTTGACATGGATGTTGACACAGAGGAGGAAGTTGAACTGGGCCTTTTTTTCTGTCCTTGATTTAAGGGTCAGAGGGGAGGGTACAACAGGTCTAAAAGCCTGGCTTTGACTGGGAGTGTGTGCTGCTGGAACCGTGGGTGGTCTTCTGGGTTCTGGATTTTCATCCCTTAATGATGCTGATGAATCACTATCACATGAAGGGGTTATACAATGCTGCCTCGTTTCTGTTGATGTCTCCTCTGTATAGACAAGGAGCATATTCACTGGTCCACTGCTGGGTTCACAGTCAGAATTCAAGTTGCCCTTTGACCTACAAATAGGAAAGAAATCATGTGTTACATAATAAAAAATAAATTAGCCAGCATTGAAGTTGAATGTATCAAACACATATTTGTATTAACAACAAAGTCATTCCAATGAGAGTTACTTATTTTCAGGTTTGTAGATGAGGCAACACAAATGTTATAGTTTGTTCATACTTCCACTCCTTCTCTTTGCTGGCACCCGAGCCACTGGGGAAACGGTTGGTTTTGTTCTTTCTGTGTCTGTTGAATTGGTCCCTCAATCAATCAATCAATCAATCAATCAATCAATCAAATGTATTTATAAAGCCCTTTTTACATCAGCCGATGTCACAAAGTGCTGTACAGAAACCCAGCCTAAAATCCCAAACCCCAAACAGCAAGCAATGCAGATGATTTCCATCTTTCTCTGCAATCTTGACCTGTTGATTGAACTATGACATAGGTCAGATAATCATTCGTTTGTGTACTGTAAGAACACGAGTACTAACATCCTCTCTTTGCACACAGGTTCCTGGCAACTGGCAAAAGCCTCAAGAGCCTTCAGCTACCGCCTGGGAAGAAAAACAGTGGCAGACAGTGTCTACATGACCTGTGACGCCATAATCCAGCTGAGAGACATTTGTCAAGACAAAGCTGATCGGTTTTGGAACAAACGGAACTTCCCGAACTGCTTAGGGGAAATCGATGGGAAACATATTCTCATACAGACACCTCGAAAGTCAGGGAGCATTTTCTTATTATTGTTTTATTTTAATTAGTGGATGCAGACTATAGGTTCCGCGTTGCCCAAGTTGGAGACTACGGCAGAACCAGTGATGGTGGGATATATGCAGAGTCACCGCTTGGGAAGGGAATAGAAGCTGTAACAGCCCTGCCAGGCTCTAGTGAACTGGGGGAAATGCCTAATGTTAATGGTGGGGGAAGCAGCCTTTCCCCTCATTACCTACTTTATAAGGCCATATCCAGGAAAAGGTCTGCCCAGAGAGAAGGAAATGTTATATTATAGATCATCAAGGCAAAGGATGGTTGTAAAATGTAGACAGTGTGGTATTGGCAGCATGCATCTTGCACTTCTACCTGTTGACCCCTCAGGATGCCAGGGCCCTGCAGAGAGAGGCTGAGGAGTCTGGGCGAGGACTACAAGCCATGAGACAAATTGGGGCCAACCGAGCAGGAAGGGCAGCCTACAATGTGCAGGACCTGTTTTTCACTTTCTTCAATGGGGAAGGAACCTTGTCCTGCCAAGACAGAATTGTCAACAGGGAAAGATGTGGAGAAGAGGGTGGACGGTAAACAGCACTTGAGCCTGACAGATAGCTGTCCTGTTAGTACAGTCAGGTTCTCATTTAGCTTCTCATTTATAGTACACAGTTTATGAAATTCTTGCTTCCTGACTGGTATCCTTTGCTCTTTTGTAGTCATTCGCGGTGAGAGAGAGATAGAGAGAGGGAGAGAGATTTGTTCAGGTTGTGAAATGCCAGAATCTCCCTAAGACTGATGAAGTGCTTAATAGGTTGGCGTTTATCGTCAAGAGTCTTTCTCCCATCAAACCGGTTAAAGAACTCAGAAAGGCTTTTCTTTCAACATTCTTGCAACATCAAAGGACTGTTTTGTGCACACTGATTGTAACATTATCTGAATGTCAGCACAACTGGGCAGTTTTTGTGTTTTGGGAACCTACCTCTTGCCATATCCCCACAATGTTCCCACAACCAATGTTCCCTCTAAGCTGCGTGGGTGCGCAGGTGCGCAGTAGCCCTGAGACTGCTGACCAGAAGAAATATCAGCCCACGGAGAGAAGCATGACATTCAACTTTCTAGACGTTTCCCTGTTAGTTAACACTATCAACGTTTCCCAATTGTGATCGAATCAACGCAATATTAGACACATTCAATACAACATACCGAAACAATACCGACTATGCAAGACTTAGTATGCAAAACTAACTATGCAAGAGATTTTGTAGTAGGCAGAACATTTCAGAGTAGGATTATATTGGATTGACATGCATGCCTCAGCCCGTACTCTACATAGACCGGTGCAACATAACCAATCAGAGCTGCAGTAGGCCTATATGCAAATAGACCATTGCCATATATGGATCTGTGCCATTTACAGCATGAGCCATAGTGAGTAGATTAGCTTGTTTTGAGATCAATGCGAGAGATGCATGTAGCCAGATGTGCACACTTTGTTTATATCCTTTGCTAGTTAGTGAGTTATTAGCCCAGTTATAGATCATTTGTAGTTAGCAATAGGGGAATGATTGCGTCCTACAAGAGCACAAAACATGTACATTTCTAGACATCTTTGAAAGTCATGTAAAAAGCTTTTTTTGTCTTAAAGGGGAAGTGTTGTATTTTGAGACAGGCATGCTGTATTTTAATGCCTAGCCCTGCATGTTTTCAGAAGTCGCATGGAATGTAGGCCTACATTTTCTCCATTGTTTTTGATGGTAGGCCTACATTATGATCAAATAGCCACAGTAGCTACTTGACCGCTGTCTGGAACTGGAACTTTAAGCAGGCACAGCCTCAGTGTTCACAGTAAATGTGCGCTGGAAGTTGCACAGTATTTTCACTCAGAAGACCTGAAATTTTCTTAGCGGCCCCCCCAAAATTGAGGGAACGTTGCCCACAACCTAAAGAAACATTTTGGGAACCTTTTAAAAACGTTATTGTAGCATCAGCAGAACATCAACTTTTTGTTGGTTTGTTAATAAAAAAAAAACACATTTGTAGAGCAGTGTTGTGTATACTTTTTTCATATTTTTATAGGCTATTTCAAAGAACAACATGACTATATTGCCAATGTCAAGTAGGCGTAATTTTGTACATACACATACCACACATATGCAGTATATTATAATATTAGCTACATAGCCTGCAGGAGATCTGACCTAGGGTGCAGGAGCTCAGCTCCTGTGCCCCCCAATTTAACCCCTGGTTATATAGCTGAATAACTCAAGTTATAGTATTGTGAGCACAAATAAATGTCTAATACGCCTAGTCGATTTAACCTCGTCAGATCAACACATGCCACCTGACTCCAACCCACACACAGTAGAGTAGCCTAGAGCACCATGAAACCAGCTAGCTTGGCTAGCATTTACAGATAATTTAGCCATACGTTTGAACCACAGGCATATTACAATATGTCGGTATCTAACGTTAGCTAGCTAGCTGACCTTCCATTGACAATATCATTGTGATATTATTGCAGTACTTTACCTGCAGCTCCAATGATGGACACAATCTCATCTCATGCTCATTGCTTTACTGTAATGTCCTTGTACAGTGAGTCACTTTGATCGTATAAAATCCTGTACTTCTCAACTTCTACAATCAGTCATTTGTCATCTATCACTTTGCCCATCAACTTTATATCGTCAAAAAGTAGCTACCTGTAGATTCACTAGTGGGGTGTGTGAGCTGACCTGTAGCATCTCCCAAAAAATTGTAATAATAAGAACCGGCACTCCCGAAAAGAATACAAGCAATGTCAGTAGCTCACAGAGCAGAAACAAACTACAATACCTACAGTGCATTTGGAAAGTATTCAGACCCCTTGACTTTTTCCACATTTTGCTACATTACAGTCTTATTCTAAAATGGATTTAAAAAATGTTTTCCCCTGTCAATCTACACACAATACCCCATAATGACAAAGCAAAGACAGGTTTTTAGACATTTCTGTATGGTATGTCTTAAAATAAAAAACTGAAATGTCACAGTTACATGAGTATTCAGACCCTTTACTCAGTACTTTGTTGAAGCACGTTTGGCAGCGATTACATCCTCGAGTCTTCTTGGGTATGACACTACAAGCTTGGCACACCTGTATTTGGGGAGTTTCTCACATTCTTCTCTGCAGATCCTCTCAAGCTCTGTCAGGTTGGATGGGCAGCATCGCTATTTTCAGGTCTCTCCAGAGATGTTTGATCGTGTTCAAGTCCGGGCTCTGGCTGGGCCACTCAAGGCCATTCAGAGACTTGTCTCGAAGCCAATCCTGCGTTGTCTTGGCTGTGTGCTCAGTCTGAGGTCCTGAGTGCTCTGGAGCAGGTTTTCATTAATGATCTCTCTGTACTTTGCTCCGTTCACGTTTCCCTCAATCCTGACTAGTTTCCCAATCCCTGTCGCTGAAAAACATCCCCACAGCATGATGCTGCCAGCACCATGCTTCACCGTAGGGATGGTGCCAGGTTTCCTCCAGACATGATGCTTGGCATTCAGACCAAAGTATTCTTGTTTCTCATGGTCTGAGAGTCCTTTAGGTGAATTTTGACAAACTCCAAGCGGGCTGTCATGTGCCTTTTACTGAGGAGTGGTTTCCGTCTGGCCACTCTACCATATAGGCCTGATTGGTGGAGTGCTTCCTTCTGGAAGGTTCTCCCATCTCCATTGGGTTCTTGGTCACTTCCCTGACCAAGGTCCTTCTCCCCTGATTACTCAGTTTGGTGGTTCCAAACTTCTTCCATTTAAGAATGATGGAGGCCACTGTGTTCTTGGGGACCTTCAATGCTGCAGAAATGTTATTGTACCCTTCCCCAGATCTGTGCCTCGAAACAATCCTGTCTCGGAGCTCTACGGACAATTTCTTCGACCTCATGGCTTGGTTTTTGCTCTGACATGCACTGTCAACTGTGGGACCTTATATAAACAGGTGTGTGCCTTCCCAAATCATGTCCAATCAATTGAATTTACCACAGGTGGACTCCAATCAAGTTGTAGAAACATCTGAAGGATTATCAATGGAAACAGCATGCACCTGAGCTACATTTCGTGTCTACATTTCGTGTACCTACACTTAGGTTGGAGTCATTAAAACTCATTTTTCAACCACTCCACACATTTCTTGTTAACAAACTATAGTTTTGGCAAGTCGGTTAGGACATCTACTTTGTACATGACACAAGTAATTTTTCCAACAATTGTTTACAGACAGATTATTTCACTTATAATTCATTGTATCACAATTCCAGTGGGTCAGAAGTTTACATACACTAAGTTGACTGTGCCTTTAAACAGCTTGGAAAATTCCAGAAAGCTTCTGATAGGATAACTGACATCATATGAGTCAATTGGAGGTGTACCTGTGGATGTATTTCAAGACCTACCTTCAAACTCAGTGCCTCTTTGCTTGACAACATGGGAAAATCTAAAGAAATCAGCCAAGACCTCAAAAAAGAAATTGTAGAACTCCACATGTCTGGGTCATCTTTGGGAGCAATATCTAAATGCCGGAGGGTACCATGTTCATCTGTAAAAACAATAGTATGCAAGTATAAGCACCATGGGACCACGCAGCCATCATATCGCTCAGGACAGAGACGAGTTCTGTCTCCTAGAGATGAACGTACTTTGGTGCGAAAACTGAAAATCAATCCCCGAACAACAGCACAGGACCTGGTGAAGATCTAGGAGGAAACAGGTACAAAAGTATCTACAGTGAGGGAAAAAAGTATTTGATCCCCTGCTGATTTTGTACGTTTGCCCACTGACAAAGAAATGATCAGTCTATAATTTTAATGGTAGGTTTATTTGAACAGTGAGAGACAGAATAACAACAAAAAAACACAGAAAAACGCATGTCAAAAATGTTATAAAATGATTTGCATTTTAATGAGGGAAATAAGTATTTGACCCATCTGCAAAACATGACTTAGTACTTGGTGGCAAAACCCTTTTTGGCAATCACAGAGATCAGATGTTTCTTGTAGTTGGCCACCAGGTTTGCACACATGTCAGGAGGGATTTTGTTCCACTCCTCTTTGCAGATCTTCTCCAAGTCATTAAGGTTTCGAGGCTGACGTTTGGCAACTCGAACCTTCAGCTCCCTCCACATATTTTCTATGGGATTAAGGTCTGGAGACTGGCAAGGCCACTCCAGGACCTTAATGTGCTTCTTCTTGAGCCACTCCTTTGTTGCCTCGGCCGTGTGTTTTGTGTCATTGTCATGCTGGAATACCCATCCACTACCCATTTTCAATGCCCTGGCTGAGGGAAGGAGGTTCTCACCCAAGATTTGACGGTACATGGCCCCGTCCATCGTCCCTTTGATGCAGTGAAGTTGTCCTGTCCCCTTAGCAGAAAAACACCCCCAAAGCATAATGTTTCCACCTCCATTTTTAACGGTGGGGATGGTGTTCTTGGGGTCATAGGCAGCATTCCTCCTCCTCCAAACATGGCGAGTTGAGTTGATGCCAAAGAGCTCCATTTTGGTCTCATCTGACCACAACACTTTCACCCAGTTGTCCTCTGAATCATTCAGATGTTCATTGGCAAACTTCAGACAGGCATGTATATGTGCTTTCTTGAGCAGGGGGACCTTGCGGGCACTGCAGGATTTCAGTCCTTCACAGCGTAGTGTGTTACCATTTATTTTCTTAGTGACTATGGTCCCAGCTGCCATGAGATCATTGACAAGATCCTCCCGTGTAGTTCTGGGCTGATTCCTCACCGTTCTCATGATCATTGCAACTCCACGAGGTGAGATCTTGCATGGAGCCCCAGGCCGAGGGAGATTGACAGTTCTTTTGTGTTTCTTCCATTTGCGAATAATCACACCAACTGTTGTCACCTTCTCACCAAGCTGCTTGGCGATGTTCTTGTAGCCCATTCCAGCCTTGTGTAGGTCTACAATCTTGTCCCTGACATCGTTGGAGAGCTCTTTGGTCTTGGCCATGGTGGAGAGTTTGGAATCTGATTGATTGATTGCTTCTGTGGACAGGCGTCTTTTATACAGGTAACAAACTGAGATTAGGAGCACTCCCTTTAAGAGTGTGCTCCTAATCTCAGCTCGTTACCTGTATAAAAGACACCTGGGAGCCAGAAATGTTTCTGATTGAGAGGGGGTCAAATACTTATTTCCCTCATTAAAATGCAAATCAATTTATAACATTTTTGACATCCGTTCTTCTGGATTTTTTTGTTGTTATTCTGTTTCTCACTGTTCAAATAAACCTACCATTAAAATTATAGACTGATCATTTCTTTGTCAGTGGGCAAACGTACAAAATCAGCAGGGGATCAAATACTTTTTCCATCACTGTGCATTCAGCAAGATGTTGAGGCCTTATCTGAATTGACATCTATCTGAATTTCTGTCGGTGTCCATTTTCAAAGTTCTGAAGGAATAGGCTTACCTCGTCGCAGCTCGTTTGCTTGTACATTAGAGTTACAGTAAGTGTTAATGATATAAGAATAAACACTCTTGACTTTACTGAACATAAATGTAATAATAATAATGTTTGTGTTTGATTCAAAAGTCAAAACTCATTTTGGCATTCGTTAGGAGTCAGTAGTAACCACATTTGTTTTAGTTAGTCAGCCATATCAGCTATGGTTTTTAAAAAGGCAGTAAATGAGGCTGAATGAACTGTTTCGCTGCCAGACAAGGCTCCGCTGATAGCCAGATGCAGCGGTGGTAAGGATTCACTCCATGGTGCTGAAAGGAATGTTCTGCTGTTGGGACAGCGTTATTTAGGCCCTAACAGTTTGTGGTCACCATTATAGTGCAATTAATGCATTGTTTGTATTGTTTGTGTTGTTGTGTAGTGGCTTTGCTGGCATACATCCCCCCAAAACATTTTGGGGGGATGTATGATTCAGCTTCAATATGGTAGATATGGTTGACCTGGTTCGAACCCAGTCAGTCACAAGAGCAAGATTAAATAGGTAGTAGAAAGGCTATCCTTAGAAGGGCTATGACAGGGCTATTCAACTAAATTCTTATGGGGGCTAAATTGCGGTTTTTGTGACACTCTTCTAATGCGGCCTGTGATCATTATAGAAGGGGAACAGAAGGCACATCTATGCTCCAGAGTCTTAGCTTTCAGGAATGGGGTCATTCATACTAGCTTATAGCCAAAGTAGTTCAAATGTTAGAGCCACATTTATAGGAAGAAAATAAATTAAACATGCCATGTTGGCTTCAGAGACCGTCAGAAGCTTCTGTTTGCCACAGAGAGCTTTTGATTCTATCTGTTCTCCTCTACCTTTCCTGGCTGGCAAAGTACCAGGATGTTGTCTCTGGTTTTGAATCTGAATTTTGATAACTGAATTTGAAAACCAAATGTGAACACATCTGAAAAGTTTTGATTACCTTGAAATGATGGTCTGTAAACTAGATACACAAACAATGAATGCAATATCTACAATATTGAAACTGAATATTCAGAATAAATATTGAACTTGAATATGAATTAAATTCAGTTTTAAATCATGAAATACAAGTTCAATTTCTGAATTAAATTATTCAATTTGTGCATTACAAATTCAGTATTGTAATACAAATTGGCACTGAATTTCGTCCGTAGGGTTTAAAGGGTGTGTGTGTGTGTGTGTTTCAGTCACCAGATCTCAACCCAATTGATTCTGAAGCGGCACCTGAGACAGTGATTTCACCCACCATAAAAAAAACACAAAATGATTGAACTTGTTATGGAAGAAAGGTGTCACATCCCTCCTGTAGAGTTTCAGACAGTTGTAAAATATATTCCAAGGCTCATTGAAGCTGTTCTGGCATCTCTGGCAGCTCGACTCCACTCAAAATCTTTTGGTATTTTTTTTCATTAGTCCACTGTTGATACGGTCCCAACATGTTTTGCAAGTCAGCAGTCAAGTTTTCAAGATATTGGACTTTCAAGAAGAAAAGTATCACCGGCCACATCATCATGATGATGCAAAATGCAAAAAGAGTTCAACTCGGTGGGGAGGAAAACCTTACGCTAAATTCTACCTCTCCAGCTTTGTGCTCCAAGTCAGAACTGAAGAATTTCCCCACCATATGATTATGATTACTGAATCATCTGTATATACTGTAACTTGCATTCTCGTCTTTTTTATTGTTTTATCTTGTATTACATCTCGTATTTCATCATTTTTTGACAGTTTCTCATCTCTATATTATTACATGAATCTGCATTGTTGGGAAAGAGCTCGCAAGTAAGCATCTCACTTCACTGCTTTACATCTTCTGTGTCCTGTGCACATGACAAATAAACATTGAAACCTTTTTTCTTTATCTTCTGATGTTTGGATGTCACAGCCAGAGGGAAAGGAATATGAAATAAAAATATTCCTGGGAACTTTTCCTCCTGTCTTGTTATCCCGGATCAAAACTGGTGAAGTAATAGAGGCAGACGTAGCCTTGCGCTCCCCATTGCCTGTAATAGATTAAGCAAATTCCGCTCTTGTCCCAACATTTATATGGGCGTAGTTGTGCGCGGCAGCAAAGAAGCGTGGGTATAAAAACAAACGACTTGATATATCACAACACAACCTGATTTATCGGCGTCTGGGCCTTCGCCCGCGACAAAAATGCCTTTTCCTGCCATTACCATCATGTGATTCATTTGAATGTTATGGGTGATTAGGGGTGGAGGCCTGTGCGTTCATATATTAGCATGCTCAGAATGTGCTCTGTTGTCTCATGCCTTGTGACTTCTGGGTAAATGAGAACGTCTTCCTGTGCAGATGCATCTGCAACCAAACGTGAGCTGAACATGGCTGCCAACAGCACACATTCACGAGGCAAAGAAATGGTTAATCCTCCTACACTGTTGTCTATCTACTGGTATCCATCTATCTATTATATCTATTTATATTGACATCTATACATCCACCTATCCATCCACCCCTTCACCCGCCCATCCATCTCAGTCTGTTTTTCTGTCAGTCAATCTGTCTATCTGTCCATCTATCCAATTTGGAGAGAGAGTGAAGCTACTCCACTGTCTGGGCACTAGCCCCGGTTCTTCTATCTCTGAGTGTTGAGCAGTACAGGAGCTCAAAGAGCATCATAGCTGTCAGCCTCTCTGTAAATTGCTCTGGTTCCCAGGGATCTGTCTGACTAGATGGCCAGGGTCAGGCCAGAGTTAATCTGATCTCCTCATCCAATTACGAAATGAGTGAAAACCCCAGTGTAAGGGTTAGGGTTAGGGTTACAAATGTGCACACACACACATGTGCCAAAGCACGCTTGCGCACACATGCACACACACACACACACACACACACACACACACACACACACACACACACACACACACACATTCAGGATCTGTCCCATCACTCACACTATTTCTTAATTTAGATCTCAGGAGGGATAACCAGTCAAAACACACTCAAACACACGGAAGGATAAATAGTCTGTCTGTCTCCTCCCCCTGCCACACAAGCCACGACACAGAGTCTCCATCTCACACACACAAAAACACACACACACACACACACACACACACACAATCACACAATTCAGAAAAAATGCACACACACACACACAGCATCAACCACACACACTCGCCGGTGGCTCGTGGCAGGAGTGGACAGGCCTTTGTGAGATAACGGGCAAACGCGGGTTGACAAGCTCGGCTGGGCCATTATTGAATTGCAGTGAAGACTATATTACTTTAGAGTGAGATAAAAGACTATGTACAAGACTGATGGGCGAGGGACATCAAACAAGACTGTGTCCGGATAGTGCCAGGAGTAATCCAGCTGAAGGCAGTGCTGATTTCCCTCAGGCCAGGTGCCATTTCTCCTTGAATAATTCTTATGAGGAATGCGACAGGGCTGCCCGCTTTGGCCTCTTTCTTTCTTTCTTTCTTTCTTTAGCCTCTCTTCTCTTCTTCCTCACTCCCACCCCCTTGCTTTCTTTCTCCCTTTCTTTTTTCTCTGCCTCTGTCGCCGCTATCTCATCCCACATATCGCCATTGCACCAAACGGATGTTATGATTGGAATTCCTCAGAATCGTTTTATTTCACGTTGTGTGTTCTAGGCCGGGGATGCTTGCGTGGTGTACGAAGAAGGAAGGACCTCTGGGGAAATCCGTGTTGTTTGGCAAGGGGTGGCCTCCAATGCAATGCGGCCGGTGTAAAGGCATCTGACGCTGGGAAAACATTGTCTGCCTTGTGTTGTGTTTGGGCTGGGCAATTCCACGGTAATAGAGTGATGCTGAGGTTTTTCACTTTAAAATCTATGTCAAACAAAGACCAATGATCGTAAAGTAAAACAAACCATATAACTCTATGCAGAAGGACTACTTTTAACAATTTCCACTGAACATTTTTACAAAATCACATTTACTTGAAGAACAGAGCAGATGTAAAGTTTGGTAACAGAATGATTGTTTGTGCTGTTTGTGCATTTTAAAATGAAAAATCTGCATCTCAGCATTTCTCTGTTATCGTGGAATTGCTCGGCTGGTTCACAGTCAAAACAAGTGGCTTTCATCTTTTCTTTCTCGCAGAGGAAACACAGACTGCGCAATTCAAGCACTTTGGGCTGCCAATTGTTGAATTAAAGACCATGCATATAATGCTATCGATGAAGATATTATCATTCCTCAATTAATATACAATACAGGGTATTAATTACAAATTCTAAACAAACAATGCTGAATTCGCTCTGAGGAAATTGTCAGTAACAACATACTTTCTTTGTATCCTTTTCATCCACCACAGGGAAATCTTCATCTTTTCTGACTTGGCAGTGCTAAACGCCATTGGACTTGACAGGATTGCTGGCATGTCATTAATCAAACATATATTCATGGAACTCATCCCTGAACCTCGACACAGGTTACGCTCAGGTGTCAGAACAAATAAAATAACTGAGGTGAAATGAAACTTCTCCACACTGAGAATCCAATGCAATTCCCATGGAAGTCTAATAACTGAATGCTCCGTAACATCAATCTGGAATCTGCATTAATAAAACATATAGTTGCTCAGTGATACGGGGAAATCAATCTAGTTTCAGACTGGGCCGCCATTTTGTGCCTTGCTGGCAGAGATTTCCTGGGTAACTGGGTGAGTATATTGTTCACAGCCTGAGTCCTGAGGATAGACAGCTTCTGAACTGTGGAATCAGAGGTACAACCAAGGTCTTATCCCAACAATAGTTGCTCCCTATTGTATTACTGATAAATTGCACCAGTGCCCACAGTTGAGGACGAGATGCCTTTGTCAAGATGTGACTTCATATTTTAAGAAATTACTTCTACAGATCCGCAGCAGCATTCTTTTGGTGGTGCAGCGTCCTCCATTGGCTCAAGGCTTAATTGAAATGCAAATGATGCCGTAGCACAATTGAAGACCTCTTCGCCGTTCCCCTAAAAAAAACATTGACAACAACACAAAAAAAATCTGTTTGTTGAAATTCTGAACATACACCTCCGAGAGGAGCAGCTGCGATTTGCGGCGAACTCCCCTCTCTTCTTTAATGAATTGACTTCCCATTTAATCCTCCAGTTTGTTTCATTGATTAAGCGCCCGATGCATTATGACCGCTGCAGTGGGATTCAGTGTGGGAATAAACATTGGTTTCTCCTTAATTAAAAAGCTGGCTGAATTGCCAAATAGAGTGCCACACACATTTTAAGTTACTCCTGCGGTCAACGCTTTCCGACGGGGGATGGGGGGGACGGGGGGTCTGGCCAGTATAGCGACAAAGGTACCATTGTCTTATTTATCCTCCGATGTGATTCACAACACGATAATAATAATTAAGTGAGGTTATTAATTTTTAATGAGAGCCCTAATGGTGTGCCCCTTGGGCCTATAACCTCTTGGTTTTAATTAATATGTAGTGGGTGCACATTAGGCTTTCAATTAGAGTGGGGGGAATGGCCAGGCAATCACTGAGCGCTTTTAATCCATATGCTCATCAAGGGTCCGAGTCATGGCTTTTTAATCAACCACCCGAAAGGAAGAAAGAAGGGGGAAAACGCGCATCTATCAGTCATTCGCTTAAGACGAAGCGCACCGATGTTAAAGATGGTTGGGGGGGATTTTGAACTTCAAGAATGCTCTTTTTAATGAGGTTGGATTAGGACAGTAGCATGGCATTAAAGAGAGAGTGAATTCAGAAGAGGAAGGGGAAAAAGGTCGAATCCCTCAAGAAAGGAGGGGGAGGGGAGATTAATGAGATGCAAATTAGCCCACATTTGTTAAAAATGCTGACAACTGAAGTGTCGCATTGACAGAGGCAATGTCAGCCAAACAAGCGCAAGTAAATGCTCATAGCGAAGCAGACAAGACGCCAGCACCGTGAGGGCAGCATCTAGATCTTCTGCACAGATTCTGCCAGACCTGGGCCATGACAGTAAATCTCAGTAAGTCAAAAATAATGGTGTTCCAAAAATGGTCCAGTTGCTAGGAGCACAAATACAAATTCCATCTGGACACCGTTGCCCTAGAGCACACAAAAAACGATACATAACTCGTCCTAAACATCAGCGCCACAGGTAACTTCCACAAAGCTGTGAACGGGCTGAGAGACAAGGCAAGAAGGACCCTCTACATCATCAAAAGGAACATATAATTCGACATACCAATTAGGATCATTTATATAACCCATTGCCCTCTATGGTTGTGAGGGCTGGGGTCCGCTCACCAACCAAGAATTGAGACTCCTCATGCAGAACTCTGCCCCCCAAAATATAATCTGTGTACAACGTAAAACATCAAATAATGCATGCAGAGCAGAATTAGGCCAATGCCCGCAAATGATCATAATCTAGAAAAGAGACGTTAAATTCACAACCACCTAAAAGGAAGCAATTCCCAAATCTTCCATAACAAAGCCAACACCTACATAGAGATGAACCTGGAGAAGAGTCCCCTAAGCAAGATGGTCCTGGGGCTCTGTTCGCAAACACAAACAGACCCTACAGAGCCCCAGGACAGAAACACAATTAGACCCAACCAAATCATGAGAAAACATAAAGATAATTGCTTGACACATTTGAAAGAATTAACAAAAAAAAACAGAGCAAACTAGAATGCTATTTGTTCCTAAACAGAGAGTACACAGTGGCAGAATAACCCAAACTTAAGGAAAGCTTTGACTATGTACAGACTCAGTGAGCATAACCTTGCTATTTAGAAAGGCCGCCGTAGGCAGACCAGGCTCTCAAGAGAAGACAGTCTATGTGCACACTGCCCACAAAATGAGGTGGAAACCAAGCTGCACTTCCTAACCTCCTGCCAAATGTAGGACCATATTAGAGACACATATTTCCCTCAGATTATACAGATCCACAAAGAATTCGAAAACAAACCCAATTTTGATAAACTCCCATATCTACTGGGTGAAATACCACTGTGTGCCATCACAGCAGAAAGATTTGTGACCTGTTGCCACAAGAAAAGGGCAAACAGTGAAGAACAAGCACCATTGTAAATACAACCCATATTTATGTGTATTTATTTTCCCTTTGGTACTTTAACTATTTGCACACAATATGACATTTGAAATGTTTTAATTCTTTCAGAATGTTTGTGGGTGCAATGTTTACTGTTACTTTTTATTGTTTATTTCACTTTTGTTTATTATCTACTTCACTCGCTATGGCAATGTTAACATGTGTTTCCCATGTCAATAAAGCCCTTAAATTGAAACGGAATTGAATTGAGAGAGAAAGACAGAAAGATAACAAAGAGAGAGAGATACTGAGAGAGAGAGAGAGAGAGAGAGCGAGAGAGAGAGAGAGAGACATTCACTCTCCCCAATTTAGCCACACAGACACTTAGCAAGCACCTCAGCACAATCTAGCCTGGCCACAGTGCCTTGTGCACATATAGCACATCAACAAGACACCGTGGCATTTAGCTGGAAGAGATGGAGGCTTCAACCGACAGGCCTATATCCCTTTATGACTAGTCTGGTGAAGCCAAGTGACATTTAGATGCCTCTAATACTCTAAAAAGACCAGGACTATAGGATCAAACCTGCTTTAGTGCTCTTTGAGTAATGGACCATAGGAATGTGCACATTAAGTGTAGTTTTTCACCCTTTGTTTTTTTCCACCAGACTCTCTCTTTGTAATACATGGGCATCGTTTTAGTGCTTTGTTGACTGCACATTGCAACACGTGCTGCTAAATTGCAGAGCTTTAGAGTGTAGTATTAATCCATGCAGCAGTTGCTCAAGGGAAAAAGGTAAAGGATGCCCTTGCTTAATGTATTCCTTCCTTGTTGTTGTTCAAGAGTGTTTTGTTTTCTACTGTCACACATGCGGACACATGCAAGCACACACACACACACAGACAGAGAGAGCTTAGCAAGGTCATTAAGCATTCTGGGAGTCCCTATAATTTCCCAGGCACTGCTATGGAACCTTAGGTCTCATCTAATGTAAATATTAAAGCTCAGAGCAAAACAAACCACAGAAGGACATGAACAAAAATCTCTGTTGGAAGAAATTGCAGAATTCCTCACCACTTAATTGTGATATCAGTGAGTATTTTGTATGGTTAATATAATGTACGAAATTTAGGATATATTTTATCCAACGCAAACAGTGAGTATGGTTGACCCCAGCAGGAATCGAACCCACAACCTTTGCATTGCTAATGTCATGCTCTACCAACTGAACCAAACAGGACCACGGTCTGGTTCTCCGGAAGCCATTTTTTATAAGCATTTCACTGCACTCGCTATAACTTTTGCTGTGTACACGGACAATAAACTTTGATTTGATTTCTTAGCTGGGAGCAGTGTATTCTTAGCTCTATAAACACATTGGAAGGGTTTGACGAGTCCACAGGGTCCGATAACTTTTCAAACACGACATTGGATGAGAACGCATCCGCATCCTCAAGAAAAGGACCACCTTTTCGAAACGTGTCACAGAAGTGGCTCCAAATGAGAAACCCTCTCGAATACTTTTCCCCCTACTTTCATTACCCTGGTGAGGAAGAGAGAGCAAGAGGGACTGCAACGGGCTAATGTACACCAGCAATTACCTACCATCATAATCACAGCATCCATTGACAACATAATCACAGCACAATCAGGTGATGAATCAGTGGCAATTTGCAAAGTAGCCCTACATCTTGGAGAGGTTGGCTAAATCCTCCATTTGTGCATGGAGGGCTGACAAGGTCTAATTAATGTAATGAGGGGGTGTCAGAGAGGCTAGGCAGGAACCACCTATGAATACGAGACAAACCTCAGCAAGCGTTAGCCTCTGTCGCTAACACCTGGAAACTGCTTTCGCTGGCGGTTCTACAAACTCCATTGCGTTGCCAATATACAACGAGCAGGTGTCAAATTGGCCTTGATTGAGAAGATGAGAAGACAAGAAACGTTAGATGTACAAGTTGTTGTGGCAATATGTCCTGTAATCTTTTGAGTGAATGTGTCTGTCTGTGTGTGTGTGTGTGTGTGTGTGTGTGTGTTTGCGTGCGCACGCGCACACGTTTAAAGAGTCGTGATAATGAGCTGCATGAATATCTATATTCCCTATGGTGGGTGATTATCCTTGCAAAGGTCTGGCTGCAAGCCAAGATATGTAGATATTGGTTAGCTTGCCTTTTTAGTTGTATAATGTATTCTTGAACAGGAATTGGGGGGGGGGGGGGGGGGATCTGTAAAGGGACAGACAAAAATAACTGCTGAAATTGCTCAAGATATGCCAGCATGTTAACTGGACAAAAAAGAAATACCTTGGGGTTATGTTATTAAACTTAAAATTGAACAACAAGGAAACTGAATTAATCGGCACCAAAAAAGGAGGCAGATATTCACAGTCGAGCAAATTGAATTGGAATGTAAATGTTAAAAACGTGTCACGTACCGGCCTCCAAATTCACAGTCTGTGCTTTTCCCTCCGTTGCTCAAATATGTGGATAACAACAAAATTAATTATGCATATTAATGCTTGCTAACAATTTATTTTTCCCTCGCATCTCCTTGAAAACAGCTTTCTTCAAAAGCTGCCAGTCCAGAATTTGAACGAACTAATAATCTCAGTCTGTCTGAAGAGAGAAAACAAGCTCCTTTGAGGGAATAAGTTACATTCTGTAACAGCGTTTACATGTTTGGGTGAGCACAGAGCCTCAGACTTGGCATTTCAATCAAGAGCCATCAGAGGAATGGTTAGCAGATAACACAGTAATGCTACAGAAGCTACTGTGCTTTAGATGTACAAATGAACAGAGGCACAGAGGCATACCCCAAACATATACATACAGTGTGATTAATAATGTAGGCCCAAGTGTCCCTGATTTCACATGGTAGTTACATATGCAGTTACAGCTGTTTTATAAACACACATTAATGTGTCATTTAGGTATTGTAACAATTTCAGCAAAAAGTGTAACAGGCATACCTAGGCAAGGCTTATTACAGTATGACAGTACAAGCAGGACAATCAAAATCAAGTGCAACATAAAAAGATCTATAAATGCATACAAGGCGGATCAACAAAGTTAAGCTACGCAAACTGCAATGTTCTTTGCATTAACTCCCCAAGGCTATCATTTAGAAAGGTATGCCCTCAATTCCACGTATGCTGTTTTCCTGTGCTCTTCAAAACACCTATGTTATGTCAGATGGGAGCTGGAAGCCTCCCAATACCCTTAAGGCTTATAGGTACAATGTATCTACCGAACCCACAGAGGACACCTAAAGATAACAGGGGAAGTTGGAATTCATCCGAAAAGTGAGCAGTGAAGTAACTGGGGGGGGGGGGGGGGGGGGGGGGGGTCGTGTGTACAGTATGTAGCTACATTAGGTTTTCCTAACCCCTACAGGTTTATGTCATCTGACATAAAGATTCATTCAAATGCACCTTTGTGAAAAAAAACCATCTATTGACGTATCACTTTTTAATGACAACCATGACCTTTGCGAATCGCAACCTTGAGATAGACATAGACATAGGGGGGTTTCCCATGCTGCTCTGATAGTGCTCAGGAACAAAATGAACCTGCTGCTCTGCTCCTCATACTGTGGCCGTGTCCCAAATGGCACCCTACTCCCTAGCCCTATGGGCCCTGGTACAAAAAGAATGCACTACGTAGGCAACAGGGTGCCAATTGTGACGCAGCCCGTAGCTCTATTGCTATTACAATCATAGAGTGACTATTGCTGTTGCATCACGAGTGACCTATGCAGTATGCTTGGCAAGATGTGATGAATGAGCTTGTTGGGATGTTGAAGGTGAGAACGAACTGTGTCGGGAGTCCAGAGCTCTGGCTCAGCTATTAGACCTCATTAAAAGCTTGCTCGACGCTCACCTCAGCTGAAATACAAAGAGAGAGCTAAAAGAAGGCCAGATACAGTGTCCGAGTAGAGTACACCAAATCATCCAGCAGGGTTACGTCTAGTACTTCCTCAAAAGGGAACTGCTAGGGTGTTACAAATTAACAGTAACCCTAGAAATATACGGCACTGAGTTTATTCGGTGCTGATCTTTTCCATGCGTAAGGTTGAAGCATATAACTGGATCTAGACAACCGGTGCCATGGGAGGGAGACTCTTCTTGACGCTACACCACTTTTGAGGTCTGAAAACGTCTGGAAAACTCTTGGAGTAAACCATAATTTGCCATCACCCTCCGTAAAGTGCTATGTTTGATTAAAAGCGAGATCATCTCAACATACTAACAGGACATCCTTGCCACAATGTCCTACATGCTGAATAGCCTAGCTACATGAATCATGTTTAGAAGAAAACCACGTAGGCATTTACCCCACAGAATTGACATTAAGCAGTTTTCCATATTAGCTGGTACTTTTTGTCAACAGTCAGAGTAGTAGTGCGTGCGTGTGTGTGTGTGTTTCTAATTTCTGTATCAGTTTGAGTCCGATGGTGTGCGTTGGTTCAAATCACAGAAGACAGTTGAGCTGGCAGGTTAGCGTTTTTCGTCATGAATCATTTTCTGGAGGCAGCTCTGCAGAGTGGTCACTAGCTGGCACAAAGTCATATAATCGTATTTTAAACCTAACCCTAACCTTGTCCCTAACCTTAACCACACTGCTAACCCTAATGCCTAACCCTAATCTTCAATTAAGAGCAAAGAAAGTTCCCAGAGCATTCGTTACTGTTGGTCACGGCAAATATTCTCATAACACAAAAACTGACCAGTTGTGCTGATGATTATTGAATGTTTGTATAAAAAATTTGCCCGGTGTTGCAAGAATGTTCATATAACACATTTCATCTGTTCTTTAAAGGCTCCCAGAATGTTTCATTAGGTTGTGGGAACAGTCTGTTGGGGACATCACAAAAGATATGTTCCCAAAACACATAAACTGTCCACTGCAGATAGTTCTACAATGTTTCTTTTAGGGTACAAAAAACATTCACCTGATGCTTCAGGAACTGTTCTTTAAAAGGTTCCCAGAATGTTTCTTTAGGTTGTGGAAACATTGTGGGGATATGGCAAGCGATAGGTTCCCAAAACACTAAAACTGTCCAGTTGTGCTGACATTCACATAATGTTTGTATCAGGGTGCATTAAACATTCCTTTGATGTTGCAAGAATGTTGACAGAAAAGCCTTTCGGAGTTCTTTAACCGGTTTGCTGGGAGGAAGACTCGTGACAATAAACGTCAACCTGCAACATCTATTAAGCACTTCATCAATCTTAGGGGGATTCTGGCATTTTACTACCTGAACAAATATCTCTCTCTCCTCCCCTCTCTTCGCTATCGCTAATAGTTTTGTATGCAAAGAGTTGACGGGCAGGAGGAAAGAATTGTTCCAATGGCCAGATAACACTGTTTATAAATGATTTGGGTTGTGCTTCATTGATCTTAAAAGGAGCGTAACACACAGAGTAGTAGTTCCAGTTTTCGTGGGAAATGGAAGAGAGAGCTTGTGATGCAGCATCCGCTTTTGGACGTTAACAAGGTGACACTCCATCTTAGCTCCTCCTTCACATTTACTGGATTGGTTGAACAGTGCAGAAGAGAAACTCCCAAATGTTTTTTTAAAATTCTCAACAGACCAGAATGTGCGGGATCTAGTTTCAGGCATTTATTTTACGCCTGGCTATGTGATACACACACGCACACACATACACACACACTCGTTTGGGGCTGAAGTTGAGAGAGTGAGAATGTGTGTGTGTGTGTGTGTGTGTGCGTGTGTGTGTGTGTGTGTGTGTGTGTGTGTGTGTGTGTGTGTGTGTGTGTGTGTGTGTGTGAGAGAGAGAGAGAGTGAGAGTGAGAGTGAGAGTGTGAGTGTGAGTGTTTGTGTGTCACGGGCAAGAGCTTTTGTAAAGACTGACAAGGTCAACCTTGTGGAGAGAGGAGGGGAGGGGGAGAAAATCATTAAAAGGGAAGTATGAACAGGAGCGGGCCAGACCAAAGAGACCTAATCCTTCTCTACTAGTGTTAATGAAAGTCATCAGTCACATTTCTAATCACAGCAAAGATACACAGGTACAGGTACACATACACACATGCACGCACACCCACCTGTAAATGTGCATACGACAAACGCATACAAGCGCTGTATCTCAAACAAACAATCTAACTGGCTTACGCCTTCCTTGTTTTAATCACATGACATGCTACTGTATGTTTTTTCACAGATTAACATTTCCAAAATGCCTATCTCCTTGGCAACCAGAGGAGTCATGCACCCCAAAAATCTGAGGGGGCACAAAGCATGTGAGTTCGAGAATTTAGCATTTTTAAAACAACTGAAACAGTTTCTTCCTGCAATCTAGAGCCATAATCATTATGCTCAATTCTATGTAAAAATTAAAATATTTGTTCTGCATATTTAAGCATACCTCTTGAGTTATTTGTAACCTGATTGGTGGTTCTTTTTTTTAAAGAAAAGAAATATGCTTCTCTGCATCTCTGCTAAAATCTGGGTAAAAGATTGAAAGGAATGTGAGTCTTCTTCAGTACATTTAGTTATTGCTTGCTTTTCTACCAACCTTGCCTGCAGGCATGCCAGCTAAGATAGTTAGACAAGTTGCTTCTTGGCAGCTGAAAATGGCTTCTTGACAGCTAGTTATGAGGTTGGGATATTGGAAACCTATCTTGGCAAGCTAAAGCCAACTTCATAAAAATGCTAGGTGGATAGTAGTATTACAGAGAAACAACAAATCCTATGGGTATGACGCAACAGCGACAAGCATGTGAGTTGCCATCCTACCCAAAAAAAGGCAGTTACCTGGGGATTGGCTTGTCATTGCTATCATTATGCACTTTTGAGTTTGACGCTGACTTTGTGAATTACCTACTTCCTAAATGGCAACTATGTTCCATTGAATGAATGTAATGATACATTGACGGGATACCAACCCCTGCCTTGAGATATACCATCTAATTTCTACAGTGAGTGAAATACTATGTATGAAAGGTAGTCTACAGTCCTAATCTTATATATCCAGAGAATTCACTGATAATATCCTTGCAAAACGTACTTTCCCAAGGTAAACACCTAACCGTGTTCTACTTTTACTACCGACTTACTCACATAATCCTCTCCACCCCCTACCGAACCAACATCAAGATACCGAAGTAAAAACAAAACAACTAAACTGCCTCCCCTATGCAAACTCAAGCCACTACTTCTAAAGGGAGGGACTGCAGGTGGGGTGAACTTTCCCGTTCGGTGGCTTTAAACTCCTCTGCAGTCGCAGATTTGCAGTGTCAAATTTTATTTGGTGTGCATTGTCGCATAACCTTGACGAGAGAGTTTTGAATCATTTGATTAGTCGGCCACTAAAAATTGCTCTGTCAGTTTAATGGGATTACGGTGGCTTTTAAAAAGCACCCTGCAACGCTACATGAGAGAGAGAGAGCAGATGTGGGAGAAATAGATGCTAGAGGAATGAGTAGACACCATCTGGGATCGGAGGGATGTCTGCGCTGGGCCAAAATATACCTTATTGACATCAATAACTCACATGACATCCCATGAATAGTTGAACTTAAACCACAACCAACACCAAACAATCTGACACCAGTCAACCAGAGAGAGTAATAGTAGCCACTATGATGAATTAAATATCCTATCAAAGAGCAGAATCAGTCAACCAATGACCATGAATAGGCCCACTGTACAGAACGTCTTCCTCTTGCACAAGTAAGCAATCTGCGCTTTGAACACTTGACTCGATCAAATGCACTTGTATACTGTGAATATCATCTTAATGCGTTTCCCTCTCACCGCATGTCATTTGTGTCCACTGAGAGTGGTTTGGCCTTTTACTAGTCTAGAGTGTTGCAGCGTATCAGAAATCAGTGTGACTGTGACTCTGTTGAGACCTGGTGTGGCCTGAGATTTACAACCTTCAGGGAGCACATCTGAGAGCTGAGAGGGAGGGAAAGAGAGAGCGAGAGGGAGAGAGAGAGTAGTAGAGAGAGGTATGCAGAGCGAGAGCGGGAAAGAGAGTGACAGAAAGAGAGAGATGTAGAGTGAGTGGGGAGAGAGAGATACATTGATAAAGAGAGCGACATACAGTGAGAAAGAGACAGAGAGTGATACAGAGAAAGAGATATGGAGTAGGAGACAGCTGGGGAAGAGACACATGGAAAGAGAGAGAGAGAGAGCGAGAGAGAGAGAGGGAGACACACACAGAGAGAGATGCAGAGAAAGAGTAAGAGAGAGGAGGGAAGAAAACATTGACCAAGAAAAGCTCCAATAATCATAAACATCCGGTGGCCATTCCCAGAACAGAAAAAACCTAGAGCCAGAGTTCATCAGCATTCCGGACGACCCTTCCAGATTACTTGGGCCACTCTGGAATTTTCCATAAAGAATAAAGATGACGTCAAAACAAAAACAAATCTGAGATGATACAAATTAGGACCGCGCTTGGTTTAGTCTGTCAAAGCAGTAAATTTCCAGCAGGCAGCGTAAAACTCAGGTCGGGCGCGAGTGCATCAGAAATTAATGAGCTGTCCCTTTGCGTTATTTTATTTCCTTGTATCTTCGGCGTTACGCCCGGATGGTGAATCAATCCGCCTTTATGGTAATAATGACGCGTCAATGCAGGAAATGATTGCATTGAATGGATTGCATTCGTACTGGGTGTAAAAAGGGAGACATCATACTTGACCCTCTTCACGGGCCAAGGACTGGAACCATTAACTTTGATGATACTCATCGGGATATATTCACACATTGCATAAAGTTTCATAAAGTGTCATGTCGACGTCATCTTGTCCACGTGGCCACAACATTTCTGACAGACCCTTTCCTTAGCCCCCCACCAACCCTTCACCCTCACACCCTTCCCCAGAATGTTTTAAGTGTCCCTCTCTCTCATTTGATCTAATGTGTCTCATTTATCAAATCGCCACATTGCCGAATGCCTCAACATCTTGTTTATCGGCTCCAACCAGTGATGTCACCCAATTTTCAGTAAGTCCAGTGAGGTAAATCCCTTGCCCAACCAACAGCAGAGAGGGTCTCGGGTCTCTCTCCTCACCATGGGGACAGTATGGCTGACACACAGATAAGACTGGACCTAACCTCACCTCACTTCATATCCCCTCTGCTGACTCACCACTGCTTGCCCTTTCAGATTAGATTAACCATCCTCTTCGTCATAAAAATAATCATAACCTCTGTTTACGTTGGTCACATCGCGTTGATCCAGGATATAGCAAATATATTTACACTCAAAATAGGGTTAGAAGGAAATGCTGCGGTTGCTGAGGCGGCACTAATACGCTAGATGGAGAATTTTACGCTGGGTTATTTTCCCTCTACCATCTTCAATCTCTCGATCTCTCTCGCTAACTCTCTCGCTTTCCAGCTGTGGTGTGAATGTTAGTCTGACCCCAACCTGCAGCTTCTAGTTCAGCTCTCGCGGGACCCTCTGCGTATGCTGACTGCTTCAGGGTCCTGGCTGGCTGCATGGTCCACTTGTTCTCGTCAGCACGCCGCAGCCAAGCAAAACTCTTTCCCGGGGGGCTCGCGCCACACGACAGTCATACACCAGGCCTGTGTGTGTCAGGCAATCTCCTTGAGCTTTTAACCGAGGAGAAAAATGTGACTTGTATTGTGGCAGAGCACGCTAACCTTCTGTTTTCTGGGCCGACCTCTGCGTAGCTTGGTCTTGTTCCACTTAGGGTCGATGAACAGATTATTATGGGGTCAGCTCCGGAACCACTCCGAGACGTAGGTGGAAACATAGAAACGTTCATCTGACATTGTTAACAGAGGCCTTTGTTCAATTAACAAGAGGGCAATGTAGATGTGACAAATTGAGTTTTCAAAGCTCTTGTAGCTATGAACACATACAGCAGGTCAAGTGACATTGGAGTTTTGCGTCACCTGGTTTGAAGTATAGGATATGTGAACTGTGAACCATTGCTATTCTGTGCGCAGGTTGGGATTCAATTGGATCAGCTAAACTTTGACCAAGCTTGAATAAGACAAGATGCACGCATTCATACACGTTTACACATGGCCATTCTTTACACAAATGTTGAGTTGACATCAGTTGTCCCCTTAAATGTTGAGGACAGTGAGGACAGCGAGGTCTCGTGTCTGTCACCTTCACATAAATCCCTTACATGGCTGCCTGGAGGTATTTACGGACACAATAGCATCTGGGGAGAGAAAACTGCTGAAACAAACCCAGTCTGTATATCTCAAACCCAATATAAATATATACATTTGTATTTGCCAATTCGGTATGGAGGCGAAACGCACGGCTGGAGACAGAGGGAGTTGAAATAATCCATCATGTCGGCACCAGCCTAAATAGCAGTCCGCCTCCAGTGAGACCTCCATTTGTGATGTTGCATCGTGATGCGACCGGCGTTTTTTTCCCTCTGACTCCCGGCCCTTTGGTGGCTCAAAGGGACGCTTTACAGTAAGTGAAACCCCAAAATAACCCCCCCCCATTCCCAAGCGTGGCCGACTCAGGCAGAGGCTCCGATTGCCACTATGTATCCATTATCCATTACCTCTTTCCTCTGGTGCTTACACGTCAATATGGCCGGCTAAAAGGGGCGAGGGAGCTCGACCGGCTGCCCGTCCATTGACAAAGCGTGTCCCGGCAGGTCGATAGCGTATTAATATGGGACAATGGCGGTCCCGGCGCATCCCTTGCACCGCTAGGCCCTATTGGAGACCACAGCACGCCCAGTGGCTGTGTGAACGGCCTCTGTCACTCCACTGGGGAATATGGCTGTGTGTGTGTAGCTGTGACCGTTCTCACCCCAAGAGGTCCTAATCACTGACTAGCAGACCGGAGAGAGAGAGAGAAAGAGAGAGAGAGAGTCTGCTGGGTAAACTGATGACAAAGGCATAGAGCGCAGACAGAAATGTGTGCGCGCACGCATGTGCATGTGAGTGCGTTTAGGTTCTAATGGTAAGTGGGATACGCTTAGTAATACAGGTCAACTTATGGAGCGTGTGTGTGTGTGTGTGTGCGCTTCGATAGGTACAGCAAATGGGACATGTGACAGACAGACCTATAATGTCCAGCTAAACAAAACACCAATAACATACCAGATCCAACGTGGTAAACAAAAAAACTATGACTGTTTTTCATATTCCATATCTATTGAGCAGACTTGTATTAATGGTTTCTCAAGCCCTCCCTTTCCAATGCTAACTCTGTGCCATATCATAGTAATGACATATATTCATCAACAGGGAACCACCTCACACAAATGGCCGTTGTCACAACAATGTGTCACTTGGCTCCCTGGTTAATTTGGTTAAAGGCGAAGGAGTAAATGCATTTTTCATCACACAGATTCATGTATATTCCTGGTGAATGTGCCACAAACGTACACAGAGGAGAGGCAGATCATAGATCACTGTCTCTAAGAAGAGCTGTGCTTTGTTTTCTTATACACACCAGTAGAGGAGGGATAGAGAGTGAGAAAGGAAGATGCCAGGGACACACACTCACACATGGACACACGCACACACACACACACACTGACAGGCAATGGCAGAAAGGACTCTCACAGGCACACGCACACCCACACGCGTGTGCGAACACAATAACACACACGCACACGCCACCCTGCACAGAGGTGGTTTTGATTCATCCCCTCCTGCAGGGTCCCTGTTTACATGTTTGATTTGAGCCATATGGAGAAGAGGGCCCACGACAGGGCTGCGTCTACACGAGTAAATCTTGCCACACCACTCGCCACAGCCTGGGAGGGCTGGTGTTGTGTGTGTGTGTGTGTGTATGAGGTGAGGGAGGGAAATTTCAGCTCGCCACGTGGGATCTTGATGGCCTCAGCCCAGCTCCATTAGCATCTACCCCCTCAATCCATGTATTATTCCGGGGGAAATATAGGCCCTCGGAGGCATGGCGGCTTGTTTATTCGCTAAACACCCTTGGTGGAGAGTGGTGTTTTCAGTTTGTGGGTTGGAGTGGGATGGAGGAGATTGACTGTCTGCAAGGGGAGGGTGTGCAGGGAGAATGTACTCTCAAATGCATTCTTTAACGTCCCGCACCACTACTGACATGCTTTTCTATCACACACGCCACCTCAGCACACCTCGATGAAATCCATTTTCATCTCAATAAATGAACTGTCCCACATGTGAATGATATCCCCCCCTACGGCCCAATTTCAATGTAGATGAAACCGTGAATGTATGTATGGTTCTAAACACGATGGCATGATGGACGCCTAATTGGAGTACGAATGACGAGCGATCGCCTCACTTTTTTACGACTCCGTTTACTGTCGCATTAACATCATATTCATTGTAACCATTTCACAATCCTTTCTCCGTTTCCACAAATACGCTTCAGAACCCCCCGGTATCTCTTTCGCAGAGATCGTCGGCGACTGACTGACATGGCGTTCTCCGAATTACTTGGGAACCTGGGGCAAATTGATTTAAGGAGGCTAAGGGACGCGGCTGACAGTTCGTTATCAAAGTTCATGTATTGTATTTACCCGAGCTGCGATTACCTTAACAAGGAGCATATATCACATAATTAATCCCCAAGATTACCATCAGAAATCCATAAACCAGTAACACGTTTCCTCACGCTCTGCCATTAATTATGTTTGCCTGATAAAACACCCACTGTCACCTCTGAGAGAGAGAAGAGCCCATACACATAAACATGCCATTTATCTGATGGTTTTCCCTCCAAAACAAAATGGGCACTCGTCATTAGGTTAGCGGTGCCTGTTTGGGTTGTAAATTAGGATATTGCTCTACAAGTTAATATGTTATAGATACACACATGGAAATGCAGGGTAAACCTGAGGATGTGATTGTATTTTTGCCACACAAAAGGGAAACGTCAGGACCCGTTGACACACACACACAGTAGCTATGATCTATTCTAGAATAAACGTGAGGACCTTCTTTATGCTTTGATGCACACAAGTCAAATGATATTATAACACCTATTCTAGTGAAAGATTTAAGGGTTTTAGGAAACATGTCAATATCATTAGCCAGTTTGATGGATACAGACATTGCAGGCAAGGCATTGAATAGGTTGGTCTTCCAATTCATTTGAGAGACTCTCTCTATCCCGTACAGTATTTTCTGTGAAATCAAAATACAAAAAATCTTCTCCAGAAGTACCTGCCAGTTGGTGTAACATTGTTATCATTCAGTAGTAGGGTGCTGTATTTTTCCTAGGCTAGCCTATGGCGCTATGCGCTGAAAGAGAGGACCCTGTCAACAGGCCATTGCCCTAAGCAGGAATACTGATACAAAAGATAATAAAATTGAGGTTTCTTTGAAAATAGCATCACCCTTTGAATGGTTGATGTTTTTGGACTGAGATCTCCAAACCGTTATCAATTTCAATTTATTTGCAATTCAATATGCTTTCCAATCGTGGGATAGTGTTTTCAAATTGATCTTTGGGTTTTTGTTCGATGCAGAAACTGCTTCTCTCTCTCTCTCTCTCTCTCTCTCTCTCTCTCGCTCTCTCTCGCTCTCGCTCTCGCTCTCTCTGTCTCTCTCTCTGTCTCTCTCTCTGTCTCTGTCCCCCCCTCTTTTCTCTCAATCTAGCCATCTCTTTCTCTCTTGCTTTCTCCACCCACTTTTTCGTTCTGTCCTTCAGTCCACCATTCTGTTGGTCATAGGCCTACAGGGATTTCAAGAAGGCATTCCAATATAATTTTGCCCGAACTGAATATCTAGCATCATGCCTTTGTCAATGTATTTCATGTCAGTGGCACCATCTACATTTGCCTTCTTGACATTTTGAGAATCAACCAGGAAGGAAGCGGTTGTCCCATAGGAGGCTATAGGGGAAACCATTATAAACTGAGTGTCACAATGGGAGTTGCATGTCCCTCTCACTCCTTTCACCCAGTCTCGGAGCTAGGGGACCGGGGCACACATAACCCTGTCATGAAAATGCCCTGGGGCTACGTAGTCTCTCACTGTCACATCTGAGAGCTGTGTGGGACTGGGTGGGTGTCAGGGTCAAAGAGCATTGTTCATGACAGAGCTAGATTCCTAGATGCCACAGTATAGGCCCATTCAGGTCCCCATAGCCACAGGACAGGTGACAGGGTCAGAAGGGCTCCCTAAGTGGCAGACCTTTTACAAGTCTTTATAGGAAAACAGAATGGTGGTCTTGAGAAGGGGGAGGACCGTACAAGCCAGAACCTCCATCAGGAGCTAGCCATCAGAAGCTAACCAGCTAATTAGCTACTAGCTATTTAGTCAATGTTAGCCACTGCTAGCGGCCCTTACCTTCTGCACAGACACCAGACGTTTTTTTTAGCCTGGATAATACTTGCCAGCCTGCCTGTATCGGACTGTTTTCTCCACTACAACGCCAGATTCCTGCCGTAAACTCTGGACCATTACTCCTGATCATCACAGCTAGCTAGCTGCCACCGAGTGACCCAGCCCCGAAGCTAGCCCTGAGCCAGGCCCACCTCCCGGCCTACTTTGTAATCACTCGACTACTCAGCTGATGCCTCCCGGACTCTACCCCCAACATGGCTAGAATCCACTACTCCACCGGATCCTTCCTGTAAGCTCTGGACCTTTGCATCGGATCATTGCTGCTAGCTAGCTGCTACCGAGTGGCTATAGTGGCTAACACCCCTGCCCCGAAGCTAGCACCAGTTAGCCGCGAGCCAGGCGCATCTCCCAGCTAGCAAACGAAATTACTACAACTTCAATACCTCTTTTGCCATCTGGCCCGGACCCTATGTCGACACGGCTCCCCGCCGTACCACCACGACTGGTCCATAAGTCCATCTGCTGTGCCCTCAACCAGCCTTTGCCGGACGTCGGAGCAGATGCTTCTACTTACCCCGGCCTGCTAACTTTAAACGCCGTGACTCCCGCCTGCTAGCGTAGTAACGACTACCCCGCAGCTTCCCTGTTCCATCTATTTCTGTTCACTGGACCCTATGATCACTTGGCTACATAGCTGATGCCTGCTGGACTGTTCATTAATCACGGTACTCCATTTTGTTTTTAGTTTTTGTTTACCTGTCGGCCCCTGCCTCGAACTCAGGCCCAGTGTGTAGTTAACCGACCCTCTCTGCCCATTCATCGTCATTTTACCTGTTGTTGGTGTTGTCTTAGCTGATTAGCTGTTGTTGTCTTAATTGTCTTACCCGTTGTTGTCTTAGCTAGCTCTCCCAATCAACACCTGTGATTGCTTTATGCCTCGCTTTATGTCTCTCTCAAATGTCAATATACCTTGTACACTGTTGTTTAGGATAGTTATCATTGTTTTAGTTTACTGCAGAGCCCCTAGTCCCACTCAACATGCCTCAAATACCTCCTTTGTCCCACCTCCCACACATGCGGTGACCTCACCCAGCATTACTGGCCCATCCAGAGATGCAACCTCTCTTATCATCACTCGGTGCCTGGGCTTACCTCCACTGTACGCGCACCCCACCATACCCCTGTCTGTACATTATGCCCTGAATCTATTCTACAACACCCAGAAATCTGCTCCTTTTATTCTCTGTCCCCAACGCACTAGATGACCAGTTTTGAAAGCCGTACCCTCATCCTACTCCTCCTCTGTTCCTCGGGTGATTTGGAGATTAACTCAGGCCCTGCGTGTCCCCAGGCACTCTCATTTGTTGACTTCTGTAACCGTAAAAGCCTTGGTTTCATGCATGTTAACATCAGAAGCCTCCTCCCTAAGTTTATTTTACTCACTGCTTTAGCATACTCCGCCAACCCTGATGTCCTTGCCATGTCTGAATCCTGGCTTAGGAAGGCCACCAAAAATTCTGAGATTTCCATACCCAACTACAACATTTTCTGTCAAGATAGAACTGCCAAAGGGGGAGGAGTTGCAATCTACTCCAGAGATAGCCTGCAAAGTTCTGTCATACTTTCCAGGTCTATGCCCAAACAGTTCGAGCTTCTAATTTTTAAAATGAATCTCTCCAGAAATAAGTCTCTCACTGTTGCCACCTGCCTATCTTCAGAATTTGTTGGTGACCTAAACTGGGATATGCCTAAACTGGTCCATGGTCAAACGACCAACCCTCATCACTGTAAAACGCTCCCTACAACACTTCTGCGAGCAGGCCTTTCTAATCGACCTGGCCCGGGTATCCTGGAAGGATATTGACCTCATCCCGTCAGTCAAGGATGCCTGGTCGTTCTTTAAAAGTAATTTCCTCACCATCTTAAATGCCCCTTTCAAAAAATGTAGAACTAAGAACAGATGTAGCCCTTGGTTTACTCCAGACCTGACTGCCCTCGACAGCACTGTGGTGGACTGCACTAGCATCGAATAGTCCCCGCGATATGCAACTTTTCAGGGAAGTCAGGAACCAATACACGCAGTCAGTCAGGAAAGCAAAGGCTAGCTTTTTCAAACAGAAATTTGCATCCTGTAGTTCTAACTCCAAAAGGTTTTGGGACACTGTAAAGTCCATGGAGAATAAGAGCACCTCCTCCCAGCTGCCCACTGCACTGAGGCTAGGTAACACTGTCACCATTGATAAATCCACGATAATCGAGAATTTCAATAAGCATTTCTCTATGGCTGGCCATGCTTTCCTCCTGGCTACCCCAACTCCGACCAACAGCTCCGCACCCCCCGCAGCTACTTGCCCAAACCTCCCCAGCTTCTCCTTCACCCAAATCCAGGTAGCAGATGTTCTGAAAGAGCTGCAAAACCTGGACCCGTACAAATCAGCTGGGCCAGACAATCTGGACCCTCTTTCTAAAGTTATCTGCCTCCATTGTTGCAACCCCTATTACCAGTCTGCTCAACCTCTCTTTCATATCCTCCGAAATTCCTAAAGATTGGAAAGCTGCCACGGTCATCCCCCTCTTCAAAGGGGGTGACACTCTAGACCCAAACTGTTATAGACCTATATCCATCCTGCCCTGCCGTTCTAAAGTCTTCGAAAGCCAAGTTAATAAACAGATCACTGACCATTTCGAATCTCAACGTACCTTCTCCTCTGTGCAATCCGGTTTCTGAGCTGGTCACGGGTGCACCTCAGCCACGCTCAAGGTACTAAACGATATCATAACCGCCATCGATAAAAGACAGTACTGTGCAGCCGTCTTATTCGACCTGGGCAAGGCTTTCGACTCTGTCAATCACCGTATTCTTATCGGCAGACTCAACAGCCTTGGTTTCTCAAATGACTGCCTCGCCTGGTTCACCAACTACTTCTCAGACAGAGTTCAGTGTGTCAAATCGGAGGGCCTGTTGTCCGGACCTCTGGCATTCTCTATGGGGTTACCACAGGGTTAAATTCTCGGATCGATTCTTTTCTCTGTATATATCAACGATGTCGCTCTTGCTGCGGGTGATTCCCTGATCCACCTCTACGCAGACGACACCATTCTGTATACATCTGGCCCTTCTTTGGACACTGTGTTAACTAAGCTCCAAACAAGCTTCAATGCCATACAACACTCCTTCCGTGGCCTCCAACTGCTCTTAAACGCTAGTAAAACCAAATGCATGCTTTTCAATTGTTCGCTGCCCGCACCCGCCCGCCCGACTAGCATCACTACTCTGGACGGTTCTGACTTAGAATATGTGGACAACCTCAAATACCTAGCTGTCTGGCTAGACTGTAAACTCTCCTTCCAGACTCACATTAAACATCTCCAATCCAAAATAAAATTTTGAATCGGCTTCCTATTTCGCAACAAAGCCTCCTTCACTCACGCCACCAAACATACCCTCGTAAAACTGACTATCCTACCGATC
The DNA here is from genome assembly GCF_901001165.1 of Salmo trutta. Classification (NCBI taxonomy): domain Eukaryota; kingdom Metazoa; phylum Chordata; class Actinopteri; order Salmoniformes; family Salmonidae; genus Salmo; species Salmo trutta. Next base: position 44,124,522 of record NC_042961.1, on the reverse strand, counting down.
CTCAACTTCAGCGATGTCATTTACAAAATAGCTTCCAATACTCTACTCAGCAAACTTAATGCAGTCTATCACAGTGCCATCCGTTTTGTCACCAAAGCCCCTTATTTCACCCACCACTGCGACTTGTATGCTCTAGGCGGCTGGCCTTCGCTACATATTCGTCGCCAGACCCACTGGCTCCAGGTCATCTATAAGTCTATGCTAGGTAAAGCTCTGCCTTATCTCAGCTCACTGGTCACGATAACAACACCCACCCGTAGCACGCGCTCCAGCAGGTATATCTCACTGGTCATTCCCAAAGCCAACACCTCCTTTGTCCGCCTTTCCTTACAGTTCTCTGCTGCCAATGACTGGAACAAATTGCAAAAATCGCTGAAGCTGGAGACTTATATTTCCCTCACTAACTTTAAACATCAGCTATCTGAGCAGCTAACCTATCGCTGCAGCTGTACATAGCCCATTCTGTAAATAGCCCACCCAATCTACCTACCTCATCCCCATATTGTTTTAATTTACATTTCTGCTCTTTTGCACACCAGTATTTCAACTTGCACATCATCATCTGCTCATCTATCACTCCAGTGTTAATTAGCTAAATTGTAATTACTTCGCTACTATGGCCTATTTATTGCCTTACCTCCTCACGCCATTTGCACACACTGTATATATTCTTTCTTTTTTTCTATTGTGTTATTGACTGTCCGCTTGTTTATTCCATGTGTAACTCTGTGTTGTTGTTTGTGTCGCACTGCTTTGCTTTATCTTAGCCAGGTCGCAGTTGTAAATGAGAACTTGTTCTCAACTAGCCTACCTGGTTAAATAAAGGTGAAATTAAAAAATAAATAAAATAAAAAACAAGAGTGAACGGAGAAAGAAGGTGGATAGGAGGAGATGAAAGAAGAGGAGGAGGAGGAGGACAGGGGCTATAAGCGATTGTGATGTCCATTATAAAGCCTGGTCCCTGAGGTCAGACAGAAAAAGCAGGAGGATGAGGAGTTGTTTAAGTAAACTGTCAGCTCGCCACTCAGAGATGGTGCTCATGTGTCCTCCTGAGTGACGTGGTGGTCTAAGGCACTGCATCGCAGTGCTAGCTGTGCCACTAGAGATTCTGGGTTTGATTCCAGGCTCTGTCGCAGCCGGCCGCGACTGGGAGACCCATGGAAGCGGCGCACAATTGGCCCAGCATCGTCTGGGTTAAGGGAGGGTTTGGCCGGCAGGGATGTCCTTGTCCTACCGCGCACTGGCGGGTCCTGTGGCGGGCCGGGCGCAGTGCATTCTGACACGGTCGCCAGGTGTACGGTGTTTCCTCTGACACATTGGTGCGGCTGGCTTCCGGGTTAAGTGGGCATTGTGTCAAGAAGCAGTGCGACTTGGTTGGGTTGTGTTTCGGAGGACGCACTCCTCTCGGCCTTCGCCTCTCCTGAGTCTGTACGGGAGTTGCAGCAATGAGACAAGACTGTAACTACCAATTGGATACCATGAAATTGGGGAGAAAAAGGGAAGAAAAAAATGATTTACAAAAAATAACAACAAAAATAAGAGATGGCACTCACGTCCACCATCCTGTCCAGAGAGCTCTCGACAGACATCTATTAGTGGAGACAGGCCGTTTCCATTTGGTCCTCCCGGCCCCAAGGTGCCCTGTCCCCCTTCATCTAGGGTTGTACTCAGAGTTTACCACCCCATCTGCATGCCACCTCCCTCCCAGTCTCCAGACAATCTCATCTTGCCCACATCAATCAGGGCTGATGGCTTTGGCTTGGGAGTTTTTTTAATAACTCACTACTATTTTGGGTTTTCTGTGCTGTGGGAAAACATCAACTCTGTTTGACCATTTAAACTGGAGGACTGGAGAGGTATTTGTGTCTTAACCTGAGTGTAAGTATCTATGTGTAGCTGGTGCAGAGGAGTCAGGCGCAGGACAGCAGAGATGAGTAAATAAAAGTAACTTTACTCAAAGTCATCAAAATACAAGAGAATTACCAAGCCCACAATACGGACCACAATACAACAAACAATCACTCACAACCAAACATGGGGAACAGAGGGTTAAATAATAAACAGGTAACTGGGTGAGTGAAACCAGGTGTGTAAGACATAGACAAAACAAATGGAAAATGAAAAGTGGATCGGCGGTGGCTAGAAGGCCGGTGACGTCGACCGCCGAATGCCGCCCGAACAAGGAGAGGGACCGACTTCGGCGGAAGTTGTGACAGTACCCCACCTTGACGCACGGCTCCAGCAGCGCGCCGACACCGACCTTAGGGACGACCCTGAGGACGAGGCACAGGGCGTTCCGGATGGAGATGGTGGAAGTCCCGCAGCAATGAAGGGTCCAAAACGTCCTCCACTGGCACCCAGCATCTCTCCTCCGGACCGTACCCTTCCCACTCCACGAGGTACTGAAGGCCCCTCGCCTGACGCCTCGAGTCCAGAATGGCTCGAACAGCATACGCCGGCTCGCCTTTTGCTGCCTCACGGGCCATTGTTGGTGCACATGGGCGGCGTCCCAGATCTCCTCCAAGTGCTTAAACCATTTGTCCACCGCAGGAGCTTCGATCTGGCTCTGATGCCACGGTGCCAGAACCGGCTGATACCCCAGTACGCACTGGAAAGGAGAGAGGTTAGTGGAGGAGTGGCGGAGTGAGTTTTGGGCCATCTCTGCCCAGGGGATGAAAGCCGCCCACTCCCCCGGCCGGTCCTGGCAATATGACCGCAGAAACCTACCCACATCCTGGTTTACTGCCCGTTACTTTCGGGGTGAAAGCCTGAGGTGAGGCTGACCGAGATCCCCAGACATTCCATGAACGCTCTCCAAACCCTGGACGTGAACTGGGGACCCCGATCAGAAACTATGTCCTCAGGCACCCCGTAGTGCCGGAAGACATGTGTAAACAGGGCCTTCGCAGTCTGTAGGGCGGTAGGGAGACCGGGCAAAGGGAGGAGACGGCAGGACTTAGATAACCGATCCACAACGACCAGGATCGTGGTGTTGCCCTGTGAGGGAGGAAGATCCATCAGGAAGTCCACTGACAGGTGCGACCACGGCAGTTGTGGAACGGGTAGGGTTTGTAACTTCCCTCTGGGCAGGTGCCTAGGAACCTTGCAATGGGCGCACACCGAGCAGGAGGAAACATAAACCCTCACGTCCTTGGCCAAGGTGGACCACCAGTACTTCCCACTAAGGCAACGCACCGTCCGACCGATGCCAGGGTGACCAGAGGAGGGTGATGTGTGGGCCCAGTAGATCAACCGGTCGTGGACAGCAGACGGAACGTTAGAATTATACACTGTCTTTTTAGGCCTTATCAATAGCCTAGTGAATATAATCTGGCTTATTGACTACTTTTGGCATGTCCATGTGTAACCGATGTGAAATGGCTAGCTAGTTAGCGGTGGTGCGCGCTAATAGCGTTTCAATCGGTGACGTCACTCGCTCTGAGACCTAAAGTAGTTGTTCCCCTTGCTCTGTAAGGGCCGTGGCTTTTGTGGTGCGATGGGTAACGATGCTTCGTGGGTGTCAGTTGTTGATGTGTGCAGAGGGTCCCTGGTTCAAGCCCAGGTTGGGGCAAGGAGAGGGACGGAAGCTATACTGTTACCCATGTCCAGACTATAATTTACAGTAGGTCCAATCTTTACGACGAGCGTAACAACTGCAAACATGTTCACAATATTTAACAAATATGGGCAGGCTATTTAACAAACTAGGCTATAACGGACTAACATTCGAATTGGAGTTGATGACAACGCAATACATAAAAGACCATAAATACACAACTTGAAGCGACCACATATTTAGCCATGGAGCATGTTCTGATTGGCCAGTGAGGGGCCAAGCCTCGACACAGCCGCAACTTGTTTATTCATCAAAACTCAGCCTTTTTGCACCACCTCTACTGCACCCATAATTCCAGTTGTGAAAATAGGAAAAATATTTTTGACAAAACCCCCGAACCACCAGCACTAAGATTTACCATTGTGTTTAGTTTGTTAAAATAGAGTCGCCTATTTTCATTTACCTCTTATCTGAAATAAAAGTCTCAGACAAATAGCACAGTTATAATAGTCTATTCTTGAGATTTTAAGCAATTATCCTTTGGGTCAGAAGTGCAACACGGTAACTCGATCCACTAGGTTAGAAGTCATGGCCAAGCCATGTACACAACAATACGGAGTTGATTAGTATTGGCACGAGAATCCAGAGCTTGCTTGTACATCACCTTGCAAGGCGTCGCATAACTAGTTTGCATGCAACACAAATAAATTAACTAATTGAATATGCAAAGAACTGCAGTAGGTCACTGACAAACACAACAAGAAACAAAAAAGTTAACGACAACGTGATCCCTGTAATAAAATATGCAAATGAACAACAAATTAAACAACGCAACAGTGCATTGTGAATGGAAGGAAACACAGTAACTGCACAAATACAAGGGAATGGTTACCACATAATTCAAATGGCAACTCAAGGGCAGCTACATTTGTCAAGACCCACACCCCACAGTTAACAAACAAGCGCAGGGGGCAGCGGTTTTGACTTGACATAAAAGTTCCAGATATTGCCATTTAAAGGTTTAAGTTTGGCAGGACCTGAGAAGCCATTTTGTCATGCTATGTAACCTGGAAGGGGTCTGCTTTCCAAACTCAAGCGAGTGGTCTCTACCGTCGAAATAAACTGCAAATAAAACCAGCACAGACAAGGTGATTATTTCAAACTAAGGCCTCAAAGGCTCCCGATGGCATTTCACTATACTTTAGCCAGCCAGACATTGATGGTGGATGGTAGCTAGCTGGTCATTTAGGCTTGGCTGCTACCTGGCTGTCCCTAATGTTGCACTAAATGAGTTAGAAAGGTTGGAGCGCTATGTGACTGACTGTCTGACTGACTGACTCTCTGGACACTGGGCATACTTTGTGTGTGTGTGGCAGATTGTGTGTGTGGCAGACATGTGGCGTTTTGGATGAGGGGCTGGCCTTTCCATGATATAGCATAGGTGAGGATATTAGCATTAGAAAGGTCACTTTGAAAAGTGGAAATCAAATATGGGATTCAGAGGGCTATTAAGCCAACGGGCCTATTAGTATTCATGTGGTGCAGATGAATGGAAAATAAAAGCGCTACAGTGGGGCCAAAGTATTAAACTCAATAAGCGCTGATTTACCCAACCTCCAACACCCTTGTTTTTCTACCCCCCCATATTAATAGCCCTATTTTCGGTATTGCCATCACAACTACCTTAGCGGGCAGAACTGGTTGGAATGACGTCAGGCTTTGTGACGTCATATACTAGTTGTAAAACTGAAAATATGTCTTAAACTTGTAGTAACATAACATATAGGCTTGTGTGTACAGGAAACCAGAACCAAATGTTTCAAGATTTTTCCTTTGCCTTATGCAGGTGGCCAGCAGAGACTTCTGGGAGAGTGAGTTCTTCTGGGATTGAGTCACTGAATGCTGACTGACTGAGCAGAGGGTCCTGGGCCTGGTTTCCCGATAGCAATGGAATATAGGCTTAGGAGTGTTTTAATGATGCATCGTAAAAACAACATCTGAAAATGTCACATCCGTTTCCCAAAACTCCATGAAGTTCACTCCTTACAAAGTTAAACTTAACTGTGTCGTTACAGGAGCTGCCTCGTTCTGAAAAAAGATAGCAGAGTATAGGCTAAAGAGCTTGCTGTAGCGCTTAAATGGCTATTCAAAGTAATCTTTAAAAAATATAAATAAATTACACAATACAGTTTTCCGATCAAGAGAATAAATGTTCTGTAGCCTATTATGTATTTAAGTGTTTGTATTATGTTTACCACACGTTATGTATTCTAAGTGTTTGTATTATTTTTACCATGCGTTAAGTATTCTAAGTGTTTGTATTATGTTTACCACGCGTTATGTATTCTAAGTGTTTGTATTATGTTTACCATGCGTTATGTATCCTAAGTGTTTGTATTATGTTTACCATGCGTTATGTATTCTAAGTGTTTGTATTATGTTTACCATGCGTTATGTATTCTAAGTGTTTGTATTATGTTTACCATGCGTTATGTATCCTAAGTGTTTGTATTATGTTTACCATGCGTTATGTATTCTAAGTGTTTGTATTATGTTTAGCATGCGTTATGTATTCTAAGTGATTGTATTATGTTTACCACGCGTTATGTATTCTAAGTGATTGTATTATGTTTACCATGCGTTATGTATTCTAAGTGTTTTCACATGCTATTCTGTATGCAATGTTTGATTATGTAAATTCTGCACTCAGTTTGTGTAAACTGTGAGCAAGAATTAATAAAGACAAAGTCAAAGTTGCTCGTTGGCTGTCAACGTGACCTAAAAATAGGATACACTGCATATGGAACGTAACACGTTTCCACTGCTCCAGAGTCCAATGGCAGCGAGCTTTACACCACTCCAGCTGACGCTTGACATTGCGCATGGTGATCTTGGGCTTTTGTGCTGCTGCTCAGTCACGGAAACCCATTTCATGAAGCTCCCGAAGAACAGTTCTTGAGAACAGTTCTTGTGCTGACTTTACTTCCAGAGTCAGTTTGGAACTCGGTAGTGAGTGTTGCAACCGAGGACAGACGATTTTTACGCGCTACGCACTTCAGCACTTGAAGGTCCCATTATGTGACCTTGTGTGGCTTACCACTTCGCCTTGTTGCTCCTAGACATTTCTACTTCACAATAACAGCACTTAGAGTTGACCGGGGCAGCTCTAGCAAGGCAGAAAGTTAAAGAACTGACTTGTTGGAAAGGTGGCTTCTTATGACAGTGTAACCGATGTGAAATGGCTAGTTAGTTAGCAGTGGTGCACACTAATAGCATTTCAATCAGCGACGTCACTCGCTCTGAGACTTGAAGTAGGGTTGCGTTGCAAAGGCCGTGACTTTTGTGGCGCGATGGGTAACGATGCTTCGTGGGGTGTCAGTTGTTGATGTGTGCAAGGGTCCCTGGTTCGAGCCCAGGTTGGGGCGAAGAGAGGGACAGAACCTACACTGTTACATTGATGCTGTTGACCCGGATCATTGGTTGCTGCGGAAAAGGAGGAGGTCAAAGGGGGGTGAGTGTAACCGATGTGAAATGGCTAGTTAGTTAGCGGTGGTGCGCACTAATAGCATTTCAATCAGTGACGTCACTCGCTCTGAGACTTGAAGTAGGGTTTCCCCTTGCGTTGCAAGGGCCGCGGCTTTTGTGGCGCGATGGGTAACGATGCTTCGTGGGTGTCAGTTGTTGATGTGTGCAAGGGTCCCAGGTTCGAGCCCAGGTTGGGGCGAAGAGAGGGACGGAACCTACACTGTTACAACAGTGCAACTTTGAAAGTCACTGAGCTCTTCAGTAAGGCCATTCTACTGAAAATGTTTATCTATGAAGATTGCGTGGCTGTGTGCTTGATTTTATACACCTATCAGCAATGGGTGTGGCTGAAATAACCAAATCCACTCATTTGAAGGCGTCCACATACTTTTGTATGTACAGTGCATTCGGAAAGTATTCAGACCCCTTGACTTTTTCCCAGTTTTCTTTTACGTTACAGCCTTATTCTAAAATGTATTGAATATTCGTTTTTCTCATCAATCTACACACAATACCCCATAATGACAAAGCAAAAACAAGTTTTTAGACATTTTTTCAAATGTATAAAAAAAATGTCAACTTAAAATGTACATTTACATAAGTTTTCAGACCCTTTACTCAATACACTGTTGAAGCAACTTCGGCAGCGACTACAGCTGAAGGGTATGACGCTTCAAGCTTGGCAGACATGTATTTGTAGATTTTCTCCCATTCTTCTCTGCAGATCCTCTCAAGCTCTGTCAGGTTGGATGGGGAGCGTTGCTGCACAGCTATTTTCAGGTCCCTCCATGGCTCTGGCTGGGCCACTCAAGGACATTCAGAGACTTGTCCCGAAGCCACTCCTGCGCTGTCTTGGCTGTGTGCTTAGGGTCGTTGTCCTGCTGGAAGGTGACCTTCGCCCCAGTCTGAGATCCTGAGCGCTCTGGAGCAGGTTTTCATCAAGGATCTCTCTGTACTTTGCTCTGTGCATCTTTCCCTCAATCCTGTCTCCCAGTCCCTGCCGCTGAAAAACATCCCCACAGCATGATGCTGCCACCACCATGCTTCACTGTAGGGATGGTCCCCGGTTTCATCAGACCAGAGAATCTTGTTTCTCGTGGTCTGAGAGTCTTTAGGTGGCTTTTGGCAAACTCCAAGCGAGCTGTCATGTGCCTTTCACTGAGGAGTGGCTTCTGTCTGGCCACTCTACCATAAAGGCCTGATTGGTGGAGTGCTGCAGAGATGGTTGTCCTTCTGGAAGGTTCTCCCATCTCCACAGAGGAACTCTAGAGCTCTGTCAGAGTGATCATCGGGTTCTTGGTCACCTCCCTGACCAAGGCCCTTCGCCCCCGATAGCTCAGTTGGGCTGGGCAGGTTCCAAACTTCTTGCATTTAAGAATGATGGAGGCCACTGTGTTCTTGGGAACCTTCAATACTGCAGAAATGTTTTAGTACCCTTCCCCAGATCGGTGCCTTGACACAATCCTGTCACAGAGCTCTACGGACAATTCCTTCGACCCCATTGCTTGATTTTTGCTCTGGCATGCACTGTCAACTCAGACATTATGTAGACAGGTGTGTGCCTTTCCAAATCATGTTTAATCAATGGAATTTACAACAGGTGGACTCCAAACAAGTTGTAGAAACATCTCAAGGGTGATCAATGGAAACAAGATGCACCTGAGCTCAATTTCGAGTCTCGTAGGGGTCTGAATACTTATGTAAATAAGGTATTTATAAAAACCTGTTTTCACGTTGTTATTATGGGGTATTGTGTGTAGATTGCTGAGGAAATGTTTTTATTTAATCCATTTTAGAATAAGGCTGTAACGTAACAAAATGTGGAAAAATTCAAGGGGTCTGAAAACTTTCCGAAAGCACTGTATATGCCTAGAATTATTATTTGTTAATGTCAGTATTGCCTTGTAACTTAAGTTTTATGCCTTGTATGCAGTGGCGATTTTAGCGTGGAAATCTTGGTGGGGCAAAAAAAAAAGTGGGATGCAAGCCAGCAAAGCAACTACACAACACTAAGCAATACATTATTTGCACTATAACAGTGACAAAAAGTGCCCACAAATTGTTATGGCCTACATAAAGCTGCTACACCGGGCTTTCAGCGGAGCCTTGTATGGCAGCGAAACAGTTCATTCAGCCTCATTTACTGCCTTTTTAAAAAACATAGCTGATTTGGCTGACTTGCTTAAACAAATGTGGTTTCTACTGATAATTGAGATGTACAAACTATGGCATAAGGGGACGACAAGCGGATAAGAAGCAATGCATAATTTTGATTAAGACATTAATGAGCGAAATTAAGAGGTGAAAATAGACCAAATTATTAGGGTAAGGCAGGTGGGCTACTAACAGCTTACTACACAACAAACACTTAGTATTACTTTCTTAGATACAGTATACAGTACATATCTCCCTGGCATATTACATCAATTATGCAGCAGCATACAAGACATTTTTAAACTCACCTTGTTGTGCTGTGCTCACTTGAAGAGGAAGGTGGCGCAGCGGTCCTTCGTTGGCAAATTTTGTCATCAAACTTTGTCACCAAAGTCTGGCATTCTCTGGATTTATGGTGCTTTCAAGACAACTGGGAACTCACCCCAAAAAATGTTGAATCATGATGACGTCAGTGATCTTCAGGCTGTAGTTCTAGAAAGAGGCCAGAGTTCCCAATTTACAATTCCGAGTTGGATGAAAGTTCAAAATGTATTTTCCCAGTCGTAGCTCATTTTTCCCGTCTTCCCAGTTGTCTTGAACTCAAGTCAGAATTTGCAGTTCTGAGTTAACAGTTGTTTTGAGTGCGGCACAAATCATGCTTCATTGACAGCATGGCCATTGTTGAATGTTTATACTTTTAAACTAGGAAAATAAACCCTTAATCTTAAACTTGGGACCACACAGCCACTCCACTGAATAGCAGGCTAATGATTGCTTTGCAATGCTTGCAGTCAGCCACTGATTCCTTCCAAACCACTCATTGTTGAATTTGCAATTTCCAACTTGTTGTGTAATGTTCATGTCCTCTGGCCGATGAGCACCGATACGTTTTATATATAATTATATATATATATATATATATATAAATATATAATCGTCATATGACAAGGATTAAAAATAATTTGCCAGTAGATGTAACGTAATTTGACATCATTTTATATGTGTCCATATATATATTTGTTGCTAAAATGTGGGTCTCTGCCCCACCTGCCCTGAATGACGGGTCGCCACTGCTTGTACAGTATGTGAATACATTCATTTGACAAAGTTATTCAATAATACTTTGATATTCGCTTCTCATGACCATTCCTTGATCTCAGTCAGCTAAATGCATAATACTTGATTGCACATGGATTACTATAAGGTTAAATTAAGTCAGATAAAGATAAACATTTGAATAGGCTACTTGCATAGTCTTATTACGAGTCACATATGAGGTGTATATAATATGCATATACAGTGCCTTCAGAAAGTATTCATACCCCTTGACTTATTACCAATTTTGTTGTATTACAGCCTGAATTCAAAATGGACTAAATATACATTTTTCTCATATATCTACACACAATACCTCATAATGACAAAGTGAAAACACGTGTTTAGACATTTTTGCATGTTTATATAAAAAATGAAATACAGAAATCTCATTTACATTCACACCCCTGAGTCAATACTTTGTAGAAGCACCTTTGTAGCAGCGATTACAGCTGTGAGTCTTTCTGGGTAAGTCTCTAAGAGCTTTCAACATCTGGATTGTGCATCATTGTGAAATTGGTTGTTGATCATAGCTTGACAACCATTTTCAGGTCTTGCCATAGATTTTCAAGTAGATTTTAGTGAAAACTGTAACGCGGCCACTCAGGAATATTTACTGTCTTCTTGGTAAGCAACTCCAGTGTAGATTTGGCCTTATGTTTTAGATTATTCTCCTGCTGAAAGGTGATTTTAGCAGACTGAACTATGTTTTCCTCTAGGATTTTGCCTGTGCTTAGCTCAATTCCATTTATTTTTTATCCTGAAAAACTTCCCAGTCTTTAACGAGTACAAGCTGTCATAAGCGTCGTTGAAGGGGAACCAAAACGCAGCGGGTAAAGTGCTCATCTTCTTATTTTATTAAAGAAAACACTTCATCAAAATAAACAAAACGACAAAAACAGTCCAGTAAGGTGCACAGGCTATACTAGAAACAACCACCCACAAACACAAGTGAAAACAAACACAACTAAATATGGCCTCCAATTAGAGACAACAACAACCAGCTGCCTCTAATCCAGCTGCCTCAATCACATAGAAATAGGAAAACTGGAACCTAAACCCAAAATACCCAAACACACAAAACAAACACCCCCCTACCACGCCCTGACCAACTATATTGACAAATAACCCCTTTTACTGGTCAGGACGTGACAGTACCACCCCCCAAAGGTGCAGACCCCGAATGCACCTTAAACAAAAAACCCACAAAACAACCCCAAACTTAAAGGAAGGGAAGGGAGGGTGGCCACCGTCAACGACGGCTCCCGTGCTACACCCCCCCAATCCTCCAACTACGGAGGTGGCTCTGGCTCCGGGCTTAGTCCCCATTCTGAAAACTCTGGGCTGCGCGGCGTCGCTGGAGACTCCGGGCTGAGGAGCGTCGCTGGAGACTCAGGGCTGAGGAGCGTCGCTGGAGACTCAGGGCTGAGGAGCGTCGCTGGAGACTCAGGGCTGAGGAGCGTCGCTGGAGACTCCGGGCTGAGGAGCGTCGCTGGAGACTCCGGGCTGAGGAGCGTCGCTGGAGACTCCGGGCTGAGGAGCGTCGCTGGAGACTCCGGGCTGAGGAGCGTCGCTGGAGACTCCGGGCTGAGGAGCGTCGCTGGAGACTCCGGGCTGAGGAGCGTCACTGGAGACTCCGGGCTGAGGAGCGTCACTGGAGACTCAGGGCTGAGGAGCGTCACTGGAGACTCAGGGCTGAGGAGCGTCTCTGGAGACTCAGGGCTGAGGAGCGTCGCTGGAGACTCAGGGCTGAGGAGCGTCTCTGTCGGCTCCGGGCTGAGGAGCGTCTCTGTCGGCTCCGGGCTGTAGGCCGTCTCTGTCGGTTCCGGACTGTAGGCCGTCTCTGTCGGTTCCGGACTGTAGGCCATCTCTGTCGGTTCCGGACTGTAGGACATCGCCGGAAGCACTGGACAGGGAACTGTCGCCGGAAGCTCTGGACGGGGAACTGTCGCCGGAAGCTCTGGATCGGGAACTGTTGCCGGAAGCTCTGGACGGGGAACTGTCGCCGGAAGCTCTGGACTGGGACTGCGCACTGGAGGCCTGAATGCGTGGGGCTGGGTTTGGAGGCGCCAGAACAGTAACACGCACCTCAAGGCTAGTGCGGAGAGCAGGAACAGGACGTACTGGACTGGGCTGACGCACTGGAGGAAGAGTACGAGGAGCAGGAACAGGATACACTGGGCCATGAACCCTCACCGGCGGTCTGATGCTTGCAACTTGCATCACCGGTCCTGGCTCGATGCTGGCTCTAGCATGACACCTGTGAGGAGCTTTCACCAAGCACACTGGGCTGTAGCTGCGCACTGGCAATACCGTGCGTATCTCCGCATAACATGGTGCTTGCTTGATCCGTCACTCCCCATAGTAAGCACAGGTGCTCCTTCGTGCCCTTTCCGCCAGTACCTCTCTCCAGATTCTCACGTCAAGCTCCTCGCTTGATTCCTTGACTGTCTCCTTTTTGCTCCACGGCTCCCTCCTGTACGTCCGGGAAGTTAGGTCAGGGCTCCCCCCTGACTTAGCCCAACTCCCCGTATGCCCCCCCAAAAACTTTTTTTGGGGGCTGCCTCCTCACCTGAAATGGAGGATATAATGCCTCATACCTCTGTTGTTCCCTCTTTGCTTCCTCCAGCTCCTCCTTCGGGCGCTGGTACTCCCCAGCCTGGCTCCATGGACCCTTACCATCGAGGATCTCCTCCCATGTCCATGACTCCAAATAGCTCTCCTGCTGCTCCCTCCTCCGCTGCTTGGTCCTTCTTTGGTGGGTGGTTCTGTCATAAGCGTCGTTGAAGGGGGACCAAAACGCAGCGGATAAAGTGCTCATCTTCTTATTTTATTAAAGAAAACACTTAATCAAAATAAACAAACGACAAAAACAGTCCAGTAACGTGCACAGACTATACTAGAAACAACCACCCACAAACATAAGTGAAAACAAACACAACTAAATATGGCCTCCAATTAGAGACAACAACAACCAGCTGCCTCTAATTGGAGGTCATTGCCAAAACTCACATAGAAATAGAAAATCTAGATTTAAACATAGAAATAGGAAAACTAGAACCTAAACCCAAAATACCCAAACACACAAAACAAACACCCCCCCTGCCACGCCCTGACCAACTATACTGACAAATAACCCCTTTTTACTGGTCAGGACGTGACAAAAGCATTCATATAACATGATGCTGCCACCACTATGCTTGATAATATGGAGAGCGGTACTCAGTAATGTGTTGTATTGGATTTGCCACAAACATAATACTTTGTATTCCGGACAAAAAGTGAATTGCTTTGCAATTTTTTTTGCAGTATTACTTTAGTGCCTTATTGCAAACAGGACGCATGTTTTGGAACATTTTAATTCTGTACAGAGGTCCTTCTTTTCACTCTGTCAATTAGGTAAGTATGGTGGAGTAACTACAATGTTGTTGATCCATCCTCAGTTTTGTCCTATCACAGCCATTAAACTTTAACTGTTTTAAAGTCACTATTGGCCTCATGGTGAAATCCCTGAGCGCTTTCCTTCCTCTACGGCAACTGAGTTAGGAAGGACACCTGTATCTTTGTAGTGACTGTGTATATTGATGTACCATCCAAAGTGCAATTAATAACTTCACCATGCTCAAAGGGATATTCAATGTCTGCTTTTTTTACCCATCTACCAATAGGTATCCTTCTTTGCGAGGCATTGGAAAACATCCCTGGTCTTTATGGTTGAATCTGTGTTTGAAATTCACTGCTCATGGTACAGAGATGAGGTAGTTGTCACGCCCTGATCTTAGAGAGATGTTTTATTTCCTCTAGTTTGGTTAGGTCAGGGTGTGATGCGAGGTGGGCAATCTAGTTTTTGTATTTCTTTGTGTTTGGCCGAGTATGGTTCCTAATCAGAGGCAGCTGTCTATCATTGTCTCTGTTTGGGAATCATACGTAGGCAGCCCTTTTTCCCTCCTTCAGTTGTGGGATCTTGTTTTTGTACAGCTCAGTGAAAGCCTGCAGAACGTGACGTTCGTTTTCCTTTGTTTTGTTTAGTGTACTGAGTTATAATAACATTTATCATGGGCACTTACCACGCTGCACCTTGGTCTCCTCTCTACGACGAACGTCACAGTAGTCATTCAAAAATCATGTTAAACACAAGTCCATGCAACTTGTTATGACTTGTTAGGCACATTTTTACTCCTGAACTCCTGAACATTTTTACTCCTGAGGCTTGCCATAACAAAGAGGTTGAATTCTTATCGACTCAAGATATTTCAGCTTTTCATTTTTAATTAACATGTAAACATTTCAAATAACTTAATTCCATTTTGACATTATGGTGTATTGTGTGTAGGCCAGTAATAAAACATCTCAATTTAATAAATGTTTTGTTCAGGCTGTAACACAACAACATTTTGAAACAGTCAATGGGTGTGAATACTTTCGTAAGGCACTATATATCAAATATTATAAACTGGGTGGTTTGAGCACTGAATGCTGATTGGCTGACCACGGGTTTGACAAAACATTTATTTTTACAATTACGTTGGTAACCAGTTTATAATAGCAATAAGGGACCTTCGGGGTTTGTGGTATATGGCCAATATACCAAGGCTAAGGGCTGCGTCCAGATACTCTGCGATGCGTCGTACGTAAGAACAGCCCTTAGTTACCCCCCGTGCCTTATTGCTTAATTATAACATTGCAAACTTTTGAGGCTATTTATATTCAACTATTACATTTTTGCGCGATCACAGATTTAAACAGAAAAACATTTTCATTCTATGTTAGCAGAGATTTTCTGTGTGTAAAGTGACGCGGGAGGGCAAACGGTGATCTAACGACGCACTTAGCTGTTCTACGAGTGGTCTGAGGCAGGTGTTAGATTACGAGCTATGTCAAGTGCAATGTTAATAAAGACGGGTTTTGGAAAACAGCTCGGAAATTTTAAGATGCTCTTACGAAGGTTCCACCGACAGCAGATCCCCACAAGCAGCCTACACCGCCCCCCAACCCCCACCCTACCTGCCCCTCCCACCCCACCTTCCGCTCCATCTGTCAGCCAATAACCTGCTGGAGCTTGCCATCCCGTTAGCGCACCTGTTCCTGCAACCTCAAATAGAGTTGTCTGAAGCGCGCAAACGCACAGGAACCCTCTCACGCACTATGCTGTCCTATACACACACGCACAGTATCTACTCAGATGTATGCACACACATCTACACACACACACACTTTCCCCTCACAATGTAGTCAGCTAACGGCTCGGCTAAACTAAATCCCTGCCACTTCTCAGGATGACGACTGCCAGGCAGTTGGTGTTTGGTGACGCGGACGGGAACACACACACAGCTTGCCATCTCTCTGTCTCTGTCCCTTTCTTGCTCACATTCACTCACAGTGACGTAAAGAGGACAAAAGGAGTGCCTGGGGCCACGCTCCCACAGTTCCATTACCTCAGATGAGGGATGCACACACACACAGTTGTCATGTACACAGGCACACACACACACATAGCTGTCATATACACAAGCGCATGCAGACACAAAAATGTACACGCACACAAACACACACACATGGACGTCATTGAGCGGCAAAGGTGTTCACCAGGCCCTCCCCCATTGGGTTTAAAGTATGGCTGGGAACCACACTGTCCCATCCCTTCCTGTCCCCAGATAGACTCGCACCATCACTCTAGTCTGATAGGGGATAACATGGCAGCCCCCCACCCGTCCTGTGACGGAGTGTCGCTCCCCAACACCTTGAGCCATCTGTTTACCAACACACAGCCAAATGGCACCCTATTTCCTACATGGTGCACTACTGTTGAACAGTGCCCTATGGGCCCTGGTCAAAAGTAATGCACTATGTAGGGAATAGGGTGTCATTTTGGATGCAATCGGGGACATTTTGTCCCCATTTCCCAAACTTTGTTCATTCGGTGTTATCAGGTGCTGCCAATTCAAGATTAGTGGTTGTTGTGTTCATTCGGATGTTATCAGGTGCTGGCAACTCAAGATTGGTGGTTGTTGTGTTCATTCAGATGTTACCAGGTGCTGCCAACTCAAGGTTGGCGGTTGTTGTGTTCATTTGGATGTTAGCAGGTGCTGGCAACTCAAGGTTGGCGGTTTTTGTGTTTATTTGGATGTTACCAGGTGCTGCCAACTCAAAGTTGGCGGTTGTTGTTCATGGGATGAAAAATGTTGCGTTTTCATACATTGTGCTCTTTTTAATACTACAGTGTTTCCACAATTCATATCCTTGAATGAGTTGTGTCCTCTGTACACAAGTTAAATTGTTATGTGATATTAGTCCATTGAATGACACGAGGGAATGTGATCAATTCAATTATTTGATATAACATTTAAACTGTTAAATAACCAGTTAGATGAAAATCCATGACAGTGATAAATAAGTGGTTGAGGCAAAAAACTACTTCCAATTAGAATGATAAAATTATACAACCCACCAACCAGAAAAGCTTGCTCAAAAGACTACCACCAGTTCTTTGCTCCGACGACTATGTCACGAAAAGCACCACTCCGGTGGTTCAGAAAGCGAACCGTGTTCTTTGCATAGCCACTGTCTTCTTCCTCGAATGTGGCGAGAAGAAAAGGCACAATTAGTCAGCATTAGTTAGAAATGAATAATTGATTCCGATTTAGATGAGGCTGCCACTGGATTCCCACGTGACGGCGCCGCCGAGGACTCGGCACAACAAAAAGCCTGTCTGCCAAGAAGATAGAAGATATATGTTTAAGTAATGCTACTGGAAGCCCTGTGCCGCCAGGCTGAGCGATAATACCCATCCCCCAACTTCTCCTACTCATCCGCAGACAAAGTCTATTGACTCTCTCCCAGTCATATTCAGTCGTCTCTCCCGTCAATCTGTCACATATTCTTCCACTGTATTTTCCATTCCTCCCTCTCTCCATGGCACTCCCTTCATCTGCATTGTGTAGTTACGTCCTGAGTGATATTTTGTTGGCCAATTGACCTTTTCCCAGTGACGAGTGGCCCAATGAGTAGGTACTCTGTGATTGTTCTAGACACAAAACATTGCTGCTCTGATGAAAAGGCTCAATTTGGGAGGAGTTTTTTGCTCCTTCTGTCTCTCAGCTAATTGGTGTGGACGTCTTGGTTGTTTGGCTGAGGAGAATCATAGCACATTTATATGGCCTCCCGTCGACTTGAAGAGACACGAATTTGGGTTTAGATTGTCATGGGTAAAGAGCCCCTGTCATTGTCAAAAGGGCCGATAAATGTATTCTGATTAGCTACCCTCACTTTTCGTTTGTATTCAGTCTTTGATTAAATATTTGAAACATTAAAACGTAAATTAAAAGTGAAAAGGAAGTAAATCTCAAAATACATTTCTTAATAGCAATTAGGACTATTTACAGTACAGCAGGGATCATCAACTAAAACCATCCGCGGGCCAAATTCGGCCCGTGGGCCTCCAGTTGGACAATCCTGATATACAGTATTATCCACCTCTATCCAGTTGACTGTTGCTGGAGAGATTTTGTTACAGAAAGAAATCTCTGTCTGAGCAATCCCTTACCTCCTCACCTCTCTCTCTGTCAATCAATAGTCTCTTTCATCCAGTGGGTTGAGATATCATTAATAATGGCTGAACGCTGCTATAGCGGTAATAAACTGGGGGAATATGGTGTGTAATGGTACAGTAATGGCACCTGGACAGTGTGTTACACATGCGACAGCTCGTGATGGATAAGCTTAGATAAATGGATTTGGGCTCATCGCTACTCCAGGCTTTGGATTGCCTTCCCTCTTTTGAGTTGTGGTGTATGAATACAGGGGGTTTTGTGACCTGATATTGCTCAGGGAAAGGTAGCTACAGACACATGGATGTGTGGTTTTAAAACAGGGGGGATGGTCGGCTTTTGGTGCTGCTAAAATAGAGTCTGTGGACAAATATGGAGATTTTCTGTGTGAGACTACCAGACCTGGCTTCAAATCGTATTTGTTGTCTTTGAACATTTTATTGAGCCTGCTTATAGCGGCAGATGGGTGAAGTTTGCACTTTTGGGACTATCCTATTAGTTCCAATGCGCATGGCAAGCTCAATCAAGCACAGCTAACATATTCGAAGAAAAACTAAATACAATTTGAACCCAGGCCTGGAATGTCCCTGAACTGGGGATAAATGTAATTGGTAAGTAGTTTCTAAGTGGGGCAAGTTACAGAAATTGCTATTCCTAGAGTTGCAAAATTCTGGGAACTTTCAATAAATTACCTGATTTTCCAGAAATCCTGTCTGGAAGATTCCAGATTTCCTGCTTATGCCCTCCTGATTCTAGGATTCCTTCAACCTGGATTTCAGGAAAAGCAGGGATTTTATTGAAAGTTCCCGGAATTTTGCAACACTAGTCATTCCCCCTCCCTCTATTCACTATGAAGAATGATTTGCTGGTCCATGTGCTATTCCATCTCTACAAAACATAGACAAATGTCGACCCGGGTAGGGTGCTAAAAAGGCCAAACTCCTTCAGTCGTTTCAGTAGCCAAAGAGTTGAATTAGATGATTGATTTCTAGAGATGATGACTTGTCATTTCAGACTGAGCGAGGAGGAGGAGAGTGAGAAAAAGTCGAGCAAAGATTAGATATTTTTCTTCTCCTAACTGACAAGCCTGAAATTTGATCTATACTGGTTAACCAAAAGGAACACATACATTTTCTACATTAGAAAAATTCCCATTATTTCTCTCTCAGCCATGAAAATCAATTCTGAAATGATTGCATTCAGGGACAGAGGGTGAGAGAGAGAAAATAGTTGATGCGCCTTTGGCTGGTCAAATAGATAGAAATAGAAGTTGTTTTTCTCTTCCTACTTCCCAGTCCCGAGAGAACAGCTCGAGATGGGGACGCCTAACTATTTCTGCTGTTCTTTTTCTTTCCTGTCATCTTCCAACGTGCGTACCTTTTGTTTACCTCATCACGATCCCTGCAGTTGCTCGTCTTAACGTTTTGTGCGTTCCTCCACTGCTATAGTAAAAACCCAGAGCGTAGGTGTTCAAGGTTTTGAGGGTTTGCCTTGTCTTTCCATTTGCATTTTAAGTGCACAGATAATGATGATGCGAGCGCCTGCGAATATTTAATTGTGGCTGCCAGGATTAAGTTAAGCTCTCGAGAACGTCTCTCACCGCCGAACGGGTGTGTGGGCCAATGAGACATTTCATTGACTGCACAGTCCCATGCCCACCGCTTGCTGAATCAGAGCCTGGCGTGGCGAGGGATCGGAGGAGTGTCTGATCCGCTGGGGTAACCGGGTCCCGTTGCTCCGTAGCTAAGAATTTCAAACGGCCAACCCAACCTCACCCATCCCCCTCTCTGCCTCTCACCTCCTCTCCGCATCACGGCATGTGTTCCCTCCAAGGGCGCAATCACAGAATGAACATGTACCTGGCGCCTTTCAAGGGGAAAAAAAGAGGCGGGAGAGGCACATTTATTTTTCATGAACCCTGGCTAAGGTTTAATGACCAGAACCTGTAATGTGAGCCGCGAATACGAGTGGGCTAAAATTAAGACGTTGTGGTGTTAGGAGAGACACTTGGAGAGACCCCTCTGTGCCCTCTTGAAAAAGAGTGCCTTTCAAAGGAGTACCGCCTTCAATGGGAGAAATGGCAGGGATAATGGATGTGGTGTTTGTGTGTGGCTGTGTGTACTTGTGTGGTGTTTGGGATTATTTGCAAGACTGGTGTTTGTCTGCCTGTGTGTGTGTATATATATATATATGTTAGACGCTGTATGTGTTAATGTGTGTATGTGTGTGCGCAGGGGTAAGGGGTGGAATTAAAATGCCAAATCCACATCTGGCTGAGTGCCCCGGCCTCATAGCTCATTCCAGATATGCTCATCTGTTAAAGTGGCAACCACTGACATCCTCAAGGAGCCGTTCCTTTTCCGAAGAGAAGCGAGGGAGCAGGAAAATAAACGAGGGCCTGCCAGAGGAGAGAAAGTGAGAAAGAGCTCCTCCGCTTTTCGGTTGGACCCCGCGTCCTCCATAGCTCTACTCAAATTACACACAATCACAGGAGAGGGGAAATTAGCACATTTGAGTACCCAAATTAGCATGCTGCGCAAAGAGAGCAATACAAACTCTGGTTATAGGTAACACATCTCCTGTGAGGCAATAACGGGATAACAGAGGGAGGAAAAGACAGACCCAACCCCCCTCCTTTCTGGTTGTCAATGCTCGATGACCTGTTTTAACTGACCCCAGCATCTCAGCTGTGGCTCGTCGCTGTGTCCATTAAACATGGATGAGAGGGACTCAATATCGCTCATTGCTTCTTACACACACGGCAACTTTGCCATACAGACACCAGTCCACATTTCAGTCCACTTCTCAAATGCATTTTTTTCCTTTCTTTTTTTCCAAACGTATTCAATGTTATTACTTTCTGCAAAAGACCACTTAGGATGCACAGGGGTAATATGCCGGGTATCTTCGATTTTTTTTCTCCCACAGGTCCGTTCGCTCCCGAGTGTATTTCTAATTCACTCTGTTGGCATGGTTCGCTACATATGAAACCGCACTACATTGAAATGGACCTAAAGGGGGGGGACATTTATGAACTGAATTCCTACCCCCGTGGAACCGAGTGGGGGAAAAATATTTGCCTTCCCAAGCGGTAAAGTGAAATGAGCCATTTGCGGCACTATATTATACATAAAAAAATGTACATGTGGCAACCTCCCTCTGTGGGTGACCCCCATAAATATTCCATGACAGTAAACAGCAACAAGTAAACAATGGATAGAAGGAAGTGAATCGAGAGAGAGATGAAGAGTGCACAGGTGCAGCCGACTGTATCCTTCAACATGTGTGTTCTAGAAACCTCTAAATTCATGCGCCAGTCAAGCTACAGCTCATCTTTTGACAGTTTGCAGCTTAAGTCTAGAGGTTTGTCAAGAAAAACAGTAATGAAAAAGGGGTCACTAATGTGAAGGGGCTAAGCCCTCAATCCTAACATGTCCAGCAGTTTATCGATCAAGATATGTCATATATCTACTCTATTCTTTTAAGAAAATCAAAAACATGACGGCTGCCAGTATCCTCTCAAATGCCAGTATGTCAGAAAAGTTTGTTTGTTGAGTTAGTATGAGTGCTATTAAGGCATTTTAAGATCTTTGAAAAGGCAGGAAAGATAAGGGATTGCAGTTGCCATGTTTGGTGTTTGCACCTGAAGCCTACCCTGACCCTTGACCCGAACAAACATGACTATTCAGCCAATTGAGTCCATGCTGCAACCTGTCTCTTTAAGGCAAACACACACAAACACGCATGCATGCACACACACATACATAAATTAAAATGGCCCGAGAACAATCTCAATCTCGGGTCCGTGCCCTTAAATCCACATGACGTGCCTCAATCTCCTGTGCCTGTCACACAATGAACCCGACGCATGCTGACAAATCTGTGTGCGCCTCCATGTATGATAAAATTAGAGAAGTACCCCTGTGGTATCGGGGAGAGACAGAGAGACAAGTTAATCATGTCTGAGTAGCTTCTCCCATCACTGGCAGCCCATTTTAATCAAATTATGACCTTGTAAAGCATGCACTTGTCATTTGGGACCAAAATCTCTTCGCTAATGACTAATTAGCCTCACATCACCTGTGCCTTCCAAACTTCCATTACACCCAAACTATGCTTAAGATAATGGAATAAACAAAAGAGCGGAGGAAAAAAACAAGCCAAAAAAACTTCAGATGGCAGCCATCAATCAAAAACATAGTAATCTATGGTTGAGGGGATGTTTTTTCGTTTTTTTCGTCAGCGAGAGGCCACACTACGGTGCTCCAGAGGACGATAAGGATACACACGTTCATTAAGACCAATTAGTGGGAAATGGCTCGACAGAAAGGCAGAAAACAAGTGAGGAAAAATGCAATGTGATGCTAACCTTGTTTGAGGTTTTGTCGGCAGATTAGGATGTATAAATTGGGGCAGGCTTTCCCAAACTCCAACCTCAGCACCCCCAAGGTTTGCACGTTTTGGTTTTTGCGCTAGCACTACACAGCTGATTAAAATAATCAACTAATCATCAAGCTTTGATAATTTCAATCAGCTTTGTAGTGTTAGGGCAAAAACCAAAAAGTGCACTCCTTGAGGACCGAGTTTGGGAAATGCTGACTTAAGGCCATGACACATCGGTGACTCCAAGTCAACTAAAACCAAACCCATTTGACTAAAGGCAGATAAATAATAATTTCCTTTGTGTTATGTTTTGTTACAAAGTAGCTTTGAGATAGTGCCCATATGGAAATATTATATATTGGAATATATTTCAATAAAATATACATATATTGGGGAAATGTATTTATCAAATATAGAAAGAAAGAAAATATACAGTGCATTCGGTAAGTATTCAGACCCCTTCCCTTTTTACAAATTTTGTTACGCTACAGCCTTAATGACAAAGTGAAAACAGGTTTTTAGAAATTGAGCTCAGGTGCATCCTGTTTCGATTGATCACCCTTGAGATGTTTCTACAACTTGATTAGAGTCCACCTGTTGTAAATTACATTTATTGGACATGATTTGGAAAGGCTCGCACCTATCTATATATTGTAAGGTCCCACAGTTGAC
The DNA here is from genome assembly GCF_901001165.1 of Salmo trutta. Taxonomy (NCBI): domain Eukaryota; kingdom Metazoa; phylum Chordata; class Actinopteri; order Salmoniformes; family Salmonidae; genus Salmo; species Salmo trutta. Next base: position 44,101,590 of record NC_042961.1, on the reverse strand, counting down.
AGTGCATGTCAGATCAAACACCAAGCCATGAGGTCGAAGGAATTGTCTGTAGAGCTCCAATACAGGATCGTGTCGAGGCACAGGAAGGGTACCAAAAAAAACTTTGCAGCATTGAAGGTCCCCAGGAACACAGTGGCCTCCATCATTTTTAAATGGAGTAAGTTTGGAACCACCAAGACTCTTCCTGGAGCTGGCCGCCAAAGCAAACTGAGCAATCGGTGGAGAAGGGCCTTGTCAACGAGATGACCAAGAACCCGATGGTCACTCTGACAGAGCTCCAGAGTTCCTCTGTAGAGATGGGAGAACCTTCCAGAAGGATAACCATCTCTGCAGCACTCCACCAATCAGGCCTTTATGGTAGAGTGGCCAGACGGAAGCCACTCCTCAGTAAAAGGCACATGACAGCCCACTTGGAGTTTGCCAAAATGCACCTAAAGCACTCAGACCATGAGAAACAAGATTCTCTGATCTGATGAAACCAAGATTGAACTCATTGGCCTGAATGCCAAGCGTCACGTCTGGAGGAAATGGTAAAGCATGATGGTGGCAGCATCATATTGTGGGGATGTTTTTCAGGAGCAGGGACTTGGAGAGTAGTCAGGATCAGGGGAAAGATGAACGGAGCAAAGTACAGAGAGATCCTTGAGCGGTCAAGACCTCAGAATGGGGCAAAGGTTCACCTTCCAACAGGACAACAACTCTAAGCACACAGCCAAGACAACCCAGGAGTGGCTTCGGGACAAGTCTCTGAATGTCCTTGAGTGGCCCAGCCAGAGCCCGGACTTGAACATCTCTGGAGAGACCTCAAAATAGCTGTGCAGCAACGCTCCCCATCCATCCTGACAGAGCTTGAGAGGATCTGCAGAGAACAATGGGATTAACTTGTAATGTCATACCCAATAAGATTCGAGGCTGTAATCACTGCCAAAGGTGCTTCACCAAAGTACTGAGTAAAGGGTCTGATTACTTATGTAAATGTAATATCCATTTTTTATTTTTAATATATTTGCAAACATTTCTAAAAACCTGTGTTTGCTTTGTCATTATGGGGTATTGTGTGTAGATTAATGAGTGAAAAAACTATTTAATCAATTTTAGAACAAGGCTGTAACGTAACAAAATGTGGAAAAAGTCAAGGCTACTGAATAGTTTCCAAAGGCACTGTATGTAATATGTAATATGTAATACAGTGCCTTTGGCCATGTTCTGTTATAATCTCCACCCAGCACAACCAGAAGAGGACTGGCCACCCCTCATAGCCTGGTTCCTCTATAGGTTTCTTCCTAGGTTCTGGCCTTTCTAGGGAGTTTTTCCTAGCCACCGTGCTTCTACACCTGCATTGCTTGCTGTTTGGGGTTTTAGGCTGGGTTTCTGTACAGCACTTTGTGACATCAGCTGATGTAAGAAGGGCTTTATAAATAAATTAGATTGAAATTTGATAATAGATATAATTGATTTGCCAAAGGTATTGTTAAATATTCTTGGCAAAATGTTCTCTGATAGAACTGGCTAGCTAGCTAGCTAGCTAGATTATTTCTAGCAACAAAAAATATTTTTCCCTCCTGCAGTGGATCCTTCTGGTCTGGAGTCTCAACTGACCATGGACAGACTCCAGCCAATGTAAGTAGGATTTTGTATCATTTAGCTAGCTAGTTCCCAATTCAATTAAAAGTGTTCATGAACATGAATTTATTCTTCATCCTTGTGTGGAACTGTTTCACTGACTCCCCACTGGGAACAGACGTCAATTCATTGTCTATTCCACGTTGGTTCAGCGTAATATCATTGAAATGATGTGGAAACAACGTTGATTCAATCAGTGTGTTGCCAAGTGAGTCTCGGCATTATCCACAGGGTAATTGTCAATTTTTGAGTCTGCAATGGACACTGGAGGTGAAGGAATCTGCATTGTAAGTATCAATTTGATGTTCAAATACATTCTCTTCAAATACAGATCTTAAGTGCAGAGAGGTAAGTTGTACATTATATTTTGTGTTTCAGATGCAACCTTCCAGTGACTCCCATGCCACAATTCATCAATGGACCAAGTTATTTGAGCAAAAAAGGATGACTATTGAAAGCACTCTTTTAAAAAGTTGTTAGTCATTCATTCAAACTTTTCAAAGGATACCACGGCATGGTACTGTGACAGTGCTGAACATTGTAGTTTGATGCACTGAAAAAGCAACATTTTCCTCTCATTAAAATACATGTCAACATATATGGTAGTTATTAAATATATTTTGGAATATATTTTACTAGCTACCACAGCATGCTGTTAAAATGCATGTCCACACCATATATTTAAATATATCAGCACATATGTAGAAATATGAAAACAGCCAATTTTGTAATATGTCCATATATTTTGTCAATATATTTAAATACTGTATATGTACATATAAGGCTTAAACACATATGAAAAGATCTGTAATTTACATGCACATAAATATACTGCTCAAAAAAATAAAGGGAACACTTAAACAACACATCCTAGATCTGAATGAAAGAAATAATCTTATTAAATACTTTTTTCTTTACATAGTTGAATGTGCTGACAACAAAATCACACAAAAATAATCAATGGAAATCCAATTTATCAACCCATGGAGGTCTGGATTTGGAGTCACACTCAAAATTAAAGTGGAAAACCCCACTACAGGCTGATCCAACTTTGATGTAATGTCCTTAAAACAAGTCAAAATGAGGCTCAGTAGTGTGTGTGGCCTCCACGTGCCTGTATGACCTCCCTACAACGCCTGGGCATGTTCCTGATGAGGTGGCGGATTGGTCTCCTGAGGGATCTCCTCCCAGACCTGGACTAAAGCATCCGCCAACTCCTGGACAGTCTGTGGTGCAACGTGGCGTTGGTGGATGGAGCGAGACATAATGTCCCAGATGTGCTCATGTAACAGTGTAGATTCCGTCCCTCTTTTCGCCCCAACCCGGGCTCGAACCAGGGACCCTTGCACACATCAACAACTGACACCCACAAAGCATCGTTACCCATCGCGCCACAAAAGCCGTGGCCCTTGCAACGCAAGGGGAAACCCTACTTCAAGTCTCAGAGCGACTGACGTCACTGATTGAAATGCTATTAGCGCGCACCACCGCTAACTAACTAGCCATTTCACATCGGTTACACTCACCCCCCTTTTGACCTCCTCCTTTTCCGCAGCAACCAATGATCCGGGTCAACAGCATCAATGTAACAGTGTAGGTTCCGTCCCTCTCTTCGCCCCAACCTGGGCTCGAACCAGGGACCCTTGCACACATCAACAACTGACACCCCACGAAGCATCATTACCCATCGTGCCACAAAAGCCACGGCCCTTGCAACGCAAGGGGAAACCCTACTTCAAGTCTCAGAGCGAGTGACGTCACTGATTGAAATGCTATTAGCGCGCACCACCGCTAACTAACTAGCCATTTCACATCAGTAACACTCAATTGGATTCAGATCTGGGGAACGGGCGGGCCAGTCCATAGCATCAATGCCTTCCGTAAGGCAGGAACTGCTGACACACTCCAGCCACATGAGGTCTAGCATTGTCTTGCATTAGGAGGAACCCAGGGCCAACCGCACCAGTATATGGTCTCACAAGGGGTCTGAGGATCTCATCTCGGTACCTAATGGCAGTCAGGCTACCTCTGGCGAGCACATGGAGGGCTGTGCAGCCCCCCAAAGAAATGCCACCCCACACCATGACTGACCCACCGCCAAACCGGTCATGCTTGAGGATGTTGCAGGCAGCAGAACGTTCTCCACAGCGTCTCCAGACTCTGTCACGTCTGTCACGTGCTCAGTGTGAACCTGCATTCATCTGTGAAGAGCACAGGGCGCCAGTGGCGAATTTGCCAATCTTGGTGTTCTCTGGCAAATGCCAAACTTCCTGCACGGTGTTGGGCTGTAAGCACAACCCCCACCTGTGGACGTCGGGCCCTCATATCCTGGTAGCGCCTCCATGCTCTGGACACTACGCTGACAGACACAGCAAACCTTCTTGCCACAGCTCGCATTGATGTGCCATCCTGGATGAGCTGCACTACCTGAGCCACTTGTGTGGGTTGTAGACTCCGTCTCATGCTACCACTAGAGTGAAAGCGCCTGCCTGCATTCAAAAGTGACCAAAACATCAGCCAGGAAGCATAGGAACTGAGAATTGGTATGTGGTGTCTTGCTAATTGCCTATAATTTCCACCTGTTGTCTATTCCATTTGCACAACAGCATATGAAATGTATTGTCAATCAGTGTTGCTTCCTAAGTGGACAGTTTGATTTCACAGAAGTGTGATTGACTTGGAGTTACATTGTGTTGTTTAAGTGTTCCCTTTATTTTTTTGAGCAGCGTACATCTACATATTGTACATGTTGTTAAAATATATGTCAATATATTATGTTTCTGTGTGGGTGACCTTTGCAATGAGGTCACACATGCAGTCTACACTGCTTCTGGAGCAGCACCTTATCTGCAAGGAGGACAGAGACTTTATTTGTGCCATCCAGCGCTCTGTGCAGCTGTGGCGTTTGGCGGCGAGCACACAAACACTCATTACCGCCGTTTTATATCAGCGATACACTCTACTTCTGGGGGCCCTAAGCATATGCCTCCATAGCAGAGAGAAAGGGGCAGTGAGAAAGGAAGAGAGGATTTGAGAAAGAGGCAGAAAAGGGGGGGAGAGAGTGGGAGTGTGAAAGAGAGAGAGAGAGGGACAGAAAGACGAGAGAGAAAATGAGAGAGAAAAAAGACGTAAAGAGATAGATATGTAGAGAGTAAAAAAAAATACAAAAGAGAGAAAGCTTCTCTGCTGCAATGTGTCCGACCATTTGGATGTCCCTCCCCTTCATCTCTCCCTCCTCATTCTCACATCACAGGAACATCTGGCTGTGAAGCCGGCCAATAAAAAGGCCCATCGGCTGAGAGTCCACAGATTTAGCATAAACACACACACACACACACACACACACACACACACACACACACACACACACACACACACACACACACACACACACACACACACACACACACACACACTCACACACACACACACATACACATACGCACACACAGCCTCCTTCGTTAAGTCATCCTAGAGGACTCATGGGGGACCAGTACACTCTGCAGTACACAGCTGTAACAATTAGAGCCACAGTTTTAACACAGTCATAACTGCACTTGCCTAGAGTCTGATATGGTATTCAGCATCAAATTCTAAATGAGAAACATAGTAGTCATAAATGTTTAACGGTTCAATACATATTATTTCCCATCTGAAATCGAATACAATCATGTAGCCATGGACATCAAAAACAGCTACAGCAGAGCTCCTTCAGGAAGTAGTCACACCCTTTGATTTTGTCCACATGTTGTTGTCTAACAGCCTGAATTTAAAGATTTTGTGTCCGTGATTTACACAAAATACCCCATAATGTCAAAGTGGGATTATGTTTTTAGACATTTTTAGAAATTATTTTAAAAAATGAAAATCTGAAATGTATTGTATGAAATGTATGTACCGACCATTTCGAATCCCACCGCACCCTCTCCGCTATGCAATCTGGTTTCAGAGCTGGTCATGGGTGCACCTCAGCCATGCTCAAGGTCCTAAACGACATCGTAACCGCCATCGATAAGAAACAATACTGTGCTGCCGTATTCATTGACCTGGCCAAAGCTTTTGACTCTGTTAATCACCACATCCTCATCGGCAGACTCAGTAGCCTTGGTTTCTCAAACGATTGCGTTGCCTGGTTCACCAACTACTTCTCTGACAGAGTTCAGTGTGTCAAATCGGAGGGCCTGCTGTCCGGAACTCTGGCAGTCTCTATGGGGGTACCACAGGGTTCAATTCTTGGGCCAACTCTTTTCTCTGTATACATCAATGATGTCGCTCTTGCTGCTGGTGAATCTCTGATCCACCTCTACGTAGACGACACCATTCTTTATACTTCTGGCCCTTCTTTGGACACTGTGTTAACAACCCTCCAGACGCGCTTCAATGCCATTCAACTCTCCTTCCGTGGTCTCCAACTGCTCCTAAACACAAGTAAAACTAAATGCATGCTCTTCAACCGATCGCTGCCTGCACCTGCACGCCTGTCCAGCATAACTTCTCTGGACGGTTCTAACTTAGAATTTGTGGACAACTACAAATACCTAGGTGTCTGGTTAGACTGTAAACTCTCCTTCCAGACTCACATCAATCATCTCCAATCCAAAGTTAAATATAGAATTGGCTTCCTATTTCGCAACAAAGCATCCTTCACTCATGCTGCCAAACATACCCTCGTAAAACTGACCATCCTACCAATCCTCGACTTCGGCGATGTCATTTACAAAATAGCCTCCAATACCCTACTCAACAAGCTGGAAGCAGTCTATCACAGTTCCATCCGTTTTGTCACCAAAGCCCCATATACTACCCACCACTGCGACCTGTACGCTCTCGTTGGCTGGCCTTCGCTTCATAATCGTCGCCAAACACATTGGCTCCAGGTCATCTACAAGACCCTGCTAGGTAAAGTCCCCCCTTATCTCCGCTCACTGGTCACCATAGCAGCACCCACCTGTAGCACGCGCTCCAGCAGGTATATCTCTCTGGTCACCCCTAAAGCCAACTCCTCCTTTGGTCGTCTCTCCTTCCAATTCTCTGCTGCCAATGACTGGAACGAACTACAAAAATCTCTGAAACTGGAAACACTTATCTCCCTCACTAGCTTTAAGCACCAGCTATCAGAGCAGCTCCCAGATCACTGCACCTGTACATAGCCCATCTATAATTTAGCCCAAACTACTACCTCTTCCCCTACTGTATTTATTTATTTTATTTATTCTGCTCCTATGTACCATATTATTTATATTTTAACTTTGAACTTTCTTCAAACTACAAATCTACCATTCCAGTGTTTTACTTGCTATACTTTATTTACTTTTCCACCATGGCCTTTTTTGCCTTTACCTCCCTTATCTCACATCATTTGCTCACATTGTATATAGTCTTATTTTTTTCTACTGCATCATTGATTGTATGTTGTTTTACTCCATGTGTAACTCTGTGTTTTTGTATGTTGTCGAACTGCTTTGCTTTATCTTGGCCAGGTCGCAATTGTAAATGAGAACTTGTTCTCAACTTGCCTACCTGGTTAAATAAAGGTGAAATAAAAATAAATAAATAAATTGAGTCAATAAGTATTCAAGTCCTTTGTTATGGCAAGCCTAAATATGTGCAGGAGTAACAATATACTTAACAAGTCACATAATAACTTGCATGGACTCACTCAGTGTGCAATAATAGTGTTTAACATGATTTTTTAATGACTACCCCACATATGCAATTATCTGTAAGATCCCTCAGTCGAGCAGTGAATTTCAAACACAGATTCAACCACAAAGACCAGGGAGGGTTTACAATGCCTCACAAAGAAGGGCACCTATTGGTAGATGAGTAAAAAAAAGCAGACATTGAATATCCCTTTGAGCTTGGTGAAGTTATTAAATACACATTGAATGGTGTATCAATACACCCAGTCATTACAAAGATACAGGCATCCTTCCTAACTCAGTTGCCGGAGAGGAAGGAAACCGCTCAGGGATTTCACCATGATGTCAATGGTGACTTGAAAACAGTTACAAAGTTTAATGGCTGTGATAGGAGAAAACGGAGGATGGATCAACAACATTGTAGTTACTCCAAAATACGAACCTAAATGACAGAATGAAAAGAAAGAAGCATGTACAGAATAAAAAATATTCCATCCTGTTTGCAATAAGGCACTAAAGTAAAACTGCAAAAAATGTGCCAAAGACATGAAATTTATGTCCTGAATAGAACGTGTTATGTTTGAGACAAATACAACACATCACCCAGTGATGTGTTGTATTTGTCTCAAACATAACACTCTTCATATTTTCAAGCATGGTGGTGGCTGCATCATGTTATGAGTATGCTTGTCATCGGCAAGGTCTAGGGAGTGTTTTTAGGATAAAAAAACAAAACAGAATAGAGCTAAGCACAGGCAAAATCCTAGAGGAAAACCTGGTTCAGTCTGCTTTCCAACAGACACCGGGAGACAAATTCACCTTTCAGCAGGACAATAACCTAAAACACAAGGCCAAATATACACTGGAGTTGCTTTCCAAGATGACATTGAATGTTCATGAGTGGCCTAGGTACAGTTCTGATTTAAATCGGCTTGAAAATCTTTGTCAAGACTTGAAAATGGCTGTCGAGCAATGATCAACAATATTTTACAATCCAGGTTCTTAGAGACTTACCCAGAAAGACTCACAGCTGTAACTGCTGCCAAAGGTGATTCTAACATGTATTGACTTATTGTAGGGGTGTGAATACTTATGAAAATTAGATATTTGTTCATTTAATTTTCAATACATTTGCAAAAATGTCTTAAAACCTGTTTTCACTTTGTCATTATGGGGTATTGTGTGTAGATGGGTCAAAAAACAACAACAATTTAATCCCTTTTGAATTCAGGCTGTAACAACAAAATGTGGATTAAGTCATTAATACTTTCTGAAGGCACTGTAATTACAATATTAATGTTTTATTTTTCATTAACTCATTTTTATTCCACTTTGACATTACAGAGTATTATGTGTGGATTACAATTAAATCAATTTTAAGCACACTTTGTAAGACAGCAAAATGTGGAAAAAGTCAAGGGGTATGAATATCTTCCTAAGGCACAATTATGTATTCTGTATTAATTATTTTGTGAACATAAAAAAAAATCCTGTTATGTAACGGAAAATAGGAACTAAGTAAGATATAAATACATTAATTACGTTGTTGGTCCAAACTCTATTTAAATGTAATCCAAACTTGAGCTAAAAAGTTTTTGTGTGTGTGCTCCTCTGTTGCTGTCGTCTACACCGTGGCCTCAATCCAGTTCTTTATCTACCATGATGAATGGGCCCATGCCCCTTCCGAAATGAAGATATCCCACTGCCGTCGCTACGGTAACAAAGAACTTCAATAATGTGGCTAACCCAATGGTGGTTGCATTAAATTTGATCTTATTCAATCTGCCAAGGGATGCAAGGACAATTGCTGTCTTTCATACACTGATCAAAAATATAAAATGCAACATGTTGTTCCCATGTTTCATGAGGAGAAATAAAAGATCACAAAAAATGTTCCATGTGTACAAAAAGCTTATTTCTCTAAAATGTTGTCCACAAATTTGTTTATATCCCTGTTGGTGAGCATTTATCTTTTGCCAAGATAATCCATCCACCAGACAGGTGTGGCATATCAAGAAGCTGATTAAACAGCATAATCATTACACATGTGCACCTTGTGCTGGGGACAATAAAAAGCAACTCTAAAATGTGCAGTTTCGTTACACAACATAATGCCACAGATGTCTCAAGTTTTGAGGGAGTGTGCAATTGGCATGCTGACTGCAGGAATGTCCACCAGAGCTGTTGCCAGGGAACTGAATATTCACAAGCCGCCTCAAACGTTATTTTTTTGAATTTGCAGGACATCCAACTGGCCTCACAACTTCAGACATGTAACCACGCCAACCCAGGACCTCCACATCCGGCTTCTTCACCTGTGGGATCGTCTGAGACCAGCCACACGGACAGCTGATGAAACTGTGGGTTAGCACAACCGAAGACTTTCTGCACAAACTGTCAGTAACCGTCTCAGGGAAGGTCATCTGCATGTTTGTCGTCCTCACCAGGGTCTTCACCTCAAATTAAATCACATTTTATTTGTCACATGCGCCGAAAACAACAGTGAAATGATTACTTATGAGCCCCTAACCAACAACGCAGTTAAAAAAAATTAAGAATAAGAAATTAGTAACAAGTAATTAAAGAGCAGCAGTAAAATAACAATAGCGAGACTATACACAGGGGGTTCAGGTACAGAGTTAATGTGCAGGGGCACCGGTTAGTCGAGGTAATTGAGGTAATATGTACATGTAGGTAGAGTTATTAAAGTGACTATGCATAGATGATAACAACAGAGAGTAGCAGCGGTGTAAGAGAGGGGGGGGCAATGCAAATAGTCTGGGAAGCCATTTGATTAGATGTTCAGGAGTCTTATGGCTTAGGGGTGGAAGCTGTTTAGAAGCCTCTTGGACCTAGACTTCGCACTCCGGTACCGCTTGCCATGCGGAAGCAGAGAGAACAGTCTATGACTAGGGTGGCTGGAGTCTTTGACAATTTTTAGGGCCTTCCTCTGACACCGCCTGGTATAGAGCTCCTGGATTGCAGGACCTCTAAATAGACTTGGTACTGTTATTATATTGTTGCTCCTTAATTATTTGTTATTTTTCTCTTTTTCTTATTTATTTATATATATATATATATATATATATATATATATATATATATATATATATACTTTTTTAACTTCAGTTTATTTGAGTAAATACCTTCTTATCGCTTTTCTTTCTTAAAACGGCGTTGTTGGTTAATGGCTTGAAAGTAATCGTTTCACTGTAAGGTCTACACCTGTTGTATTCGGCGCATGTGACAAATCAAATTTGATTTGATTTGATCTGTGCACACGTCCTGGAAGCTGAACATTTCCCAGTTCTTGGCCTGTATGTCACCCACTGAGCATGTGTGGGATGCTCTGGATCGACGTGTACGACAGCGTGTTCCAGTTCCCACCAATATCCAGCAACTTCGCACACGAGTGGAACAACATACCATAGGCCACCATCAAAAGCCTGATCAACTCTATGCTGAGGAATAATACATTTTTCTTTATTGACTGATTTCCTTATACACTATACCCTATATATACAAAAGTATGTGGACACTCCTTCAAATGAGTGGATTCGGCTATTTCAGCCACACCCGTTGCTGACAGGTGTATAAAATTGAGCACACCGCCTTGCAATCTCCATAGACAAACATTGGCAGTAGAATGGCTTTATTGAAGACCTCAGTGACTTAATGTGGCACCGTCATAGGATACCACATTTCTAACAAGTCTGTTCATCAAATTTCTACCCTGCTAGAACTGCCCCTGTCAAATGTAAGTGGTGTTATTGTGAAGTGGAAACATCTAGGAGCAACAACGGCTCCTAGAGGTAGGCCACACAAGCTCACAGAACAGGACCGCCGAGTGCTGAAGTGCGTAGGAAGTAAAGATCGAATGTCCTCGGTTGCAACACTCACTACCAAGTTCCAAACTGCCTCTGGAAGCAACGTCAGCACAATAACTGTTTGTCAGGAACTTCATGAAATGGGTTTTGATGGCCGAGCAGCCACACACAAGCCTAAGATCACCATGCAGAATGCCAAGCGTCGGCTGGAGTGGTGTAAAGCTCGCAGCCATTGGACTCTGGAGCAGCGGGAACGTGTTCTCTGGAGTGATGAATCAAACTTCATCATCTGGCAGTCCGACGGACGAATCTGGGTTTGCCGGATGCCAGGAGAGCGCTACCTGCTCGAATGCATAGTGCCAACTATAAAGTTTGGTGGAAATAATGATCTGGGGCTGTTTTCATGGTTTGGGCTAGGCCCCTTAGTTCCAGTGAAGGGGAATCTTAATGCTACAGCATACTAACCATTCTAGATGATTCCATGCTTCCAACTTTGTGGCAACAGTTTGGGGAAGGCCCTTTCCTGTTTCCGCATGACAATGCCCCCGTGCTCAAAGCGAGATCCATACAGAAATGGTTTGTTGAGATCGGTGTGGAAGAACTTGACTGGCCTGCACAGAGCCCTGACCTTAACCCCATCAAACACCTTTGGGATGAATTGGAACACTGCCTGCGAGCCAGGCCTAAGCGCCCAACATCAGTGCCCGACCTCACTAATGCTATTGTGGCTGAATGGAAGCAAGTCCCCGCAGCAATGTTCCAACATCTAGTGGAAAGCCTTCCCAGAAGAGTGGAAGCATTTCACTGCACCCTTTATAATATCTGCTAAACTGTGTACGCTACCAATAAACCTTGAATTGAATAGCAGATGTCGACCGACGTGCAATTTTCATAAATTGTGTTTGTACGAAGAACTTTTATGTATTGATGTATACTGGGACAACCCTCTGAGAATAAAAATATAAATGCAACATGCAACAGCTATGGTTCATACAGTATTAGAATGAGCAATGTGAAGAATACAGTATGTGAATACACAGTGTGAAAAACGGTATAAAATATATGGTCCAGTATTTATATACATGGTACAGCAGTGTTGGCTGTGTGTGTGTGTGAGTGAGTGTGTGTATATGCATGTATTTGTGAGTATGGGTGTAAAGGCATGTGTGAGTGTATATGTGAGTACAGGAGTGTGCATGCGTATGAGGTGTGTGATCTTGTGGGTGTGTTTTATGTGAGTGTGTCCATCTTTGTCTCTTACTACAGGTTATTGTGTGATGGCTGTTCAACAGTCTGACGGCCAGGAGATAGAAGCTGTTCAACAGTCTGACGGCCAGGAGATAGAAGCTGTTCAACAGTCTGACGGCCAGGAGATAGAAGCTGTTCAACAGTCTGACGGCCAGGAGATAGAAGCTGTTCAACAGTCTGACGGCCAGGAGATAGAAGCTGTTCAACAGTCTGACGGCCAGGAGATAGAAGCTGTTCAACAGTCTGACGGCCAGGAGATAGAAGCTGTTCAACAGTCTGACGGCCAGGAGATAGAAGCTGTTCAACAGTCTGACGGCCAGGACATAGAAGCTGTTCAACAGCCTGACGGGCAGGAGATAGAAGCTGTTCAACAGTCTGACGGCCAGGAGATAGAAGCTGTTCAACAGTCTGACGGCCAGGCGATAGAAGCTGTTCAACAGTCTGACGGCCAGGACATAGAAGCTGTTCAACAGTCTGACGGCCAGGAGATAGAAGCTGTTCAACAGTCTGACGGCCAGGAGATAGAAGCTGTTCAACAGTCTGACGGCCAGGAGATAGAAGCTGTTCAACAGTCTGACGGCCAGGCAATAGAAGCTGTTCAACAGTCTGACGGCCAGGACATAGAAGCTGTTCAACAGTCTGACGGCCAGGAGATAGAAGCTGTTCAACAGACTGACGGCCAGGAGATAGAAGCTGTTCAACAGTCTGACGGCCAGGAGATAGAAGCTGTTCAACAGTCTGACGGCCAGGCGATAGAAGCTGTTCAACAGTCTGACGGCCAGGAGATAGAAGCTGTTCAACAGTCTGACGGCCAGGAGATAGAAGCTGTTCAACAGTCTGACGGCCAGGAGATAGAAGTTGTTTTTCAGTCTTTCGGTTTCGGCTTTGATGCACCTGTACCGTCTCTGTCTGCTAGATGGTAGTAGAGTCAACAGACCGTGACTCAGGTGGCGTGGTCCTTGATGATCTTCTTGGCCTTCCTTTAACACAGAGTGCTGTAAATGTCCTGGAAGGCAGGCAGTGTGCCTGTAATGTTAATAGCTTAATCAACTCAAGAACCACACCTGTGTGAAAGCACCTGCTTTCGGAATACTTTGTGTCCCTTATTTACTCAAGTGTTTCCTTTATTTTGGCAGATACCAGTATATGTTAATTCAATTGCCCATAATTCAAAAGAAGGTCCAGAATGCACAGCAGCAACAACTGTTGCTAGATGTTTTTAAAGAAGGATGGGGAGTCATTACTGAAACCTGGATGGCCAATCAGGTTCATTACGGCTGCAATCTGTGTGAATTAACTTTCACAATTAACCTTAATTCATCACGGACATCGCGCCTCTGGACAGCTCAATTTGAACCATTTGCATGGCATTTAAGACAAAGCGCACTGGCATGCAAAACAGAGCGCTGGCATGCTACACTTAACCCTGCAACTAATAATGAAACCAACAATATATGGACCTCAGGAGCCATGATTTGTTTTCATCTAGCTTCCAAACCAACCCTGCCCTCAAAATATAGTTACCAAAAAGAGAGTTTCATATATAGCAAACAAAATGATTAGACATTTTTAGAGCAATCTCGGGGTCCTGTGGTCGTAATCACTTTGTCGATAGCCTTCCAGCGTGCAGGTGCGCTGATACAGATGGTTTCATGAAGATCCATTAAAAATAATTTAGCCCATCGTCGGGCCCAGGAGGGATCCATCACACGGTGAAGGGGGAGACGCACAGAGCCGCCAACAGGTGCTGCCGACCACACCCATTTTCTCACCACCCCACCGTGAGCCGCCCCATTGCCATGGGAACACCGTGCTCAGATGGAGTGCAGGGAAGAAAGAGAGCAGCATACACACACACACACACGGCACCACACACATACGCAGACACATACACTTTGGAGGTGAGGACCACACAGAGGAGGTCAAAGGTGAGCCACTTGCGGCCTCTTGTAGAAGATTGGGGCAGAGTGCTACGTCAATAGCAACGCTGCTACATTAATAGCATGTTACGTTAGGTTATGTCATGAAGCCTTTGTAAGGCTGCTTCTTTTGCTGCTTAGGCGATGCTACAAGAGCCAAGTCCTTGACCAACACAAGCGGGGCGGTGAATAGAATATTGTTGTGTTTCGTCGGCAGTATGTTTGTTGCTTTGACTGCGGACTATTCACAACACATTCCAATAGACTATTCCTAGAATATAGGGATATCTGATAACTACTGAAAGGCGCTCAAATGGTCGACAAATCTTGTACATTTTCTGAAAACCACCTTATTTACAATTGTCTAAACCTGCACGATGTGAGTTATTGGAGGTTGTAATACCATGTATGTTTTGAATGGCTGATGTTTTCATGTTTCTTTTGGATAGGGATTATCAAAAGTTGTAGAAAATCAATGTTGTTTAATAAAAAAGGCGTCCTAGGGGATAGACAGTTCTCTTGATGACAGGGGCTGTCTCCTGCCTTATCTCTTCAGATCCAGAGACAGGCAAATATTTCAACAGTGAACACTAAGGATTAGACTACCATGTGGAGCAGTGCTGCTCTGTCAGACTCGACTTTTTCTACTCTGCAAGTCTACACACCCACACACACACACACACACACACACACACACACACACACACACACACACACACACACACACACACACGCACACACTGTGCTAAGAGAATGTTTACAGGTGCACACACACACTCACATGCAACCTACAAAACACACACTGTGCTAAGAGACTGTTTAGACGCTCACACGCACACACACACACATCCACAATGACCGCAAAACACTCCGCGCTCTCAAAACACACACACAGACACACACTCCACCAAATAGTGTAACCGCAAAACACACTCAAACACACTCTGAATCATAGTGCGCTTGCTCGTGATATTTCTACAAAGACAACATTCCCCTAGGTGTTTGAAGTGCTAAGAACTAACACACACCACACTGAAATCCTCCACCGGCATCCTCCAACAAGCCACCATCCAAATACACTTTCATCCAGATGATCCTGGGCGTCACCAGACGCCTGCAGACGCTGCAACACCCGCACACCGAAACTCCCCTAATTAATCCCAGATTACATCCTGCGCCTCTCAGACTCCATCATGCCAGTTAGCTCGGAGAAGTGCCTCTCAAGGTTGTGATGAAACTGAGAAATAGTAATACCCACACTGGTCTCGAGCATGACACCATAGGTGTGAGGCGGTGGGGTGGGGAGTTATCTACATAGCAAGACCGGACAGGGTAACATACTATAGGACCTTAACACAACCTCGTCAAGAGTTTCAGATCTCTTGAAGTAATGGCTAAGGTGTTGGGCTATTGGTTGTATGAGCTGGGTTCGAGGGGTATCAACTGAATTCTCTGCAATACCTTGAGAGGTGTTATATTTACTCCTAAATGAAAATGAGCGCCCAAAGTTGTGGACTGACCCAAAGTTGACAGAGTCTTTCTGAAAAGTGTCTGACGGTGTGATTTGATAGAAGACTAATAGCGCCAGTGTCCTCTCTCTTGAATGCTGATTTACGTCTGACCTTTCAAAGCTCAATTTATTTTTTCTCAGCCATCGAAACTAAATTAAATAAATGAACTGCATAATACATTAAAGCCCTTTCAATTAAAAAATGGAAATCCCTTTGGTGCCGGCAAATCATTTGTTGATGTGCTTGAGAAAGTGCGACACCCCTCGTTTCAGTGGGGAGACCATAAGGGTCTGTTTACTTCTGATTAGAGCGGGCCGAGTCATTTCTCACAGAGGGGGAGAGCTGTTGTTTTCCCTGCCACTCTCTGTAATGCATGGAGCCATTCGGCGCAGCGACTATGAAAGACTCACTCCATCTGACTAAACAGAATGTCGGCCTGCTCTCTCACTCTCTCGCTCTTTCTTTCGCTCACTCTATCTATCCCTCCCACTCTCCGTCACTCTCAAAGTTTGGATACTGATGTGGAATGGCGTCTGTGTGTGGCTCGTCTTCAAGCGGCTGCAATCGTGGCCCGATACAACCCCCCCCCCCCCCCGATCCCACCCCGCCAGACAAGCCGGGAGCCCTTGAATTAAGTCAATCATTTAGTCGTAACAAATTAATTAAAAGAATAATTAAATCATTAACACATAAAATATAGCAATTAGAAATCGTGTCCTACATGAGTGAATTTGAGTGAATTTTATGGGGGAGAGCAAATGAAGCAATGGAGTGTGCCAAAACACATTTATTATTTGATTTCTTTAATACTTTTCTTCATCTACCACTACTACACACACGTGTTGCACAACCTCGAGAGTAACCCTCCGATAAAGAAATGAATAAATAAACGCATTTCAGAATCTGCAAATGACAATAGAAAAAAGATTGTAAGTGAATACATATCAAATTATAAATCACGTTGAACGAGGATTCTTGGTTACAACTGTCTAGTTTACAGCCTTCACAAATCATGCTGTATAGTATTCTTAAAGCCACGGTCTGTAGGATTCCCAGTAACTTCAACTAAGGCATTTGCCTCATTGTTTACATTTAGCTGGTGGGTCCACTTTGATGGTATACACATCTTATAGGGTGTGGCATTTAGACTTGTCTCATGTTTGACTTGGTGGTTTTTATACACCAAGTATAAATCTCACCAGTCTCCCAATCATGACAGTTTATAATGGCAGAGGACACTAAATTTCATGGTCGCCTAGCAACAGCAGCACTCCCTAGTCGAGGTGGACCGGGGTCAGGGGATAAACGCACGCCGCCCCGAACCGCCTTGCTTCGGATGAAGCCCACCAATCGATGGCTCTGGCTAAGGCGATGGCTCTGGACCTCCGAGTCATGGTGGAAATCGGTAGCTGGCTAGGTCGTGGGGATGTCGTTAAGATGTTTAATGCCTGGGTGTAATCCCCTCATATCCCCTGCCAACAGACACTGCCTCGCCGTTAGGAAGCCACTGAAACGGCACATTCGGACAAACACACTGTTATACAAGCAGGGCTTGGTCTGTGTTCGTTTTGGAGCAAGTTGGATGATTGGATGAATAGTTATTTTATATCTTTGTGTGTGTGTGTGTGTGTGTGTGTGTGTGTGTGTGTGTGTGTGTCCACGTTGCGGTGGAATGCCTCCATATGTCTTTAAACTTCACCAAAGACAAAAAGTCAGTGGCTGTGTCCAAATGAATAACCAAACTAGCGTACTACATACTTAAACTGCATACTATGTACTCAGCTTCGCATACTATTTAGCACGTACCGTTTAGTAAAAAGTATGCAGTATGCCACAGCCACAATGCAGTAGCAGCTCCTAACTGTCTGAGTAGGTGGGCGGGGCCGAGTGCGGGTGGATTTTTCAAAATTAAACAGACATGCATCGCATTAACCAGCTTGATAATAGCTCATTTACAATTCGATGAAATTTCTCTGAACTTTGAATAGAATAGGAATTTAGTTATGGACTTACTCAGGCCGGTTATAGGCAGACTATCACATTTGACCTATACCCTAGTAGTTGTTCTATTTCAACATATTTATGTGAAACCTGTGCTGTAACATATATACATTAAATTAAATAGCCTGGTACACACACAAACTTTACAAATGTTCAAATCAAAAGGCTATTGCCAAGAAAAACATGGACAGGCGGATGCATCGCATATTCAAAACCGCTGGACAGCAACATAATAACCTAGAGCACTGATCATTGGGGACGAGAACAGAATGACTGCTAAGGCTTGATCCATAAATTCAATAATTCAATAGATAGCCACGCCTACAAAACTAAAACAATCCATATGTTCAAATCAAAAGGCCTGATAAACACAACATCAATAACGCAGCCACATCCCGAGTCCCCGGTACCGACATATTCAGAAATCAAAAGATGGTTTAGCATTTAGTTTAAAAGCACTGACCAAGGCCAAGAGAACAGGAAATGCTTTTCAATGAGAAAACAGAAATCCACGTTGGGTAAAAAATAAATAAAATACACATTTTATGGAGAGCAAAAACAACTTAGCCTACATTTGAACACCCCTGCAGAAGATAATTAAGTAGCCTAATTGTAACGTAGTTGTAACATAGACGCAGGGTGTAAGTGCAGTGTGAGTTTAATGATAACGAATATGGAACGAATACAAACCAAGAGACGCGTCTAACAAGGAAACATAAACAATACTACCTGATGACTGACAGAACAGAGTGCTAGACAAATGGTAAGTAATCAAGGTAGCAATGAAGTCCAGGTGTGACTGATGATGGGGCACAGGTGTGTGTAATGATGGTTGCCAGGTGTGGGTAAAGATGGGTTGCCAGGACCGGTGGTCCTGTGGTTAGTAGACCGGCGACGTCGAGCACCGGAGCGGGAGTAGACGTGGACTATAACTCGCAGCCCACCTCTTCCAATGCATTGTGGGAAAGTGTTCTACTAGATGAAGAGCCGAAATGAGTGTAACCTCCTGCCATTTAACCTTCATTTGATTTTCGGAAATACAAACACTAGAAACAATTTCTTTTCGCATACTGAGAATACGACATGTGCGCTTGCGTGTTTCCCCGCTCTTCGTTTCTTTCAGCAGCGCATCCCAATATCTAATTGATCAGCTGTTGTCAAATAAGAATTTAGTATGATATCCGGGCACTTGACTTGATTTTCGAAATGTCGGATACTATTACATTTTAATTTTGCATAATCAAAATGAAATCAAATTTAATTTGTCATATGCGCCGAATACAACAGGTGTAAACCTTACCGTGAAATGCTAACTTACAAGCCCTTATCCAACAATGCAGTTCAAGAAATAGAATTAAGAAAATATTTACTAAATAAACTAAAGTAAAAAAAAAAAAAAAAAAAAAAAAAAGTAACACAAGAAAATGATATAACAATAACGAGGCTATATACAGTGGGCGGTACCGAGTCAATGTGCGGGGGTAAAGGTTAGTCGAGGTATTTTGTAAAGCGACTATGCATAGATAAGGCATACTCTTTCACAAGTATGGGTATTTTGACATGGCCAGAGTAATTTCAACGCAAAAGAACACAACCCAAAGTCCACACAAAGAAAACAGCAAAAAAATATCTACCATTACATTAACACCAGACAGTGTCCTCCAGCTAGTTTGCAGGTGCGTCCATTTCTCACACATGACAAAAAGACAATGTAATTTCAACATAGCAGAACGCAAAGTTTCAGACAAAGAAAACAGCTGTTGCTCGATGAGCCACAAAAGTTGGCCATGACATTAAAGGATATGTTTTTGCAACCACATGAAATTGTGCCATTCCGACCTTTATCCGCAACCTTATATTCCATTTTGTGCGACTTTAGCTGTTTCCCTTAACCAGCTGTTCCATTCTCCATGTAGTCTGCTGCTAGAATGGACAGAGAGGTAGCGCTCGAGTTGTAACACAATGTACTAACAAGTTCAGAATGACACAATTTTATGTGTACAACATCTAAAGACCAGCATCACTATACTGATAGCATTTCTGTTTCTAAAAGGACGTATTTCTGTGTTTTTGGAGCATTTGTTCATGTTTTTTCAGAGCCCCCTGTCATAAAGTTCGTCGTCTGAGGAGGAGAAATCATCGGACCAATATGCAGCGGTTACGGTGCTCATCTTCTTTTTACATTTTACATTTACATTTTAGTCATTTAGCAGACGCTCTTATCCAGAGCGACTTACAGTAGTGAATGCATACATTTCATTCATTTTTTTTTTCCTGTGCTGTGCTTTTTATTAGAAGGAAAAACCAAAAATACACTTACACAAAACAAACGACGAAAAACAGTCCTGTAAGGTGCTCAGACTATACACGGAAACAACCACCCACAAACACAAGAGAAAATTAACCCACTTAAATATCCAATTAGAGGCAACGACAACCAGCTTCTTCTAATTGGAGGTCGTTCCAAAACCCCAGCATAGAAATAGAAAACCCAGATAAACACATAGAAATAGAAAATATAGAACATACACCAAAAACCCCGAAACACACAAAACAAACACTCTCTGCCACGCCCTGACCACACTACAATAACAAACAACCCCTTTTACTGGTCAGGACGTGACACCCCCGTACTGAGCAACGAGGATGAGGAAGTGACTCGCTGGTTAGGTTAAGTTTCTCAAAAAGAAATTTGGACCCTACTAGAACATGCCATTTAACTTTTAACAATTGATATTTGGTTGTAAAAAATCTAAATTGTCCTTTAATCCTCTAGCTAGTTTGCAGGTGGGTCCGTTTCTACTGAGCACGGCCCATTGTTCTGTTGGTGATTTACCTCATTTGAAAGGTGTAAATAATGCCTGGTGCCATGGCTTCAGTGGCGCGTGGACACGAAATGGCTCTCTGGAGGTGTCGAGGGGAGATCTGTGTGCCGGACCGGACGCACGGCTCACTGGTTACGGCCGCCACGCAGCCAGGTAAAATTGACCAGTTAATTGTCTGTTTATCATTTCTAGAAGGATGAGAAGAGGCCAAGGCTTCCTGTGCGAGCACGGACATACTCACTTTTTCTCCTTCCCTATCGTCCTCTCCATTTTTACAGTTATTTGGCACACTATTGATGGCATGATGAGCCCGTGGGGGAATGATTGTGTGAGTCCATATTTTTCAGAGAGTACCTATGTGCGTGTGTGTCCGTTACCCACCTATACTCCATTCTTCAAAAAAGAATGAACTTTGAAGAGTATCTTTTCTTTAGAGATAGATAGTTCATCCTAATACACTCCCACAGTGAATCAGATCAGAGTGTATGCTAGTCTAGAACCAGAAAACAGTTGACAATCCCCTGTGCAGCAATAGCAAGACAGGGATTAAATGCCTTGAGTGAAAGTCTAAAATGAGGGGCTTGACAACTTCTCAATTCCAAAAGTCTGATTTGCAGATAGAAGAAAATACATTTGAAGTATCTGATTTGTGGTTGAAATGTGGTTAAAATGAGTCTACGTTAGAACTTTTGGGGTTTTCAACCAAAACTTCCATTGATAGAATGATAGCTCAACATATTTTTGACCGGTGGGATGATTCCTGGTTGGAGCAGTATTATCCAATGACAGGGTAGAGGACGGAAGGCAGTAAGACGTTGACTGCAAGTCAGCAGGGACCAAAGACGGATGCTATCAAAGGTCGATGCTATCTAAGGTCTATTTGTGTATACATTCCACAATAGCATGAAGATGATGTCTCTCACATCGATCCCCCACGGTCCAAATATTTTTAGACAGGATCAATTCTATATTGGCTTGTGTATTCTTGAAAGCATTAACAGACACGTGTGTGTGTGTGTGTGTGTGTGTGTGTGTGTGTGTGGAGAGTGGTGTATTTTTGTGTGCATGTGTGTTTGTTCGTGCATGCATGCGCGCGTACGTGTGCGTGCATGAGATTGTGCATGAGGGAGAGAGAGAGAGAGACAAGAAAAGACGAATGAGGAATAACAAAGGGCTTTGATTTCAGATGGATGGGCCTAGAGGATGCCACTGAAGCTCAAGGGATTTCTCCAAGAGAACGTAGGCCCACTCGCAATGTCAAGGGTTTTTCTCCACATGAAAAATAAAATGTCCAACAACAACCCTATCGCAATACCTATTTCCTATAGTGCCTTTATATTTAAAAAAAAAAAACGTTCAAAAAATTGCCTTGTGATGCTTCAAGGGGGAAAAAATGAAAAAGTCCCCTTGGGGCAATATGTGGTCTTTCACAAACACACTACTTGTTCTTTCAATCAGGCGTGCAGCAGCAGTGTTCAGTGTTATCTCCCAAAATGCTGTTTGCTTTGATAGAAGGCCCTGCTACCCCAATTGGCGTCCACTTGTCACAGCTGCGAGCTAAATCAGAGCCTCACACGGCATCAATATTTCTCGATACCCTCAGAAGCCTCTTACACTTCCGCCAACATTTCCCACAACAACAACATTTCTCTCCTTCGCCAACCGCCCTTCCGATTTCCTCGCTAAATGGTGCAAATGGACGCTTTAAGAAATTAATTGTTTTGTGCGTGTGGTAGTTAGTCTATGGCTGCCTTTTAATGAAATTATGTGGAATAACCACTATCCAACATTAAAATGCATAAATAATGCATCCCAAATTCATTACCAGATGAATGCCAAGCTCCAATGGCGTTCCCAATGAAAAATAATACCAAGTACTTAGATGGTAATCTTTTCGAGAAATCACGGGTGCCGATTTGGCTGATTACTTTTCGGAGATGCGCAGATATGACGCATACTACAGGTGTGTCATGTGCTTAATATTATTGGTATGCATGTTATGTTTGACTTTCTATGTTTGACTTTGAGGAAGGCACCGCATACGTTTTGTACATAAAATGAGGCTTCATATGAGACTGAGAAATAATATTTGAATTTGAGACTAGCAGCCACTAAAATGTACTAATTAAAGATGCTGTCCCGGATCTTAAGCACAGCAAATTTGTAACATATTGTACAAATAGGATTCATACAGTAACATACGAATTGCAAAAAAACAAAAACATATTATATTAATTGGATGACGTAGTACACAATTGGATGACGTAGTACACAATTGGATGACGTAGTACACAATTAGATGACGTGCTACACACAAAACGGGCCCTCATTTTGGCCTATGAGCACCACTTTCAAAACTACTGGCTGAAATTATATAAAAGTTCTGGAGCATCACATTAAGCAATAATTTGTAGCAAAGTATCTGTTTATTTCAATCTAGACATAAAACATTTAGGCTCGTTGAAAGCTAGAAGAAACAATATATATGATTCATATAGGCATTAATAATACAATGTTTCACCCAGTTCAAAAAACATTAACAGCCGCGCTACAATTCATTGTTTGATCACGTTGAAATAACAGGAGGTAGCTGGGTCAACAAAATACCATTAATATGCTTATTGAGGGCCAAAAGAGACCAACTAATGAAAATACTATTATTCCCTAAAAGCAATGCATGCAACGGCTTTGGAGTAATGTGCTGTACAAACCAAGGTAAATTAGGTTGCTTAAACTCTGTAAGGGAGGGTTCTACAGTGGCCCTATATACTTACAGTGCATCATAATATTACAATTCGGAACTAATTTAATAGGATCTCTGTGCAGTGCATAGCATCACACACTCATCCATATATATATACACCCATATATTTGTATTAGTTTCTTCAACCCCGGGTGGCATTCAGGAGGACGCAATCTACGGAACATTGCAGATAGAAATGTAATTAATTTGAGCTAACTTGACTCCTTACTGTACACGTGTCAGAAAAGCATGTCTATTCGATGCAATATATTTCTGTCCGAGCTAATCACGTGTTTATATCAGAGAGGCTTATTTTCCGTCAGTCTCCCTCGTTGGCTCACTTGCTTAGGCACATCTCAGCCACCGGGCGGGGCCCCTTCTGATGGGACATGATTAAGATATGGAGAAAAGGCGGAGGAAGAAAGGAGTGTGGGTGGGGATGATGTGTGTGTGCGCGCGTGTGTGCAGAACGGATTAGAGTTAACTGTGTGTAAGTGTGTGTGTGTAGCAGTTTAGAGCAAACCATAGTCACCCACCACCTTACTCGTTCTCAGTCGGATCCCAACCCATTCACTGGGAATATCTCTTCCCCTCTTATTTAGCAAGCAAATCATCTGAGAGGCGTGCTGGGTAGAAGAAGAGGGAACGGGTGGCTTCATCTGATTCATAGCCAAATATTCAGGTGGAATGTACCACCCAATATACAGCTATCCCAATCCCCCCCCCCCCAAGCCTCCTCGCCGTGCATCTCTAAGCAGACCATCAAGCCGTTGTAAAACTGAGAGCTATAATGTTCCGGTGCCTTGGAGGCTTATTAGAACGCATAAAAGCAGCATAGCACCTTCATTCATATTCTCCATCAACTGCCATGGCTAGATTTCAGCTTTTTTTTTGCCTGCCTTTGGAGGGTAGAAATAAGCCTGCAATGGTATTTATGCTGCATGATTGATTTGCAAATAGGTCTTTACTGGGAAACGTATCTGAATAAGTCAGTCCTTTGCCTGTGTATAGGTGCTGTATTATACGGATGGTGGTGTTAAAGATCTATGTTTATTGGGCTACATATTCAGTAACCATTTCCTCCTCTACTTCTTGTATGTTTTGACTGTATAATCGGCACAATAGGATTTAATTATGATTACAGTAAGCAAAGGAAATAGTGTGGCCCACCTGACATTTTGATCGAGAGAGAGAGAGGGGGAACCGGAGAGAGAGAGAACCGGAGAGAGAGAGAGAGAGAATGAGAACCAGAGAGAGAGAGAGAATGAGAACCAGAGAGAGAGAGAGAGAGAGAGAATGAGAACCAGAGAGAGAGAGAGAATGAGAACCAGAGAGAGAGAGAGAGAGTGAGAGAATGAGAACCAGAGAGAGAGAGAGAGAGAGAGAATGAGAACCAGAGAGAGAGAGAGAATGAGAACCAGAGAGAGAGAGAGAGAGAGAGAGAATGAGAACCAGAGAGAGAGAGAGAGAGAATGAGAACCAGAGAGAGAGAGAGAATGAGAACCAGAGAGAGAGAGAGAGAGAATGAGAACCAGAGAGAGAGAGAGAGAGAGAGAATGAGAACCAGAGAGAGAGAGAGAGTGAGAGTGAGAGAATGAGAACCAGAGAGAGAGAGTGAGAGAATGAGAACCAGAGAGAGAGAGAGAGAGAGAATGAGAACCAGAGAGAGAGAGAGAGAGTGAGAGTGAGAGAATGAGAACCAGAGAGAGAGAGTGAGAGAGAGAATGAGAACCAGAGAGAGAGAGAGAAAGAGACTGAGAACCAGAGAGAGAGAGAGAGAGTGAGAGTGAGAGAATGAGAACCAGAGAGAGAGAGAGAGAGTGAGAGAATGAGAACCAGAGAGAGAGAGAGAGAGTGAGAGTGAGAGAATGAGAACCAGAGAGAGAGAGTGAGAGAGAGAATGAGAACCAGAGAGAGAGAGAGAGAGTGAGAGAATGAGAACCAGAGAGAGAGAGAGAGAGAGAATGAGAACCAGAGAGAGAGAGTGAGAGAATGAGAACCAGAGAGAGAGAGAGAGAGAGAGAATGAGAACCAGAGAGAGAGAGAGAAAGAGACTGAGAACCAGAGAGAGAGAGTGAGAGAATGAGAACCAGAGAGAGAGAGTGAGAGAATGAGAACCAGAGAGAGAGAGAGAGAGAGAGAGAATGAGAACCAGAGAGAGAGAGTGAGAGAATGAGAAACCAGAGAGAGAGAGAGAGAGAGCGAAATGAGAACCAGAGAGGAGAGAGAGACGTGAGAGAATGAGAACCAGATAGAGGAGAGGAGAGAGAGACTGGAACCAGAGCGATAGAGAGAGATGAGAGATGAGAACAGAGAGAGAGAGAGAAAGAGACTGAGAACCAGAGAGGAGAGAGAATGAGAACCAGAGAGAGAGCGGAGGGGAGAGAGAGAGTGAGAGAATGAGAAAACAGAGAGAGAGAGAGAGAGTGAGAGAATGAGAACCAGAGAGAGAGAGAGAGAGAATGAGAACCAGAGAGAGAGAGAATGAATGAGAACCGGAGAGAGAGAGAGAGAGAGAGAGAGAGACAGAACGCAAACAGGAGAGAGAGAGAGAGAGAGAGAGAGGAGAGAGAGAACGCAAACAGGAGAGAGAGAGAGAGAGAGAGAGAGAGAGAGAGAGAGACAGAACGCAAACAGGAGAGAGAGAGAGAGAGAGAGAGAGAGAGAGAGAGAAAGTATTGCTATGATGATATAACTCTAAGAATAATTCATTCTCCCCACCATGCAAAGTTCAATATGTGAATTCCACCGCGGCTCTGAGTAGCATCAGAAGTAGCAGTCAGAGAGACAATTACAGGGGCCACGGTGCTCTCGGAATCTGATTTTCCAGAGTGTATTATCTGGGTTTCAAAACAGCTCAGAAGATCGCACACATCTTATCTCACACATAAGCATACTGTATTGAAGCTCCCGTAAATTATACCTTCTGTGAATCCAAATTTAACTGTTTGTTCAACTTACAGCTAACTAGGTCACTAACATGATAGGTACGAATGGTTTGTTTGAGTGTCTATTTTTGTGTGTGAGGGGGGGACGGGGATGTGAAAGATGGGGGAGAGAGAGAAGGGGTGAAAGAGAGAGGGAAAGAGATGTGTGTGTGTGTGTGTGTATACTGTATATATGGTGCATTTGGAAAGTATTCAGACCCATTCACTTTTTCCACATTTTGTTAAGTTACAGCCTTATTCTAAAATTGATTACATTGTTTTTCCCCTCATCAGTCTACACACAATACCACATAATGACAAAGAAAAAACAGGTTTTTAGACATTTTTACAAATGTATTAAAAATAAAAACTTAAATATTACTTTTACATAAGTATTCAGACCCTTTACTCAGTACTTTGTTGAAGCACCTTTGGCAGCGATTACAGCCTCGAGTTTTCTTGGGTATGACGCTACAAGCTTGGAACACCTGTATTTGGGGAGTTTCTCCCATTCTTCTCTGCAGATCCTCTCAAGCTCTATCAGGTTGGATGGGCGGTGTCGCTGCACAGCTATTTTCAGATCTCTCCAAGGATGTTCGATCGAGTTCAAGTCCGGGCTCTGGCTGGGCCACTCAAGGACATTCAGAGACTTGTCCCGAAGCCACGTTGTCTTGGCTGTGTGCTTGGGGTTGTTGTCCTGTTGGAAGGTGAACCTTCGCCCCAGTCTGAGGTCCTGAGCACTCTGGGGCAGGTTTTCATCAAGGATCTCTCTGTACTTTGCTTTGTTCATCTTTCCCTCAATCCTGACTAGTCTCCAAGTCCCTGCCGTTGAAAAACATCTCCACAGCATGATGCTGCCACCATCATGCTTCAACGTAGGGATTGTACCAGGTTTCCTCCAGACATGACGCTTGGCATTCAGGCCAAAGAGTTCAATCTTGCTTTCATCAGACTGAGAGTCCTTTAGGTGCCTTGTGGCAAACTCCAAGTGGGCTTTTACTGAGGAGTGGCTTCCGTCTGGCCACTCTACCATGAAGGCCTGATTGGTGGAGGGCTGCAGAGATGGTTGTCCTTCTGGAAGGTTCTCCCATCTCATACAGAGGAACTCTGGAGCTCTGTTAGAGTGACCATTGGGTTCTTGGTCACCTCCCTGACCAAGGCCCTTCTCCCCCGATTGCTCAGTTTGGCACGGTGGCCAGCTCTAGGAAGAGTCTTGGTGGTTCTGAACTTCTTCCATTTAAGAATGATGGAGGCCACTGTGTTCTTAGGGACTTTCAATGCTGCAGATTTTTTTGGTAGCCTTCCCCAGATCTGTGCCTCGACACAATCCTGTATCGGAGCTCTATGGACAATTCCTTCGACCTCATGGCTAGGTTTTTGCTCTGATATGCACTGTCAATTTTGGGACCTTATATAGACAGGTGTGTGCCTTTTCAAAGCATGTCCAATCAATAGAATTTACCACAGGTGGACTCCAATGAAGTTGTAGAAACATCTCAGGGATGATCAATGAAAACAGGATGCACCTGAGCTCAATTTCGAGTCTCATAGCAAAGGGTCTGAAAACGTACGTAAATAAGGTATCTGTTCATATTTTTAATACATTTGCAAACATTTCTAAAAACCTGTTTTCACATTGTCATTATGGAGTATTGCGTGTAGATTGATGAGGGAAATTTTAGAATAATGCTGTAACGTAACAAAATCTAGAAAAAGTCAAGGGGTCTGAATACTTTCCGAATACACTGTATATACTACATGACCAAATGTAAGTGAACACCTGCTCGTCGAAATTCTCATTCCAAAATCATGGGCATTAATATAGAGTCCCCCCTTTGCTGCTATAACAGCCTCCACTGTTCTGGGAAGGCTTTCCACTAGATTTTGGGAAATTGCTGTGGGGACTTGCTTCCATTCAGCCACAAGAGCATTAGTGAGGTCAGAAGTTGACTTTACAGTTTGACTTTACAGTCAAAAATATATTTTTGATTTTAGATTCTTCAAAGTAGCCACACTTTGCCTTGATGACAGCTTTGCACATTCTTGGCATTCTCTCAACCAGATTCACCTGGAATGCTTTTCCAACAGTCTTGAAGGAGTTCCTACATATGCTGAGCACTTGTTGGCTGCTTTTCCTTCCCTCTGCGGTCCAACTCATCCCAAACCATCTCAATTGGGTTGAGGTCAGGTGATTGTGGATCCCAGGTCATCTGATGCAGCACTCCATCACTCTCCTTCTTGGTCAAATAGCCCTTACACAGCCTGGAGGTGTGCTGGGTCATTGTCCTGTTGAAAAACAAATGACAGTCTTACTTAGCACAAACCAGATGGGATGGCGTATCGCTGCAGAATGCTGTGGTTAAGTGTGCCTTGAATTCTAAATAAATCACTGACAGTGTCACCAGCAAAACATCCCAACACCATCACAACTCCTCCTCCATGCTTCATGGTGGGAACCACACATGCGGATATCATCCATTCACCTACTCTGCGTCTCAAAAAGACACTGCGTTTGGAACCAAAAATCTCAAGTTTGGACTCAGACCAAAGCACCGATTTCCACCGGTCTAATGTCCATTGCTCGTGTTTCTTGGCCCAAGCAAGTCTCTTCTTATTGGTGTCCTTTAGTACAGATTTCTTTGCAGCAATTCGACCATGAAGGCCTGATTCACACAGTCTCCTCTGAACAGTTCATGTTGAGATGTCTCTGTTACTTGAACTGTGAAACATTTATTTGGGCTGCAATTACTGAGGCTGGTAACTCTAATGAACGTATCCTCTGCAGCAGAGGTAACTCTGGATCTTCCTTTCCTGTGTTGGTTCTCAGGAGAGCCAGTTTCATCATAGCCCTTGATGGTTTTTGCGACTGCACTTGAAGAAACTTTCAAAGTTCTTGAAATGTTCCGTATTAACTGACCTTCATGTCTTAAAGTAATGAAAAACTGTTGGTTCTCTTTGCTTATTTGAGCTGTTCTTGCCATAATATGGACATGGTCTTTTAGCAAATAGGGCTATCTTCTGTATACCACCCTTGCCTTGTCACAATACAACTTATTGGCTCAAACGCATTAAGACAGAAAGAAATTCCACAAATGAACCTTTAACAAGGCACACCTGTTAATTGAAATGCATTCCAGGTGACTACTTCATAAAGCTGGTTGTGAGAATGCAAAGAGTGTGCAAAGCTGTCATCAAGGCAAAAAAATAAAATATATTTAGATTTGTTTAAGACTTTTTTGGTTACTTCATAATTCCCTACGTGTTATTTAATAGTTTTGATGTCTTCACTATTGTCATACAATGTAGAATATAGTAAAAACTTTTGACAGGTACTGTATATACACACTGAGTGTACAAAATACTTGGAACACCTTCCTAATATCACCCCCTTTTGCCCTCAGAACAGCCTCAATTTGTCGAGGCATGGACTCTACAAGGTGTCGAGAGCGTTCCACAGGGATGATGACCCATGCTGACTCCAACGCTTCCCACAGTTGTGTCAGGTTGGCTGCTAGTGGATCTCTACTCCGAATAGCTCGTTCCATCTCATCCCACAGATGCTCAATTGGATTGAGATCTGGTGACTGGGCAGGGCATTGCAGTAAGCTGAATTCTTTCATGTTCATGGAACTATTCCTGGACAATCCTAACCTTGTGGCATAGGGCATTATTATCCTACTGAAAAAATATATTCGCAGACATACTGCTGGCATGAAGGGATGCACCTGATTGGCAATGATGTTCAGATATCCTGTGGAATTCAAACGTTGCTCCACTTTCATCAAGGGGCCCAGTGTGTGCCATGAAAACACACCCCACATCATCACCACCAGCCTGCAATGTTGACAGGCGGCACGATGGATGCATGTACTCATGTGGTTCTTTCCATACCCTAGTCCTTCCATCAGCGTGAAACAGCAGGTACCAGGATTCATCAGACCAGACAATGTTTTTCCAATTCTCCAGTGTCCAATGTTTTCGTTCCTTATCTCACTGCATCCACTGTTTCTTGTATTTTTGCTGAAAGAATTGGAACTCTGAGGTCGTCAGCTGCCATACCCCATTTGTGTCAAGGTACGACGAGTTGTGTATTCTTTTATGTGTCTTCGGGCACCAATGTTGTACTGGACTGTCAATTGACTAACTGTAGCCCGTCTGTTGCTCTGCAAAGTTCCTGTCAGCCTCCTTTGTCCTCATTCATCAATAACCCGTTTTTGACCACTGGCCTACCGTTGGCTAGTGGTCTTTTGGGTGGTGGACCATTCTTGATAAACACGGGAAACTGTTGAGCGTGAGAAACCCAACAGCGTTGAAGACCTTGACACACTCAAACTGGTGCACCTGGCACCTAATACCGTTCCCCCTTTCAAAGGCACTTAAATATTTTGTCTTTCCCATTCACCCTCTGAATGGCACACATACACAATCCATGTCTCAATTGTCTCAAGGCTTAAAAAACCTTATTTAACCTGTATCCTCCCCTTCATCGACACTGACTGAGGTGTATTTAACAGGTGACATCAATAAGGGATCATAGCTTTCACCTGAATTCACCTGGTCAGTCCATGTCATGGAAATATGAGGATGAGGAGGGAGAGATGAAGGGGAGGGACATCCAATGACTCATTGCAGCAGAGCAGCACCCTCTTTCTTCCTTCCCCTCTCTCTCGTTCTCTCTCGTGTTCCTAATGTTTTGTACACTCAGTGTATGTGTACCAGTACCAGTCAAAAGTTTGGACACACCTACTCATTCAAGGGTTTTTCTTTATTTTTACTATTTTCCACATTGTACAATAGTATTGAAGACATCAAAACTATGAAATAACATATGGAGTCATGTAGTAATCAAAAAAGTGTCAAACAAATCAAAATACATTTTATATTTGAGATTCTTCAAAGTAGCCACCCTTTGCCTTGATGACAGCTTGGTACACTCTTGGCATTCTCTCAACCAGCTTCATGAGGTAGTCACCTGGAATGCATTTCAGTTAACTGGTGTGCCTTGTTAAAAGTTAATTTAATGTGTTTGAGACAATCAGTTGTGTTGTGAAAAGGTAGGGGTGGTATACAGAAGATAAAGTCCATATTATGGCAAGAACAGCTCAAATAAGCAA
The DNA here is from genome assembly GCF_901001165.1 of Salmo trutta. Lineage (NCBI taxonomy): Eukaryota > Metazoa > Chordata > Actinopteri > Salmoniformes > Salmonidae > Salmo > Salmo trutta. The sequence goes on along the minus strand of NC_042961.1, from coordinate 44,070,210 downwards.
AGAGAAATGACAGTCCATCATTACTTTAAGACATGAAGGTCAGTCAATTCGGAAAAACTCAAGAACTTTGAAAGTTTCTTCAAGAGCATTCGCAAAAACCATTAAGTGCTATGATGAAGCTGGCTCATATGAGGACCGCCACAGGAAAGGAAGACCGAGTTACCTCTGCTGCAGAGGATAAGTTCATTAGAGTTACCAGCCTCAGAAATTGCATCCCAAATAAATTATTTAGAGTTCAAGTAACATACACATCTCAACATGAACTGTTCAGAGGAGATTTTGTGAATCAGGCCTTCAGGGTCGATTTGCTGCAAAGAAACCACTACTAAAGGACACCAATAAGAAGAAGAGACTTACTTGGGCCAAGAAACAAGAGCAATAGACATATTTGTGAGACGCAGAGTAGGTGAATGGATGATCTACGCATGTGTGGTTCCCACCGTGAAGCATGGAGGAGGTGGTGTGATGGTGTGGGGGTGCTTTGCTAGTGACACTGTCAGTGATTTATTTAGAATTCAAGGCACACTTAACCAGCATGGCTACCACAGCATGCGATACGCCATCCCATCTGGTTTGCGCTTAGTGGGACTGTCATTTGTTTTTCAACAGGACAATGACCCAACACACCTCCAGGCTGTGTAAGGGCTATTTGACCAAGGAGAGTGATGGAGTGCTGCATCAGATGACCTGGCCTCCACAATCATCCGACCTCAACCCAATTGAGATGGTTTGGGATGAGTTGGACTGCAGAGTGAACAAAAAGGTGAAGTTGGTTGAGCAAATGCCAAGAGTGTGCAAAGCTGTCATCAAGGCAAAGGTTGGCTACTTTGAAGAATCTAAAATATAAATATATTTTGATTTGTTTAACACTTTTGTGCTTACTACATGATTCCATATGTGTTATTTAATAGTTTTGATGTCTGCACTATTATTCTACAATGTAAAAATAAAGAAAAACCCTTGAACGAGTAGGTGTGTCCAAATTTTGGACAGGTACTGTATATATGTGTGTATGAGTGTACAAAACATTAGGAATACCAGCTCTAGAGGGGGGGGGGGGGGGGGGGGGGGGGCAATGTTCTGCTGCAATGAGTCATTGGACGTCCCTCCCCTTAATTTCTCCCTCCTCATCCTCACATCACAGGAACATCTGGCTGTGAATCCGGCCAATAAAAGGTCCATCGGCTGAGAGTGTGTGTGCGTGTGTGTGCGTGTGTGTGTGTGTGTGTGTGTGCGTGTGTGTGTGTGTGTGCCTGTGTCATGATTGACTAATTGAGCCCCTTGAAATGACAGCCTTCACATAACCAAATGGCATCATCATTCATATGTAGTGACAGAGGCTCTCCCATATTTAGAGAGGAATATGTATTTCACTGCAAAGGTGAGAGGCAACGTTATGGGTCACAAAAGGAAACTGCAATGGGTAAGTCAAGTCAATCAACAAATCCAATCCTACACAGCCCAACTGTATTCCAGACCAAATAAGTGGATTATGCCAAGAAGACCAAACTAATGGATGACGCTAAGGATAGTGTTGAAGTTAAACCATGAGGATGAAATAATTACACCTTCCTTGGTTGTCTTAACAGTTATCTGTCAGGTGGATTGAGCACTATATTCAACTCGTGTCTATCATTTGCAATTACTATCATTTGCAATGCTATATGCAACAGCACATGAACAAGTGAAGCAGGCAAGGTGCTGTCACAACTGAAACAAGTATACAGTACCAATAAAATCTAGGTTGTTTGGAGCTTTTAAGCCCCTGTAAGCAAGACTAAACTCAGCACAGGAGGTTGGTGGCACCTTAATTGGGGAGGACCGGCTCGTGGTAATGTCGGCAGTGGAATAAGTGGAATGGTATTGAATACACCAAACACATGGTTTCCATTTGTTTGATCCCATTTCATTTGTTCTGTTCCAGCCATTATTATGAGCCGTCCTCCCCTCAGCAGCCTCCAGTGACACTCAGCTATGTTGCTACAAACTAAATATTGTACAACATAATATGTACAGCAGGAGCTACCCAGCCGCAGGCTTTTGTTCCAACCCTTCTACAACACACCTGATTGTACTAGTCAGCTGCTCCTCGGGACCTTGTTTAGCTGAATCAGGTCGGTTATAGCAGGGCTGGAGCAAAAGCATGCATACCCACTAGCTCTCCCATGTTGCACTGCACTAAATAACTGACTCTAGTAACAGCAACATGTGAGTTGAAATCCTCGAGAGCCTGACGGAAAGCAACAGACAGTATATGCATCGCCACGCTCGACATCCCTGGAACCCAAACAGGTCACCGTGAATCAGCCGGTGCCGAAAATAATAACAAAACGTGTGTCCCCTCCCCTCGCTCTCTTAAGGTGAGAGCGTTGCTTTCTGCACACCTCCAATGCAGTCATTGGTAAATGTGCCATATCACGACAAATTTTGCGGCAATACTAGGCATAATATCGCATCCAGGGACAGACAAGCAGTGCCATAGGCAACAATGTATAGGCTACACCCAGTAAATATTCAATTATTTGTCACGATGGATTGGAGCTGAAGTTGAATGATGGTACAGTGTGACAGGCCTACCATGGGTAGGGTAAGTTCAGCCATACAGCATCTTCGGTTTTAACAGTGTGTGTTTTCACCAAACCTGAATGTACAGTTCTAGAATATGGCATATTCCACTGGGTGTGAGTGGCTTTCTTCAGAGCAGAGTGCACTCAGTCTTCAAGAGCTGTGTGTGTCATCTCTGCAGACTCTATGCACAAGCGTACGCACACACACACACACACACACACACACACACACACACACACACACACACACACACACACACACACACACACACACACACAGAAATACACACAGAAATGCACTCTCTCTCTCTCTCTCTCTCTCTCACACACACACACACACAGAAATACACACAGAAATGCACTCTCTCTCACACACGCACGCACGCACGCACACACACACACACACACACCCTCTCCGCCTTTGTTTGAGGAGACTACAGTAAGTTCAGTACCCAGAGACCAAGCCTCATGCACAGTTAATGTTTCTCCTGTCTAGATGATTAACGTTCCCCGATCTCCGCTCCCAAACGGTCCCCTCCCGACTCACCTTCTGTGTTCGACACACTCCTGGGCCCCAGTAAAAATAGCTCCTCCACCCCTGTTCTTCACTTTATTCCAGCCTTCTGTCAGCTGCCGTCAATACCAGCTCTTTGTCCACTATGACGGCAGGCCTGGGAGATGTTGAGAGAGAACAGAGAATGTTTGAAAATGTCACGTTTGTTTGTTTCAGCTATGTGTTTTTTTGTTTGTTTAATGACATACAGTACCAGTCAAAAGTTTGGACACACCTACTCACTCCAAGGTTTTTCTTTATTTTTTTACTATTTTCTACATTGTAGAATAATAGTGAAGACATCAAATCTATGAAATAACACATACGGAATCATGTAGTAAACAAAAAAGTATTCAACAAATCAAAATTATTTTATATTTAAGATTCTTCAAAGTAGCCACCCTTTGTCTTGATGACAGCTTTGCACACTCTTGGCATTCTCTCTACCAGCTTCATGAAGTAGTCACCTGGAATACATTTCAATTAACAGGCGTGCCTTGTTAAAAGTTAAATAGTGGAATTTGTTTCCTTCTTAATGTGTTTGAGCCAATCAGTTGTGTTGTGACAAGGTAGGGGTGGTACAGTATACAGAAGATAGCCCTATTTGGTAAAAGATGAAGTCGATATTATGGCAAGACCAGCTCAAATAAGCAAAGTCCATCATTACTTTAAGACTTGAAGGTCAGTCAATTTGGAAAATGTCAAGAACTTTGAAAGTTTCTTCAAGAGCAGTTGCAAAAGCCATCAAGCGCTATGATGAAGCTGGCTCTCATGAGGACCGACACAGGAAAGGAAGACCCAGTTACCTCTACTGCAGAGGATAAATTCAGTAGAGTTACCAGCCTCAGAAATTGCAGCCCAAATAAATGCTTCACAGAGTTCAAGTAACAGACACATCTCAACATGAACTGTTCAGAGGAGACTGCGTGAATCAGGCCTTCATGGTTGAATTGCTGTAAAGAAACCACTACTAAAGGACACCAATAAGAAGAAGAGACTTGCTTGGGCCAAGAAACACGAGCAATGGACATTAGACCGGTGGAAATCTGTCCTTTGGTCTGATGAGTCCAAGTTTGAGATTGTTGGTTCAAACCGCCGTGTTTTTGGGAGACGAAGAGTAGGTGAATGGATGATATCCGCATGTGTGGTTCCCACCGTGAAGCATGGAGGAGGAGGTGTGATGGTGTAGGGGTGCTTTGCTGGTGACACTGTCAGTGATTTATTTAGTATACAAGGCACACATAACCAGCATGGCTACCACAGCATTCTGCAGCGATACGCCATCCCATCTGGTTTGCGCTTAGTGAGACTATCATTTGTTTTTCAACAGGACAATGACCCAACACGCCTCCAGGCTGTGTAAGGGCTATTTGACCAAGAAGGAGAGTGATGGAGTGCTATAAAAATATGACAATGTCAATTATGCTTTTTTTGTTTTGAGCTAGGCTTCTGTAGGGGGCTCAAATACTGTGCATGTTGACTTGCTAGTGGCACAACATGGCTTCTCATAGGATATTTAATCACTGAAAGACTTCTACTGTACATGAGCTTTCTTCTAGTATGCGGATATTTCCTGTCCAGTATCTGTAACAAATGAAAAGCGTACTCAAAGTGTGAAGTCTCTGTCCTTCACACTGTCTGATTTGCTTAGCTAAGGCTCTCACATCTTATGCTAATCTGAAAGACACCAGTGGAAATCTTGGCACTGTTTCAAAGGGCTAGATTTGGGCTGGTCCAACGGCCTTCTCACTGAAAACATGGAAAGTTTGCTGGCTCTATATGTCACAGCCAGCACATGCTCAGAGAGAGGAAATATAAAATGGGTTGAAGCTGTCTCTAACATTTGTGGTAGACATGATTGAAGTAGTGTAGTAACTAAGAACGAGTTGCTCATGGCAGATGTATAATTTGTTAATTTGATCATATTTTTGTCATATAATACACAATGGAAACGTGTAAAATATACCTTAGAACATATCAAGATTTGGCAAAAAATAAATGACGAGCAAAATTATTTGGAATTTAAACTGTGTGACAATGACAATGTTCTGCTAGGTCACTAAAATCACTTCAATGCAACACGTCTATTTCCAGAGCCACATGAACACCTTCCAGCCATCTCATTGGGTGGGGTTAATGTGTCAACTTCCGGCCCATTGGCAAACAAGCAAAACCATTCTTAAATACGAATACAATTTGTCAAAACAACTAAATAAAGTGCACAACATTTTTAAGATGTGTTAATTCTCTGTTAAGGAAAGTTATTGAAAACATTTTAACATGCGTTTTTACAAAGTGTAAGCACTTGGATGTTGGCGTTAGCATAATTAGCATTGTCATAGACTTAATATTGTGGTTTAGCTAGTTAGTTAATATGCTATGTATTGGTCATTGGTCAAGATCAATGCTTGAAAGAGATATGTTGCTTGACACAGAATACTAACGACAAAAGGATATGTTCTATCTGTTGTGCCACAAAGCTAACTAGCTATCCCGCCATGTTAAGTGTACGAGAATGCTAATTACGCTAAAGCCGGCTTCTGAGTGCTTATACTACATTTCTATAATTTTTCTCACAAGAGAATGACCAAATATTTCAAATCATGTGCACGTTATTTAACAGTTTTTACAAATGTAATTTATATTTAACGACAGATAGCATGACGTCCATAGCGAATCAATGGTCCGTCAAGACAAACAACTTATATTTCTAGATTACAGAAGAATTCTCAAGACGTAATTATAGTGAGTAAAATAAGTTTTAAGCAAATTAGCCTTCCGGAGTAAGTTGAAACAAAGTGTTAAAATGGGGTTAATTGAATTTTAAGCCTTGTCACAGAAGATTATGAAGCCCATGAAACACCACTTTAATTACGTTATTACCATGTGGATTAAGGCGTGGAGTATTTTTAACCAGTAATTAGAGTCACACTGTCCATGCATTTTAATGCAGTTTAGACACATTGGTTTTGGTCTGCATTTCTAACGATCCAAGCATTAAGAGAAGTTATATTCCAAAATAAACAGCCTCCATGATGCTTTGGAATAATGACATTTCTGTGTTAATTGTAAATGTACCCTCTCAATATCCCTGGATTAAATGGATATGTGGTGTTAATGAGTTATTAATGTGTTGTTAGCCTTGGTTTCATACTATTAGCAACACCAGAGCCTAGAGGACAGAATTGTTCTCAAAAGTTGTTACTGCTGTGTGCCCAAACAGCATTTATGTGTTCAGTCTTCCGGTCATGGCATTTTGGTCATAGAATAGTAGGTTTGGTGACAAAGTTTGCCATTCTCATGGTTTTGATGTTTTTTTCTCAGATTGCATATGTAGCCATTGCCATTGGCACCTTGTGGCTGTCATGAGATGAGGTGAGCAATATAAATAAATACTGAAGCGGCACTCTCATGGAGTGAGCATTGATTACGCACTGGAGGACAGGGAAGGGTACACGTTCCCTGATAACACCGTTTGGCTGTGTTTGTCAAAGTTAGTTGAAGACTTGTGATGATTTTTTTATGCGTCTTCCGTCCAGAGGGAGCGGGCGCTCTGCAATATGCCCCTTTGGGACAAGACCTGTGACTTGCTTTGCTGTCTGGAGCAGGGCGCCATTGAAAGGAGTGATAACTGGAGTGGCGTTAAGTGTTGAGGAGGACCAACTGAAATGGAAGATTCCTGGTGTCTGTGACATGGTGCGACACAGGCCCGTTGGAGAGTTATTGGGACTATCATTTATTTTTCAACAGGACAATGACCGAACACACGACCAGGCTGTGTAAGGGCTATTTGACCAAGAAGGAGAGTGATGGAGTGCTGCATCAGATGACCTGGCCTCCACAATCACTCAACCGCAACCCAATTAAGATGGTTTGGGATTATTTGGACGGCAGAGTGAAGGAAAAGCAGCCAACAAGTGCTCAGCATATGTGGGAACTCCTTCAAGACCGTTGGAAAAGCATTCCAGGTGACGCTGGTTGAGAGAATACCAAGTGTGCAAAGGCAAAGGGTGGCCACTTTGAAGAAGCTAAAATATAAAATATATTTTGATTTGTTTAACACTTTTTTGGTTACTCGCAAAATAGTCTTCTTAAGCTTAACAGATAGATGAACCCGGCACAGTTACTGTTGTGTTGAAGGATGATTTATTGCCACCACTTCGTAGGTACAGTAATAGTAACTGAAATGAGAAACTGAAATATAGAAAGAAAAGAACAATGAGTATGACTTGTTGTATGCTAGCTGAATACTAGGCTTAATTCTCAATAATAACACAGCATGTATTTGTATACATGTTCATGAACACAGAAATACGCGGCATTATGCATTAAATCAAATGAAACTAATTCCCAAAAACATGACAAGATCAAATGCACTCGACAGTTATCTATTCATAAATCTCATTAAAACGATAATCTGTACAAAATGTCATCATAAATTGAAAGCCAAATATGTTCTGATTAATTTTACTTAGACAATGCTTCAAAATGATAGCAAGAAGGATGGAGTTTGATAACGTCTGCAGCTCCACAATTTGACTTTCACCATTTTGTAATGTGAACTATTCTTTTTCTACAGGATTTAGCACATTAAACGAACAACACACACCAACACAGGACAGTGGCCCCCAAGTGGTCAACAATATAATTACATGATAGCCTAAAGGAACTCAAACCCACCTACAGGGGCCAGAACACTATGCATAATTATGTTTTTATTTTTCAGAAAGCTTTGGAAAAGCCTTTTGCTGCTCTTACTGTATCCGTTTGTGTCCCTTACCTGCTAACACACTGCCCCATTTTTTTCCTCGAGTCCCCCACACCGGCCCATTTATTTTCATAAGGCCCCAATTATTAGCCATTATTAGCACAACAAAAAAAAAGATAGATAGGCCGACTGTGCTAAAAATGGACCAACCCGTCTGGCATTTTCCCTGAAATGCCAAATGGCCAGTCCACCCCTGACAACAAATCCAACAAAATGGCAACCATTTTAAAGCCCTGGGACATGTTCCCAAGATGTGATGTATCATCTATAAACCTTGCATATACTGTATTTAAGGTAAATTGTGCAAACAAATAGTTCTTGTCCACTTCCCATTCTATTGTAAAGTGACGTCTAGTCCTGCGATGTGCTCAGCTCCATCTGAGAGAGTGTGTAAGGGTATTTGCTTCACTAGAAGTGAGTAGAGAGGGGTAGGCAGGGGAGAGAGAGAGAGAGAGAGAGAGAGAGAGAGAGAGAGACACGCCAGTCAGTCATGCTATTTGAATTTGGCTGTCTGTACATTTCCAAAAAATAAGGTGCATGAGGTCTCAGCTGGAGAGGAGGTCCAATAATATTATGTATCGCTGGAGCAGGATAGTGCATCATTCAGTGTTTAATTGCCTCTAAACTGTCTATTTGCAAGAGGAAATGAACATATTTGATTTGTCAGATTCTTGACTAAAGTCATTAAGAACAGGGTGAGTCACGGAAATTATGCTAATAGCTATTGATGCCACTTGATGATTACCAAATAATTAGATGATATAAATGCACTCACATCACCTCATTTGCATATTTTATTCAACGCTAGCTCATCAACCATCACACTAAGTGTATGCTGCTAAAATGCCTCGCTATCAATATCATTCGCCTCCCTCACCTGCTATGGGCATTTCAAATTTAAAGTATCCTCGAGGTGGCTAGGCTACATTGCTTTGGATCGTACAGCCAGGCAGCCCTAAAAAGCACAGGCCTGTCAAGTCGAGTCAATTCCTTTCTCACTCTGTTCCTTTCGCAGGTGATGCGCGCACAAAAAGCACACCCATCTGCGGCCAGAACCCTAATGTCCTCTGTCAGCCGGCTGTCCCCACGGTGGCCGCGGCGACTCATCTTTCTGCTGACGTCCCGGTGTGGAGGAGTTGCCAGCCCCAGCATTCTAAAAGGCCTGCCGTGGCCCGGAGGAACGCTAACGCTGTGGTACCATGCACAGCGCAGGTGTGTCTCGTTGTGCAATCGGCTCCTTCTCTACCATTCAGACAGTGGCCACAACTGGAGGTCTATCAACAAGCGAGGGTTCTAGCCGCATCTGGGGCAATCGTTAATCCGTTTACGCTTGCTCTTTTCCTTTCCTCTCCACATACAGTTGGGCCACATCTGATTCATTCTATCTCAACTTTCCCTTTTATGTTGTTCTAATTAATATGGTACGTCTTGGGCACACTTGCGGTAATTAGCATTGTTTTTAGCAGACGACACGCAGCAGATGGTGATTGAAAATAGGGATGAGTAGCTCAATCAGCCGCCATTTGTCTGTAGCCATTAATTATCTAGGAGAAGTATATGTTCATGGTCCCCAATGTTGATAGTTTGGGAGGAAGAAGAATACTGTCCATCTGTTGCTCATTACTCTTTAAAAGCACAAAGTGCTGCAACACAACAGTTGGAATGGGGGGCGTGTGATCGTAATAGCTCCGTCACGATCATCTCCCCATTACTCGCCATACAATAGACAACAGTCTTGATGGCATAGAAAGGCTCTGTTGCTACTGAAACAGTGCTGGAGCCTTTAGGGATTCATGGAGATACTGTCTTTAACCCTGTCAGTGTTAGCCTTGTGGCCTAAGGTTAGCAGATTCAAATCCACTGTTGAAGGCTAGTCTTAATATACTTCTCAAATAGAGTTAGACAAATTGATTACTTCAAGGGCAGTGATGTGGTAGAGTAGCCTAGTAGCCTAGCGTAGCCTAGTTGTTAGAGCGTTGGACTAGTAACTGAAAGGTTGCAAGATCGAATCCCCGAGCTGACAAGGTACAAATCTGTCATTCTGCCCCTGAACAAGGCAGTTAACCCACTGTTCCTAGGCTGTCATTGAAAATAAGAATTTGTCCTTAACTGACTTGTCAAGTAAAAAAAAAGAGGCCAAAAACATGATAATAAACTGCACCAAAATGATCCAATGAGAGCAATATGAGGTGGGAATCCCAGTTGTTAGCTCACATGACCACCATGCCACAGGCAGGATTAAAGAAGCTGCTACTCTCTTTTTATGTCAACCGATGGGAGTTGCAACTCTCTGCCATCGGCTATGGGAATCATCACGATGACATGATATTTCAGGCGAAGACAATATTTAGCTTCTTCCACCCATTTTGGCAAGACTCGTTGGAACTGGCAAGCACGGGTTACGCATGACTAGAGGTCAAAGAGTGTAGACTTTGCCTGGTGACAAAGAGGGAACAGCACTGCTTATCAAATCTTCTAAAAATAAAACATAGGGAGGAGAGTAGAGGTTGGGGGGGCTCAAGCTTAGGAAGCTTTGAAATGAAACAGGAGACAAGAGAACTACGAAATCCAGGGACCTCACCTCGCCCGCGTCTCTCTTTGACGGCATTCCATCATCACTAACAGTTTGCTAATCCTGCTTCATATCACACTCAACAAAAATGATAATTCTCTCTTACTCCCCAGTCCTAATGTTGTCACTTAACTTAAGTTATTTTTCATAGAATTATACAGGCAAATGATTTAACTAGAATGCCAGTTTCACAGTATTCGCAAGAAAAAAACGTGTTCCTTCTGAGATGGATTTTTTTTAAATGAATCATGTGCTTCCCTGAGAATAAACTGTTCCTGATACTAAATTACAGGTAGCATTACATGTTCCACCCCAGAGCCTTTAATTAACTAGTTGTGTGTAGCCTTATCTTATTTTCAAGGATTTTTCTTATTCCACCCTGACACTGTACGGGAGAGGTACAAATGTGTGAGAAATGCGTGAGAAAAGGTCAAATGTTGTATTTTTATTTTAAGACAATCTAAATCATCTAGATGTTGTTTGTCAAAAAAAATATACTGTCTTAAAAAGGTATTCATGACTTGAACATATTATTGTTATACATTTTCAATGTGACTGTGATTAGACTTCATTTTATGCTCAAGTTGAATTAGTCTATCCACGGAGCCCTTGAAGACAGTGCCGACCCTGATACCAGTGCTACGCAATGAAGTGCAGGAAGGACGATGGCTGCCCTGCAACTCTAAATAACATCACCTGTTTGTCATGGAGGGAACCAAAGCTGATCAAACCCCATTATCTGCAAGACTTCCACTTACCTTCAACCACAGTCCAGATATGTGTTTTTTTTTTTATTATTAACCAGTAAGATAAGCACCTAACAGATAAAGTCGTCCATCCTATCATGAAGGGAAGGGGAGGAGGGACAGGGAAAAAGCAAGGGAATTGAGATTTCCTGGGATAGTTTCATTCTGTGGAAAGGGCAAGCAGAGAGAGACCTCCTGCTGGAATGCTGAGCCGAAATGAAGCCGGCCGCCTCTCTTTTTCTCCGGGGGCTAAATGGCAGCCCTTAATAAAAAACACAATCAGACCCCCAGCCTTAAAGTTTAATGCACATTCCTCCCATATTTCCTGTCACACCCACAGAAAAAGGTTTGGGGGCTCGCAGCGAGACGTCCAGCCACGAGGCCAACCGGTGGCCGATACAACGATGCAATCATCACCTTCGTCAGTACTCCGTCCGCCAATTTGTGACTTCAAATGAATTTGTCCCCTCAACATTACTAATTAACTTGCAGAGTCATGGTACGCGGGGCTGAAGTTGTGGACACTGACAACTAGGAGAATATATAGCATTTTCAGGTGATAGGAATATCAAAGAGGGGAAAGCTTAGGTCTAATTAAGTTCTTGGTCGAGATTTGTAGCTGAGGGAAAAGTGTCCAGCACTTGAAGGCATTGATATGTTATATGCGTAGACTTTGGTTTCATACAGTTTCATACAGTACAGTAACCTAATGCAGATAGATGTAGCTTTGTGAAACCTAAGGTAAATGCTTACTACGACAGGCAGCATGGTGTCATTTGCAACACTGCACCCAGTAAAACAGGTACAGTGGCTTCAGAGAGTAGTCACACCCCTTGACTTTTTCCACATTTTGTTGTTACAGTCTGATTAAATAGAGATTTTGTGTCACTGGCCTACAAACACTACACCATAATGCCAACGTGGAATGACATTTTTACAAACGAATTAAAAATAAAAAAGCTGAAATGTCTTGAGTCAATAAGTATTCAACCCCTTTGTTATGGCAAGACTACATATCTTCAGGTGTAAAAATGTGCTTAAATCACACGATAAGTTGCATGGAATCTGATTCAACCACAAAGATCTGGGATGTTTTCCAATGCCTCGCAAAGAAGAGCACCTATTGTTTTTTTTAAACAAAAATAACAGACATTGAATTACACTTTGGATGGTGTAGCAATACACCCAGTCACTACAAAGATACAGGTGTCCTTCCTAACTCAGTTGCCGGAGAGGAAGTAAACCGCTCAGGGATTTCACCATGAGGCCAATGGTGACTTGAAAACAGTTACAGAGTTTAATAGCTGTGATAGAAGAAAACTGAGAATGGATCAACAACATTGTATATAATTAGTCTACAATACTAACCTAAATGACAGAGTGAAAAGAAGGAAACCTGTACAGAATAAACATATTCCAAAACATGCATCCTGTTAGCAATAAGGCAAAAAACTAATTCTAACATTTGTGGCAAATTATTTTTATATCCTGAATACAAAGCACTATGTTTGGAGCAAATCCAACACATCACTTAGTACCACTCTTCATATTTTCAAGCATGGTGGTGGCTGCATCAAGTTATGGGTATGCTTGTCATCGGCAAGGACTAGTGAGTTTTGTAGGATAAAAAGAAACGGAATAGAGCTAAGCACATGCAAAATCCTAGAAGAAAACTTGGTTCAGTCTGCTTTCCAACAGACACTGGTAGAAAAATCCACCTTTCAGCAGGACAATAACCTAAAGCCAGGCCAAATAAAGACTGGAGTTGCTTACCAATACAGCATTGAATCTTCCTGAGTGGCCTACTTACAGTTTTGATTTAAATTGGCTTGACAATCTATGGCAAGACTTGAAAATGCCTGTCCAGCAATGATTGACAGAGCTTGAAGAATTATTATATATTGTACAATCCAGGTGTGCAAAGCTCTTAGAGACTTTCCCAAAAAGGCTCACAGCTGTAATCGCTGCCAAAGGTGATTCTAACATGTATTGACTCAGGGGTGTGTATACTTATGTAAATGAGATATTTCTGTATTTCATTTTCAATACATTGAAAACATTTCTAAAAACATGTTTTCACTTTGTCAGTTTGAGGTATTGTAGATGGGTGAGGAAAAAAAACGATTTAATCAATGTTTAATAATTCAGGCTCTAATGCAACAAAATGTGGAATACGTCAAGGGGTATGAAGGCACTGCTTTTCAATAGTCAGTTTTCGCATGGAGGGTAGACTTCAAGGATACGCCATTACAGTCATGCAGTGCTGATTTTTAAATTGGTCACAATGATGCTTGAATAACACAGTCTTACCATGACAATGAGAGAGGAAGCAGGAGGGATGAGACAGTAAAGAAAAGAGGCACATGAAAGGAGGGTTCCAAGTGAGTTTCTTTCAAACACATTTCCCTTTATTGGCATGGTGAGGCTGATGAGAATTGCACATAAAAACAAAATTCACAAGAAAGTCATACAATAGGTAGAACCACAAAGGCATTGGTAAGGACTTGGCAGAAGGCAACGTGGATAGGACACAAACAGGTAACCACCCAAAGCAATACACCCGCCCCCTCCCACCCCCCTCTGCCCAACACACACACACACGCGCGCACACACACACACACACACACACACACATGCACACACACACACACACACACACACACACACACACACCTGCCTATAAACACACACATGCACACACACGCTCACACCATTGTCCTTCCAAAAGAAACATGATCACCCAACAAACGTTTAAGCAGTGGCAAATTCCTCAGTAGTTCACATTGTTAAAAAGTCTGACACAGCTGACATTTTGAGGACCATAAGGTGTTATAATATATTACTACTCTAGGCGATTTACAAAGCAGATTTTTTTTTATTACAATGATTAAAGCCACATCTATCAAATGGGACGCGACACCATTACCCAAGCGCTGTACATAAAATAAAAAATATGTTGAAATACAGGTAGACGGGGAGATTTCCCCACCACTGATTTTGCCTCTGCATCAAGGAAATTAGCTCGTTTTCATCTACACAAGTCAAACTTCATGAAAGGTGGCCTGTGATCAGCGAAGCTTTCATACAAAAGAGTTCTACCTCTTGCAATGTAGGCTGGTTTTTCTTGTTACTTAGCTTGCACTATAAACAGGATATTAATTGCACCAGAAAGCACAAGGTTACCTTTAACGGTCACGTTGAAGGTGCTGTGATATCTGGACTGTGTGGCAGCAGCGCCTAATAGAAAATGGTGTGGCTCCATGCAGTATTGAGTAGTTTCTCTAGGCTTATAAGATGTCATTCAAGTAGTGCCATTTAGACAGGAGAGCCTGATATCCAAAGTACTATGTGCTGTATCGGCTGTCATCATTTAATAGCCATGCGCTACACAGACAAATGTTTTGATGCTAGGATGCTTGTTGTTGAACACTACAGTTTTAACACTGTGTTTTCCATTGTATTAGTTTACATTTGTACAGTTGCCACAATGTTCTACACAAACACACAGACCCAAACTTACACTAAATGGGCAAACAGGAGTGTTGAGTAAAACATTCTGTAAGTGTTCTCTATTGGGTGATAAGGGTCATGTGACCATGCTAAGACACTGGAATGGAATCCCTGTATGTAGCCAGCGATTGGGTAATGGGCCAGGGTCCAAAACCACACAACAATATGAGCTAAAATACAACTTTGAAAAATAATTTATTGCTTTTTTATATACTTTTTCTTTCATTTATATTATTATTATTTTTGTAATTATTGTGAATAATGTCAATATTATTATCATCATCATCATATATATATATATATATATATATATATATATATATATATATATATATATTGTACATCAAATACAAGATTTGTTTTAAATTCAGGAAAGAAAATTGTAAACTTTTGTTTGGCATTCACATAATCAAGCGTGTGGAGCAACGACACAGATTTTTACAGTGTGGTACAACAAAAATACCTGCAAAATCATTTTATTGCTTCATGTTCTACTGTGTACAAAGGAAAATAATGTGGTAGACATTTTGTCATGGCTGCAAACCACTGTTGTGGAGACAGAAATCACTTGGACAATGAGCAGCATATCTCATGAAGGGCCACTGTCGAGGAGATTATAATTTATTTTTTATTGTTTCTGAAAGGCATAGAATGTAATATTCCCACATTATTGTACACCTTACCCACTGATTGTAAGTGAAATAACAAAAATCAAATAACAATATAAATAGCAAAAATGTGAGATGGAGAGGATAAATATTTTTGATTCAAATATTAAAATAAATAGATAAATATGCACGGTTTATCCTGATTGAACAGATTAAACATCGTAGTAGTCTTTCTCACTGAGAGTAAAATTATCAAAACGAGAACCATAAAAAGCATTGAAATCAAAATGAATTGATATATATATATACTGATTGTTTCAGAAATACTATTAAAAATGGGGTTTGTTTCATTACAATCATGAAAAAACACGTTAAAAATGCATTTCATACTTGTTGTATACGGAAAAACACTGATTGAGAAACTTTATAAACAGATAAAACTATACATGGTTAACTTTTTTCCCCCAACAAAATAATTCTTTAAAAAAGGAAATTTGTTCACATGCTCCATCAAAATGAGCCTCCTACACATTTTTACAATCATGTCATGTCTTCTAAACTTCATGTAGGTGTACAATATGTTTTACATCATTGTAATAACTACAGATCGACATTCTTAATTGAGAAAATGTCTTCATCATTTTAAAAAGGCTGCATTTTACAGTGCATAGCTGTAACAAATAAAGAACTTTGTCTGATATGTACACAAAATAAAAATATTCCTTTTGATAATATCTGTATATACAGGGCTACATTTTTGTCCTGAAAATTTAGACAGCAATGTTATCTTGAGCCTCCAAGATACGCATCCCTATACTCTCGTTAATAACGTAACACCACATCCAAACACCAGATAAAAAAATAAAAATAATAATCAAGGACAAAAAGAAAAAAGACTGAACAAGCTGCACATGTTCACCACTCAAAGCATAGTTGGGTTTTTGGAGTGCTTGGAGAAAAAAAATCTCATGAATGTTTTTGTCTTTCACTGACTGTTGTACAGCAGTAAAGCACACACACCTGTGTACAGGGTTATGAGGATTCACTGGCTTTCCAGGTACTGTCTCTTCCCAGCTTCTTCAGCAGCTATGTTCATGTAAACGTTGTTTTTAATATACTTTTTGTTATATATATATATATATATATATATATATATATATATATATATATATATATAGGTCTATATATAGGTCTATACATATATAGATTCCTCTTTATATACTCTCTTACATAGAGTGTAAAACTTCTCGTAGTCAAAGGACAGAAACATTAGTGAGGTATCAAGACATCCCTCTTGGTAGACAGCAGGTGCCAGAGCACTTGTTACCTTCTCAAGCTGCGCTGGGCCTCTCTCAGCAAGCTGTCAAAATCCATGGAGTCATACTTGCTTTTAGTGGAGGCTGGATCAAAGTCGTCAGAATGGGAATCTGAAACCAGGGATTTATTTTGACATCAGTTTTAAGCAACCTAAGTGGTCTCCTGTAAGTCGCTCCGGATAAGAGCGTCTGCCAAATGACTAAAGTGTAATGTAAATGTCTCAAATTGTCGCTGGACACAAAATACCTGTCTCACAGATCAAGGCACGTGGCACGTCTACATCAATCTCAAAGAACCCATCTGCATCTGTTACTTTTCAATAAGTCCCAAATTTATCCGTGCTCCCCTCCAATGTTTCATATCTCTCCTGAAATTAGGTCTTTAGACACAATGTTTACATGATTAAAATGCTCAGGGTGGAAAATAAAGCTTTTCCTGATACCGAGTGACAAAAAAATCCCAAACTGAGCGAGTGGCGGAGGCATCTATTTTGAATGGTCGGCGCGATAATAAACAAGTGTCTTATCTCTCGTGGCAGACAGCTTCACAAATGGGGCCCCCACACAGGCTGCGGCAAATTTTGAGAGCTTGAGAAATGGAAATGGCCATGGCAAGCAGGAGATGCCAGTCGTGATCTAATGCTATGGCCAAGGGGTGGATTGTGTCATGCCGCACACCTTGACGGATGAAAAATACCCATGCGCACTACTTAGAACTAATGGACAGTGTCTCGGAAAACAACAATAAAAAAAATCGAGACGAACGCGCCGGGCAAGATTGAGAGGAGGGACTGAGGTCGCTACCGCATGACATTATTCAAGTTCCCTCGCTTTGGACACTATGTTTTTCTCTTCTCTTTCTTTTCGCCTTCCCTTTTTCTCCTACCCCCGTCACGGGGCAGTTTGGGATAACCTGAACTAGTTTTTCTCTCAAAAAAAGAGAGGAAGCAGAACGAAGGTCTTTCTTTTCATTCCGAGAGACTGATTAGCTGTCTTAGCGTTCCATGTCTTTTCTCAAGGACCTCGGAAATATACAATAATACCTTCATTCCTTTGAAGAACATGTTATTTTTTCCCCTCTGCCATGACTTACGGACCTCCCAGTGGCCCTGCATTAAACATTCCCCATTTCACTCTTTGTCAAGGAATGAATGGCGAGTGGAAAATGGGAGCAACTGTACAAGCCCCACTCCGGATCTTAACCTCCATCATCAAATGGAGCAAATGATCTCTTATGGCCACACAGGAGAGCATCCACCTTGATGGACTGACTGACTATTTAAACATCGATGCCAAAATGTCTACCCTCTTATTGATACTGGGGCTATAGTATAGGAAGAGGATGAGAAAAAGAAGGATGGACATCCCATTTTCTATACTTGTTTTCAACATCGGCGTCTATCGAGGGAGAAGCCGAGGTATTTTTATCAATGTCTTGCATTATTTGTCATATTCGTCATCCGGGCACTCTAGCCACGTCCATCTGAACATCGAGTCCAGTCTTTCACGCGGTTTCTTTTTCTGTAAGTTGCGTAGCTTTTCCTCAGATGAATCGACTAGCTCTACCCGTGATTTTATGTCGCCGGCACTTTGTAGGGCTGCCGTCTTAAGGACCCGAGCCTGTGTCTGTGTCTTTGTCTATAAATGTCGCATGAGGAAGAGATGGCTGATTATTAGTCAATCAGGCCTCCGCTGTCAGGCTCGTTTCTTCATCCCCCCCTTCCCTCCCGTCAACCCTTCATCCTTCTCTCAGTGGATGACACGCTGCTAGGTACCACAGCGAGGTCTTTCCTCTGTTGAACGCCACAACAGCTGGCAACAGATGGAGGCTCACCCAGGAGGGATGGGCTGATGGGACTTAACCTTGCCCCCCTCCACCCTCCCCTTCATCCCCCTCCCCCTCCCTCTCTTCTTCCATCTACCTCTCTTTACCCTCCAAGAGGACCAGAGCACAAACTATACATCACTTTTTTTAGGGTATCAAAACAAATCACAGATAAGCTTTTAAAGAATCTAGCGCTCATCTTTCCAATTACTTGTGCATTGACTAAGTAGAAAGATATAGGCTGTGAGCAATGGAATGGAAGAAGGCCTCTCGATTCCTTGAGATATACTCCTATATGGGCGGCGGTAAAAGAGCAGTTCTATTCCTGGACTGGTACACAGAACCGTGATGCCTTGAAGGTGAATTGTAAAGCTTGGGGGGGGGGGGTTAAGAGTAAATATATGCTCTTTAATTTTAAAAGGTGTCACTTGAGCCTCTTTCTTTCCCAGCTTCCCCCTCTCCCTTCCCCCTCCATCCATCCCTCCCTTTGACAGTCCGCCTGTATTAGTTGTGGCTCCGGGGTTCTCCCGAGCAACAACAAAGCAGAACTTACCCAAGTCTGTATAATTCGATTTGCAGAACTGCTTTTGTCCACCGAAGCACAGCTCGAACTGGGGCTCGTTTGACCGGCGCAAGGTGTGTCCGTTTTCAAGGGCAGCGAAGGCGTCACAAGTGTAGCGGTAGGTGATGAAACCAAAATTGTCCCTGCAGTAGAGAATAGAAAAATGACGTCAGGGCCTCCTCTGTTAGCGGCCATCTACACTATTTATTTATACAATAAAATGTATCTGTAGGGCTCTTTTTAGGCTAGGAACAGATAAGATGAATAAAACATGATTGGAATGCATACAGCTCTATCCCGCCCTGCGTCTCCACTCAACTTTGACATAGAAGTCGATGCAAAGCCCTGAAAGAGATGATGCTTTTCTGTGTTCCCAGATGGTCGGAATGAATGGACACAATGTATTACAATGAATCCTATTACCTCCCTATATAGCCAACACACACGCATGCAGGCACATCACACACAAACACCGTCCCGGGGCCTTACCCGTCATCTCTCAGGTTCACGGCACACTCTTCGATCTCGCCGAAGACTTCAAAACGCCGCTTTAGCTCGGTTCGCGTGCTGTCGGACCTCAGTCTCCCCACGTACACCACCCGTCTCTCCTCCTGCTCATTAAAGGATAGAAAGAGAGAGGGAGAGAGATAAAGGAGGAGTACTTCCCTCTCGTTCATCCTTTTTCCTTCCCTTCAGGTTCACTCGGTGGCCGTAATGAACTCCTCGGAATGCCCGGTGCCGAGCGTTGCTGACGTGAGGCCACCCTTTTGTTGCTCCCGTCTTGTTTTGTTCCTCCTTGATTGGTTGGGCTGTGCTAAATACCTCCTCTTATCTGATAGGACAGACAGGCTTTAGAAATCGCCTTAGATCTACCTGCTCATTCACTTGTCTTTTCTGTCTTTGTTTCTGGCCCATATTGAACCGTATATATTTTTTTAAATCCAGAGACAAATATCAGAAGGAAGCCTTTTCTCTTTCCATCGCTCGCCCTCTTTCGTTCTTGTCTCAGAAAGAGTTGTTTATGCCATACCGTAGGCTCCAGTTAATATGCCATTTTGAGAAATCTGTACGAAACACCATTAAGAACAACAGGAGGCCGGGGAGGGGGGGTCACACAATGTTCCTCGAACCACAAAGGACACAAAGGTCACAGCGGCATAATTTTGGACCTAAAGCACGAGGCTGCAATCATGGTTTTGGGAGCAATTTAATTGCGTCTGCTAATCATATAATGCAGAGCAAGCTTTAGGGCTACGTTGTATCACTGGTATTATTTACTTATTCACTCATTTACTTGCCATTACTGGGGCAAGTCTATTGAGATCCATTCAAATTTCGAAAGCTACCTCAGGCCACTGGTAACTTATACATGTAAATCAGTTGCCTGGTACTAAAACTTAAAGTTCACCTCCGCAAAGAAGCTAAAGTAAGGCTCTGTCTCAAATATCCCCCTGTTCCCCACGTAGTGCACTACTTTTGACCAGAGCGCTATGGGCCCTGGTCAAAGGTAGTGCACTATATAGGGAACAGAGTGCCATTTGGGATGCATCCTCAATGGCAAGACATAAGCTCCACTACTTAGAAAAAGAGAGAGAAAAAAGACAAATGAACAGGAATGCTCTTTTTTTCTGGCTCTTCTTCACATACAGTTTGCTGAATTAGTCATTTCATTTCTGACAGCTGATAAATATGCCGGCTTTCCAAGACGGCATCCAAGGTCCTGCATCGGGTCTGATATCCACAGGCCCCTATGTTTGACCAGCAAAAAAAGCTGCCGGGTGGAATGAAAATGTTCTTTCAACCCGCGGGTCGGCTTGTGGTTCAGAACAATTATATTGCAGGTAGGAAACAATTAAGATTTTTTTTTTTACGAACCCATGACCATGTTGTTTTGCACTGTGTCGCAAATTCCATTCTGTGAACGGTAAGGCAGACAGGCTATCAGCCACACATGCAGCGAATCAGGGAACTGTCCATTATATGTGTGGTGCTGAAACATAAAACCGGTAGATGGATACACAGCCTGCAAAGCATATTTGTTTATGATAGGCTAATTCAGTTTATTATCAGTTAATAATCCAGGCTGCATCCCATCCGGCCGTGATTGGGAGTCCCATACGGCGGCGGCCCCAGCGTCGTCCGGGTTTGGCCGGAGTAGGCCGTCATTGTAAATACATTTTTGTTCTGAACTGACTTACCTAGTTAAATAAAAAAATATATATAATAATCTTATAATGTTAATTCAGGCTTTCGTTCATTTAGACCATATCATATTTTTTAAAAACTTTTATTTAACTAGGCAAGTCCGTTAAGAACAAATTCTTATTTTCAATGACGGCCTAGGAACAGTGGGTTAACTGCCTTGTTCAGGGGCAGAACGACAGATTTAAACCGGTACGACTGGTAAAAGTTTGAGTATAGCATACTAAATAAATCTATTTTTGCAGCCTATATTCAATTCTGGGAATTGTTTATTTAAGTCTCAATTAAACTATTTGAATATCTAAACAAAACTGAATGCAAAGGTTTTGTTATGTCGGCTATAGACTTTCAGGAGGTAAGATGGCTAATGAAAAGGCCCTTTTCTTCAGAACGATTGAGTTGTCAATATGCCGCATCTCATTGTGAAAATAAAAATATATTGCTCTTTATTAATGTCATGGTTTTCTTTTATCCAAATGTTGAATAGACATGCAGACAAATGAAGTCATCATATTTTTTTTTGAAGTTGGTATTTGTCGGGTCACGGATCGGCTCTCAGAACAATTCTATGCCGATGGGTTGGGTTGTGGAGAAAAATCTGTCCTGTCGGGTATCGGGTGAAGCTCGGAATTGATGTGGCCGGCATGGGGCGGGCTGGCAGTCAGGCTGGCAGTCAGGCTGGCAGTCAGTGTATGTGTGTGTGGCCCTCACATCCGCTTGCCTCCCAAACCTCTACTGACAGCTTGGCTTTGCTGCCCATAACTGTCTCGTCTAAAATGTATGCAGGCTAAAGCTATGCGTGTGTGCATTATTTGACGTGTGCCTTTATCAGACTGTGTTAGCATGTTCCAAATGAGTGCAATACTAAACAGAGAGAGAGATAGAGAATTGATATTCATCCCACTTTGATTCAATTCAAACTAGATCACTAGAAAGAGTCCTTATTTGAACAGTGTACATTTCCTTGGCGGTGAATTTCCCTTTTTTATCCCTCCTCCCACTCTTGCCGTTTCTAACATGTGCCCCTGTGGTGTGATTAATTAGAACTGACACCGTTCCCAGATGCCGGAGACTTTTAAAAAGACACAACCTGGAGATAAAGAGGAAACGAATGGAGCCCTGAAAGATTCAGTGACTCACTTTGCATGTATTCATTCATTAGAGAGGAACAGTAGGCAGGGCCACGGGCCCACAACTGTCTGCCCTGTCTAGGTAGTGAGACAGCGATGGGTACAGCTGGGAGATATTAATGCCAGGCTGCTATTAGATGTGAGAGAGAGAGAGAGAGAGAGAGAGAGAGAGAGAGAAAATAAGAAAAATAACAGGGGAACTCACTATTGCTTTTTCACTTTGCCTCTCCCTCTGCTCGGCCCTCTGGGACTCTCTCTTCTGGTAGTCCTGGCGATACTCCTCCCGCTTCAGACGCTCGTGTTGGTATTCCTCGTAGCTGTCGTACCTGCGGAGGGACCAAACCCATCACCTTCACTGTCCTCCACCGCCCTTCCAACATCCGCCCTTCAATTTGACGCCCGCATTATGAAGCGTATCGGCTGAAAAACCCCACCAACGAGACGGGCAACATTTCTCAGAGGGGAAGGGAAACAAACAAACGCATTAATAAGAAGATGCCTCCTCCCTGCTGTTAAGGTTATGGATCCCACAGGAGGCCCGCGGGAGATGCTGGATAGCGGGAGAGGCGTACAGTTGGGAGTTGGGCAGCTGCCACTGTCAGCACTACTTGACGTCATTACTTTCTGCTTAGTTAGGGCTTCATCCGGGGGAAATAACTGCAACTTTTCTCTCTCAACTTCCTCGGCAGACTTGGCCATGCATTGGAGAGATGGGAAGATTTGGGTCTTTCCTGGTGTCGTTAGGCTTCTCAATAGCAAATCATTTTGGAGCTAGGAATGAGTGTCAATATTTTACACTGCCTGTGTTTGTGCATAAGGGCATTTTACAGGGGTTCCACAATCCTGCTGGTTTTCAATCAATTCATGTTTTTGGTTAAAAGGCAAGGATGAAAACAAGCATTAACCTTACCTTGGCCTGCGGCTGAGGGGGGATCTGGACTGAGATCGAGACTGCGAGTGAGGGCTTTTGTGGGTCCTGGATCGGTAAGTGCTGGAGTCCATGTTATGACGAGACCTGCAAAAACGGAATGCACATTAATCATCAAGATATCATCCAGGATATTTAAAAAAAAATGTGTGCATATCTGAAATGCGTATCTCTAAAAACCGATAATATTGTCTAGACATGCCAGTCACTGTACCTTGGCATCCCTAAATCGTAGCTTTTTCTTACAAGATGACAGACAGCCACAGTGTAAAATCTAACCATAAAAAAAAAGCACATAACCAAAAGTCCAAATAGATTGTGCTAATTTTTCTTAACACGTTTTCCTAGTTCTACTGAATTTGACTTGCTAGACTCTGCTTCTGCACAGTGCAGCTGGGAGATGTTCTCACCTTTTCCCCCATCAGGGCCAGTATATACATGAACCTCGTATCTATGTTAAATGAGGGGAAGGTCCTTAGGCCCCGTGGCCTAACTCTAAAGCTAGTAGCCCTACACAGAGTACAAGCTCTCATTGCTTAATTATTGATCTGATGCTGAAGAAGGGAGACTTGAATAATAGAGGGAGAGAAGCTAGGCAATGGTCAAATGTCCACAAAGTTAAGGAAGACAAGAGTTTGGAGAGAGAGATGGGGAGTTGAGAGATTTGAGAGAAAAAAAATGGATTTGTTGAAATTGTTTCACTTTGAGTTCTTAAGTGAGTTCTTGAGATTGAGGTACTTTTACTCTGGTAAACTTAACCATAACCTTTTATGTGGTTATTTTTTCCCCGTTTTTCTTCTTTCAAGTACCAACCCTGACATCTTTAGAAACCTTGTGACTATCTCGGTGTACTGTGTACGGTAAAGGACTTCAAAACAGAAGGCAAAACTAACCTCCATTCAGACCTTTCATTAACCCAGCAAACAAACTTAAACTCACTTTTGAGCTTGAGGGAAGTGAATGAAGAATCTATCCAGTTTGCAAGGCACTCAATGCAAACTTGCTGACAAAGTCTCCTTATATGTGTCGCCCTACTCAGTACCTATATCCCTTTAAAAAAAACACAGTACCCCCTATGCTCTGATCAAAAGGAACCTTGGGTAATGTAGTTCGCTCGAGCTGCTGTGATAATACACACTGTTTTCAGAGGAGGGGGGTCCAGAACTAAACTCACTTCCCAGATTTGGCTTTCATCTTCCGGGACAAAGGGGGGTTCGCCTGGCGCTCAGCAAAAACAACAGCTGCAGCTTAAAACAACATGCACTGCATCAAACAGAGATCCCAGGAAAACGGAGGAGGAGATGAGAGAGACAAAACCTTGCCATGGGAAATGAAGCTTTGACAACGTCGAAGCAACCAAATCACAGCGCCTCAGTCGCTTCATCATTTTTCTAGTTGCCTCTTTCTCATACCATTTTGATAGCACGTGACTAATACACCAAACCTCCTTGTCTGGTATTTTTCAGTGGAACTGTGGGTCTGTATGTATCAAGCTTCTCATAGTAGGAGTGCTGATCTAGGATCAGTTTAGTTTTTTAGAGCACAGTGAATAAGATTATGTACATTAGGGACCTGATCTGAGATCAGCACTTCTACTCTAAGAAGAGTGATACATACAGCCTCTGCTCTATAGTAAAGTACTGAGAGAGTTGAGCTTGGCTAGCCTCATTACACCAGCCAATTGCAATCCACTGTCCAGTAGTCAAGCCAGTAAGGATTCTCCCTGACCCTGCCACACTCTCCTATTGTTAAAGCCTCTTTCCTCTGGAATATAATGAGTCTCCCCGATGTTTTTAGTTCAAGCTGAAGATTCTGAAGCAGCTGAAGCTAAAGGAGGCCCCATACTGGGAGACTGAAGAGACTCAGAGCACAGGGCCTATCCTCTACTGACACGTCTCTGACAGCTGATGAGGCCTGTTGACACGACTGAGCTGTCCACCCCCTGCCGGGAACACTGTCAGAGCCGCCCACAACCTTTAGGCAATGCTCAAACAACGTTCGAACAACAGAGGGGAAACGGCACCCAGCAGGAGGGAATGAGTTGGCTGTGTTCCGATATCCACACTGGCATACTACTTAGAATGAAAGTAAGTAGTAGATCCATTGGGCAAGACGTAGTATGGACATGGGAACCTAGGCATGGTGAGTAGAGATTGAGGCTTTACTCACCTGGAGGAGGGGCGTCCGTCGGGTGAGCTGGAAAGGGAGCGCCTCCGGTGGTGGGAGGAGAAACTTCGGGACCGGGAGCGGGAGCGGGAGGAGGGGGAGCCCGAGCGGGGCCAGACAAAGTGTCTGGGGGAGAGGAGGAGGGAGGAGAGGGGCGAGACGGAGCCCCGTGAGGGGGAGCAGCTGGACGGCGAGCAGGACGGCGAGCAGGACTCGAAAAGCAGTTCCAGGGGGGTGCCCTCCCAGGGGTAGAGGTAGCGCCCCTCCACGCCACGGTCCTGGAGCTCAAGTTCCTCGTGGAAGGGCGGGAGGCCCGGGTGCAGGTACCCAGTAGAACCAGAACCAGGGAGCTTGCAGTAGTACTCGTCCCCAGCAGGGTTCTCCTCGGACACCTGCGGGGCTACAACCTTCTCCCCTCCTCCCTGACCCCCCTCCTCCACCACCAATTCCCCCCCCTTCTCACCCTGGCTGTAAATGGCTTGCTGGGGGCGGCCAAAGTGCTTGTTGAGCTCCGCCCGGATCTCCTGGTCTCGCAGGGGCTGCTTCCTGCTGGTGGAATGCTGGTCCCCATCTGGGGTCTGTGATGGGGGTGCTCTTGTCTGGGTGGTGGGGGTCCGGTCCTGTCCCCGAGCGTCCTGCCCCTGAGCCTCCGTAGCCACAGGGTAAGAGCTCTGCTGAAGCTGCTTGGCCAAAGAGGATGAAGATGTAGGAGAAGATGTAGAAGAGGAGGAGGAAGAAAAGGAGGAGGGTGGCATGGCTGAGTCCTTACATTTCACATGCCTGTCCTCCGCCATGACCGGATTGGGCATCAGAGGGGTTGTCGTAGTAGTCGTCATGGTAACAGTAGTATAAGCTGCGTTAGCCGCATTAGCGTCAGCGTCCCGTTTTGTGCTGGCCGCCGTCGACTGACAATAGTCGTGGTCGCTGAAGCCGCGGGGCTGGGCACCCCGCTTGCCGTTGCCGCCGCGGTGCTCCTCCTGGCAACCCCCTGTCGTTGCGGTGACCACTGAGTTGGGGAGGGCAGTGGACGCTTTGCTCAGCTGGGCATACAGCTCAGTCTGCTCCGGGCCCTTCCTGGAGGGACCCCCACCTAGGGTCGGGGTTAGGGCCGGGGGGCCGCAGGGGCCCGCCTCGCTCAGCCGAACCCTCTTGCACGCCAGGGCAGATGAGGAGCATGAAGACAACTTGGTTTTGAGTGATGCTTTGAAAGGGTTCTCTTGACTGGCTTTGTGGGGGGGCGTGGTAGGTGGTGTCAGACCTGGAGAGAGAGAGAGGGAGAGACAGAGAGAGGAAGAGAGAGAGGAAGAGAAAGGGTTGATAAAAGAATGGAATTATAATGCATTCTACCTCTCCACCTACCCCCCTCCGTTTCCACTCCCCACAACCTGTTTATAGACAGTGGATAAACACAGGGTCTTGATTAAAATATTCACTTTCATTCCCGCTCCTAATCCTGATCCGTATTTTATTGCAATCTTGACAGATTCATGTAATGCTCTGTGTAACTTAATATGGTGGAGCTGCTACATGGCTGGGTTACCTCCGCCATCTCTCCCTCCCTCCCTGACCTTGGACAATCCCTCGTTCAGGAAGAAGAGAAAGCCACACATCCGCAGCGGACAACTAGAACACATCATCCTTCGAAAATATATAGCATCTCGACTTGAACCCTCGAATGTAGCCTACGCGAAGACCTTTGGCTTCGGTTTTGAAAATCTATCACAAGTGTCCTATCGCTCAGGCTTCCTCTTTCTACTGCCAGTCAAGGTAGCGAGATATGTCAGCATTCGGAGGTACATGTTGCTATGGCGTGCCACTGTGCTGTCACACGATAGTGTCGGCTTGGCGCAGGGGAGATGTCTGACTGGTAATGGAGGCTCAGTGTCTGCAGGGGTAATGGGTTGTCATTCTTCTCAGATCCCGCCTGCCTCTCCGTGACTCGCGCCGAACCTGACCCCTCCTGACAGATTTACAGGCCGACAGATGGCAGTTATATGGGAATTCCTGAGACGGGTCTGCTTTATAGCACTGTTAATGCACACACACACAAACAACCAGCGCTAGGTAGGCAGTCCCTTTCCCTCTCTCTTGTCTCGTCCCTTCTTTTCTCCCTGTCGGCCTTCCTCTCTGGATCAATCTCTCTGTCTCTCTCTTTCTCTGTCTCTCGGCATCTCTCTTTCTCTCACCGTGTGTCTTTCTCTTCCGGACTAATACACAGACAGACAGCCACACATGCATGTTCACACGGACACGGGCACACAATAACCGCGAACAGCCTCCCTCTCCGGAATGTATTTTAGGCACTTTGAACACCTACGCTCCCTGTCTTTGCACATTTTATGAACGCACATTACTCTCCATCGCAGTGAATTGGACCAAATGACAGCTATTAGTTTCAAATCCAGTGTAAGAGTATTTAATGGGACGGCTCGGAGTCAGAAAAGAGAGAGTGAGAGAAAGACACAAAGAGAGAACAAGAATGAGAGAGAGCGAGAGAAAGAGCGAGAGAGCGACTGATACATAACAAGTTCAGTTTTGGGGCCATTTCCTGAGTTTGGCCTGTCTAATCCGACCAGCTTATCATCTAGAATTATTATCTGGATTTTTACATTAAACCGAACCGCAAACCGCCGTCCCACTTTAACAGTCAGACGTGGACCGCCGATAGAGACACAGAGGCTTGATGCAGCATTTCAGAGCGAGAGCTGAGAAAGAGGGCTATAATTATCATTACGCCAATGAAATGAGCTATGAATAAGGAAGGGATGGAGGGCCAGCGCGGTGCCTGAGGAACTTCTGTTTCGCCAATGGAACGCCATCTGTGCAAAACAATGCGCACTAGGGTAATAAACTAGGAGCCATTAGCGCTGTCGAAAATAAATCAGAATTCGATAAATATGCGCCTCTCAGTCAAACCGGTTAGTGATGGATGCTCGGCAGACACAAACACTTAACATATAGCCATTTTTTTTTTGTCTTTTTCTTATTTTTTTTTTCCTAATCTGTTTCTGTCCGGACTGTAAATTGCGAAGAGATTTCCAACCGAATGACTCTGACTCGGGGCTTAAAGAGTTGATCCTGCGGTAAGCCATGCAAATAGCAACACATAGACCCAAACCCCAGTGTCATGAGATACTGTAATTAAAGACAACACAGTGCAGAGTAAATCTATTAGTGAGAGGAGATTAGTCCTTCCAGTCAAATCTGTGGGCTGGTTCGGAGTAGTGAGGTTGCCTCAGGTTTACCTCAGTGACAAAACAATAACAACCAAGGGCCTAGGCCATAGTTAAAAGATGCCATAGTTAAACGACGACTCCTGCTACTCCTTGTATTATTACTAGTACTACTACTAGTACTACTACGCCTACTACTACCATCACTACTGATAATAAAGAAAACACTTTTCACCCCATGTCATGGAAAAGTTTACAGCTGAAATGTTTATCTACTACTGGCCTACTATTACAACTCCTAATAAACATATAAAAATGTCTCTCCTTGCCACGGAAAATTCCCTGTCCTGAAGGTGGCCCCTCCCCCTTTGGCTTAGCTCCTTTTGGTTATCAATTAAAGAACCATAATCTCCAGATCTACTCGAGCGGGGCAATTGAGCAGACATTAACTCAAGGGATCGCAGAGATTTCATACCCCCCGTTTCTCCATATTCAGCGTTCCCGAGTCGCTTACCGCACGGGACTAGACTAATCCTAACGCAGAAGGGGCTCAATATCCATGAGTTTTTCCTTCTAATTGCTTTTCCCTAATATCTAATCCCAAATCTGCAAAGGGCAGTGGAGTCAGAGTTTGGCTTTATTAACTATGGCTGGAGCAGGAGCACAGGGACACAAGGAGAATGGGACAGGATTTAAGTCTGCAGTCAGAGGCACACCCACACGCAGTAAAAATAAAGAAATATTAACAGTTTGATTGCTCCACAGCTCTTAATTCCCATTGGGTGTCCCCTCTGACCTCTGATGCTCATATACACACAGTGTTAAATGGCAAGTGGATCGAGGTCAATTGGAGGACCCCCCTTGGTGCATTGGTGTCCCACAAATGTACCCCCTCTCCAACTCTAAGGAGATGGCAGATCATTCCTATTGGTCCTCGTTCCCAAACAAAACGTCACCTTAAGTGTCGGGGCGAGTCTGGTGTGTTTACATCGTGGGCCCTTTATTTTCCCATCTAGTAAATTAATACCAAAAGTCCCATTGACGTAATACATTGTGAAGAAGAAGAAAAGGGCATCCATTTTGTTTTTATTGACCTGGGATGATTCATCTCAGGGAAGGAAGGGGGGGGGGGGGGTACTGAAATAATTACCTGCATAATTCACATACATACACAGAGAGAGAGAGACAAAGAGAGAGAGAGACAAAGACAGAGAGAGAGACAGAGAGAGAGAGAGACAGAGAGAGAGAGAGAGAGAGAGAGACAGAGAGGAACTGCTGAAGCCTGGTGTTTTAGCTTTGGTTGACATTCTCTTCGTCTGGCTTTTAATTACCTTTTGTCTGTAGCTTCTCACCGACACACTTAATGAATAAGTATAGAATGCACAGGGATAATGACAATAATACTACTAAAATCACCCCGCGTTGACCCCGTTTGGAAAATGTCATCCTTCCCATAAATACCAAGCCTTAACATTGGACATTACCTTCCATGTCTCTAATCAAATTACCAGACTGTCTGAGGAAAAAAAGAGACACAGATAATATCGGTCGAAACTGAATTACGTGGCAAAACCAATTAAAATAATAATAATGACACATCAATTGTCTGTGATGTATTGGTGAGCATCACAGTCAAAGAGCATTAAGATCGAAACTAGAGAGAGAGAGAGAGAGCGAGAGAGAGAGAGAGAGAGGAGTGGCAGTATATTAACTCTTCACAGAGAGAAGAAAGGGGGATCTGTCTAATAAACCCAAGGAGATTGGAAAGCTTAATCAATAGCAAGGCATATAAAAAAATGTCACCATGTGTCCTAGTCCTTCACCTTGAACTCGAAACTTTTATGAAACTATCAAGATGGTGTGAAAAGCCTTGAGGCATTGACTGCAATTTAACCCCTAACTGGATTAGTGAGAGAACTCGGTTTTTCCATTATACCACATACAAAGCAGGGCGAGCTTCTCTGTCATTTGGGTGAATATTTGCATCAATCCCCACTCATTCATATATGGATGATCTTAATTCCTACATTTCCTGAAAACACGTGAGATGCTTACCTGGGGTTCCAGAGATCTCCACACTCAATGTGCGTTCAATGGTTTTGCTCTCAAACGGTGATCCCTTGTGGTCACTGAAAGACAAACGAGATTGAACACACCATTTTACACCACACAGGAAAACGTGACTTTAATAAAAAGGGCTTTGTGATCTTAGAAATGGAAATGAGAGTTAACAAAATGCCTCATTCTTGGTGCTAATTCTTTGTCTTTTTATTTGTCTTTGTTCTTTTTTGTTGTTTTCTGGTCTATGTAGAATGTTGAAAAACTCTTGCACTTACTTTGGAGACTCTGGGGTCAAAGGAAGTGGCAAGGTGGTTGGTTTGGCTGCAGAACACAAAGGAGCATGGGTAATTATTTAACTAGATAGATAACAAGTTGAGGCAGAAAAGATCAGGTCCAAATCTGCAAATTGATCTCAGATTCGGGCATTATGTTACAAAACCCAACCTAGTACGATTAGAAATATGCTCTCTTGCTATTGGTTTAGAAGAGCAAATAACCAATAGGCTTTCTCTATTGACCCTGTCCGTTTTTTTGGTTGACTGTTCACTTTGTGAGGCAGGATGAAGTGATGGCATTGGCACATGTGTTCAGAGTACACCGTTTGACACAGATATCCCACTCAATACAAAAAAAGGGAAAACGAAATAGAAAACGGCACAAACAGTACACATGGCAATGGGAGGTGGTGATCCCCCCCCCCCCCCATGAAGTAATTGTCGCATGCATTTGGACCCGAAAGCAGAGGAAGAAAGGAGAGTCGAAGAAGCTTGTGCAGTTGCCTGAGGCTCTGGCTGTCTCCAACTGCAGCTAAAGAGTGAAGCTCAGTTAGACATTAGAGCAGTACTCTGCCGAGACTAGCTAGGTAGACATTCAGAACACTCAGCTTGATCCAGCCAGATAGTGGTTGATTTAACAGATGCCATTATGTATCAACACGTAACAGGCCCCTCTCCCACCTCCCCTTAAGTCAATCTTGAGACAAGGGTCTGTACCAATTCGAAAGAATGCCTTTTGGAATAGATGGTACATCTAGAAATGTATTTGTTGTTCTCGGAGTGATAGCTAGCGTCAAATTAGCATAGGGGTTAGTGTGTAGTCAAACTGGAAAGTGGTTAGAGCAGGAGAGGGAGAAAAGAGAGAGAGGGCGGGGATGCAGCGATGATTACCTAACAACAGGAGGCCCTGGTCATCGGGGTGCCTGCAGACTGCCTGCATGTGTAGGTGCTGCTGCCCTTGTGTGACGGAGGGAGTGGGGTCTGGAATTCTAGAATCTGGGAAGAGTGGGCTTGGCAGGCCCTGTGAGAGCACCATGGGGCTGCCCATGGCATCATCATCATCGCGGACCTCCTCCCCGAAACAGCCAGCCTGCTCCACCAGGCCAACCTCCGGCCAACCCAAGCCCAGCTCCAGCCCCAAATCTAGCCCCTGGTCTGGCTGGCTAACCCAGCTGCCTAGGCCTAAGCTCTCGGCCAACAGAGGGTCCGAATCAGGCTCCTTGGCCTGTCTGAGACCCCAGCTGCCGGGATTGATATTGACAGTCCCTCTGTACTTCTCCTCCACCTCAATAGCCTGGCTGGGACACTGATCCCTCTCCAGGACTCCAGAGCTCATTCTTGATGAACTGCTCTTGCGGGGCTGAGGGGTAGTAGCGGGCAGGAGCAAGTGGGCCCGATAGCTGGCGGGCCTCTGCTTGGAGGTCAGCAGCTGGCTAAGCAACGGATGCCCCGGCTCCTCCTCTCTTTTCTTTATGGTCACTGTGATGTGCCTACGCGCTGCCGCACCACGGCCATGCCCGCCCCAGCACTCGCTAGCCTGAGTGGCAGTGCCCACCTCAGGGCAACGCCCACAGCTGCCTGTCTGACCCGTCTCTCTAGGAAGGAGAGAATAAGAATGCATGTACCTAATGAACCTAGCGGCTGCCAGGCGCCCCGCGTCCACCGCAGGCTGCGGACCTGGCGGCCTTCCTTCTTCACTGGACGGCCTGCGCTCCAGTTTGGGGCGGGCATGGCCACTGCCGTTCCTACGTGTTGGGGGGACAGGAGCGGGTGCCGCCGCGGGTTCGGACTGTCCCTCAGCGCCACCAGCCCCATGAGCGCAACGACGCCACTTCCCAGCCCCCACACCAGCCACACTACACTCGCCAGCAGCCTCACCTCGCTGGTGATGCTGCTGCTGCTGCTGTTGCGACACAACGGACGACGAGGACGACTTCTTCTTGGAGGCGATAGAGGAGGAGGAGGAGAGGGAGGAGAAAGAGGAGGTGGAGGAGGAGGACGGCGACGAGGAGGTGGAGGAGGAGGCGCCCAGCAGGCCGCCCTTGTCTTTGCCGCCACCCCCCCAGGCGCTCTTGGCGTCGCTGGCTTTGGTCTGGAGGAGGATGTCGTCAGTGGCAGTCAGGTACTTGAGCAGCTCGGTGCACGGGCGCCTCACTAGACGGCTCTGCTGCGGACAGCCCCCCCTCGGCTTGCTGTTCCAGGAGATCTCCGTCTGCAGGGGGAGGTAGAACGAAAGAAAGAGTTAAAATAGATTAAGGAAGAGAGAGTGAGGCTCAGCACAACGGGTCGGCCCAACTGTTTGGGAGGCGATGGTGGTAGCGCCGCCCGCCCATCATCTTAATTGCGTGGCCCCCGAGCGGCACCGAAGCAGCTCTGTGCGCTCATCCCCTGTCCTGGGGGAGCCCTCATAGCTCCATGCTCCAGAAGTGGGTGAGTCAAAGGAAGGGTTTAAAAATAGACTTTTCAGAGATGTGTTAGCTCTGTGTGCACAACACAACAGCTCCTGTATGCGCTGTTTACTAGACAACAACGCTACCAACGCATTCCAAATTATACTTTTTTTTAGAAAGCGCACCTTTTTCAGTAGTTTCTCCGAACAAGGAGGAGTAAACGAATGCATTATTTATGTGCTATCGTACTAAATAAGAATCGAATCTTCAAGAGCATTCATCATGTTCCAATGAAATACGGCAAACAGCAAAATACTGGAATCACCGACTTCATTTAATTTGTATTCTGGTGCCCATTATACAGCCACTAAAATACTACATTCATCTAAATGGAAAACCCATTCCCTCTACGGGGGGGGGTTAAATAAGACAACAGTCCCGATGCCTCGCCTGGAAAGCTGAACAGGCAATCAGCCTGTTTTTATTACGAGATTACAGTGGAGCAGAAGTTTAACATATTCCAAGGCCGGCAATGAAAAAAAATCTGAGAACAGAGATGATAAACAAACATGGAGGGGCCCTCGGAAGCGAGCGAACGGTGCGACTGGGTAGCTACCTTGACAACAGCAGGTGTTGGTCTGATCCGGTGGTTGCTGGCTGCATGGTTTTGTGCCTTGTCGCCTATGTATTGATTATAGCTGAGCTGGGAGTTTGCGGGCGCCAGAAGGAGCTTCTTCAGCTGAAAAAACCCCACACAGAACAGAGAAGAAAGGGGGGAGGAAGAGAGAATAGAGAGAAAAAGGGGTGAGTAGAGTTTACGCAAACTGCCGTTGCCTCTGAAATTTCAACATTTCACTCAAATAAACGATCAGAGATAGTCAATGCTTTTGCAAATGTGTGACTGAGGATGTTCGATTTATCTTGGTGTAGTTGTAACAACACAGAAGCCCTCATGAAGACAAACTCATTACTATCTATCAAGCAGGTCTTCTTTCTGTTTATTTACAGTGTGAAAAGGACAAGTCAACGAGAAACTATATAGCTGTGGCAGGTGTTTTGGGGTACACAATGGCCGTGCTTTACTAGTGTGGATAGGTTGGTCAAGCAGAGCCAGCATAAAATACAACGGACAATAACTGAACAAAATAAACAATATTCCAGGTCAAACCCCCTCAGGAAAGGCCAAATCAAAGGGGTTATGTAGTCATGTTTTGTGTTTCGTAACAAATACACCAGTATGACCAACCTTCATCAGGAAATAGTCTATCTCCAATGATGGTTCTGGGATTAGTATGGCCCACTGACATTAGATGAGATGAGATGGATTTCCTTTTCTCATTACATCCCTAGCTTGATTTTGAGGCCTGTGGCATAGTGTCACCCAATCCAGACCCACCACTGTGCATGTATCATTACATTGGCGCAGCTAGTAC
The DNA here is from genome assembly GCF_901001165.1 of Salmo trutta. Lineage (NCBI taxonomy): Eukaryota > Metazoa > Chordata > Actinopteri > Salmoniformes > Salmonidae > Salmo > Salmo trutta. The sequence continues at coordinate 44,035,425 of NC_042961.1, read as the reverse complement.
GCTACAATGTAATTAGCACCTCACAGCTACACTGATCAATTCGATTTGCTCTTTCATCCATGCATCTGAATCATGGCTGATCTCAGCCCACAGACAGACATGCACAAGGGGGGGCATGTGGGTTGGCGGCTGGGCTGCCAAAGCTGAAGGCCTGCAAGGCACACAGCCATTTTTGGTCACCGGCTGGCTTCGCTCATAGTGCCTTATCTGGTGTCGGCTGAGGCTCTGGCAAAGGGGGTGAAGGGAAGGGTGTGTGCTGGGGGATGAGGGAGGGGGCGGAACAGGGTCTTACCAAGGAGGGCTCCTCTGGTTCGGGGGTGTGCGGCGAACCGTTGGGGGTACAGGGACAGCTCTGGTCGCTGGCATTGGTCACGTCCCCATCTGCCAGGGCCTCGAACGAAGGCAATCCGTCCTCGTCCACTGGGATGCTGTCCAGCGTTTCTGTAAGCACTGCCAGCAAGTTGGCCTCATTTTCCTCATCTATCTTCTTAGGAGGAGAAGAGAAGAGGGAAGAGGGATGGAGAGAGAAATAGGACATTTTAGTTTAGAGAAGATGCTTTACCAGCGTGTGTATTTTTTTGCAGAAGGGGTTGGGAGGGTGGGTGGTAACATGCTTATGTTGTTAATAGAGTAGGCCAGTTTTGCAGTAAAACGGCTTTGTTCTGGAGTCCTATTTCTTTTAAAAACACAATTCTCTCTCTGCGCGCATGAGTCAGGCCTGTCACTCATATTTTAAGCATGCAGCTTACAGGACCAAAATAATATCTCCCCAAAAAATCCATTAACAAGGGTGACACACAGCAAAATATCTAGGGGGGAGCAGATAGGGAAGGGGAGATGTTGAGTCGCCTCAATCCCCCAACTCTCCCCTCAGGAAAGGGAATGATAGGCTTGTCAAAAATATGTTTTTGAGCAATCCTCCGATAAGGCGAATTACTGCCTGTTAATGCTAAATTAATGTGTTTTTTTTAAGCGGCAGGAAAAGACAACTGACGTCCATCGAGAAGCGTGTGTGAGGGGAAAGTTGCCGTCAACATTTCTAAATAAAGTCCTGTTCTCGCCTCTTGTTCCCCTTTGAAGTGGATGTTGTGAGTTAGCTGCAGCTGTTTCCCCAGTTAAAAGTATGCATCTTCACGAGAGAGAGAGCGAAAGAGACGGAGAGATGTGAGCTGCCTAGCATCGACAGGGGAGGTGTGTGAGAGAGAGGGGTATGGAGGAGGGAGGGGGGAGACAACAGGCACTGGAAGTTCCAGGACAAAACCCAGGGGAACCGAAAAGACAGGAAAAGATAAACAGCAATCGCCGCGGGATGCTCCGCGGCGAGCCCAATAAGAATAAAAACAAATCCCTTTATGCCACACAGCAGGATTAGCATCTCTCGCCGATAGCGTGCGGCGATCATCCCGCCGAGGGGGAACCATCCCTTCAGATAGCGGCACTTGCCTGCTCTGGCTTGGCTCCCTCGTGCACACAATTACCCCAGGCCGCTTGCTCCCATTCAACCCCTCTGAGTTTCCCACGATTACACACCACCGTGGATAGCTCTTCACAGGAGAAGCTTTAGAGCTTCCGAGATAGCGGCCATTTAATGTTTTTTTTCTCCTCCATTTTTTGGGAAGATGGCACAGATAGCCTAAGCATTTGCGTTAGCTAGCTGACAGTGAGGAGAATGTGAACCCAATGCCCATTCAGACAACATTCACCCTCTAACAACATGTGCTCTCAGTCATTATTAGAACATTATAAAAAGGGCCATAATTTCACAGAGATAACAAAACGGTGACTGGGGCCACGCCAGCACTGGCAGTAAACGGTTAGCAGGAAATTGCTCCCGAAGTGGTACCATGCTGTTTAATTACTTGCAAAAGAGCTTCAATTCAGCGTGCCGGAACCTATGTTGCCGTTCACAGTTTTCCAACATCCCACTTTATTAGCCGTGCGCTAAGCGGGTGGGTAATAACAGTTGATACAGCCAGATCCTTTTCTCAGAACCTAACATGCGCTCCTCAGCTAGAAAATTGTAACTGGGATCATTTCAGATTATCTCAAATGAGGCTTTAATGGAGAACCATCTGTTTGGATTCAACTTAAACAACTTTTCACTGAAGGCTTGGGTGGCGTTTTTTTTACCTCCTTCGCAGTTTCGTCTTTTCCAGTATGCATGTGCTTTGCACGTGAAATCAAGACCACTGTCTGACCTAGTGCCAGTAGAAGTTAAAAGGCCACCGAGCCTCATCGGAAGGGAGGGGTCTCAGGAATTTTTACAAGGCTCTGGTCGAGTTTCACTCGAGGTACGTGACCACTACAATCCGGTTTGAAAAAGTCTTGCTGGACTTGAGAGGTAGGCCATGTTCCTCAAGAAAACCCCCTGGGGGACTGTAATGCTGTGAAAGGGACACTTGTAAAAGCTCAAGTCGTGACGGTCATGCTACAGGCCTTGCTAAAGCTCCGGCTGGTAAGAGTCCCAGGCCAGTCAGGGGATTTTCAGGGGCTTGGGGGAAAAGAGGAGACCTGAGAAAGTGGTTCTCCTCTTGCGAGAGCCCCTGTCCAGCAAAGCCCAGCTTTGCCATGCCAGCTTAAGACCCTCCTCTCGCTGCTTCACTGGACCAAAGTCAATCCACTACCCCTTGACTCTTCACCAGCCAAAAGAACCCCGTTGGGAGAAATCTTTCACTTGGACCGATTGGGTTGAGATATTCAACCGCAAAGGGGGGGGAGGCCATCGGGGCTAACCTGGCGTCCTCTTTTATCGATTACCACAGCGGCTGTTGAGAGAATGAAATAGGGTTGGCAGAAGAAAAGAAAAAGGAATGGCCTCAGTGGGAGCACCATCTCTCCCATCCTGGTTAATGGACCTCACTGAATTAAAGAGATCTTAACAATCCAAGGCTAATTGTGGGATCACAATATATTAACCCGCTTCAATTCTAAAGGGTGCCATTCATGGCTGTTTTACTCCAAGCGCTTCAATTAGCCATAAAGCACGCTGGCAAGCGCCGGTAGGACTGTTCCATCTCTCTCCCACCTCCTCCCCCCCCTTCCCTCCCCTACCTCAGAAAAAAAAGCAGCACACCAGTCGTTCATTATCAGGTGAGGTTCTTTGTTATCAGACAGGCTGTCTTTGAAATCGTCCTTGCTTTAACTCTTTTATTGAGTTCCGCCGAGCCATTGTGTTCCAGAGGTATTATACGTGCCACTGATAACGGGGTGCGCGTGTTTTTAAAAATAAATAAACACTTTTGAACTCCGAGTTAAATAGCCAAATTAAATGGACTAATTGCTTCTTGAAGATTTGAAGCCTCCAAGCAATGCGCCAGGGATCAAACTTCAAGTAGGCATTTGGCAATGCATCTTTACATCTTTGAAGGAAGGGAATAAAAAATCCACTATAAAAGTTTACGCAATTGCAAACCTGATCATTCAATAAGACAGAGATTAATTTTACACCCACTGCTGTTATCTTAAAATGAAAGAGACCGTTACAACAACCAGTCAGAAATCCTCTCATTCTAAATGGGTCATCTGTTATTGAAAGTACTGTTTATAAGGGGAGACTGCAAATAAGGGGAGAAATAATAAAAAAAAGTCAGTCCACACAGACAGAAAACATTTCTTAATAAATTGGCCAGCGAATTGCTCGGGGTTAAATCTGCGCCTTGACAATTTAATTGTGCTGCTTCGTCTAGATATTTCTCTCTCTCTCTCTCTGCCCCCTCATAAACTCAAAGGCGTTCTCTCGGACGAGGTTAAACGAGTAGCCAGACCTAATCAAAGCACAATCAGAAACAGAGGGGAAACCAGGCTAGGAGAGGAGAGGAGGAGAGGTGAGTCGCTTCAACGTTACAACTCCACCAAGAAAGCAGCATTAGATTTGATGAAACGAATAATGTCATTCTGTATTATTGCACCAGAAGTCAGAAGCCACTAAGGCGTTAGTCGAGCTGACCTGTCAGCTGGTCACACAGGCGCAACATATGGCAGGAGAGGGGGGAGGGAAAGGGCCGATTTTATGCTTGATCCAGCAATGCGGTGCGGAGGCTCTGCACGGAGAGTATGACGCAATTGCGGAGGATTGCGGAGGCCAAATCAAGCTCTGTACGGCGATGCCATGGACCTCCCAAATGTTGTAACAATGCGGAGGGCTCTGTATAGCTCTGCATTTACATGATTGGTTGATGGTAGGTGGGGGCAGTAGGTCCTTTGGAAAGACAAACTCACTTCCTTGACAACTTCCATGACAATAAACATGGAGAACCTTGACAAAAGGCTATAAGAACAAGTTTGCAAACATAAACATCTTCATGATACCTTGTGTAGGGATTTCAAAGACACAAAAATGAGGGGACGAGAGATCGGGGAGGTAATGGCTATGGAAGGGGATGCTTGCCACAAGAAGTGGAGGCAGTTGCAGGACAAGTTCGTAAAGCAAAAAAAATGAAATGGTCGAAGTGGAGATGCAGGTGAGAAAACAGTGCCATTTTACTTCATGCTGTCTTGGCTGAGCTCCTATCTCAAGCACCGGGATACCGACTCCAATATCTTAGAAGAGGTAAGGTCTTGTCTTTTAATTTAGCAGCTGTTTGTAATTAGCTGGCTTGCTATAGAGATTAGCCCTGAATCACTGCGACTGGTGCATTTTAAGTGGTGCAGTCCAATTTATTGGATGCATATGACACAATCTGCTCTGCGGAGTCCGCATCGCCGTAAATGCTGTACGGCCACTGCAGACGCCGGTTTGACCATGAATCGGCTTTAAGGTGCAGCACGATGCACTGCGGAGACAAATCGTGCAGCCAACAGAGACAGCCAGTCATTTAGCACATGGAGAGAGAAGGTGATTGTAACCTATAGGAACGACACAATACATAAGTGTTGTATAGATCTTTATTGTGTATGTGTGTGTCTGTGTATGTGTGTGTGTGTGTGTGTGTGTGAGCACATGAACGTGTGTGTGTGTACTCGTGCCTGTGTGTATACTTGAGCACATGTATGCGTGTGTATCTGGCTGCACTGTCTGTCTCAGTGTTACGAGTCATAAAACAAAATATTAAAACTGTCAAATTTGTCAAGGCCATGATTGGCCCGGTAACAGATGCCAGAGCTGAAGGCCAGTCTCGTTTTACCGTCTGGCTACTGGAGTCAACAGTGCATCGGATTATTCAAAGTCCATTTCCCGAGCAAACGATCCCAAGCAATAGACCGGGGTCTGCTTGCTTTGGACACAAGCCTCACCAGGTGGCATCGGTCAACACCTGAAAATGTTTATGAGCCAAGACTGTTGTCCTTCTCCACGCCACACACAAAGAACACACGCACGCACACATAGAAAAATAAACACACGTATACAGCCCATTTACCCAGCAATAAAAGTCTAATTCCTTGACCGTCTGGGTTTTATATACAGATAAGAGTGGTCAAAACTGTGGGTCGTCCACTCAGCTCAAATCAGACCCTTTCCCTCTCTGCTGAGCTAATGCCGTAAGAGGGCTCATATCCTAGCTTGCCTAACATCTTAGCAATGTACTACTAGAGATCCTGGTGCAGGATTATGACCATTGACCGTTTGATCCAAACCAGAAATCTTGGCCCTACACACGGTTTCTCAGTAATATCAGGAGTGATGTCAAGGCAGGACATCACTGTCACGTGTCACTCCCATTGACAACCAGTGTGACTTTTAAACAGTGGAAACTACATTCCGGCCTTGTCGGTGAAGCCTCGGACTGTGTGAGGGAGAAGTGTATGCCCCGAGGCCAGCACTGATGATGTGTCTCCTGGGAGCCATTTCAACCGTTAGAGCGCTATGAGATGAGAACGGAGAGAGCGAGAGAGAGAGAGAGAGAGAGAGAGAGCGCGCAAGAGCGGAAGACAATCCTTATGACCGATTCTCTGTCAAAGACCGTCAAACCAGACACAACTCACTCTGATTCTGAGAGTAACCCAAACGTGTTTATAAGAAAACGTCTCTTTATTCTGGTTTGTAAAAAGTCTTTGACCGACAGCTTCGGCTGTCCCACCACAACTCTTGACCAAAAGTCTGACACAAAACATGCCCAGGTCTCAAAAATCTGCTGACGCCACCTTGTCCTACGGCAATTTTTTTGACTTCAGCCTTACCGGTTGTACAGTACCTCTGGGTCAAAAGTCATGGGAGTCAGCAAAAGCTACACTATCACCACAACATCATCAGCAGCCATGAAACAAGCTTGAATCCTTGCTCAGGATTCTCTAAGCAGGTGTACACATAACAGAAACAGACAGACATAGCAGCTCGCACACCGCCAACGGTGGATCTCTAAGGAGATCAGACTGTTGGACGCCAACAAATGAGGAGATGGACACCAACAAATGAAGAGAAGGCCAGTGGTTGGTTCCATAGGCCTCTAGCAAAGGGAGGGGGGGGGGCAGAACACCTAAAGCAACCCTCCCTTCCCCCAGGAGGTTTGGACTAGTCTGCCCACCACCACTGCTGAAGACAACTGGAGCTCTCCAGTGACTAGACTTACTAGAGTCTGAGGAGTGGCTTAGTCACAAGCGTTACAGGCCCAGGAGAGCCCCCGGTCACCCGACAGCTGAAGCCAGACCATAAGGGGGGTTTATATTAACAGTGTGATTAGAGAATCCACATCTAAGGCCTAACGCAGAACTGCTGTTGTTTTTTCGTCTCTCTCCCTCTAACAGATGGTCAGAGTGGTCAGAGCCGGTTTAATTCTTTCTTTTTATTACTCCAACGTAATTACACACCATCAACATGTTTGGATGCTCTTTCGTGTGGTGATTTGGGTTAGGGGTGGGTTTTTTCTGTATTATCCAGGTTGACGCAAGAAATGGAGGTTCTTGCATTCCTACTTAGTTGAAATGGGCCTTCAGTCACGAGAGCATTGCTTGTATCAAAAAATCCCACTAGATACAGAGTAAGAGGTGGGGAATATTTTCGATGCATTTTTCTAATGGCATGCAACTAGCTGTTTGCTTAAGTAGGCAGCTATGAATCTGGAGTGCTAAGCATCCCTAAGTATGTGTCGAGTGTAAACAATGGTGGTCAGTAGATGGAGAGTGTGGGGGGGGCTCTGAAGTCAAAACCCTGTTAAATGGACATTGTCACATTTCCTCCACCAAAGAGCGCATCGGTAACCGTTACCGTTACTGTGCGTGTAGCAAAACAAAAACAACGTGCGGTGTTAGTTTGAGGCTGTTTTGTCGTGACATTTTCACGGAGAGAGAACAGCCAAAGCTTCTCCTTTTCTCACAGAACTGCCAAGGATAATATCCGCTGCCCCCCTCCATCTCTCCCCCCTTTCCCCTCCTGACCTTTCAGACCCTGCCAAGCTCATCAAGGGCTGCGGGCCTTTTCATTTGTCGCAGTAATATCTAAGGAGGATACATTCCATAGAAAGGAGAGAGCGAGGATGAGGGTGGACAGATACTGTATCACACAGTGGTGTTGTGTACCGGGACGCAAACGGGAAACATTTCGTATGCAGGGAAGCACACTTCTGCGTCGATTGGGTGCGTGTGCGTGTGCGCATGCGGGTGTGTTTCTATGTAAGCATGTGTGTGTGTGTCTATGTGTGTGCATGTTGGGGAGGGTATGGACCCAATATCACAAATATATGGTAATTGAAACCACAGAAATCTTTTTGGGAAATATAGTCAATTTGATTCTGTGGCAAAAGGTCACCCTATTCAATTTACACTCTATGCTGAGTACAACAAGGAGAGCAGAAAACACCTGAAAGCAAATGATCTTATCAAGCCTGGAGACCTCAGCACTTACCTACTGCATAAAAGCTATTTGCTGATTACTAAATAAATGCATTATCTTTTACCTTGACTTCTGTGCATGTGTGTGTGTTTTCCCCCCAGTTGTATCTGGTCAGGGTGCTGCAGCAGGTAACCCTTGTCTGTGCCGTGACTTTGTGAGCAGGTTATCAAGAGTCACGTTTCATCCACTTGGCTATCTGATGGCCTTTCTGGGGTGGCGACACACTCGCCAGCAGGTAAACATAAGAGGGCGCCCAAAACCTTCAACAGTCTGAGTGGGACTATTGAGTAATATTACGTCTCTACAACTGTGGAGATACACAGAGCAAACGAACTAGAGAAAGTCTAAGTCCTCTGCATCAATACAGATGGGTGTTAGGAAAGATTTCATAGATGGACTTAAATTCATTGAAATACCCTTCATTGAAATACCTGTCAAGGATTAGCCTTCACTGTAATTCACATGAATGTATTTATTGCATGTTTATCTAGGATCATAAAATGTCATTGTCACATGTAAATCCAGGAAATGTATCTTTTCCAATCAGCTCAACCTTTTTCCTGTTTGTTTGAATGTTCGACCGAGTGGAATGTCCCAGTAATTGTCAGCTGACCGCTTGCAAGCCTTGTTATTTCACTAATTGCATACTGACACACCTGTGGCCTCCTGCCTCAAGCGCTTCAGTTCCTTTAAACGGAGGATGGTGTTAAGTGTGTGAAGGTTACTGCTGATATTTGTTATGATATCACCGTCTCTGTCTAATAAATGTGGGAGGGCGTCGGCCAGCTAACCTAACACCTTCGTTTATGAACTCTCCAATGCTCGTACTTTCTCCCAAAGCACCTATCCACAAACCTTCATGGATTTGAAGGACAATTACTGGTACATGGAAATGCCCTCTATCCCACGCCTACACCAATCCAATGCTTTTCATTTTGTGGGGAGTAGTGAACAAGTGCACACTTCGGCAAGAAGAATGTTTGCAAGAAGTATGTTTTGATATGACATTGCCCGTTGATATAGGCCTTGTTTATTCTGCTCGCAATTGGCCAGCATTTTATTTATTTTTTGTACGTTTATTTAACTAGGCTAGTCAGTTGAGAACAAATTCTTATTTACAATGACGGTCTAGGAACAGTGGGTTAACCGCCTTGTTCAGGGGCAGAACGAGAGATCTTTACCCTGTCAGCTCGGGGATTCGATCCAACCTTTCAGTTACTGGCCCAACGCTCTAACCACTAGGCTACCTGCCGTACCATAATTGACAATACCAGACAAAATTGTCTGGGTACAAAGCCTATTCAGTCTGCCAGTTAATATAAGTAATGACAACACTAACGTGGTATTGGACACAGACAGGGATGGAGGAATAGAGGGATTTTGAGCTAGCGCTCATTAAAATTAGGTCAACAGCCCCATCGGAGGACACACACTGTTCCCAAATGTGCTTCATAACAAATGTATGTACATCCTTCCAGTGAGAATGAACCCCCTAATATACCTCATAAACACAGCAGAGACACACAGAGGCAGGCAGACAAACCCCCCTCCCTTTACCACAAACACACACACAGAGGCAGGCAGACAAACCCCCCTCCCTTTACCACAAACACATACACAGAGGCAGGCAGACAAACCCCCCTCCCTTTCCCACAAACACACAGAGGCAGGCAGACAGGCAGGCAGACAAACCCCCCTCCCTTTACCACAAACACACACACACAGAGGCAGGCAGACAAACCCCCCTCCCTTTCCCACAAACACACAGAGGCAGGCAGACAGGCAGGCAGACAAACCCCCCTCCCTTTACCACAAACACACACACACACACAGAGGCAGGCAGGCAGACAACCCCCCCTCCCTTCCCACAAACACACACACACACACACACACACACACACTCACACACACACACACACACACACACACATGCACACCATCAATGTCCATGCCACAGCTTTCTGCTTAGCCTACTGTCTGTCAGTGGTAATGATTGTCAAGCCAATGTGCGTCATCCCAGCAGCCACTCACTCAAGCACAAGGAGTTACTTCAAGAGCTTCTTCAACTATTCAAGGCCCTGCCTGAGCCCAAATGTTCAAATAGAAAACACAAGCTTCAACCATAAGCATGCAGTTCGCATAGCTCAACTGGTCTTGAACGTAGTTCCGGAATGAGCAGGGTTGTGAGTTTGACTTCCACATCAAAAGGCATACAAGAAAAAGAACCACTGCACACTCTTTCGGAAGAACAAACGACCAAGACCAGCTACTTTGTAAGAGACAAACAGAGTCCATTTTGTTCTATCGAGACAATTTTTTGTTTATTCCATCCTATTCTATGAGTAGGTCTAGGGAAGAGAGAGGCGCTAGTGCAGGAATGCTAGCTGTAGCAAGGCAGGGCGGCCGGGCGGCAGGGCGGCCGGGCTGGGGAGGGCTGCACACCTCTGATCGATATGCCTCTCCTGGAGAGGAGGATCACACAGGACTGATAGCACTTCACATCTAATCACTGAACCCACGGACTGAGGGCCTCTCTCCTTCTTTCTATCCTTCACTTGCTCTCACTCTCTCTTCAATTCCCTTTCTCTCCTTTCTCTCCACTCTATTCTCTCTCTCGCTCTCTCTCTCTCTTACTCTGCCTCGCTCTCACTCATTCTGTTACTCTTTCTCACTTTATCTCTCTCTAAAAAGCAAGTGTTTTTAACTCCCACCCGCTTGAAAGTATACATTATTAAATAATACAGGAAGGCTTGGCTTGCGGTTTGGGTTCCTATGTGTATTTGTGTGTGTGTATGTCTGTGTGTGTGTGTATGTCTATGTGTGTGTATGTGTTTATGTGTGCGTGCAGGGGGCTTATTGGCTTAGCATTTCCGGCCAGGGTAAAGAGAAGCGGTCCTGAAAGGCTCTTAGTACAGATTACGCTCTCGCACTAAAAATAGCCGCGTGCACACACACACACACACACACACACACACACACACACACACACACACACACACACACACACAGGAAAGCTATGGAAGTGCAGCGACTAGCCATTCATTACATGCAAACGTCACCACCTGGTATTTTTATAAGTTGTCTCACTCTCTTGTGTGTGCCCGTGCGCACATACACACACACACTACACTCACTACACACACACACACACACACACACACACACACACACACACACACACTACACACACATAGCTTGAGGAAGTGCGGGTGCCTACTTATTGCAGCAACGGCATGCCAACTTTACTCCTTACTCTCACTCTTAGAACAACAACAACACACAAACAAACAACACACACACCCAACACACATTACAACCTCAAAGGAAACACAACCTATTATAATATAAAAAAATACAATAAACCTGCCATGGGGGCTTCACTCCAGTGGCTGGCGATCAGATTCCACTTTGACGGAAACGCGAGGTGGATGTGACCTCTTCATGGTTAACCTTTACCCCCATGTCCTCATTACGGGTTCAGGAGGGAGACATACAGGACACTAGGTCACATAGCTGACCCCACCCATGTTGGGACCTTATACAGTGCCTTCGGAAAGTACTCAGCCCCCTTGAATTTTTCCAAATTTTGTGACGTTACAGCCTTATTCTAAAATGTATCAGATATATTTTTTTTCTCAGGAATCTACACACAACACCCCATAATGACAAAGCGAAAACAGGTTTTTAGAAATGTATGATAATTTACAATACCTTTAAAACAGAAATACCTTATTTACATAAGTATTCAGACCCCTTGCTATGAGACTCGAAATTGAGCTCAGGTGCATCCTGTTTCCATTGATCATCCTTGAGATGTTTCTACAACTTGATTGGAGTCCACCTGTGGTAAATTCCATTGATTGGACATGATTTGAAAAGGCACACACCCCTCTATATAAGGTCCCGCAGTTGACAGTGCATGTCAGAGCAAAAACCAAGCCATGAGGTCGAAGGAATTGTCCGTAGAGCTCAGAGACAGGATTGTGTCAAGGCACAGATCTGGGGAAGGGTACCAAAAGATTTCTGCAGCATTCAAGGTCCACAAGAACGCAGTGGCCACCATCATTCTTAAATGAAAGAAATGTAGAACCACCAAGACTCTTTCTAGAGCTGGCCTCCCAGCCAAACTGAGCAATCGGGGGAGAAGGGCCTTGGCCAAGAACCCGATGGTCACTCTGACAGAGCTCTAGAGTTCCTCTGTGGAGATGGGAGAACCTTCCAGAAGGGCAACCATCTCTGCAGAACTCCACCAATCAGGCCTTTATTGTAGAGTGGCCAGTCAGAACCCCCCTCCTCAGTACAAGGCACATGACAGCCCGCCATTTAACAAGGCACCTAAAGGACTCTCAGACCATGAGAAACAAGATTCTCTGGTCTGATGAAACCAAGATTGAACTCTTTGGCCTGAATGTCAAGCGTCATTTCTGGAGGAAACCTGGCACCATCGCTAACATGCTGACCACACCGCTCGCGTTGCAAAGTAAATGTACACATACATGTTATTCAATCATTGCACCCACACAGGGTGTGGGTATTTTTACCCACTGGGTGTGGGTATTTTAGCACCTGCGTAGCCAGGTGCTAAAATAGAACTTGGTTCAATTTGTGAAAATTGATGCGCTGCAAGTCCCGCCTCTCCCATCTCCTCATTGGTTTTTAGGTGCATATACCCACGTGGGTGATTGAAAGATTAACTGAGGTCCACACTCCAGTCCAGTTGGTAGTGGTAAATCACCTAAAAGTTGGTTGCCAACCGCCATATAGAGTCGGAAGAAGGAGGAGAGATTGCTAGAAACAAACTTTTACCCTTTTATCTGTGGATTAACTGTCGGAGTAGAGGACCTTGTGCATTTCAGGTAAAATAACAACCCAATGTTAATATACCAGGACAAATTAGCTAGCAACAGTAAGCTAGCTAGTTAAATTGCCATAAAAGTTCAATGCTTTTCGACCTGTCCCCAAATTAATATAGTTGGTTCAGAGTTTGTTTTGATATTTCAACCTGTGTGACCTGGTGTGGGTGGATAAAATCAACATGCGCGCGATGACGGATGTACGCACGCGAGCTGTCTGGTCAGCATGTAAGGTGGATGTTTTTCAGCGGTAGGGATTTGGAGACTAGTCAGGATCGAGGCAAAGGTGCACGGAGCAAAGTACAGAGAGATCATTGATGAAAACCTGCTCCAGAGCGCTCAGGACCTCAGACTGGGGCGAAGTTTCAGTTTACAACAGGAAAACGACCCTAATCACACAGCCAAGACAACGCAGAAGTGTCTTCGGGACACATCTCTGAATGTCCTTGAGTTGCCCAGCCAGAGCCCAGACTTGAACCCAATCAAAAATATCTGTAGAGACCTGAAAATATCTGTGCAGCAACACTTCCCATTCAACCTGACAGAGCTTGAGAGGATCTGCAGAGAGGAATGGGAGAAACTCCCCAAATACAGGTGTGCTAAGCTTGTAGCGTCATACCCAAGAAGACCCGAGGCTGTAATCGCTGCCAAAGGTGCTTCAACAAAGTACTGAGTAAAGTGTCTGAATACTTATGTAAATGTGATATTTCTGGGTTTTATTTGTAATACATTTTCTAAAATTTCAAATGTTCTTTTTTTTTACATTTAAAAAATGGGGTATTGTGTGTAGATTGACGAGGGAAAAAAAGGATTTAAGCAATTTCAGAATAAGGCAAAATGTGGAAAAAGTCAAGGGGTCTGAATACTTTCCAAAAGCAGTGTCTATGGTGTCGTCAGATGATTCTGTTGGTGGATTTTCCATCCATGCACAGTACAGTTCTCTGTGTGAGATGGGACCAAAGGTTTTCTTGGCCGTACCACTGCAGTCTGATTGAATAGAAGTGTGTGTGTGTGTGTGTGTGTGTGTGTGTGTGTGTGTGTGTGTGTGTGTGTGTGTGTGTGTGTGTGTGTGTGTGTGTGTGTGTGTGTGTGTGTGTGTGTGTGTGTGTGTGTGAGAGAGAGAGTGAGTGAGTGCGTGCATGTGTGTGCAGGTGTCTTGTTAAGCAGAAACAATCAGCTAATACGTTTGAGGACACTCAGCTGGGGCACTTATTTGCTCCAACCCAGCCCTCAATCAGCAGTGTATCTCTTTAGGAAGACATACAACAGTCAGCCAGCCCGCCTGCCAAGCAACCACCAAAAGATATTCCCTCTTGCTCTTTTCCAAACATGCCCTGAGGGTAATATTTTCTTGGCTACCTCGTTCCCTCACTCCCTCTTCCCTCCCCCCTCCTCCCCATCCCTCAGTCTGCGGGTGAATCCATTTCTTTATGCCCACTGGATATGAAACGTAACGGGGCTGTTTGCGGACATCCTTTGGGGAGAGTGTCTGTGTGTCTGTGTGAGAGCCAATGGAGTGTTGTGTAGGGGGGAGAGAGAGATAGAGAGGAGAGAGATAGAGCGAGAGTATCTCTTTGCTGTGGAATGAATCTGACAGACGCTCAGAGATAACGCTCCGACTCAACCGTGTGTGTGTGTGTGTGTGTGTGTGTGTGTGTGTGTGTGTGTGTGTGTGTGTGTGTGTGTGTGTGTGTGTGTGTGTGCTCACGTGTGAGTGAGTGCCTATACGTGTACTCTTGAGTGTGCCTGTGTGTGTTGGTAGAAAGGGGTATTGGAACATGACATTTTGATCAGCACACTTGCAACACCCCTCCCCCAAAACCCCACAAGACTACTTTACAGTCAGAATGGCAGATCTGTGAGTCTCTTACACTGTTACAGAGATTGCCTTTGTTTTACAGAATAAGGGGAGCCTGGCTTTTATCAAACTATATTATTTGTGCACAAAGTAGGGGTCCTAACAATGAGGGGAAGTGTGTTTTATTTTAATAGGGCTCACTTGAGAGAATCATATTATACAGTACAGTATGATAATTCAGCCACCCTTGCTGAACTGCAGAAAGGGTGCGTGTGCTGTGCTCTCAAATGTCAGCATAAATTTGCAAAATAAACGCAGCCAGCGTTCAGCGGGGACTGGTAACAGGGGGTGATGAAGGTGTGTGTGTGTGTGTGTGTGTGTGTGTGTGTGTGTGTGTGTGTGTGTGTGTGTGTGTGTGTGTGTGTGTGTGTGTGTGTGTGTGTGCAAGTTTACTACTTGTGAGTGTCTAGGGTGAGGGAGGGGGGACTATTAAACAAACGTTTTGATCGCGACACATTCAGCACTTCCAAACGTACACACACACACACACACACACACACACACACACACACACACACACACACACACACACACACACACACACACATCCCCCCTAATCAATCCGGCTGTCTTTCTCTTCCGCGGCCCGCTATGCGTTAGCACTGCATCTGCCCAGGGAAACATTTGAACAACACATAAACAAACAAAAACGAAACAAACAGAGGAGGGACCTCTCTCTCGGAGGCATAATACCTTCTTCCTTTAACAATCCCAAACCCGCCGTAAGCAAGATCGCCCACCTCCGATGACTAATCTAGCGTGTGTTTGTGTGCGACCGACACAGAAAAAGCAATTGCATATACAGTACCTGGCTAATGCCCTAAATCCTCCACTCCCTCTCTCACCAGATTCTCTTGTTTTTAATTCATCAGTTGGGGGATTTCCGCTGGCACTCCACGGCGGGATTCTATCCTCGCCGCGGAAATGACGCCGATCACTCAATCCGCAGGATCAGCGACTTGTTTCAGACAGAGGCGCGCACTCAACATCTTGTTTTACCTCTAGTGATGTTGACTTCCTCACTATCGTTGTTAATGAGAGACTCTGTCAATGCTCTGATATCTTTACTGGGTAATGTTGAGTGATTGACAGCTGGGGATAGAGTCATCTTTAAATGGCTTGATCAGTGTGTTTGAGACCGGCTGTCATTGGGTAATGTTATTTCCACTCCTTCCTTACAAGGAGACGGCAGCCATATTTGATGGAGTGAGTAGAAAGTTGCTCCTAACCACTGATATAGGATCAGATCTTGTTAAATCTGCGTAAGGTTTAAGGTAGGGATTGGAGACAGCGTAATCTGAATCTAGATCAGTTTTTTGAGTAACCTGGAGATCCCACGTGATTCTCGGTCCACATTGGCAACCGGTTGGGGAGTTCTGGACATAATCTCACAGGCAGACCCAACAATCATAGCCCGATATAGAAAGTGTTGGCTTAGTGGCCGGGGCGTGTTGAAGAGGTGTGAGAGCACACTGTGGTCCAGACTGATAGCTGGCCTTGTAAGAGACTGTGTGCCATTCTCAGTATTGTCCGGATACCGCTGAAGAACACAGAGTACAGTAAAATAGGCCATCCAAGGGACAGAACACACACACACACAGAATGCACATGGACAAGCACACCCGCAAACACACACACACACACACACACACACAAGTGCACGCACAAGCAGACAGTCACACACACACTCTATATCAAACACTTGATAGTAGTCACACACACCACACACACACACGAATAGCCCATGTGCAGGATGTAAACAATCACCCTGATCCATTAATGATCAAACCAACTTCACGCTAGATGTTCACATTATTGACAGCCAGCGACTTAAAAAAAAAAACTCTAGCGGTATAATAATAAAGCTGCTTACACATTTGCCACCGCCTGTCACGCAGCCGGCAGCATCTGCATAAGTGCCAACGCAACAAAAACAATACTTGTTCTTCCTCCCAAGTAGCGTTGGACCGAGACTGAAGTTCATCCAACACGACCAGGTTGTCCATTTTAGGAAGGATTCTCAGAGGCTGTTCTTAAAGAAGGAAAGACAACGCTTTCTTTCTCTGGCATCGGGGTGTCTCTCTCTTGCGGTCTCTCCCTCTCTCTCTATCGGTCTCGGTCTCTCTCTGCCTCTATCACTCTCACTCTGTCTCTTTATATCTGTTTATCGCTCTCTTTATCTCTCACGCTCTCCCCCTCCCTCCAGTTGTGTGCAGTAGCCAGAGGGAGCCCAGCCTAGCACACATCTCCCTGTCTTGGTTTCCCCCTCCCTACCACCCACCCTCCAGAAAGGGGCCCCACGGTGACAGCTGCACCCAGCTTCCAGGCACCCTCCCTGGGAAGCGGCGCAACCTCCACTCCCCTACCACCTCCAGACTCAACTCCACCATTTTAGCCCCGGAGATGCTCTAGATGAATCATGGCCAAGCCAACTGACACTGAAGGGCATCAACCGTCAAGTTCACAACAATCCACTGTGCCTTTTCTGCTGCTGCTCCCTGATCCTCTCTATCTCTGTCTCTCTGCTCATCTGCCTGCCAGCCAGGGCCTGTTCTGTACTGTGCACACTAGAAGAACTCCATGGCAAATCACAAATGCGAGATAAAAAAACAGAGCAACGTGCCCTTCAGCACTGTGTGTGTGTGTGTGTGGAAAAAGAGAGAACATTTGTGAGAGAGACTGAGAGAGAGAGTATGTGCATTTGTGTGTGCAGTAGTTATGTAAGTATGTGTGTGGATTTGTATGTCTATGAGGTTTGTGTGTGTGTGTGTGTGTGTGTGTGTGTGTGTGTGTGTGTGTGTGTGTGTGTGTGTGTGTGTGTGTATTCATTCGTTTGTGCATTGTTTAAGATTAGGGTAGAGACGACCTACCACGAACACCCATTAACCTCTAGTCAGGTAGTTTAAGAAAACATTGGCAGTAGATTGTGAGAGAGGAAGAACAAAAAGTCCCCTGTGCCAACTTGTTTCACACAACACCTGGCCAATCATTAACCAGTTCTAAAACCTGACGTTGTGATTGGGCGCTGCAGTGCCCCACACAGGCCAATCAGGGAAGCGCAGAAAGTTTGTGCGGCAACCCCCAGCCCCAAGCCTCTGATCTGTGAGCGTGCACACACACACAAACACAGAGAGAGAACCAACCATTTTTCCCCTGTCAGATTAGTAAGGATTACTAATAACATGAGCCAACTCCCAGCGTTGCTGTATGATGTACTGAGCACTTCGTATGGCAACTTGAAAACTTTCCACTTTCCAATTCCAGATGGCATCCGCCAGCACACGGAATACATTCATTGATTGTAAAGCCAGCTCATTTGAAATGCATCACATTCATTAGTGCTCAGATGTTTTTCGAACGTTATAGCTGTTTTCTGATCGTCTCTCATGGAAAGGCAGAGCCAGCGGTGTAGTATGTGTGTTGAGATAATGTAGTATCCTACACACACACTTCGTACAGTGCTGGTTTCTCTATGCTGGCTACCTCAAAGAGTGCCTTGTGTTTTAAAATGTGACACACACACACACACACACACACACACTTGACAGACATGCTAGCTTGTATTTTTATCCATCCCCTCATCGGCCGCAGGCCATATCACTCTGAGGGTCCAGGGTCACACGACTAGCACTCAGGACCCCCGAGCACAAGGGACTGTCTAGGGGCCCCTCACTGGCACTAGGTTGAAGGACCAGAGGGAGGGAGGGAGGGAGGGAGGGGGGAGGGAGGCATGTGTGTGTGTGTGTGTGTGTGTGTGTGTGTGTGTGTGTGTGTGCGTGCGTGCGTGCGTGCGTGCGTGCGTGCGGAAAGAATTCTGTCCGCTATCAACCTCTCCCCTACTGGGGCCATTGAGGCACACACTTTCCGCCTCCGAAAACGTGACAGCATGACAAACCACAGACCCACAGTGGCATTCCCCTCCAGCATTCTTCTCTCTCCAGCCAAGCCAGCACCAATCTCCATGTTCCTCGCCTATCTCCCCACTGATAAACCAGTAATGAACTGTCTCTCCTAGCTTACTTGTCCCAAATTACTTTATTTCCCCCCCCAGCATGCTACTTTCAGTGGACTTTGCCTCCCTGAATGAGAGAGAGTGCGGCAGGTTGAAAGTTGAAAATTTTCCTCCCAAACCCTTTGGAAAAGGGGGCTTTCGCAATATGGCCATAATATGGGGGCCAAAGGGCCAAGAGCTGGGTTTAATTTCCTCTGCTCCTTAAGATGCCTGCCACAGCAGAGTAGAGCTGTGGCTGGACTGTAATAAATGACTTGGGGGATTGATAAGGTACTGTCAGGGAGAGAAGCCAAAGGGCAGTACAAAGGTCTTCAGGCTTATCGCCAAAAACCCTGTTATCTTGACTTCGTACTTTTCAGGGGGATATAAAGTCCCTCTCTCAATACAGTCGGTACTACTACATACTGTACGAGGCGGGAGGTTTTTATCAAGTACCTGGAAGGCTTTCAACAGATAGCAAACTCAGCGTACAGTGTGACGCGTGTGTTTTTATCGCTGACTGAGCTCAGGCTGGTGACCTCTGAAGAGTTCATTTACCTAGCATCCACTTCCTAGATAGAAAAATACACACTGAACAAGAGTCCAGGCTACCATAATATCCGGAAATAGTTAACGACCGTGTCATAAATCTGATATTGGGGCAAAGGGGAGCAGAGAGACTTGGGAAAATAAAAACAAGCTGTAGTAATGATAGTATGATATGCTCTCTTACCTCAAAGAGGTTGGAAGCCTCGTTGCCATATTGACTGGAAATGATCTCTGATTGGTCACTGTACCACTTGAGCCCGCCCAGGAAGCTGTCCGCATCCAGGTCACTGACATCAAGCTCTGAGAGGTCGAGTTCGGGGAGGTCCGGACAGAGGGGTTGGTCTTCGCCAACCAAGGCAGCACACTGGGGAGACAAGAAGACGGGAGGTGTCAAGAAACCCATCAACACACACAAAGGTGCGCAGACACACGTACGTACCAACGCACACACACAAACACACACGCACACTGAGGCAAATGATGGAAGCCACTTTTTCACGTGAATTCACGAGCCGTTACCCCCACAGGTATTATTTTATGGTTATTATGCAATATCTGTACACTACACCCTGGCCTTGAGGACATTCGTTATGTATTTGATGATAACAAGTTATCTTTATTGATAGGCCTACCTTTTTACATTTCTCAAACTGCATGGTTCGTTTTAGTAGACTAGGAAATCCTGCTAGGCCTATTGGCCTAATAGGGCAAACATTCATA
The DNA here is from genome assembly GCF_901001165.1 of Salmo trutta. Lineage (NCBI taxonomy): Eukaryota > Metazoa > Chordata > Actinopteri > Salmoniformes > Salmonidae > Salmo > Salmo trutta. Next base: position 44,015,689 of record NC_042961.1, on the reverse strand, counting down.
AAGCCTGATAATTCATTCAACATCGTGTTGCAGGGGTATTCTTCCTATGGTTTCATGTCCATGTCACTGATAGGCTAAACTCTCTTCATTTGAATGACAGCATGGCTAGACTTGCCACCTGGCTGGCTGACCTGGGCGCGTCAACACAATGGCAGCAGTAGCCATAGCACAAATGTCACTCTGACGCAACAGTCGTTTTCCACCCCGTACATGTGATACACCGGGCCGAGGTGACGCTAAATGCCGCGTTTCATTCTTCACTGTCCGCTTTTATATAGGGGCCTATGCGACAGCTGCTCCGCCGCTTTCCAGACACAAATCATCGCTTCATCGAACTGCTTTAAGGGGATCCCCAGACTTTAAATCGGTGTGGTGTGGAGAGAGGAGGAAGATGGGGCAATGGAGTTTGACTCTGCGCCAACGGTTGCAAGCTCAATGTAAGTACGTTCCAGGAAGGCGCTTTGCTAACCTACATTTCTTATTCAGGTGCCAATATGTTACAAATGTTAATTGCTTCAGTGGCCCGTGCTTGCTTGAGGCAAGGTTATGCCAGCACTGCACGCAATGCATCTTGTTCTGGAACATGGCAGTCACTTCTACTCGACAGAGAGAGAAACGCGCACAACCCTCAGGCAAGCAAGGAGAGATAAGCTCGAGCGAGCCAAATGCAGGTATTTTTTTTAATTCCAAATTTACTCTCGTGTCTTCTCACTGACACCCTCGTTATGCATAGATAAACAGGCGTTTTAAGTTTGGCAAATGTCAAATCGAACCCCACATGTTATAACTGTTGGCTAGAGAGTTGTCAGGATTCAATGTATGCAAACTTAAGGGGAGAGTTAATGGTGACACCCTGGGGCATACCCCGGAGGCAGTTAGTTCGCCAAGGAGCCAGAGAGAGGGAGAGGGCGTCTGACTGGAGAGAGATGTGACCAGGGTTCGACTCAGGGCAACAGAGAGACAGATAGCCTACTATGCCAAGTGGGAGGTAGGCGACAAAAAAAAGAAAAACCCCCCGGCCAACACGTGCCATAGTCGATCCGGCCTCTGGTTGCGCTCATGAGATGACACAGTCATAGGCTATATTTACGACACAACTCCGTCTCCTTTGCCGATAAACTAGGATAAAGATGCAAAATCATCATAGTCTCTATCCCTCCTAGCCCTGTAAAATGCCCCCACTTTATCAAGATATGTGAAAAAAAAAGAAATCAAAGCGAGATCTGACATTTCCTCTCAATCTTCTCATCGACTTCCGAGGGTGTTAATGAAATAGCGCCGCCAGACAGAGCGAGGGGGGAGTGCGCTAACCGCCACTGCGAGCCAACGTGATTTACGCACACAGAACACATACAAGCACCTGCTATGGTGAGATTATTAGGAATATGACTGGGGATTCGGAGTGCAATTCCCTGGTTGTAAAGGGACGGTCTTTGGGAATTTCAGGGCATGATTTATGCTCAACTCAGAATGAATTGACGCACTTAGAAAATAAAGAATAAAGTAAGCATGTTGTCACAAGCAGGACTGGTTCTTGAAAAACACGCACATTTCTAATTGGGGGGGGGGTGAACAACACAATAGATAGGAAGCAGATATCACTACGATGATATACTCGAAAATGCCGAGACGGAACAAAAAATAAAATGTTTTTTTTATAATAATTTGACAGGCTGGCTCAGACGAACGAGCATCCATCTATCTCTATGAATAATTGAAGTTAAAGTGTAAAGGAGTGCTACTGGTGCATAAAGTCATTCGCCAGGCTGTCAATGAAAGCAAATAAATACATGCGTAGGTCAATGGTCTTGGTCAATAAGTAATGGATTAAACTGACATTTCAAGGCATTTTGTCAAGCGAATTATTGTCATTCAATCTTGCCTCGAGTGGTGATAATAGACAGATGGAGAAAAGCTGATAAACCGACAGCAGCTTCATATCGAAGATGAGCTTCTATCCCATGAATGCGTTAAAGTCGACGGTAACTGCATACTATAGCCTACATCTCAATGCCTAAAACAACTTGCACAGACATGCATAACACTAATAACAGAGTTGTAGTCTATCGTCCATCTCTAAATCACTATTTGCATTATTTCCAGTTATTCAAGTCAAAATCATTGCATTGAGTTGTCAATCTACCCCGTGCATTTTAAACCAAGAGCTTACCAAGTATGCTATGGGGAAAACATTCCCGATGGCAATTACGCAAATATTTTCATTAACCGGTAAAAACATTCTCATAGCCTATTTTGTAATATGCAACTAGGCTACAGATATGTATTTACTCCTCCAAACGGATGTTGTCGGCAGAAATGTCAAGACGCGCCCGATACATGTAAGAGAAGATGCTCCTTCGTAATATCGAACCTCCGTTCCTGTTATCACCTCTGCACTTTCCACTGAACAAATCCCACTGAACAAATCACGTAAAATCCCTTTAAAGCCCCGATAAAAAGACACGTATATCGTCCGAGTGTTCTTTGTCACTGTACAATACCTGACTTGGAAACATTTCTGTCATTCTGACTTCAAGAGCGGACCCTTCTCACATCAGCACAAGAGCGAATACAGACTTTGACTGGAAAGATCTCCATACGCATGTAAACATTCTTTCCGACTGCACGACATCCTAGGGAGACGCGACCAGCAGCAAACTCCAGGGCTGCAAGAGACGCACCGCTCCTGCAGCCTACAACATTACATATAACGACTTAAACACGACACTATGAAGTAAAAGCAGCAATTTTGCTTTATCCCCTCCACTTGTCATGTATTCCTGTGCTTTGCGTTTCCCCGTATCGTATCCTCAGCGCAATAGCGGCGATATTACGCATCCCGTGCCAACACCAGCAAAGGAAAAGCCGTATTCGTTATTGGAAATCACCGTCTTTGGATGTTCTGTGAGGTCCATCACCCAAAACGTTCCAGAACTGTACAGTTGACATTAAGTTGGATATTTTAGAACTGCTCACCTCTAATTCTCTCCAGACCGAGTCCTGGTTACACCTGTCCCACGCCATCCAGGCACTGAATGACGGTCCGAAAGAAACAAAAAAAGAAATCAGGCAAAAAGAAATCCACTCGCGCTCCACTCGCTCTCGCACAGGCTACTGCCCCTTACCGAGAATGAACTGAGGGTACCTGTCTTACAACTGCTTTCCATCACATGACAAAGCTATTAAAAGTAGGCAGGGAAGTGACTCCCTTCGCCCCCTCCCTACTACTCGCCAATGACGTACTGTAAAAGCAGGCGGGGTCTGGAACGCGCATCGTCAATATTTTCCAAATAAAAAATCGTTCGATTCTAATGACACGGTGAAATAAAATATATTTCTAACGCAGCCTAAATACATTGTCGTTTTGCTTATCAAGACACTGCTATGCCCAGACCGCTCACTGGACTATAGGCCTACAAACATTTGACAATCGAATCACCACCATGCATGCAGCACTTCAAGATATCAAAATGTACAGTGATATCAATGAAACATCTCTATCTTGTTGAACGTGTCTACATTGCGTCATAAGCATATTATTTCCCGTAACCTATTAAATATAGTATGGGATAGGCTACTATGACATCATGCACCCTGTTTAGTTAAACAAATAGTAGGCAATTACTAATGCTCATCTATTGAAAAGGGTGCGTTGTGAGTTCCCATATATTATAAGGAAATAACGGATCATGTCAAGAACATGGAGACAAACAAAACATAAGGTTATTCAAACAAACAGATTTAAGTGTAGCCTATTGGTCTGACTTCAATAACATTTCCCAAATGTTCCAACTATGTTAGTGGAAAGTTGTCCAATATCTCAAGGCTAGGCTACTGCATTTCCAACTGGGGTATAGGTTTCAGAATCCCCTGGGCGACGCGAGGCTTGTGTATAAAGTCTATACCATTTACATAACGCCCAATGTCCGCCATATGCATGTGCGTTTTGTTTGTTGGGTGTGTAGCCCGCATTTTTCGTACTTGATGCACGTGCTTCGCTTTTGAAGTTGCTAAAAGCTAGCTAGTTGGGAGTCTGTGTGTGTACTTCCATGTACCACTGCACAGTAAAGCAACCGCACGAGTTGAAAATATTAAATGCACGTGGTACACAGAACCTGCAGCCTAGTGCGGCATCCCCAACGTAGCGCTGCAGACTGCTCAATTGACAATGAATGACTTCCACATGGACGCAGTTTGATGCATCTGGTTGACATGAGGCGTCATGTCCACGCTGCCAGCCTGCCTGCCTGCATGCTAGGCTACTCCAGAACTAATGTTAGACACTTTTGAATTTCCATTTGTCTTTCCTAAGAACAGTAGAATGAACGGAAATTGTGCAAGTTTGGACATGATTTGTCCCCCCATCTCAAAGTATGTTACTGCTTTAGACATTTTAGCCTAGGCTGTAATTTCAAGACAGAAACCTAATACATGTTGGAGCCTACTGAACACCCCCCCCCCCATGTGATTTCTATCTGTTTAAAAACTCGACATTTACATTTAAGAAGACATGATGCAGCAGGTGACAAGTATCAACCATGTGTACAGTGTCAACAGTGCATGTATACGAAACAGGAGCACAGACAACCAAAAACACAAGCTCTGTGTAGACATTTCAAACAAGCGGGTCATCAGTGGGTTGTGCCTGGGCGAATACCTTTTGGTTGTGGTATTCCTTTCCACAGATAATCCACTTGTTGTAAAACCCTACAGGTATGCAATGAGATACAGTTCTCATCTAAGGAAATTCATCTAGTCCAAAAGTCTATTTTTGCTAAATTCACAAATACAATTGAACATTATTACCTAGGATAAATCTCATATAATTCCAACAATTTAATTAAGATATTTTATCAGGTAAAAAAGCAAAACCAAATGTGAATGTAGCCTCTGAGGCGTCAGTGATAGTCTTAATCTTTTTCAAGTTTAAATGGCCCTTCTCACTGGGTACACCAAGTCATTTCAACGTGGAAGGAGGTGCTTAAACTGGGGCGGTGATTTCAAGCCATGTGCGCAGTAGTTATTGTGCCCCAGTGGAAACACTAAAGATGGACCCCCCCCAAACAATAATGTGTAGTGCATATACACTGAGTATACCAAACATTAGGAACACCTTCCTAACATTGAGTTGCACCCCCCCTTTTGCCCTCAGAACAGCCTCAATTCAACAGGGCATGGACTCTACAATATGTCGAAAGCATTCTACAGGGATGCTGGCCCATGTTGACTTCAATGCCTCCCACAGTTGTCAAGTTGGCTGGATGTCCTTTGGGTGGTGGACCATTCTTGATGCACATGGGAAACTGTTGAGCGTAAAAAACCCAGCAGCGTTGGAGTTCTTGACACAAACCGGTGTGCCTGGCACCTACTACCATACCCCATTCAAAGGCACTTCAAACCCTCTGAATGGCACACATACACAATCCATGTCTCAATTGTCTCAAGGATTAAATATCCTTTAACCTGCCTCCAGCCCTTCATCCACACTGATTGAAGTAGATTTACACTGATTGAAGTGACATCAATAAGGGATCATAGCTTTAACCTGGATTCACCTGGTCAGTCTATGTCATGGAAAGAGCAGGTGTTCTTAATGTTATGTATACACAGTGTATGCATCAATATGATTTGTCACTTTGTTTTTTCATTCAACATTGGAAATTTGAGATAAAAGCGATGCTGCTGTGTCAGTGAACAACTTTGGAACACTGCGCAATTGACTGCACCAGGTGTCTATGTAACGAGTGGGTTGCTTTTTGACAATAAGGTGCCAGACTGTCTACAGTCATAACGTTTTGAATCTAGAAGAAGACCGAGAGACGGGAGTAGGCAAGAAGGAGTCGACCAGGATTGGCAAGAGGAATGTCGAGGTGTCCTGAAAAGCATGATAAGCTAACCTTACAGTGTGTCAAGCTAGCTAGAGTAACTTGTTGGTTAGCTAGCTGTGTTTTACTGCCAGACTCATGTAGCTAGCTAGATAATGAACTAAACTGCAATTATCATAAACCATTATTATCTAGCAACCTATGGTAGCTATATCTGTCAGATGTAAAGCAAGAAGGATTGTGGCATACAAACAATTTATGTTGACTAGCTACCTCACGTTAGCTAAATTCCATTAGCTAGCTAGCTATAGCCTACAGATGTAACTTGGAGGTGTAGCCTACTTAACCAACAGAGTTGATACTTATAGAATTAATAGGGTTGTCACTTAGCTTACCAGCTACCTAGGTACATTTTTTGGTAACACTTTACTTGACACCTAGCATCATAGCACGTTATGACAGTCATAACCATGTCATAATTAAGTTATAATGCCAGAGAAGCCGGTGTTTGGAGGATATATTGGTATGGCTGTTGTTAGGCCCGAGAGAAGTCGAGGGCTGGAAAATCGTGCCAACATATCCTCCAAACATCGGCTTCGAGGTACATTATCCCTTTTATACTTCGGGTTACCAACATATTCAAATAACGATTTGCATATTATCATTAAAAACATTATTTGGATGAATTTATTGATACTATTTCATCCTTCAACAAGTTATAGTCCCAACACAAATCTAGGGTTGCCACCCAAGCTGGCTAGTCATTCGTTTTATCGGTTCGGGTGCCAGAGACGCGTTCCAGTCATTAAGTCTTTTTGTACTGTATCTATGGACATTCGTTCTAAATCGTTCGTCCAGTCGTTGATTCTAAATGTTCTATTGCCATACTGGCTGGCAACGTTCTTATCCCTTGCTTGCTAGCTAGCCAACTACGGCTAACTTACAGTCACTTCAAACAGTGCAGCTAGAACAACAACAAAGTATCTGCGTTTGCATTTGTTTAAGCTGTTTTCTAGTTACATTTATTTGGATACATTCATATTAATGAGCTAATGATGTGTGATTTCACCTGGCATAGAAAATGTGCTTTCTCATCGGGACACTGTTGTTCAGAGAAGCTAGCCAACAGCTAACACTCACTTCAAACTGAAGTCGGAAAAACTGCAAACTAGCTGCACTTCATTTAAGTTTACCTGTTTTCTATTGATATTTCTTTGTATAAATCCAGATAAAATATGCTGATTCATGATTTTGACTGGCTGAGAAAAGCTGCCTTCCTGTCTGTTTCATCCCCACTCCTGACACGTTCATTACTATGCGACAGCTGGAGATCGAATTTGAATATTGAAAGTGTTGAAAATGTCGGAGAGACAGACAGCAAGGTTTATATAAATCTCCACTGTTGAAAACTAAATGTTAGTCTAAAAGAAATGTGAGATAATGTCTATATGCTTTATCTAGTAGAGATCAAGTTTATAAATTGCCTGGCTGGGCTGATGAGATAGTGGATTTCGCAGTCAGATGGAACAGAGCAAATAGGCATTTTAATGTCATAGATTTAGCCGGTGGTAACTCGTGGAATAGACACCGGTTGGAATGCGGTTTTAACCAATCAGCATTCAGGATTAGACCAACCCATTGTATAATATGTCATAACAGCTGACATAACTTGTCATAACCTGTCATAATATGGTCATAACACTGTCATGACCCATATATTTACACCTGTTGTGACATATATTATTATGTTTTTATGGCTGGTTATGACACCTACATAAGTGTCAAAACTCACATTTATTCAAATGTGTTTTTTCCCTGCCAAGACGTTTCCTTTCATTTGAAAGTTTGTTTCTTAAGTTCTTTGTTGTAGTTGTAATGAATTCTTTACATTCATGCTTTTTTTCATCATATTTTAAATAACTTGTAGAAAATACACTTTACGACACTGTCATAAAATATTATGACCATCCTGTGTCACTTTACTTGAACTAAGAACATACACTATGAGACTGTCATGAAGCATTATGACCATCCTGTCACTTTATTTGGACTAAGAAAGTATACTTTATGACACTGTCATGAAGCATTATGACCATCCTGTCACTTTATTTGGACTAAGAAAGTATACTTTATGACATTGCCATGAAGCATTATGACCATCCTGTCACTTTATTTGGACTAAGAAAGCACACTTTATGACATTGTCATGAAGCATTATGACCATCCTGTCACTTTATTTGGACTAAGAAAGCACACTTTATGACATTGTCATGAAGCATTATGACCATCCTGTCACTTTATTTGGACTAAGAAAGCACACTTTATGACACTGTCATGAAGCATTATGACCATCATAATCATATACATATCACGTACATGCCCTTATGTCAGTCATCAGTCACAAAGAGGGTGTCTTGTCCTGCTCCTGAAATGTGCACCTGCATTCATCCCAGTCATCAGAAACAGCATTGGGGTAGGTGCAAGTCTGACATTAATGTGTGTGCAATTACAATTATAATTTAATATGGCAAATGTCAGAACATTTCATATAACATAAACATACTATTGACAAGTAGGCTATGGTGTAATGGAATGTTTTGCCTTGTGTGGTAGGTTTTGTGGGATATGACACTGTAATGTACGGACCATATCCAACCATAAAATAACAAATGTGGTAGGTTTAGTGGGTTTTGACACTCTAATGTACGGACCATATCCAACCATAAAATAACTAATGTGGTAGGTTTAGTGGGTTTTGACACTCTAATGTACGGACCATATCCAACCATAAAATAACTAATGTGGTAGGTTTAGTGGGTTTTGACACTCTAATGTACGGACCATATCCAACCATAAAATAACTAATGTGGTAGGTTTAGTGGGTTTTGACACTCTAATGTACGGACCATATCCAACCATAAAATAACTAATGTGGTAGGTTTAGTGGGTTTTGACACTCTAATGTACGGACCATATCCAACCATAAAATAACTAATGTGGTAGGTTTAGTGGGTTTTGACACTCTAATGTACGGACCATATCCAACCATAAAATAACTAATGTGGTAGGTTTAGTGGGTTTTGACACTCTAATGTACGGACCATATCCAACCATAAAATAACTAATGTGGTAGGTTTAGTGGGTTTTGACACTCTAATGTACGGACCATATCCAACCATAAAATAACTAATGTGGTAGGTTTAGTGGGTTTTGACACTCTTATGTAGGTGTCATAAGCAGCTATAAAATAACGCAATATATGTCATGACAGTGTTATGACCATATTATGACAGGTTATGTCAGCTGTTATGACATGACATGTTATGACGCTGGGTGTCAAGTAAAGTGTTACTCATTTTTCAGACATCACCATCTATGAAGCTGTTTGGATGCTAAATTAGGTCTCAATCACAGGAATCTAAGTTGTAAGCTAGCTAACTACAGTAAAATAAGGAGGAGCATGATGTTGTCATGATGGAATAAGTCGAGGTAGCAATTGTTAGTGAGATGAGACGTGGTGCCATAATATAATTCACTTGGATGGCATGTCACATTTTTTTTATCAGCTCTATTGTTGTCATTTACAGACATTAGTCATGAAATAGGCCAACTGACAGATGAATCCTAAATACAGGTACCATTTACCTTTGTTAATCTCTTCAGGTTTGTCATCTGATTTCTTGGAGCCTGGTAGAGATAGAGGCCACCAGTCTACAAGGCAGGACATTTATCTGCATCCAGGTTGAGGCTTGCTACCAGCAGGAACATGCAGCACTCTGTGTCAGTAAGTCATGATATTATTGTTTTCTTTACATCGCATGGTACTATTACAATAGTATCAAGAGTACTAAAACTCCACTCATATGAGTGGGGAAGCCCTAGGCACCATACACCTGTATAATCCTGGAGTAACTCACTATCAGTGAGACTGTGATTAGAGGATTAGGCAGGAGGCCAGTGGGAGGTCAGGGGTGAGGGCTCTATTTCAAGCACACTCACTACGTCTATCAGTCTCTCTCCAGGTGCTACAGAGACATAATGGTTCGATGACCTCCAGAGCCTTCAGACCAACTTCCTGCAATCTCTCCAGAGCACAGAGAAGTAAGCTCCACTCATAATAGTATACTTGATGCACTCTGTAAAATGTATTTTACTATGGCAGTCTGCCTGTGTGATTGCATAGCATATTATCCAGGGCCACTGGTTGGATTGGATTTAATGTACTCACTCAAAGTTATGGTCTCTCCTCCCTTTAAAAGTCTCCCAGACTTTTATAAAAAAACGAACGTGTCCATCCCCCTATCTGCAGGTGAGTCTTCTGGGCTATGGAACTCTAGAACAGCACATCAAAAAACCTGCCACTCTGTTGTCAGCTATCCGCAGACAGTTCCCTGAGCAAAGACGCAACTAACTAACTAACTAACTAACTAACTAACTAACTAACTAACTAACCCTTTCAATGGCCACATTTTGTGGATGGCCAAATGCACTAAAGTGTTGTATAAACAACTGATTTTCATTTTTCAATTGTTAGATTACAAAACTTTTTCATGGCATGTTTGGCAAGTTGGTCTTCACTTTTTTTTCTGTGGTAAATTCATCAAGACAGCACTTATGATTCAAAAGGTCTAAAATCAGTGCAAGTCTCATGTCCAGGTGAATACTACTTTATTAATGTACATTACCAGTCAAAAGTTTAGACACACCTACTCATTCAAGTTTTTTTAAATTTTTACTATTTTGTACATTGTAGAATAATAGTGAAGACATCAAAACCATGAAATATCACATATGGAATCATGTAACTATAAAAAGTGTTATACAAATTCAAATTTATGTTATATTTTAGATTCTTCAAAGTATCCAACCTTTGCCTTGATGACAGCTTTGTACACTCTTGGTGTTCTCTCAACCAGCTTCATGAGATAATCACATGGAATGATTTTCCAATAGTATTGAAGGAGTTCCCACATATGCTGAACACTTATTGGCGGATTTTCCTTCACTCTGCAGGCCAACTCATCCCAAACCATCTCAATTGGGTTGTGGTCAGATGATTGTGGAGGCCAGGTCATCTGATGCAGCACTCCATCACTCTCCTTCTTGGCTCAAATAGCCCTTACACTGCCTGGAGATGTGTTTTGGGTCATTGTCCTGTTGAAAAAGAAATGATAGTCCCACTAAGAGCAAACCAAATGGGATGGCGTATCGCTGCAGAATGCTGTGGTAGCCATGCTGGTTAAGTGTCCCTTGAATTCTAAACAAATCACAGACAGTATCACCCCCACACCATCACACCTCCTCCTCCATGCTTCACGGTGGGAACCACACAAGCGGAGACTATCCATTCACCTACTCTGCGTCTCACAAAGACACGGCAGTTGGAACCAAAAATCTCAAATTTGGACTCATCAGACCAAATTACAGATTTACACCGGTCTAATGTCCATTGCTCATGTTTCTTGGCCCAAGCAAGTTTCTTCTTATTATTGGTGTCCTTTAGTAGTGGTTTCTTTGCAGCAATTCGACCATGAACGCTTGATTCACGCAGTCTCTTCTGAACAGTTGATGTTGAGATGTGTCTGTTACTTGAACTCTGTGAAGTATTTATTTGGGCTGCAATCTGAGGTGCAGTTAACTGCCGATTTCCAAGGCTGGTAACACTAATGAACTTATCCTCTGCAGCAGAGGTAACTCTGGGTCTTCCTTTCCTGTGGCGGTCCTCATGAGAGCCAGTTTCATCATAGCGCTTGATGTTTTTTGTGATTGCACTTGAAGAAACTTTCAAAGTTCTTGAAATTTTCCGGATTGACTGACCTTCATGTCTTAAAGTAATGATGGACTCTCGTTTCTCTTTGCTTATTTGAGCTGTTCTTGCCATAATATGGACTTGGTCTTTTACCAAATAGGGCTATCTTCTGTATACCACCCCTAAGTTGTCACAACACAACTGATTGGCTCAAACGCATTAAGAAGGAAAAAAATTCCACAAATGAACCTTTAACTTTGGGATAGACGTGCCGCTAGCGGCACACCTCGACAACATCCGGTGAAATTGCAGAGCGTGAAATTAAATAAATCACTTACCTTTGAAGATCGTCCTCTGTTTGCAATCCCAAGGGTCCCAGCTACATAACAAATGGTAGTTTTGTTTGATAAAGTCCTTCTTTATATCCTAAAAAAGTCAGTTTAGTTGGCGCGCTTGATTCAGTAATCTACCTGTTCCCCTCGTTCAAAATGCATACAAAGGAATCCCTAAAGTTACCAATAAACTTTGTCCAAACAAGTCAAACAAGGTTTCTAAACAATCCTCAGGTACCCTAATATGTAAATAAACTATACAATTTAAGACGGAGAATAGTATGTTCATTACCGGAGATAAATAACGAAGTGTGCGCCCTCATCCATGCGCGCCACAAGACTACAGTCAAAATGAGAGCCACCTAGAAAAACTACAATTTCTAGGTAATTTTTCAAAAAACAAGCCTGAAACCCTTTCTAAAGACTGTTGACATCTAGTGGAAGCCATAGGAACTGCAATCTGGGAGGATTTCCTTTGATTTTCCCATACGTTTACATTTTAGTCATTTAGTAGACGATCTTATCCAGAGCAACTTACAGTAGTGAATGCATGCATTTCATTTTTTTTTTTTTGTACTGGCCCCCCGTGGGAATCAAACCCACAACCCTGGCGTCGCACACACCATGCTGGCATTGCAAACACCATGCTCTACCAACTGAGCCACAGGGAAGACTATAGAGCGCCATTCCAACCTCAACAAAAAAAATAATCTGGATGGATTCTCCTCGGTTTTTCGCCTGCCATATCAGTTCTGTTATACTCACAGATATTATTTAACAGTTTTAGAAACTTCAGAGTGTTTTCTATCCAATACTACCAATTATATGCAAATCCTAGCCTCTGGGCCTGAGTAACAGGCAGTTTACTTTGGGCACCTTAGTCATCTGAACTTCCGAATACTGCCCCTTATCAAGGCACACCTGTAAACTGAAATGCATTCCAGGTGACTACCTCATGAAGCTGGTTGAGAGAATGCCAAGAGTGTGCAAAGCTGTCATCAAGGCGAAGGGTGGCTACTTTGAAGAATCTAAAACATCAAATATATTTTGATTTGTTATTTCATAGTTTTGATGTCTTCACCATTATTCTACAATGTAGAAAATAGTATAAATGAAGAAAAAGCCTGGAATGAGTAGGTGTGTCCAAACGTTTGACTGGTACTGTATATCAGACATCACACAACTAAAATATATATCCCAGTCAAGATTAAAGAATGGGACAAGTAGTGAATACAAGTCCGTGCTTTTGCCCGTATTACTTCGTATGAATTTGAGTGGATACATACAATACAGTGCCTTCAGAAAGTATTCACACCCCTTGACATTTTCCACATTTTGTTGTGTTACAGCCTGAATTTGAAATGGATTAAATTGAGATGTTTTGTCACTCGCCTACAAAAATACCCCATAATGTAAAATAAATAAATAATCGAATTATGTTCTTAGAATTTTTTTACGAATGAATTAGAAATGAAAAGCTGAAATGTCTTGAGTCAATAAGTATTTAACCCCTTTGTTATGGCAAGCCTACTATAAGTTCAGGAGTAAAAATGTGCGTAACAAGCCAGATAATAACTTGAATGGACTCACTCTCTGTACAATAATAGTGTTTAACATGATTTTTTAATGAATACCTCATCTCTGTACACAACACATACAATTATCTGTAAGGTCCCTCAGTCGAGCAGTGAATTTCAAACACAGATTCAACCACAAAAACCAGGGAGGTTTTCCAATGACTCCAAAGAAGTGCACCTAATGGTATATGGGTAAAAATAAAAAAATAAATGAAATTGAATATCCCTTTGAGCATGATGAAGTTATTATTTACACTTTGGATGGTGTATAAATACACACAGTAACTACAAAGATACAGGCATCCTTCCTAACTCAGTTGCTGGAGAGGAAGGAAACCGCTCAGGGATTGGTGACTTTAAAACAGTTACAAAGTTTAATGGCTGTGACAGAAGAAATCTGAGGATGGATGAAGAATGTTGTAATTACTCCACAATACTAACCAAATTGAAAGAGTGAAAAAAAGAAGCCTGTACAGAATAAAAAATATTCCAAAACATGCATCCTGTTTGCAACAAGGCACTAAAGTAATACTGCAAAAAATGTGGCAAAGCAATTAACCATTTGTCCTGAATACAAGGTGTTATGTTTGGGGCAACACATTACTGAGTACCACTCTCCATATTTTCAAGCACAGTGGTCGCTGCATCATGTTTTGGATGTGCTTGTAATCGTTAAGGACCGGGGAGTTTTTCAGGACAAAAAATTAATGGAATGGAGCTAAGTACAGGCAAAATCCTAGAGGAAAACCTGGTTCAGTCTGCTTTCCACCAGACACTGGGAGATTAATTCACCTTTCAGCAGGACAATAAACATAAAACACAAGGCCAAATCTACACTGGAGTTGCTTACCAAGAAGAAAGTGAATGTTCTTGAGTGGTCAAGTTACAGTTTTGACTTAAATCTGCTTGAAAACCTATGGCAAGACTCGAAAATGGTTGTCTAGCAACAACCAAGTTGACAGAACTTTAAAAAGAATAATGGAAAATATTGTACAATCTCAGTGTGCAAAACTCTTAGAGACTTACCCAGAAAAACTCACAGCTGTAAACACTGCCAAATGTGATTCTGACATGTATTGACTCAGGGGTGTTAACACTTATGTCGATTAGATATTTCTGTATTTTATTTTCAATACATTTGCCAAGATTTCTAAAAACATGTTTTCAGTTTTTCATTATGGGGTATTGTGTGTAGATGGATGAGAAAAAAATATACATTTGATCAATTTTGAATTCAGCCTGTAACACAACAAAATGTGGAATACGTAAAGTGGTATGAATACTTTCTGAAAGCACTGACATGTTGACAGAATGGCTGTGTGAGACAGAGCGAGAGAGAGAGAGAGACTGTTGCTGTGCTCCCAGTTAAGGCCCTTGCTTCCAGTAGCACTGAAGTCCCCAGTATTCAGTCAGGTAGCTTGAAGAAAATGTGTCACCATCCAGGCCCTTGTCACAGCATGTAGTGGCCTGATAGGGAGACAACAATAAACGCATTTCATCACCAAAGCCATGCTAGCATTTACTGGAAGTTGCTGAAAAATTCAACATATTTTTTAGTCTCATTGATATATGGAAATTCACTTATATTCAGTTCATAAGCATTGACTATAATACCTCTAGAGTCCTGTGGTGAAACGACTGCTGTGCAAGTTATTGGACAACAAGCTTTATTCCAGGGCCCGTATTCACAAAGCGTCTTCAGAGTAGGAATAGTGATTTAGAACCCCCAATTTTAGGTTGAGTTGGAGACGTGAATCCAACATATAATTTGTTAACTTCCCGAAGTTACTAGGCTTTTTATTTGATTTATAAAGTGATATTGAATTGTGTTTGGTGTTCAACGCAACCTCAGTAAAAGGCATGACAGCCCACTTGGAGTTTGCCAAAAGGAATCTAAAGGACTCTCAGACCATGAGAAACAAGATTCTCTGGTCTGATGAAACCAAGATTGAACTTTTTGGCCTGAATGCCAAGCGTCACGTCTAGAGGAAACCTGGCACCATCACTACGGTGAAGCAAGGTGGTGGCAGTATCATGCTGTGGGGATGTTTCAGCGGCAGGGCCTGGGAAACTAATCAGAATCGAAGGAAAGATGAGCGGTGCAAAGTACAGAGAGATCTTTGATGAAAACCTCCTTCAGAGCGCTCAGGCCCTCAGACTGGGGCGAAGGTTCACCGTCCAACAGGACAATGACCCTAAGCACACAGCCAAGACAACGCAGGAGTGGCTTCACGACAAGTCTCTGAATGTCCTTGCCTGGCCCAGCTAAAGCCCGGACTTGAACCCGAGACCTGAAAATAGCTGTGCAGCGACGCTCCCCGTCCAACCTGACAGAGCTTGAGAGGATCTGCAGAGAAGAATGGGAGAAAGTCAAAAAATACAGGTGTGCCAAGCTTGTAGCGTCATAACCAAGAAGACTCGAGGCTATAATCGCTGCCAAATGTGTCTCAACAAAGTACTGAGTAAAGGGTCTGAATACTTATGTAAATGTGATTTTTCAGTTGTTTTTTAAAAATAAATTCGCAAACATTTCTAAAAACCTGTTTTTTCTTTGTCATTATGGGGTATTGTGTGTCGGTGGATGAGGGGAAAAAATGATTTAATCAATTTTAGAATCATTTCAACAAAATGTGAAAAAAGTCAAGGGGTCTGAATACTTTCTGAATGCACTGTACATCTCATTCAAATGTTGATATTTGGTTGCGTTGACAACCAAACACAATTCATTATCACTAAATATCATTACATATTAAATCCAACAGAGCTTGAAACTCTAGGGTAGCTTTTCCCAAACTAGGGGTTGTGAGCGAAACTGAGATAATGGCACCGGAGGGGAGAGCAGCCGTTTTATGGGCTCCTAACCAACTGTGCTACTTTGTTTTGTTTTTTCGCATTGTCTGTAAAACATTTTGTACATAAAGTTGCTGCTACTGTTTCTTATGACCGAAAATAGCTTCTGGACATCAGAACAGCTATTACTCACCTCGAACTGGACGAAGATATTTTCTTTAATGAATCCGACTCGAAGGGTATACTGCTTTGTCAAGACAAGGCCCAAATCCCCATCATCAGGGATGGCTATCAGCGTGAAGAAAAGACGGAGGAAAAGGGGGAGGAGGGCGGGGTGCATTGTAAGAATTCGTCGACGAGTAGGTAAACCACCACTTCCCTCCATATTATTGGCCAACATGCAATCATTGGAAAACAAACTGGATTAAGACTATCCTACCAACAGGACATAAAAAACTGTAATATCTTATGTTTTACGAGACATGGCTGAACGATGACATGGATAATATAGAGCTGGCTGTGTTTTCCGTGCATCGGCAGGACAGAGCAGCTACGTCTGGTAAGACGAGGGGCGGGGGTGTGTGTCTATTTGTCAATAACTGCAGGTGTGCGATGTCTAATATTAAAGAAGTCTCAAGTTATTGCTCGCCTGAGGTAGAATACCTCCTGATAAGCTGTAGACCACACTATCTACCAGTATGTCACATGTGCAACCAGAGGGAAAATAACTAAACCATTTGGCAAATCTGACCATTATTCTATCCTCCTGATTCCTGCTTACAAGCACAAACTAAAGCAGGACGTACCTGTGACTCTATCAATAAGGAATTGGTCAGATGACGTGGATGCTACGCTACAGGACTGTTTAGCTAGCACAGACTAGAATATCTTCTGGGATTCATCCAAAGGCATTGAGGAGTACACCACCTCAGTAACCGGATTCATCAATAAGTGCATCGACGACGTCTTCCCCACAGTGACCGTATGTACATTTTCCTAACCAGAAGCCATGGATTACAGGCAACATCCGCCCCCAAGCTAAAGGCTAGAGCTGCCGCTTTCAAGGAGCGGGACACTAATCCGGACACTTATAAGAAATCCCGCTATACCCTCAGACGAAACATCAAACAGGCAAAGCGCCAATACAGCACTAAGATTGAATCCCACTACACCGGCTCTGACGCTCGTCCGATGTGGCAGGGCTTGAAAAATATTTCGGACTTCAAAGGGAAACCCAGCCGCCAGCTGCCCAGTGACGCGAGCCTCCCAAATGAGCTAAATGCCTTTTATGCTCACTTCGAGGCAAGCAACACTGAAGCATGCATGAAGCACCAGCTGTTCCGGACGACTGTGTGATCACGCTCTCCGTAGCTGTTGTGAGCAAGACCTTTAAACAGGTCAACATTCACAAAGGCACAGGGCCAGACGGATTACCAGGACGTGTACTCAAAGCATGCGCGGACCAACTGGAAAGGGTATTCACTGACATTTTCAAACTCCCCCTGACCGAGTCTGTAATACCTACATGTTTCAAACAGACCACCACTGTCCCTGTGCCCAAGAAAGCAACGGTAACCTGTCTAAATATGATTACTGCCCCATAGCACTCACGTCGGTAGCCATGGAGTGCTTTGAAAGGCACTCCACACTGCCCTTTGCCACCTGGACAAAAATAACACCTATGTGGAAATGCTGTTTATTGACTACAGCTCAGCGTTCAACACCATAGTGCCCACAAAGCTCATCATTAAGCTAAGGACCCTGGGACTAAACACCTCCCCCTGCAACTGGATCCTGGACTTCCTGACAGACCGCCCCCAGGTGGTAAGGGTAGGCAACAACACATCTGCCATGCTGATCCTCAATACTGGGACCCCTCAGGGGTGCGTGCTTAGTCCCCTCCTGTACTCCCTGATCACCCACGACTGCGTGGCCAAGCCGAACTCCAACACCAACATTTAGTTTGCTGACGACACCACAGTGGTAGGCCTGATCACCAACAACAATGAGACAGCTTATAGGGAGGAGGTCAGAGACCTGGCAGTGTGGTGCCAGGACAACAAACTCTCACTCAATGTGAGCAAGACAAAGGAGCTGATCGTGGACTATAGGAAAAGGAGGGCCGAACAGGCTCCATTAACATCGACAGGGCTGAAGTGGAACGGGTCAAGAGTTTCAAGTTCCTTGGTGTCCACATCACCAACAAACTATCATGGTCCAAACACACCGAGACAGGTGTGAAGAGGGCACAACAGCACCATTTCCCCCTCAGGAGACTGAAAGGATTTGGCATGGGTCCCCAGATCCTCAAAAAGTTATACAGCTGCACCATCGAGAGCATACTGACCGGTTGCATCACCGCCTGGTATGGCAACTGCTCGGCATCTGACCGTAAGGTGCTACAAAGGGTAGTGCGTACGGCCCAGTACATCACGGGGGCCAAGCTTCCTGACATCCAGGAACTATATACTAGGCGGTGTCAGAGGAAGGCCCAAAAAATGGTCAAAGACTCCAGTCACCAAAGTCATAGACTGTTCTCTCTGCACCAAGTCTAGGACCTAAAAGCTCCTTAACGGCTTCTACCCCCAAGCCATAAGATTGCTGAACAATTCATCAAATGGCCACCCGGACTATTTACATTGACCTCCCACCCTTTGTTTTTACACTGCTGCTACTCTCTGTTTATTATCTATGCATAGTCACTTTAGAAATTACCTTTTTTTTAACTGCATTGTTGGTTAAGGGTTTGTAAGGAAGCATTTCACGGAAAGGCCTACACCTGTTGTATTCGGCGCATGTGACAAATACAATTTGATTTGATATAAAATAAAATAAATTGCGCTTGGTTTATAGAACCAGGGTTACATCAGCAACCTCTGGTAAATAAAAAGAGAGGTTTCTGTTTTCTTCCTACAAATGTAGTTCTATCTTCTGAACGGTTTAAGCTGCAAAATATTATGACCCCTTCACTGAAAGCTAAGACTCTCAGGAACATGTCTGTGTCTTCTAGAACAGAGTGGACAAGACCAAATCAGACTGGCGGGAAAGGAACATCATCAATTATGTTTTCTACACAGAAGATCATACAAAAGTATTGCCTGAGGGTTGGGATGGTGTTCTTCGGCTTGCAAGCCTCCCCCTTTTCCTCCAAACATAACAATGGTCATTATGGCCAAACAGTTCTATTTTTGTTTCATTAGACCAGAGGACATTTATCCAAAAAGTACAATCTTTGTCCCCATGTGCAGTTGCAAACCGTAGTCAATATAGGACTCGTTTTACTGTGGATATAGATACTTTTGTACCCGTTTCCTCCAGCATCGTCACAAGGTCCTTTGCTGTTGTTCTGGGATTGATTTGCACTGTTCGCAACAAAGTACCTTGATCTCTAGGAGACAGAACACGTCTCCTTCCTGAGCGGTATGGCGGCTGCGTGGTCCCATGGTGTTTATACTTGCGTACTATTGTTTGTACAGATGAACATGGTACCTTCAGGCATTTGGAAATTGCTCCCAAGGATGAACCACACTTGTGGAGGTCTACCATTTTGTTTCTGAGGTCTTGGCTGATTTATTTTGATTTTCCCATGATGTCAAGCAAAGAGGCACTGAGTTTGAAGGTAGGCTTTGAAATACATCCACAGGTACACCTCCAATTGACTCAAATGATGTCAATTAGCCTATCAGAAGGTTCTAAAGCCATGACATCATGTTCTGGAATTTTCCAAGCTGTTTAAAGGCACAGTCAACTTAGTGTATGTAAACTTCTGACCCACTGGAATTGTGATACAGTGTGAAATAATAAGTGAAATAATCTGTCTGTAAACAATTGTTGGAAACATTACTTGTGTCATGCACAAAGTAGATGTCCTGACTTTCCAAAACTATAGTTTGTTAACAAGAAATGTGTGGAGTGGTTGAAAATCTAGTTTGAATGACTCCAACCTAAGTGTATGTAAACTTCCGACTTCAACTGTATATAGGCCTAAATAGCATCACTGATGATATATGAGTGATAAAGTATGGCCCCATTTTATTAGCCCCTGTTTGGGCTAGGGGGCAGTATTGAGAATTTTGGAAAAAAATATGTGCCCATTTTTAACTGCCTCCTACACCAACTCAGAAGCTAGAATATGCATATTATTGTTCAGGTTTGGATAGAAAACACTCTGAATTTTCTAAAACAGTTTGAATGGTGTCTGTAAGTATAACAAAACTCATATTGCAGGCAAAAACCTGTGAAAAATAGATTTAAAAAAATGTGAATTTTGTGACTGTACTATTTAGTGTCATTGTTTTATAGATACCATAGTGAGAAAGGATTCAGTTCGCAACTCCTACGGATTCCACTAGATGTCAACGATCTTTATAAAGTTGTTTGAAGCATCTGTGATGAATACAGACCGAATTAGAATGCTTGGAAGTTGACACGTCATCACTTCATTTTTTGCGCCTGTGCATAAATCTGAGAAGAGTGTGTTTGTCATAATCGTTTATCTAAGACACTTGATAGGTTGTGTGAAAATATTACTGATGTTTACTGATGTTTCACGTTAAAAATGGACCAAAAGATTAATGCTAAACAACGTTTGACATGTTTGAACGAACATAAATAGATTATTTACTAGTTTTTTTTAGCTTTTCGGCGTGACTTTACACACCCCCACCACGTTTTGTGGGAGCCTACTGAACGCTAACTATTTGGTGTTATTTGGACATAAATTATGAACTTTGTCAAAAGAAAGCACATTTGTTCTGGACCTGGCAGTGCCTTCTGATGGAGATAATCAAAGGTAAGGGGATATTTACAATGTTATTATCGATATTAGATGACACTAACTGTATAGCTTAGCTTATAGCTTAGCTTATTGTTCTTAGCATTGTACCCCGTTTATTGCAAAATGTGATTTCCCAGTAAAGTTATTTTGAGATCTGGCCATTCGGTAGCAATTACGAGATGATAATATATTATTCTTTGAATGACAATATTATAATTTACCAATGTTTTCGAATAGTAATTCCGTGATTTGTAATGCTGGATTCACTGGGAGCATTCGAGCCGAAAGAAATTCTGAATTTCACCGCGACTGTAAATGCTGTTTTTGGATATAAATATGAACTTGATGGAACTAAAAATGCATGTATTGTATAACATAATGTCCTATGAGTGTCATCTGATGCAGATTGTCAAAGGTAAGTGCATAATTCTAGCTAGTTTTCGGTCTGTTGATGCCCTTCTTTGAATTGGCTAAACTTTACACACAGCTATTGTCAATCTACTCCTAACATAACCTAACTTTATGCATTCTCCATAAAGCCTCTTTGAAAATCGGACAGCGTGGTTAGATTTAGGAGATATATCTTTCAAATGGAGGAAAATAGTTGATTATTTGAGTATTTGAAATGATTACTCTTGCAGTTTTGAATTCCCCGCCATGGTCACATGACAATGAATCCCAATACCGGGATAAGATCCTGCCCCCTGGCCTCAACCCTTTGGAATGTCTTTGATAGCAACAGTGAATCTATTTAGTTTTTAAGTGAAGATCTCTCAACAATCATTCTCACGATAGCACATTGGTAATAGTCAGTGACAAATATCATACCTAAGCAGGGCTGAGCTTGGTTAAAACCCTGTATCGGAGACCAAAGGGTAGCTGTAGAGATATCAATTCTCCAGCTTATTGTTTTTTGTTCTTCTAATAGTCGATATAACTGTTTTAAAGGTTCAAATTCAACACGTTTTATACAAGGTTTGTCAAGTTGAAATTTGGTTACCATGACGACATAATCCTGTGGTTGAAATTTCACCCTCAAAACAACAGTTGATTACTTTTTTCAAATCTAGTGCATTTTCTATGTAGATTCCACATCAAAATACGTTGACAATTTTTGATTGAACGTTGATTCAACCAGTTTTTGCCCAATGGGCTGTGATGGTATTGAACATTTGTCAGAATTCATAAATGTGTTGTTACTATAAATGCACTATTAGTACACAAGTATAAGAGAAACGTAATGTAAAGTTTTACCAATGTATTCTTTAGAGGTACACACAGATAATTCCATACAACACAACACACACAACCCAAACAAGGAATAACATTTCACTCTATGGAATAAACCGGGCTCAGTCCAGTTTTGTTGTCAAGGGCCTATTAACTCCACCTGAGCATGCAAGGAGCAATTGTCTCCCTAAATTAGCAAGCCACATAAGTCTCATTAAACATGAAATTGCACAGAAACCTGTAAAAAGGCTTCTGAAACCTGGAGCTGAGGACATGCTTTGTAAGCGGTAGTGACATTGTGTCTGCTTGATGATTATTGCCATCCCAGGGCCTTTTCTACCAGTAAACCTACACATCTGCTTCGCCATGCGTGCCCAGTGGCCACAGACGCTACCCAGAAGCCACGGTGAAACCTGATTTGAGCAGCCGGTGTGCAATGACCTCACTGGGCCCAGATGGACCAGCACCCCCCACATACACACATAGAGCAGGGGACCTATGGAAGTGACACGGAACACGATAGTAGGGGCTCTGGAAGCATACCCAGGCTTCTGGGTAGCGTCTGACTCACATACCCAGGCTTATCTGATTGTCTTCTTCATGCCAATTAAGACGGCCGAGCTTAAAAATAGACACGACTGTGTTGTGATTAGAATTTTGGATTGCTTTTGTTTCTGATTTGTTGGTTTTTCTACCCTTTTTTTCTGGTAGATGCAGCGTATAGATTTTTGTTTTGTTTAGTGTCGCGGTGGTTGACAGATTTAAGGCTAATCTTTGAAGATGGAGTCTGTCCAGCCTTATTTAAAGTTCTATTGGGTAATGTGGTCAAGGTATAGGTAGTCTATTTAATGAAGTGGTCTATCAGTGGTCTGTAGGCATATCCCTCTCACAGGGTGACTAATGCATTGGAAACATGTATTGGCCAACATTCGAAGGGACATTGGGGGGCGGCGCACTGAAAGCAATGCTTGTGGCAATATCACAGCTACTCATATATAAAAAGATGGCCGTAAGTCTTGCTTTCACACAGTCTTTACATTAAGGCCTCCTCATGGACATACATCATGCTTCCAAAGGATCAACCTATAGTGGAAGATGGGTGAACATTTGTTCACACTCATTTGCTGCATGGGGTATTGTGGTATGATGGACTTGGTCACTACAAAGCAGAAGCTTTGAGCATTGATTTACACCGCATGATGATGACCCCAACCTGTCAATTAGATGGTTGTGAAGCCTCCATTCGTAGTTCGGCATTTTAAGGTAATTTAGTAGATTATTCAAAAAAGTCTGTCAGTTTTCAGTTTTTCGTCACTAGCTAGCTCCATTGTTTTAGTATGGCAATCCTTTACCAGGATTTTACTCTGCTGATGGCATTTCCCAGAAATGGAATGCCCTAAATGGTTAAGTGATTTGTCTGAGAATTAGTGGATAGGGGTGTCATCTGGAATTCTCATATCCGAAATGGCGAAAAGCCATATTTATCTCAGTTATGAACTTTGAACTTTCCATCTATTACTGCATTTAAGCCTTCATGTGAGGAGGCAGTTATAGTCAAATATGCCAATATAAAATGTTTACCCTTGATGAATTAGCTGCTTAGAGGTTGGCCTGGTCCCACAGCACTTGGTGCCCTGCCCCACTTACAGCTATTACATGACAGGAAATCCAGGCAAATTGTTTACCCCTGAATTCCTTATATATTCTGAACTGGAAAGTTGTTCTAATCCAATGTTCTGCACCCCCTATGATCAGGAGGCTTAGTTTGAGACTATTGCTACCCTTTTCATCATCATTTGTTACAGGAAACAGTCCCTTTAGGGAAGTTTAAGTACTATGTTAATCATTTTGGCAAAAGTGACCATTAATCCAGAAAATAGGAGCCTATGAGAATATGTTTCATGGGGCTCACGCTTTTGGAAGGTGATTCATATCACTTTGTCGTATGTCACACCCTCCCAACAGAATCTATCCAAGCATCTGGCCAGTTTGATGCGTAACAGATGCATTTATATGAATTAATCGCGAGCAGAGGTGGCAGGAGAATAAATATCTATTCGCGTATTGTACAGGAACACGATAAGATACACTATCTCTTCTTTTGATCATCGTTTGACGTCCTTTCAGACGCTCCAGAGCCCCGGTCATTTTTCCTTTGATAAATGTGGCGTCCGCTCCGGAGCAAACATTGGGGGACAAAGTAAGAAAGTGCTCACGTTTCAGGATGGGTCGCGTCCCTGGCAATGCCATGCTTCGACACAACGTTGACCACAGGAAATGTAAAGGAATACATGTGCTATGAACGCGCAAGCCAATTGTGTTGATAGCACATGGCTTCCTTGGATGTAAGATACACCATGGAGAAATAACAATGAGGCAATGTTACCAATGCAGAGACCACCATATTCTATATCTGATGTGCATGATGTGAAGTTTAATATTTTGGACACAAGATTGTAATACCTATCAAAGCATGACAAGCAAGCCATCACACAAGTGTTATTGAAAGGATGGAACACATAACCGACAAATGGAATTAATTCAAAAATAAGTGAGAGGACAGGTGACCAACCTCCCATTACAAATGGGATCCCATAGGCTTTTTCTGTGAAGAACACTGCATAAGGAGTGCATTACACATGGATAAGTAAATCAGCTCACTTTCTTTGACATCTAGGTGAGCCACCTCTTCCCTTCGAACATGATCCATCACCTTTGTGTAGTGCCCTTCATAGGATATGTCAATCAATCAATCCAATGCAGTTATAAAGCCCTTTTTTACATCAGCAGATGTCACAAAGTGCTTATACAGAAACCCAGCCTAATACCCCAGAGAGCAAGCAATGCAGACGTAGAAGCACAATGGCTCAGAAAATCTGCCTAGATAGGCAGGAACCTGGGAAGAAACCTAGAGAGGAACCAGGCTCCGAGAGGGGGGGGGGGGGGGGGGGGGGGGGGGGGCTGTCCTCTTCTGGCTGTGCGGGACGGATATTATAAGAGTACATGGCCATTAAGGCCAAATCGTTCTTCAAGACGTTCAAACGTTCATAGATGACCAGCAGGGTCAAATAATAATCACAGTGGTTGTTTAGGGTGCAACAGGTCAGCACCTCAGGAGTAAATGTCAGTTGGCTTTTCATAGCCGAGCATTCAGAGGTCGAGACAGCAGGTGTGGTAGAGAGAGAGATAAATATAAAGAGGGTCGCTTCGCCACGCGCCCTGCGTGCAAGCATGTAATCCTTTCCATCAATGAACTTCAATGTGGCATAAAGCAAGTCTCAGGGTGGCGGCGATTCTCCCCGTTGAGAGTCCAGCACACGTTATTAAGGCAAATGGCATGACGGGGGCTGGGGCCGAGTTAGCCAGGTCTGTGCCTTGAAATTGAAAATAACATCAGTCCCACGCAGAGGTGGGTAAACACAAAAGGGACGCGGCAGGGCGCCCCCCCGTCCTTACTTTCGAGGAGCGGAGGGCGCAGCGGCGAGCCTTGCTCTCCCGCCGACGAATAATATCATGGTCGCTCGGCGAATCGAGTTGTAGTCCCCCGTCGGTGCTCCCTGTTGTAAGGGCTGTTATTGGGCCTGTTTAAAACCACCACGAGTCATGAAAGATGCATGGGAGAAAGTGGCAGCAGAGGAAGAGGGCAAAGAGCCAACGCGGGCGTGCCGTGTAATGCTCTGGTTATAGAGAGCTGTGGTAAGCTAACTCTCTGGGTAGGCACCCGTAGGGGAGCTTTGGGTTTTGCCTGGGTGGGACTTGAGAGGAATGCTAAAACTGATGGACCATGAGGGGTGGGACTGACACACACACACACACACACACACGAATACATTTCCATAAACTTACATTTTAAGACAGTTGTAAAATTCCGGCAGATGTCAAATGATGCAACATACCTCAAATGTGACAATGGCTGACCAAAATAATTAGCTTGAAAGAGCAAAATAGAGATTCAAACTGCATTGTCTCCCAGACTGTTACAAAGACGTCTGGGAAATGTAGGCAATCTCTATGAATTTGGTGGAATAGTTTTAGACTTAAATTCTACGGGATCACTATAATCACCCGAAAACACAACAGATGTCATTTAATTGCCAAATACTAGAACGGCACCTCTTGGAATACCTTGACAGCGAGTCTCGTGCTCCTTATGTACTCGTAGCATTGGAAGTGTGCCAGACAAGAATTAGGTCAGACGAAGTGCAGTGTACCTTGTGGAACTCCATGCTAAAACCACACCAGGGGAGGAGGGGAGGTGTCACACACAGGTATCATTTTCTAGAGCAGCACAAATTGGCTTCATTTTTTTTCTTCTTTTCGTCGCGTTTCACAGAAACGTGAGCAGAGGCGTTCCGCCCATGAGTCCAAACACTGGCCTGATTATTTGGAGCAATGAAAAGATGGAAGGAGGGGGAAAAAGCATGTGAATTGCATTTCTTTCATAGTGGCCTGCATAGAGCATGTATACGGGGTGTGTAACCACAAGTGCATGAAAATCCTTACAGCACAATAAAACTGATTGTATCATCACCTTTTTTCCCCTTACAGGGTACATTTCTACTCTACTCTTTTCACCCGCTCCCTAAATGAGCACACCGTTAAGGAAAAGAAGGGGGGGGAGTGTGGGGACTACTGGGAAAAGAAGGCACAGTCGATTCACATTCTCACTGAGGCATCCCACTGTCACAGAGAGAAAGAGAAAGAAAGAAAAGGTGATGGAAATGGATGGATGAGAACCCCCCCCCCCCCCCACTGATTAAACCTGAGATGACAGAGTGCTTCACAACCCCCCTCCACCCCACTGCCCCCATACCTCATCTTCAGATAAACCCCTGGCCGCCCACCCCCACCCCTCAAAGGGCCTGACTCAGGCCCCCACCGACCGGGGACCAGCCAGACTGCCATCCACGCCTCTCCCATCCCCTCCCCACATTCCCGTCATGGGACAAGATCTTCCTGTTTACAATGGGGTTTCTGGCTCACATGTGCTGTGTGTTCATTTACAGGAAAATCTATATTTCCATGCATGTGCACAACAACATGCGCACGCGCACACACACACACAAACACAGCCTACAGAGGGATTCACACGCCACTCTGTTTCCAATGCCCACATGACCTCACTGCCCAATGAGGAAAATGCAATTCTCATTTGCAGTCTTGCCATCTCCTTTGTTAATATCTACTGGCACTAGGTAAGGAATTGAGAGTCTTATTCATGGATGGCACATCGGGGTTGGCGTCAGATGCTGACAGAGGTGGTTAGACCTAGACTACTGTACATAGTATTCAAATGCCTTGGCAAGTGTCCCGCCGCTTTGTGTGTGTCTAAGCATCGATGTTTGGCCCTTTCCCCATGAGTGGGCAACCTCAGAGTCGTTGGCACTGACACTTTGGTGGTTTTCTGTGGCCTCTGTTGCCTCACCACCTAGTGCGATTCCCATGGCGGAGGGGTCAAATAATTGACATGAAACCACTTTGAATCATCATAGCATCAATCCGTCAATGCCTTAAAGGTCGCCAACCGTTGAGACTACACCACTGTATGTCAGCTATCTGTTTACTGGTGGCAAGTCAGTTACACCTATTTGCACCTTCATTACCAGCACACCCATAGCCCGTCTGTCTCTCTGGTGGCCAGCCGTAACAACGGGGACTCGTTGCCGTCGCCACTGTAAACAGGATTAATTAGCGCTGGCGACAGGCACTCTGGTCCAGATGACGTGTGTAATTACGGAATAATTGTCACGTCATCTGTAAATGAGGAAAGATGACATGAGTGAAAAACTGGCATCTGGCAGCGGCGGTGGCCATAACCACTCCACTTTAATTATTTTATTTTTTATTTAACTCTGCAAGTCAGTTAAGAACATATTCTTATTTACAATGACAGCCTACACCGGCCTAACCCTAACCCAGACGACGCTGGGACAATTGTGCGCCGCCCTATGGGACTCCCAATCACAGCCGGTTGTGATACAGCCTGGAATTGAATCAGGGTCTGTAGTGACGCCTCTAGCACTGAGATGCAGTGCCTTAGATCGCTGCGCCACTCGGGAGCCCACTGAAGAGCCTAACTTCCTACTTCCTTATTACTGAGGAACACTTCTCCAATGTCTTTATTTACTCGACTAACTCAGTCCGTGGCATTGTAATTCGCTCACTGATTCATTTATTTCCCCACTAACTCGCTTACACACTAATTTGCTAACTTATTCATTTATCCACATCCGAGATGACACAGTCGATCGCTTGCGTATTCATTTATGCATGTTTGGAAGTCACTCGCATTCACGCTCGCTTAATTGCTTAGACCTGTCTTTTCTTTTACACACAAAGAAGAGGGTTTTAAATGGCTCACTATACTGTAGCGTCACAATGTGAGATGGTTGAGATGCGCTGAGATGTTTGGGGTTGAGATGTTTGGGGTTATTCTGGCCAATACAATGGGCTGCTCTGCTCTTATATTTACTTATAAACTTGGAGCTGCGGGATAATGTCAGGGCCCCATTTCATGGCTCAGCTGGGAGATGATAGGGTGAAACCATAGAGATACATTGCGGACTCTAGTGCCCAAAAGCCTGTTTTAATATGGGCAGTGCCATTGAGGACTTTCACCATTTTCAAGTGGTAAATTGGGTGGGTCCTATGGGTTAAGGAAGGATCACATAATTCCATCCAGGTCATCAGGAGGGATCAGCCAATTAATTATACTCATGAGCAAACATTCCATAACTGCAGGTCCCAGTTAATCGCCAACCTTGGCTTGATACCTATTCAAACAACACATTCCAGGTGGCAGTATGCACCATTTCAGTTTGGACTACTTCAAAATGGAGATGGCCTGAATGGCACTTCCCCTGTTCTAATGGGCCATAATCTAACTATCTCTATGGCTGGGGGTTATCCACATGGATTCAATGGGGAGTTTTGTTTAAAGGACAATGGTATTGCTGTGGTCTAGGGAACAGGAAATGGGGATACCTAGTCAGTTGTACAACTGAATGCCTTCAACTGAAATGTGTTTCCACACATTTAACCCAACCCCTCTGAATCAGAGAGGTGCAGGGGGCTGCCTTAATTGACATCCACATCACCTGGGGAACAGTGGGTTAACTGCCTTGCTCAGGGGCAGAAAGACAGATTTTTACCTTGTCAGCTTGGAGATTCGATCCAGCAACCTTTCGGTTACTGGCACAATGCTCTAACCACTAGGCTACCTGCCGCCCCCGGTGGTACTGTGAGCTCATACCTCAGAGTCATGTTTCAGTGTTTTATTAAGTAATCAATGGAGGTTTTGATTTGATCACGGTCTGTGTTTTAATGTATCTGATTCTGATCTCACAAAGAGACCCTTTATCCAAATTCAATGTCTCGGTACTAAAAACAACCACAGTAACAACCACCAAACTCAATCAATCAAACGCTTTGGTATCGTTAGCAATCAAACCAATGCTATCCACTATTCTCCAACTAGCCAGTCAACTGATGCCAAAGCATTCTGAGAGGAAGGAGCAGAACAGCTCAGCCTTCTAGTGAAGTTCTGCTGGAGCTGCAGCCACAGCCGGAGCGTCGCTGGTTACCAGATGGGGGAGAAGTTTGCCGGGAGGGGGTCGGCGGTGGGCAGGCCTGATAACCTGAGATAGCTGCTGGGTCATTTTCTGTGTGTTCCCTATCCCAGCGGACGCCCCGGCGTCGTGCTGAGGGGAGAGAGGGCTGCCATAATGGCAAAGCAAATGGCTCATAGAGATATCCCAGTTGTTTTTTCATCACATCAATTTCACACCCACGCCGCCGGGTTTCTGAGGAACGTGACAAGGTGAGGACAGACGGAGAGAGAGAGAGAGAGAGAGAGAGAGAGAGAGCGAGCGAGAGAGAGAAAGGAGATTAAAGGAAGAAATGGAGAGTGAGATAGAAGTGGTCCTTTTAGTGGCTCTTTGGAGGTGTGTGTGTGTGTACACAGGAGGTGTGGGTGTGTACACAGTGGGAATGTATGTACATATGGACTGCATAAAGTAGGTGAGGGTTTTACCCGCATTCTTATGTAAAACAAGCTTGAGGTATTCTCAGAATTCGCTTGAGAATCATTTTTCTACATTGACATTTTTGTGTATGGAAAAACACAGTAATGCCTTGATAGTACGGAAAGAAACTTTCACATGAGGGCATATTTCCTCAGATTTCAGTTATTGCATAGGTATTTCATATCTGAAGGAATATCTTAGCTGCCAATAAGTTTCTTCAAGGGAAACTTATTGCCACAAAAAAATGTTCCCTTTCACTGACTCTTTGTGAATGGCACAGTTAACTAGCGATCAGCTTGTTTGCGCAAAGATGAATATCACTACCAAGATCTAAGAGCACCATTACAGCATGTTTGCAAAATGGAGAATATTTAACCTGAATACGTTTTATTCGTTCTTGACCTGAAGGTGTTTTATTGGACCCTGGATCAAAAATTGGTGAACAAGACTTTCTTTAAAGAGTGGTTATCTTGGTGGAATTTATACACACAGAATTATCCTAATAAAGGAATGTGACCTGTCAATGAGCGTTGACGTCATTTTTCCAAACGTGTTCAGATACTTTGCAATGTTAGCTTTGAGGTGCTAAGACATTATGTTTGACGATTAACTTTTTAACCCCATGGAAATTAATTGCGTTCAAGATCAATTATAACTTTGACAAAAAGGTAACATATCTTAACAGATTTCTCAATGACAAAGAGGGACTTAGTGGACTTTCAGAAATAGGGATGCTTGGGGGCTAACCTTGACATTCTAAAGACGAACGGTAGACAAAGACTAGCATACAGAAACTGAAAACTATAGGCGGTCGAACCATAATGTGACTAGAACACTTAGTTCTCTCGCTGTGTCGCAACCAACGGGTAAAACTAAACCAGCGACGTGCCCATAACTCACCGGATGATCTCTCGCTCTGACATAATTAATGACAGCGCTTTTTTAATTGCCCCCATGCGACAAAGGGCCACTACAGCTTTTGTTTATCGTGCCCCGCTGATTCCCATATTAACAGAGTTAGGTTAATGATAGAGGTATTTTACTTAATAGCATTTTTATTACTCCCGGTAAGTATACAAGCAATTAGCGATGGGCGAATTAAGTTCCCCCTCCTGTAATGGCCTACCAACACAGGACATCAGGACCAATTTCTGGAATAATTCATAAAGCAACGAGTCAGATGGTACCAACAGTGGAGGGGGATATAAAATGAATATTCCCCCCGCATAGATTCGATTTTTCATATTATAAAAGATTAAATTATGTATGTGGCCTGTCAGCGGATGGGATGCGCTGGTGGTATTGCATGTAAAGTAAGCTGCATGGATCAAAGATGGCCACCATTAAAAGTCACGTGTTTGACACTTTTGGTGAAAAGTGTAAACTGACAATACACGCATAGTGGTGGGTGGTGGGCTTACACTGTGTTTGAATAGCCTGAATTAAAGATAGACGGATCAATTAGTTAAGAATTGAGAGAGAAATAGATATGAGGGATGGAGGAAGTGAGGGAGAGGGCTCACTCTATTCTATACGAAATGACATCAAATAATGGCCCACAGAGACATATATGAAAGAGCATAATCTTTTAACCTTGAATCTAAATGTAATCTTCCATTAAAGAATACTGGCCATTTCTCGGTGAAAAAGAAATGCACAGACAGCAGAATTGATGGGTACTATTGGTTTGACTCTTTGAATGGGGAAAAGATTGAAATGGCAAAGGGTGCGGTATCTAAGGCAATGGACTATTGTCACTTCAATTCCAAATGAACTACTAAAACAGTGTTAACTTGAATACAGTGTGAGACACACACACACAGAACAAGAGACAGAGACACACCAACACACACACAGAGCAAGAAAGCAAAAGGCGCACACACACACACACACACACACACACACACACACACACACAGACTGAGGTATTCAGTCAGATAGAAGAGATGAGACCCAGGCATGGATTCAGAGTGAATGTGTGGGGTTATCTTCTCTGCTGCCTGGCTGCCATGTCTGCCATCTGTACTCTGTTGCACTCAATATGCAAATGCTGAATAGGGTCACACCTTGTGCCCCTCCGTATCATCTTGTAAACTCTTGTTTTTCTTCGATAAGCTCTCTCTCTCTGTGTGTTTGTGTGCATTTCTTCACACCTCCAACAGGAGCAGCGCTCTGTGCAGAGGTGGCGAATGCCAGCTTATCCATGTGCACAATTTATCCCACTGGCCCATATATGTCTGTGTGTCTGTTTACCAGTCTGTGCTTGCCTGACAACAAATGACGAGTCAGAGATATACATTTGTCTGTTTGTTTGTTTGGGGTTTGTAGCAGGGCACACTTCGCTGGGCACACCAGCCAGTTTAGCTGGCTTCACGTGGGTGCCAGCTGGCTGGGCACGGGCACCGTTTCGCCCCATGCCAGTGTCACAAACGGCGAGCAGGAGAAACGAAATGGAGCCACATCATATAGAAATGTAGCCTGGCAGCCTCCAGCGCTCATTAAAAATGCACTAACACTGCATGCTTCCATTAATCTAGCCCTGCCTGCATTTAGTATGGGTAGCCTTGTGTACAGTCTATAAAACGGAGCAATTAAACACACGTACTTCTGGCTTTGTGGGGCTTCAGCCAAGCCCACTGTGTTCTAAATGTAGGATTTAGAATATTCAATTTTAAAGATAGCCAATGTGGCTAAAAACGAGGACAGTGTGTGGCCTATAGAAGAGGCGAGATATGAAATTGGATGATGGCATGATTTGATTCGCAATCAAAAGATTTTTGGTCAAGTCTTGATAATGGAAAGAAGAGTAGCTTTATGTAACCAGGTAGGCTAGTTGAGAACAAGTTCTCATTTGCAACTGCGACCTGGCCAAGATAAAGCAGAGTTACACATGGAATAAACAAAACATACAGTCAATAACACAGTAGAACGAAAGAAAACAAAAAGTCTATATACAGTGAGTGCAAATGAGGTAAGTTAAAGCAATAAATAGGCCATGGTGGCGAAGTAATTACAATATAGTAATTAAAAAACTGAAATGGTAGATGTGCAGAAGATGAATGTGCGAGTAGAGATACTGGGGTGCAAAGGAGCAAGATAAATAAATAATACTGTATGGGGATGAGGTAGGTAGATAGATGGGCTGTTTACAGATGGGCTATGTACAGGTGCAGTGATCTGTGAGCTGCTCTGACAGATGGTGCTTAAAGCTAGTGAGGGAGATATGAGTCTCCAGCTTCAGAGATTTTTGCAGTTCGTTCCAGTCATTGGCAGCAGAGAACTGGAAGGAAAGACGACCAAAGGAGGAATTGGCTTTGGGGGTGACCAGTGAGATATACCTGCTGGAGCGCATGCTACGAGTGGGTGCTGCTATGGTGACCAGTGAGCTGAGATAAGGCGGGGCTTTACCTAGCAGAGACTTGTAGATAACCTGTAGCCAGTGGGTTTGGCGACGAGTATGAAGCGAGGGCCAACCAACGAGAGCGTACAGGTCACAATGGTGGGTAGTGTATGGGGCTTTGGTGACAAAACAGATGGCACTGTGATAGACTGCATCCAGTTTGTTGAGTAGAGTGTTGGAGGCTATTTTATAGATGACATCACCGAAGTCAAGGATCGGTAGGATGGTCAGTTTGACGAGGGTATGTTTGACAGCATGAGTGAAGGATCCTTTGTTGCGATATAGGAAGCCGATTCTAGATTTCATTTTGGATTGGAGATGCTTAATGTGAGTCTGGAAGGAGAGTTGAATCTACAATGGTGCAGATAATCCACTCTGAATACATTTTCTATTTTGAGCCATCAATCATCCGAATGTGTATTAGAATATGAGGCGTAGTGGTATCGTGATGAAAGTAGCACATCAGCAATATGCGATGGTATTGGACCTCCATGATAATGCTAACACGTTAGGGTAATACTTGAGTAGAACCCTATGACACAATGACTACGCAACGCTGTCAAAACGATGACATGCAAGGTGCCATGCAGTCATGACGACTGATAAAGATGAAGCTTAATTAACAGCTGTGACACAAACTGCTAGTTGTTAGCAATCTATCTCATCTACATTCATGGATTTGTAGAACATCGTGTGTCATGAGCTGAGCTCACCTGTTATGACTGTTTATGCCATCTGTTATGACTGTTTATGCCATCTGTTATGACTGTTTATGCCATCTGTTATGGCATCATCATGACAGCTTTATGTAGTGCTGGAGACTGAGGGTCCAAGTCAAGTGCCACCCACATTAGCATGGGATGAGGTTTGTGTTAAGGCATGCTTTTAACTCGAGTAGGTTATCGCACACAAACGGCAACTCAAAAGGGAAAGATCTGAAGATCAGACTGACCATAGGTCCAGGCAGAATGGCACATTCTTTTCTGTCCCTAGCAACAAACACAAACCCTTTTTTCACACACCCCTAACACCCTTTTACCGCAACTGTCCCCTGATGGCGCCCACACAGGGGCGGGGGGGGTGGCAGTTGATGTTTCGAAAGATTTTCAAAGCTATGTCGGTCACAAGGGGGGTGGTGGTGCAATTGACAACACCGTATCCAGTGCCCTTTTCCCCAAGCCCACCTGTTAGGACACTAAGAGCTAGCGACCGCATGGGAAAAGTCCGAGCATAACCTTCCAATAGCACATGCCGGCACGCCTTCCATCTAGACCAGAGAGGGATTGACGTGGTATAGATTTATGTATACCAGAGCTAGTATTACAGAGGGGTGGCATACTAGCAAAGCCATACGTGTAACATGTCACAGCCAGGGGTAATGTCACAATAACCTACAAGCTATTAATGTTTCATGGTCGTGGTGAGTCCCGCTGAATAACAGTGTTGGCGACATACATACATAATGATGAGAGACCTTGGGTTTTTAATGGGACGCATGTTTCACGAGGCAGCGCTGTGGTCCAAGCGGGGAGGAGAGATGAAGGGAAGGAGGGAGGGAGGCACACTTCCAAAATCTCGTGAAATCGCTCCAGAGACCTCAATCTCAGTTGAAGCTCTCCTCCACATAAACAGAGGAGGGAGTGTGTGTGTGTATGGGAGGGTGTGTGTGTGTGTGTGTGTATGTATGTGTGTGTTTGCGTGTGTGCATGCATGTGTGTGAGTGAATGTATGCCAGGCCTGTAACCCTTCAATAATTTCACACATTTGCCCTTAATTTACCTTCAGTATAGCTCATTGTTAACAGGTCATAGATACGACCACGGGCATGCTAAAATATTGTAGGTGATGTCTCAGCAGGAGACTGACACATTGCTACCAAATAAAAAATAATATTCTAAATATATTATAACAACTGCCTAGCATGACCTCCAGAAACATGGGCGCTCACTATATACAGTCATGTCCACTGTTGTGTTTTATTTTATGGATGTTGTGCTCAAAATGTTGGCGAATGTTTGGAGAACATTCCAAGGAATTGTTATCCATTTTTTTCATCCTGAAGAAAATAAAATATTATCAAAAACATGATTTGAATTTACCATAACTAGAACTTAATGGGAACGTTAGCTAATGTCCTGGGAATGTTTCCGGTTTACTTGGAAAGCTCAGGAAATGTATTTCGCACCTTCCTGTTAATTACTACGAGAAGTACTGACTTCAGATACTTATTTCCTAACATCAAGGTGCTGTAAATTGGTTGTTAACTTGTGCATCAAGAAATGGAGGTTTAGGTTGTTTGACATCACCTTTTAGTCAGGAATTGTGGCTATATTATTAATTCACAAAGGCCTGTAGAGATGTCCGTCTTATCTTATGAATGAAGGTCGTCTTCCTCGAAGTACAACCTTCAGATATCAGTCTTGAGTTGAAGATAGCATTCATTCTAATCTAGTGTGAGAAAGACAATAGATGTATCCATTTACCTTTATCTATCACAGACCTGAACATTATAGCTGCTTGAAACCCCAGTAAGAACCAAACCACTGTTCCCAAACCAACCGACAATGTCTCCACACACTGCAGCAAATGTATTTGGCTCCATGGTTCGTCTGTTCAGTACAGTTCAGCCTGGATATGAATTCTGAGATTCCAATATGTATTTTTGTATGTGTGTTCTGCTGTGCTCTTTGTCTACATTGTGAGGACTTTTGGAAAAACAAGTTTGACCGTAGCACAGTCAATTATCTCCCAGGTGTTGGATGGCCACGGTTGTAAGCGATCCTGTCGGTTCCCACAGGACCCGGAATGAGCCGGCAAGAATTAGCTCAGAACAAAACCCAATTCAGCAAAAAATGAAGAAACAGCAGTTTTAAATAAGACGGGGAAGAGAATGCAAAGTAAGTCTAAGGAAACGCTCGCTTGCGCTCCATAAAGTTGAATATAGTCTCTCTTTTTTCCTCCCCTCCTTCTCATTCCTTCCCCCCTATCATATAGCCAGTCCTTTAACAAACTATAGCTGTGTAATTGTCTCTGTGGCAGTTTCCAATACCTTTATGTACCCAAGGTTAATTACTGGCTAGGTATGAGAAAATTACATTCTCAAAATAAAGTATTATGATTGGCTCCCTCCAGGTGGCTATTTTAAGTCCATGCATGCTTGATTTCTGGGAAACCGTATTTGCAGACTTGTCCAATATCAAGTAACCTAATTTTAAGTCCCTATTAAAATCACTATTCACACATGCAAAAAACAAATCCCCCTCATCCCCAAACATGATTTGCTCTCATGAAGATGATGTTATCCCTGTGTACTTGAGCACCACACAGTAATATAATAACACAGGGCTTCTTATTGATAGCAGTGTCTTTTCTCTGTGCTATATCTCACCCTTGGAGGACTCTGTAAGAACTGTAGCATTTCTGTACAGGGACAGGGACAAAGACATGCAGGAGATTGACATTTATAAAGGAGGAAGGTGGATTGTGTGGATTCTCATGCATAACCTGTAATGCCGTAAACTAACCCAAGCCTAGCGCTAAAGGGGGCCCTCACCTTCATACAGTCAGTTCTTAGACCAGGGGAAGAAAACCGAGAGAAACCTAAACACAGTGAATGGTTAACTAGCCAGCCGGTGGTAACTCAACCTTCATGGACAGTGAGAGCCTGAGCCAGCTTGAGTTTGCATGGATCTCATGACAACCTGGCTCCGAGGCAATGATTGTGTGTTTTTCTCCCCACTGGAATCTTATTTACCCTCGCCTTCCACATGAGATGGCGACGTCAAGCATGGTTTGCGTCCACCACGCTAGTGGCCGGCTGGTCGTGCTGCACACAGACTCGCACACATCAAAACTAATAAATACAGGGCAGGGTAACGACACTGTCGGACATAGCTTTACCACAGGGAGGCTAGAGGGGAACTGGGAACTTGCATTGGCACGGAGCGTGCTTTTTGCTTATAGGAGACCCTGGTAGTCACGTGAGAGTTAACATTGTTTTAGGCTGCAATGAGCATGTTATCAACCACCGGCAACCAAGTCTCCAAGGCTGTAGCCCATTGGGCAAAGTACACAGCCCCCCTCTGAACCAGGAAATGTCAGCTACATTGTTTTGTAAATCATTAATTGCCGTGTAGCCATTGAGGTAATTTCATGAAGTTATTATTAATATTGTCTAATAGGTCTATATGTTAACTTATGGGAATTTGCCTATATGGATAGGGATAAATTGAAATGCTAAGTTATAAAATAGGATCTTACAGTGTTCGGCTTTCACAAGGCAATTCAGAGAAACATATCATAATTGTGGTGCACATAGAAAGGAGTCACGATCAAATCAAATGAAATTAAATCTAATTGTATTGGTCACATACACATATTTAGCAGATGTTATTGTGGGTGTAGCGAAATGCTTGTGTTCCTAGCTCCAACAGCGCAGTAGTATTTAACAGTGCAGTAGTATCTAAAAACGATTCACAACAATACACACAAATCTAAAAAATAAAATAATGGAATTAAGAAATATATAAATATTAGATTGAGCAATGTTGAAGTGGCATTGACTAAAATACAGTAGAATAGAATACAGTATATACATATGAGATGAGTAAAGCAGTATGTAAACATTATTTAAACATTATTACAGTGGCCAGTGATTCCAAGTCTATATACAGTTGAAGTCGGAAGTTTATATACACTTAGGTTGGCGTCATTAAAACTTGTTTTTCAACCACTCCACAAATTTCTTGTAAACAAACTATAGTTTTGGCAAGTCGGTTAGGACATCTACTTTGTGCATGACACAAGTCATTTTTCCAACAACTTTTTACAGACAGATTATTTCACTTACAATTCACTGTATCACAATTCCAGTGGGTCAGAAGTTTACATACACTAAGTTGACTGTGCCTCTAAACAGCTTGGAAAATTCCAGAACATGATGTCATGGCTTTAGAAGCTTCTGACAGGCTAATTGACATAATTTGAGTCAATTGGAGGTGTACCTGTGGATGTATTTCAAGACCTACCTTCCAACTCAGTGCCTCTTTGCTTGACATCATCGGAAAATCTAAAGAAATCAGCCAAGACCTCAGAATATTTTTTTTAGACCTCCACAAGTGTTGTTCATCCTTGGGAGCAATTTCCAAATGCCTGAAGGTACCACGTTCATCTGTACAAACTATAGTACGCAAGTATAAACACCATGGGACCACGCAGCCGTCATACCGCTCAGGAAGGAGACGCGTTCTGTCTCCTAGAGATGAACATACTTTGGTGCGAAAAGTGCAAATCAATCCCAGAACAACAGCAAAGGACCTTGTGACGATGCTGGAGGAGCACAGGTACAAAAGTATCTATAACCACAGTAAAACGAGTCCTATATCTATCATAACCTGAAAGGCCGCTCAGCAAGGAAGAAGCCACTGCTCCAAAACCACCATATAAAATCTAGACTACAGTTTGCAACTGCACATGGGGACAAAGATCGTACTTTTTGGAGAAATGTTCTCTTGTCTGATGAAACAAAAATAGAATTGTTTGGCCATAATGACTATCGTTATGTTTGGAGAAAAAATGGGTAGGCTTGCAAGCCGAAGAACACCATCCCAAACATGAAGCACGGGGGTGGCAGCATCATGTTGTGGGGGTGCTTTGCTGCAGGAGGGACTGGTGCACTTCACAAAATAGATGGCATCATGAGGGAGGAAAATTATGTGGATATATTCAAGCAACATCTCAAGACATCAGTCAGGAAGTTAAAGCTTGGTCGCAAATGTGTCTTCCAAGTGGACAATGACCCCAAGCATACTACCAAAGTTGTGGCAAAATGGCTTAAGGACAACAAAGTGAAGGTATTGGAGTGGCCATCACAAAGCCCTGACCTCCATCCTATAGAAAATTTGTGGGCAGAACTGAAAAAGCGTGTGCGAGCAATGAGGCCTACAAACCTGACTCAGTTACACCAGCTCTGTCAGGAGGAATGGGCCAAAATTCACACAACTTATTGTGGGAAGCTTGTGGAAGGCTACCTGAAACGTTTGACCCAAGTTGAACCATGTAAAGGCAATGCTACCAAATACTAATTGAGTGTATGTAAACTTCTGACCCACTGGGAATGTGATGAAAGAAATAAAAGCTGAAATAATTCATTCTCTCTACTATTATTCTGACATTTCACATTCTTAAAATAAAGTGGTTATCCTAACTGCCCTAAGACAGGGAATATTTTAAAGGATTAAATGTCAGGAATTGTGAAAAACTGAGTTTAAATGTATTTGGCTAAGGTGTATATAAACTTCTGACTTTTCCAACTGTATATAGTGCAGCAGACTAAGGTGCAGGGTTGCGTAACCGGGTGGAAGCAAGCTAGAGATGGCTATATAACAGTCTGATGGCCTTAAGATAGAAGCTGTTTTTCAGTCTCTCAGTCCCATCTTTGATGCACCTGTAATGACCTCACCTTCTGGATGACTACATGGTGAACAGGCCATGGCTTGGGTGGTTGATGTCCTTGATGATCTTTTTGGCCTTCCTGTGACATCAGATGCTTTAGGTGTCCTGGAAGGCAGATAGTTTGCCCTCAGTGATGCGTTGGGCAGACCACATCACCCTCTGGAGAGCCCTGCGGTTGTGGGCGGTGCAGTTTCCATACCAGGCAGTGATACAGCCCGACAGGATGCTCTCAATTGTGCATCTGTAAAAGTTTGTGAGGGTTTTAGGGGCCAAGGCAAATTTCTTCAGCCTCCTGATGTTGAAGAGGCGCTGTTGCCTCCACCCACACTGTGTGAACCATTTTCAGATCATCAGTGATGTGTACACTGAGGAACTTGAATCTTTCCACCTACTCCACTGCGGTCACGTCGATGTGGATAGGGGGGTGCTCCCTTTGCTGTTTCCTGAAGTCCACGATCAGTTTTGTTGATGTTGAGTGCAAGGTTATTTTCCTGGCACCACTCTCCCAGTTCCCTCACCTCCTCCCTGTAGGCTGTCTAGTCATTGTTGGCAATCAGTCCTACTACTGTTGTGTCGTCTGCAAACTTAATGATTGAGTAGGAGGCGTGCGTGGCCACACAGTCATGGGTGAACAGGGAGTACAGGAGGGGACTGAGCACACACCCTTGCGGGGCCCCTGTGTTGAGGATCAGCGAAGTGGAGATGTTGTTACCTACCTTCACCACCTGGGGGCGGCCCGTCAGGAAGTCCAGGACCCAGTTGCACAGGGCGAAGTTCAGACCCAGGGCCTCAAGCTTAATGATTAGCTTGGAGGGTACTATGGTGTTGAATGCTGAGCTATAGTCAATGAACAGCATTCTTACATAGGTATTCCTCTTGTCCAGATGGGATAGGCCAGTGTGCAGTACGATGGTGATTGCATAGCTTGTGGATCTATTGGGGCGGTAAGCAAATTGAAGTGGGTCTAGGGTGTCAGGTAAGGTAGAGGTGATATGATCCTTAATAAATAGCCTCCCAAAGCACTTCTTGATGACAGAAGTGAGTGCTAAGGGGCGATAGTCATTTAGTTCAGTTACCTTTGCTTTCTTGGTGCAGGAACAATGGTGGACATCTTAAAGCAAGTGGGGACAGCAGACTGGGACAGGGAGAGATTGAATATGCTGAATATGGTCTGCGCATACTCTGAGGACACGGCTAGGTATGCCGTCTGGGCCGGCAGCCTTGCGAGGGTTAACATGCTTAAATGTCTTACTCACATCGGCCACGGACAAGGAGAGCCCACAGTCCTTGGTAACGGGCCGCGTCGGTGGCACTGTGTTATCCTCAAATCCGGCGAAGAAGGTGTTTAGCTTGTCCAGAAGTAAGACATCGGTGTCCGTGACGTGGCTGGTTTTGCCTTTGTAGTCTATGATTGTCTGTAGACCCTGCCACATACGTCTCGTGTCTGAGCCGTTGAATTGTGACTCCACTTTGTACTGACATTTTGCCTGTTTGATTCCCTTGCGGAAGGAATAACTACACTGTTTATGTTCTACCATATCATATCCCAGTCACCGTGGTTAAATGTGGTGGTTCACGCTTTC
The DNA here is from genome assembly GCF_901001165.1 of Salmo trutta. NCBI lineage: Eukaryota > Metazoa > Chordata > Actinopteri > Salmoniformes > Salmonidae > Salmo > Salmo trutta. Next base: position 43,973,949 of record NC_042961.1, on the reverse strand, counting down.
AGTTTTGCACGAATGCTGCCATCTATCCACGGTTTCTGGTTAGGGTAGGTTTTAATAGTCACAGTGGGTACAACATCTCCTATACACTTCCTGATAAACTCATTCAGAAAGGATTTTCTTCACAATAGACAAACATAGGCTCATTCTATTCCGAACAACCCAGAGTATGACACCATGTCAACTTGTAACAGTACATCAAGCAAAGTGATCATGAACTTTGGCACGGTATATACAATTTCTTTAATGATATGAAAATGTGAAGTGCACATTTGGGCTAACGGGTTTGCTTGTATGACATCAAAGCATTATTTAATATAATCCTCAACCTCTCATCTTTCAAAATATATTCTCGTAATTTACAGCATTTCCCTCTCTCAGACATCAAAACATTTGCAAAAGTTGCCAAATTAGCGGGAGGGATGGGGAAGCTTCTTTGGCGTGTGGTGCTGAAGTTCAGAACAGCTGTAAGTCAAAACCCATACTGAGCTGAGCTCTAACGTAATTTATAGCATGTTACTATAACAGCCACTGCGTTCCTATTTAGGCGCGTATCAGTCCCCCCCATGTCTACGTCAGAAAGAGAGAAATCTGAAATTTGATTAACTCCAAACAGCTTAGGCTGCATTTACACATGCAGCCCAAATAGTGATATTTGTTCCACTAATTGGTATTTTTTACCTGTGTAAACGCAGCCCATGATGCACAAATGTGTACAAACACTCTTCACCAAACATGAATGCCACAAAGTGAAAGTAGGCTCTCAACATTAACAAGGTTAGCAAGATTACTCTGAATGTGACAACACCAAACCTATTTCACAGGTCCCAAAGTACAAAGCAAATTTTAGCCAATCAAAATGGCAAGGAAGTCTCACATGGAGATCTGTGGGACCCTACTCTGAGAGGGGAAGATGAAAGATACATATGCCCCAGGACAGGGCCATGCCTGTAGGAACCCCCCCCCCCCCCCCCCCCCCCCCTCCCCTAAGCATCCTCCACTATAGGCCTCATCAGGTGTCACTTCTGGCTGGCGGTAAAGTGTGACATCCCCAATAGGCAGATCCTCCCCTTACTAATGACCCTCTCAGATGGAAAGGAACCTCTCTCGTGAGGCTAATTTCAGTTGTTGTGTCCCAATTTTGCTACTTTAGGAAGATTACAATGCCCTGGCTTGAGTTGTAAACACAACGTGGCAGGGATCCAACTAAAGATCTTCTAACATCACCTGCCTCATCTGAAGCCTCTTCTTTTAGGGTGCTGCTATAGGCCACCAAGTGCAAACTGTCAGTATCTGGAGAATATGTGTGTGGTGTTAGATAAGGTCTCTGATGCTAACAGAGAAATGTATTTACTTGGTGGCCTGACCATTGACTAGTTATTATCAGGTTGTCCTCTCAAGAGGAAGCTTCTTAATGTGACTAATGCCTGTAACATGACCCAGGTTATCACTCAACCAACTACAGTGTATACCAATAGAGTTGGATCTGTGACATTCACTTGTATTGATCATATCATCACTAATGCTGCAGAGCTTTGCTCCAAAGCAATATCAGTTCCCATAGTGGCAATAACAAGGAAAGCCAAAAGTTATTTATAAGAGATCATACAAAATGTTTTCTCAGGACTCTTTTATAAAAAATGTAAAAAATGCACCTGTTAAGAAACTAACTGTGAGAACTGTTAGAGCCCCCTGGATCGATGATGAATTGAAAAAGCAGGTTTTCATCAATAATCTCTCTGTACTTTGCAGCTAAATTAAATAGTACCTGCAAAACACAAGTCTCAACGTCAACAGTGAAGAGGCGACTCCGGGATTCTGACCTTCTAGGCAGAGTTGCAAAGAAAAAGACAAATCTCAGACTGGCCAATAAAATGAAAAGATTAAGATGGGCAAAATAACACAGACACTGGACAGAAATATGGCTTTTTCTTTGCAACTCTGCCTAGAAGGCCAGCATCCCGGAGTCGCCTCTTCACTGTTGACGTTGAGACTGGTGTTTTGCAGTGAGACTGGTGCTATTAAATAGACTGGTGCTATTTAATGAAGCTGCCATTTGAGGACTTGTGAGGCGTCTGTTTCTCAAACTAGACACTCTAATGTACTTGTCCTCTTGCTCAGCTATGCACCGGGTCCTCCCACTCCTCTTTCTATTCTGTTTAGAGACAGTTTGCTCTGTTCTGTGAAGGGAGTAGTACACAGCGTTGTATGAGATTTTCAGCTTCTTGGCCATTTCTCACATGGAATATCCTTAATTTCTCAGAACAAGAATAGACTGGCAAGTTTCAGAAGAAAGTACTTTGTTTCTGGCCATTTTGAGCCTGTAATCGAACCCACAAATGCTGATGCTCCAGATACTCAACTAGTCTAAAGAAGGCCAGTTTTATTGCTTCTTTAATCAGAACAACAGTTTTCAGCTGTGCTAACATAATTGCAAAAGGGTTTTCTAATGACCAATTAGCCTTTTAAAATTATAAACTTGGATTAGCTAACACAACGTGCCATTGGAACACAGGAGTGATGGTTGCTGATAATGGGCTTCTGTATGCCTATATAGATATTCCATTAAAAATCTGCCGTTTCCAGCTACAATAGTCATAGATCAATATGATGTTATTTTAATGGACAAAAAATTTGCTTTTCTTTCAAAAAACAAGGACATTTCTAAGTGACCACAAACCTTTGAATGGGAGTGTATATATTTTTATATCCTTGTCTATAACTGTTTTGTACCTTATTTGTACGTTTTATGTGTACCCCAGAAAGAGTAGCTGCTGCATGTGCAGTAGCTAGTGGGGATACTAATAAACTAAACTAAACATAATACCTGTGTATTACAAATACAACAACCATGACGTAGCAGTAGCCTGCAGTAACTGACATTCTCTTTTTCATTGGCGTACACACCCTGGTGTGTTATTGCGTAAGACACAGGGTTATGGCGGATAAGTGTGGTAAATGCAAACGAAGATCTATGCATGCCTACACATGGTTCGCGATTAAACAAATAGAATGAAACCCGCGATGCATGAAATTGCCAGAGAAAAGTAACTTGCTGCTATTGTGATCCGGGCAAAATGTAACAGTGACAATGATTGTTGTTTTGTCCCTTTTGTGTGGCGGTTCACTTAAGGGCGAACCCTCAACGCGATTAAAAAGGGCTGCCGATATCGACACCTCTCTTCCCTCCAGCTCAACAAAGGAACAGACAACCGATCAATCCTAAATGGATTGGAATCACGGCACCCGCCACCACTCTGCCACTGAGCCTCTAGGCTTTATTCATCGTGAGGGATGGATGGAAAGAGAAAGGGGGAAAGAGAGAGAGAAAGCCATCACAAAGGCTTGTTGGCGGAGGCTCAGTGCTTTTAGGCCGGTGCCAAAAACCTGTTTCTCTAACATCTCACTTCCAGTATACGCCGAGGGCCTCTGTGTGCCCTGCTTTGGAGCCACTCACTGGTACCCCAGGAAAACAGATAGGGTCTTCTGATCTTCTGACTGGGGTCCTCTCAAGTCCAGGCCTGACTCGGGGACAAGGATGAGTGTCCCCCTCTGTCTGTCCATCTCTCTGTCTCTCTCTATCTCTGTGTCTATGATCTGTGGTCAGTGTGAAAGGAGGCTATAGTGTAGAGTGGCTCTTTATTGAGTGTCACATTAGCCGATGATTGCTGTTTAGTGGTTATCACCCTTCAACACCAGGCCAGTTAATTAGGCTTTAATAGTCTGAAAAGCAACTCTTGAGATGCACTCCTAAAGCAAGGCTGCGAGACTGTAGGCTGGGGTATATGGCCCACTATTCTTCGTGTGTGTGTGTATGTGTGTCAGGGAAGGGTGCAGGCGGGTAGCGTGCTAGGCTAATCAGGAGAGGCCCATTGTAAGTGGCATGTCCATGGTCTATCTCATCAATGATGTGGCAGCCAAACAATGCTGGGAGAAACAATGGACAGGGACTGTGTCAGTGGAGATTACAAACGTCTGTGGGAGAAGCATAGCCCCAGGAGACTGAGCATCACCATATTGGCAGGCTAATAAGATACCGACGCACTGTACACAAAAGTGTTGTAAACTCATTTCAGAGTGATAGCTCGGGGTGGCCTTGGGTGACATTTCAGCACGGGTCATATTGAGGTGATAGAGGATGGCTAGCTCGTTCACATTAGCTCACCTTCTAAAGAACATTAGCATGAAATAACTGTCTTTGTGGTTTCTGAAAGCAATTTAAAGCTTTAGAATGATTTGTGGTATCACTAATCAGACAATTCATTGTGCTTGGAGAAACATTCTTATCCTATAAAATCCGCAATGTGGAGAACGTAAACGGAATCGTGGAATCCAGACATAAAAACAGAATTCAATAATATAAAAAAATATATTGGAACTTAGTAGGAAATCAACTAAATATATTGAACTTATTGGAACATTACATGCCTAAGACATAAACAAAATGTATCAGTGGTTCGTATTTTCCTTCAACTTTCTAAAGAGGCAACGCGGGAAAGCCCCGTGTCGTTTGTCTACGATATATTGTCTTCAATATATCCACTAAATTTTCCCTCCTCATGATGCCATCTATTTTGTGAAGTGCACCAGTCCCTCCTGCAGCAAAGCACCCCCACAACATGATGCTGCCACCCCCGCGCTTCACGGTTGCAATGGTGTTCTTCGGCTTGCAAGCATCCCCCTTTTTCCTCCAAACATAATGATGGTCATTTTGGCCAAGCATTTCTATTTTTGTTTCATCAGACAAGACATTTCTCCATAAAGTATGATCTTTGTCCCCATGTGCAGTTGCAAACCATAGTCTGGCTTTTTTACGGCGATTTTGGAGCAGTGGGTTCTTCCTTGCTGAGCAGCCTATCAGGTTATGTCGATATAGGTCTCGTTTTACTGTGGATATAGATACTTTTGTACCTGTTTCCTCCAGCATCTTCACAGGGCCCTTTGCTGTTGTTCTGGGATTGATTTGCACTTTTCGCACCAAAGTACGTTCATCTCTAGGAGACAGAACGCGTCTCCTTCCTGAGCGGTATGACGGCTGCGTGGTCCCATGGTGTTTATACTTGCTTACTATTGTTTGTACAGATGAACGTGGTACCTTCAGGTGTTTGGAAATTGCTCCCAAGGATGAACAAGACTTGTGGAGGTCTACAATTTGTTTTCTGAGGTCTTGGCTGTTTTCTTTTGATTTTCCCATGATGTCAAGCAAAGAGGCACTGAGTTGGAAGGTAGGCCTTGAAATACATCCACAGGTACACCTCCAATTGACTCAAATGATGTCAATTAGCCTATCAGAAGGTAAAGCCATGACATCATTTTCTGGAATTTTCCAAGCTGTTTAGAGGCATGGTCAATTTAGTGTATGTAAACTTCTGACCCACAGGAATTGTGATAGAGTGAGTTATAAGTGAAATAATCTGTCTGTAAAAAATTGTTGGAAAAATGACTTGTGTCATGCACAAAGTAGATGTCCTAACCGACTTGCCAAAACTATAGTTTGTTAACAAGAAATTTGTGGAGTGCTTGAAAAACACATTTTAATGACTCCAACCTAAGTGTATGTAAACTTCCGACTTCAACTGTATGATTCAAATGACTTCAAATCTTCAATACATGTAAACACAAGCCATCCTTAGTGATAGAACATGCAATATTCCTGTCACGGTCGTCATATGAATGAGACCAAAATGCAGCGTGTGTATCGTTCCACATCTTTATTCAACTGTGAAACTATGCAAGACATACAATAAACTAATAAACAGAAACAACAAACCGTGACGAAGAGGAGAAACATACACTAACTCAAAATAATCTCCCACAAACACTAGTGGGAAAAACAACAACTTAAATATGATCCCCAATTAGAGACAACGATGACCCGCTGCCTCTAATTGGGAATCATACGCAAACCCCAACCTAGAAAAAAGAACCTAGAACACAACATAGAAAATTTAAACTAGACAAAAACCCAACATAGAAAAAATAACCTAGAACACAACATAGAATATTAAACTAGACAAAAAACCAAACATAGAAAAAAGAAACTAGAACCAACATAGAAATAAATAAACTAGACCAAACCCCCCAGTCACGCCCTGACCTACTCTACCATAGAAAAATACAAGCTCTCTATGGTCAGGACGTGACAATTCCTCATGACTCAAATGACTTCAATTCTGCAATACATGTAAACACATGCCACCCTTAGTGATAGAACATGCAATATTCCTCAATGAGAAATTCCAATGACAAAAGTCCAAATATTTGCAAATGGTATCAAGCGGCTTACCTCCCAGACACAACATACTTAAACAAATATTGGCAAAAATGTCGGAAGGGATTTGTTAATTGATGCCGTCTTTCTTCCCCTTTTAATCGCATAAGCTTATCTAAATCTTGGTTTAATGCCCTGATAACCAAACCTTTGGCACTTCTTCACTTTTTCTCGGGCACGTGCCCCAACCTGAACAGATCACGGTCAAACTCAAACTTTCCCTGTTCACCACCAGGTAGGTCTGGAGATATGGGAAATAGGAGCGTTGCTGGGGGACTCTTTGTCAGAGCACATTATTCCACTCTGAGGATCCCATCAGGCGAGTCATGACATGTTCAGATAGAGATCGCCTCCCATCTGAGCTTGCCGGATACAGAGGTTTGATTCGACAAGGAGTTTCACTGTATTATCGGTTTGCATTAAATTTACTTCCCTGGAGGTTTAATTCAAGTATACACAATATCAGTGTGTGATAAGTATTGAATCCCTCAATACTGCTCTATGTAAATGCTTGTTTTATTCAATTGTTTTATTGAGAAAAACTGAGCATTGTGGTTTAGACTTGTTTCAAGGGCCAGACTCTTTGAATTCAACATAATAGCTACTTTATCTCTGTTCAGAGCAACACAATTATGTCCAATCCCCCTCCATTTTGAATCTTCACATCCCTGAGTGATGATTCCTATACAAACGCAAATATGACATCTACCATCCACCGTCCACCCTCCAGAGCCAACAGAAGAGAGTCATTTTCATGCATCTGGCACTGATGTTCATGACCCCTCCAAGGCCTTCGGTGTCTCTGCGGCTGGCTGAGAGGATATCTCTCAGAGAGGGGACAGTCACAAGCATTAGCTGTTCCATGATTAGCTAGGAGAGGGAAGGTTATGGCAGTCCTGTCCCTGTCCCCCTGGCAAGGTATAATAACCCTGACCTTGTTGACAGTGTTGTGTGAACCCCCAGAGGTGAGGACTGCCCAGAAAGCTGCCCGACTGGAAATCTGATCCACCTGGCACCTAAATTTACCATCAACGTGTATGTGTGTGTGTATATATATATATATATATATATATATATATATATATATATATATATATATATATATATATATATATATATACATACACACACAGTGGGGAGAACAAGTGTTTGATGCACTGCCGATTTTGCAGGTTTTCCTACTTACAAAGCATGGAAAGATCTTAAATTTTTTATCATAGGTACACTTCAACTGTGAGAGACGGAATCTAAAACAAAAATCCAGAAAATCACATTGTATGATTTTTAAGTAATTAATTTGCATTTTATTGCATGACATAAGTATTTGATCACCTACCAACCAGTAAGAATTCCGTCTCTCACAGACCTGTTAGTTTTTCTTTAAGAAGCCCTCCTGTTCTCCACTCATTACCTGTATTAACTGCACCTGTTTGAACTCGTTACCTGTATAAAAGACACCTGTCCACACACTCAATCAAACAGACTCCAACCTCTCCACAATGGCCAAGACCAGAGAGCTGTGTAAGGACATCAGGGATAAAATTGTAGACCTGCACAAGGCTGGGATGGGCTACAGGACAATAGGCAAGCAGCTTGGTGAGAAGGCAACAACTGTTGGCGCAATTATTAGAAAATGGAAGAAGTTCAAGATGACGGTCAATCACCCTCGGTCTGGGGCTCCATGCAAGATCTCACCTCGTGGGGCATCAATGATCATGAGGAAAGTGAGGGATCAGCCCAGAACTACACGGCAGGACCTGGTCAATGACCTGAAGAGAGCTGGGACCACAGTCTCAAAGAAAACCATTAGTAACACACTACGCCGTCATGGATTAAAATCCTGCAGCGCACGCAAGGTCCCCCTGCTCAAGCCAGCCCATGTCGAGGCCCGTCTGAAGTTTGCCAATGACCATCTGGATGATCCAGAGAAGGAATGGGAGAAGGTCATGTGGTCTGATGAGACAAAAATAGAGCTTTTTGGTCTAAACTCCACTCGCCCTGTTTGGAGGAAGAAGAAGGATGAGTACAACCCCAAGAACACCATCCCAACCGTGAAGCATGGAGGTGGAAACATCATTCTTTGGGGATGCTTTTCTGCAAAGGGGACAGGACGACTGCACCGTATTGAGGGGAGGATGGATGGGGCCATGTATCGCGAGATCTTGGCCAACAACCTCCTTCCCTCAGTAAGAGCATTGAAGATGGGTCGTGCCTGGGTCTTCCTGCATGACAACGACCCGAAACACACAGCCAGGGTAACTAAGGAGTGGCTCCGTAAGAAGCATCTCAATGTCCTGGAGTGGCCTAGCCAGTCTCCAGACATGAACCCAATAGAAAATCTTTGGAGGGAGCTGAAAGTCCGTATTGCCCAGCGACAGCCCCGAAACCTGAAGGATCTGGAGAAGGTCTGTATGGAGGAGTGGGCCAAAATCCCTGCTGCAGTGTGTGCAAACCTGGTCAAGAACTACAGGAAACGTATGATCTCTGTAATTGCAAACAAAGGTTTCTCTACCAAATATTAAGTTCTGCTTTTCTGATGTATCAAATACTTATGTCATGCAATAAAATGCAAATTAATTACTTAATGTGATTTTCTGGATTTTTGTTTTAGATTCCGTCTCTCACAGTTGAAGTGTACCTATGATAAAAATTACAGACCTCTACATGCTTTGTAAGTAGGAAAACCTGCAAAATCGGCAGTGTATCAAATACTTGTTCTCCCCACTGTATATGTATATATATGTGTGATGAGAAAGAGAGTGAGAGAGAAAAAGAGAATGAAAGAGAGAGAGATTGAGGGCAACCGAGTGTGTATGTTTACATGCTCCCCCCCCCCCCCCCCAACCATGTTTCAATTGTCTCAAGGCTTAAAAATCCACTGATTGAAGTGGATTTAACAAGTGACATCAATAGGGGTTCATAGCTTTCACCTGGATTCACCTGGTCAGTCTATGTGATGGAAAGAGCAGGTGTTCTTAATGTTTTCTAATTGTAGTGTATTTAAGGTTTAAAAAAGGCTTCTAAAGTTTGTAATTTCAACTTTAAAACGTCAGACTTGATTTGCCCTAACGAAAAATGTATCAACCCCCACAAAAATGCCCATTAATTATAATTCACATAATAATTCCCATTTCCTGTTGCTGCAGGATTATTTTCCTGCTGTGAGAAACAGGGTCATATTAAGATAGCAGATCTGTAGCGCTCAAGGTGATGGTTTGGGGTGGCGGTAGGGTCAGAGCAGGTAATTACAGATAGTACAAAGTAGAGGTTGTCCTGTCTTGTCCTGGCAATTATTTTCCTGTACTGTCCCGATACTGCAAAAGTTCTATAACCCCGACATCTTTCCTGTCCTGTCCTGATAAAAATAACTCCCGTCCCTTGTTCATTTTAAAGTGCAGAAATCTGAAATAACTTCTTCCGTCAGCTGCTCGTCTGTCTGTCCCCGCTTCATGCACTCTGCTGCGTTGAGTTTCTATAGCAACGACCCCATTTTGGGCTGCATGCTCACATTAGCTAGCTACTTTTCGTTGCCTGCCCAGCTGATAAAGACCTTTCATCACTTGTTTTTATAGTAAATGAATACTGAAGAACATGTATTTCTGTTGGGAGGAGGGGCAGGGCGAAAAAACATTCAAAACGATATGTCCTTCTGAAACTGCTTATAACGCAAAAAGAAATGTGGACATTTTCTTCCTGTCCCGTCCTGTCGTGAACTTGACTCTCAAATTTCCCTCCCATTCCTGCAAAAAATCCCGCGGGACCTGCAAGACACACAGGAGTCCTGTTCCATTGTCAACCTCTAGTACAAAGCGTATTCAGCCTTCCTCTTCTGTCCTCTTTATGGCCTACAGCCTTAAGGCCTGTTGTCACCCTCATGGCCATGTCACATTCCCTGACCTCTGACCCCTAGCGCTGCCCCCAGTCCAGGCAGCTGTTGGCTCATAAACCCCCCTCTATTCCTGTGTAATAGACCACGTATTGACACCTACATCATCCCCCTGAAATCCTGCTTCAAACAAATACCATTAAGGGGATGTCTTAACATCTAACATCTTAAACAGGGTGATTGTGGGTATTGGTGCAGTGTTTGGTGATCAACTGTATGGGATTTTATCGATATACACACTGTATATAGACTTTCTTTTTTTCCTATTGTGTTATTGACTGTACGCTTCTTTATTCCATGTGTAACTGTGTTATTGTTTCTGTCGCACTGCTTTGCTTTATCTTGGCCAGGACGCAGTTGTAAATGAGAACTTGTTCTCAACAAGCTTACCTGGTTAAATAAAGGTGAAATAAATAAAAAAATATATATATTTTTTAATCCTGTCTAGAAATAAAACCAAAGCATCTTGGATTGTCATGCTCTGATAACATTGGGAATCTTGGCCATGCTATGATATCTCCTTTTGCACTCATTGTTGATCGATAACAGCTTTCAGAGGAATGCGTCAGCAAGCGTTGTATATTTGCGGATTTGAGGTGTTGCTGTATTGGCACTTTTCTGCTACGTTGTAGTATGACAATAAGGCAATCTGAAACAGGTAGGACAAAGCTTTTACAATTGGACTTGCAATTTCTTCCAGTCGTCAAGGAAGAACTATGGATCGAAACATCTCGTCATCCGAGCCAGAAAACAGGTGGAGCTCAACAGTGGGTTTTCAAGGAACATGGACATGGCCTCACGGACACGGGTATGTGTGAGAGGGTGTGTGAGAGGGTGTGTGAGAGGGTGTGTGAGAAGGCGAGAAAGCCTGAGGGGAGTCTCCAAGTCTGGACTGAACTGTTTGGTTAATCCCATTGTGGTTAACAAAAAACACACTATATACAGCATTTAACAATATACACGTGCATCTAGAGACTAAACTAACCATTTTAAGACCCTGAAAAAACAGTTAACAAAATGCACATGCCTCTGACACACACAGTTGTGTTTGCCACATAGTGTAACTGCCATAGTGTAACCTCTGAGTGTGTACGTATGTGTATATGTGCATCTCTGTGTTTGCACCAGTCCCATACTGTTAGTAGTGTGTTATAGTGGTACAGTATGTCTGTGTGTGTGTGTGTGTGTGTGTGTGTGTGTGTGTGTGTGTGTGTGTGTGTGTGTGTGTGTGTGTGTGTGTGTGTGTGTGTGTGTGTGTGTGTGTGTGTGAAGGGGTTGGGGGGCTAAATCTGTGCAAAAACGTCTAATCCCTGGATTGCTGAAGCCTCGGAAATCCTGGAAATAGATTAAGAGCTGGCCAGCCTGCTTAAATAATGGCACTACCCATTTGGCTCCGAAGTCATGAAGCAGCACTTGTGTAATGTGCAAAGCCACCAGTTCTTGTAATTATCATTTCCCGTTTGGAAAATGATTCAATCAACACTGATCCGAGACGTCCCGCGCATACTGACAACCGTCGTTGGAATGCCAAGGGCCCGGCCCGGCGGAGACACGGTGAAGGGATTAGCTGTGATGCTACCGGCGTCAGGACGCTAATCAAATGAGCTTTGACACGATATTGACGGGAGAAACTCTCAGCGATTCACTCAAACGGCGAGCCATTGACCAGTCTGAAGGCTCTCTCCTCATCGACAACGTTTTAAAAAGTCTTGCCGTCAGATAAAAAAGTTGTGTTGTTTTCCTCACCCAAGTTGATCAGTTTTTTTTTCACATCAGCAAACTTAGCTATAGACCTCGGTTTCCCCATTTAGCTGTCTCCGACTGCTGTCTGTGTGATATCTTGCTGGACTGAACAAGCAACTAAACGCTGAGAGAAATAAGTAATCTGTATTTGCAATGGATTTCATCGTCTTTTCCCCCCTGCTGAATGTGTCTGTATTAGACCGTGTTTTGCTCTGCATTGAAAGCGGTTGGTGCTGCTTGGAGCCAGTGGGTGTTGGGATAAGGACACAGTTTGACTGCCTGCTATTGTATATGGAACAACATCTGCTTTGACTATCTGTGTTTGCGTGGATAATGTGAAATACATCAATCCAGAGATAAAGTAGGGATATGGGGTAAACATTGAAACTTGTAAAGGAGAGATTGATCATCAACAGTGAACAGATGCTACTGCAAGCTACTGTATAGAAATGCACAGTATTGTATACCGATGGTAGTGTTTGTGTGAGTATTTCTGCGAATAAGAGAAGTACAAAAACAGCCTAATCACTTGCCTACAGATTTATTGTCATCTATTGACAGAGGGAATGCTCGAGTGGACAACCCCATCACTGTAATTGACATATCACAATGACAAATATTTGCACGCCCCTCCATCAATGGGAATAAGAAACCAAAAAGGGGGGTTGGGTTGGAAGACTTCGAGAGGAGGGAGATCACCTCAACCTAATGAAAATAATGGCCTCCTTTTTCCGCCTCCCCCTTTCTCGCCACCAAAATGAGGCTAATGTGCTATGAAAGGTATCGCAGATTTCTCACCTTCTGGAGCCTTGAGAGAGCGCGGACCAGCTGTCCTTATCACAGCACGGGTGTTGCTGTCTATCCCCAGCCAGAGAAAGTGATGGGCAGGCGGGCGGAATGAGAGAAAGAGAGGGCCGGCCAGCTGGATGCCTGCTTCAAAATCCAAAAAGCTCCTTAGACGGGGTGGTCTCTTGGGGGAGGGAGGTGGGTGTGATGAGAGGAGGGTGGGTGATGGGAGGGGCAAAGAAAATGTGCAGCTATAGCCAGGTTCTCTGTCCACTGAGCAGTGGAGTGTATGATAGTCCAGTAAGACCACAAACACACACCCACACCCACACACACACACACACACACACAGACACACACACACACACACACACACACACACACACACACACACACACACACACACACACACACACACACACACACACACACACACATGCCATGGTTGCTCCCGAGGGGTCAGTTCAAGCCAGGATTGCAGAATGCAGCAGCCTAAGCATCCCAGAGATAGCATTAAATCTCCCAATATCATGGATCACAACACCTCAACACCCCTTTGAAGTCTTTCAAACATCTAATTTCATTTATAGACCTGTTGGGAAAAGACTGGGCTTTTTTCTTCCCTTCTCCCCCTACACCAAACACACCAATCTTGTGCCGGTGCCATGATGCTAGGGTGGTATATTGCTCTAGGGCATCACTTTCCATAGACTTCCTTGATATTGCCATTCTCCACTGTATAATGAGAGCTCTATCACAACGGAGAGATTTCAATTGCAAACCTGGAATATTGCTATCCAGAGAGCTCACCGATGGCACAAGTTGGTGGCTACTGTCTGAGTAGCCTATTCATTTCAGAGTAACAACATCTATACTGTTCTTTATTATTGCTCCTCTGTCAATGTATTCCATACCTGAGACCATGGAGTTCCTGCTGCGTACCATATTGTGCCTGCCTTCGGAAATAAGACAAAGTGACTGAATTATGATCTGCAATTATTTCTCAAAGGGGCATTGTGAGGGGCATACATAGCTAGATAGAAATTCTACCCAGCAACAGCATGACTTGTCACTGTATGTGTTTATGAGAGAGGGGAGGGGGTGACGACCTTGTTTGTCGACCACACAACCATGACCCCCAGCCGAGTGCCGACATAGTCACCCTGTCAACAGGAAGTCATCGTCCCCCTGCCCACACGAGAGCAAGTGAGCTAGACAACGGGCCAGCGGATGAGGTGATCAGTACAGCCAATCACCACCTGAGTGCCAAAGACTTTGACTACAATCAACATGAGTGAAGAATGTGAGGATACAGTAACTGAATGAGATAGCAGCCAAAGGAGGAGGAACAAAGGGGCATTGAGGTAGAAATGCAGGGTTAAGTTTGATGACCGTTTCACTTGCCTTTTGTATGAAACCTTCCTTAAGTAGGATTACCACGCGTGGCAAGTTATGGATCTGTTTAAACCAATAGAGGCTCTACTTGGTCCATATGGGAGAGTGTTCATTGGGGTAAATCTGTAAATGATTGACAGTGCATGGTAATCCCGCCCACCGTGCGGTTCGGGGAGCCTCATTTTACCCCTCACCATTTTTTTTCTTGGTGATCATTTAGGTCTCATTTTTAACTCGACATAATTTTAAAACGAGAGACAGAGAGAGAGAGAGAGAGAGTCACAGAAAACCTATCCCAATACTTGAAGTCCTATAAAATAAATTGTGTGTAATCATCCTATTCTATTCTAAGCTTCAGTGCCAGAAATACAGAACTAATAAGCCTTGGCAATTATTCCTCAAAACAACAACAACAACAAACATCCCAATGAACTTACGGTTTTAAGTCTACCACAAAAAGTTGACAAAAGCAAACTCTTTAAAGAGGGAGGAACTGATGCCAATATTCCCCCAATATATGCTATTCAGGTTTCCTTTCATCACTCTGCAAGCTAATGAAAGCTGAGGTGGCCATTTTGCTGGGCAGCTAATTGTGCTAGGGATAGCAACAAGCTTTGCCAATGCATGTGTTCCACATAATGACTCGCTGTGCCTCTATTGCCACCCCTGCTACGAGCGCTAGCAGTCATGTGTGGTGTGCTGAAAAGCTGCATAGCTGAGCAGCCGAGTTGAAAGCCAATGGTGTGACCCTTGACAACGTGAGCGCTAGCCTCTTAGCATTAGCTATGTGGTGCTTGGGTCATGGGGCTGCCTGCCTGAATTCCATCCCCAGAGTGTGGTATCTTTAAAAGGGAGCAGCGGCAGTGGCTTGCTTTTTATATTTCACTGATTACACTGGCTATTTTGATTCTTCGGGTGCCCGAGCCAGGCATCCTGCTGCTCGCTCCAATCACACACATATGCTCCGACATAAGAGGCCATTTTGAAGGAAGCTTCAATCTGGGAAGGTATCAAGAGAGGCGGCCATTGTCTTGATGATGGGCTGTAATAACAGTGAAAAGCCAATTGGAGTGCTTTTTGTGGCTGGTTGTTTTTCTGTCCTTTTCTTGTCTTGCCGCATTGTTGTTTTAAGGAAGTCTCCATCTATAGGGGCACTCGGAGCAATGCTCTCAGATGTGTGATGCACGGTGAATCTCTGAACTTGATAACATTGCCTCTCTGCAGTGCAGTGGCGCGCCAGGTCCAGAATCCCAACCAAGAGTGCCAAGGCCCTTAAGTGGCTTTGCGATATAAGAATTGATAGCGCTAAGCCCCTAATAGCTATTTCTCTGTAATCTTTCCTATGAAAGGCTAAACTATGGGCTGGCTATTGATTTGTTTGAGAAAAAAAAAGAGAGGGTGAGAAAAGTACTCCATCAGATTGAAGCATCTTGAAGTGTGTCGAAGCTCTTTATTGGAAGAGGGAGATAAGCCACAAGATTGAGCCGTTTTATCAGAGAAATATCTGGAAATGTTTGGGCGCGTAGGCAGAAAAACAAACGAACTGAGGGAAAAAAACATAAAGTGATCAAAAAACGGACGGCCAACAATAATGGCTTGGTCTTTGGCTTTTTTGTTGTCGCTATCTCGGCCCACTCACAGCTCGTGAATTCGGAGGTCGCCGGTTCAAAGGCTTTCGCTGTGACTCGGACCGTTCGGACTGCGTTGGAGATCGCCCCTGGTCAGGTGCTCCCATGACAACAGCGGCCATTGTAGTGGAAGGGCCCATAGAAAGCCATTGAGGAGGCTGGGAAGAGAATGTGCCATTTGGCAGTGCAATAGCAGCCACTAATGTGCCTGTGCCGTTGGCCTGGGTGCAGTGGCATTATCAAGAGCCCATTGCTATTCTGTTCAACAGATCAGCTGTCCCCTGAAGGCAGGAGGTCCATCTTATTTCCAGCCTTAGCTGTGTTGCGTTCGTTCACTCAGCTTAACCTACACTGGTTCTACAAAGAAAACAGCCGGGTTGTCTGCCTGATCAGTGTGTTCACACTTCACTTAAAAGCAGTAACACCATCATTAAGACAAGAGTATGTATGGAACGTGACAAAGACTAAACACGAGGGGGGGGGGGGGTTGTCGACCCCTCTGTCCGGCTTTCAACTTACCCTTGAAAGTTGTAATAGTGGAAATGTACAAGGTGCAATTTCGAAATTTGGTCGTGCATCATCAGTTTTCTTCGTCGTGTCAGTCATTGCATACCTTAGAGAGCTAGTTATAACTTGTCCAGATCAATTAGCCCATGTCAGCTAACGTTTTTTGCTAGGTTTCTTTAGCCCATAGATTTTGTTGTAATGTTTGAGTCACTCAAAAATCACATGAATAGACATTAGACGTGGCAATATGTATAGAATTGCAGGTGATAAGCTTTAAACCCGCAAAAGTTTCTCTCCGCCAACAAGAGGGGTGTGAACAGTTTGTGTCATGAACAGTGCTTATGCCCATAGAAATATACGTGGCGGGCACAGGGGTGCGGGTTGTTCCCCAATGATGGAAGGGGGGCCTGAGTGAAAAAGTTTGGGAACCTCTGAACAGGGGTGGGCTGGTGTGGGTGGAGGCTTTTGCTCCATCCCAGCAGTGACACAACTGGTTCTACTAACTAATCTACAACTAATTATCTTTGATTCTACCAATCAATTAGTCATCTTGTGTGTTATTGCTTGGCTGGAAACAAAAGCCTGCACTGCACTCACACCGGCCTGCGCACCCCTATCCCACTACTTGAGTCAATAGTCAGACCATGCATGCTACCATCTGACCTGCAAACAGTAGGTTGAGCCTCAGACGTCCCTCATTTGGTAAGGCTTTACTTTACTGACCTGTTCTACTAAACTAGAATTGACTAAGAAATCATGTTGATTAACAATACTAACTCGTGGCCTGCTAACCTGGAAGAATACAACACAACTGGAAAATGGTACAAAGCTATACTTGGTAAATTAGGATCTGTGATGTGATTAATGTGATTTCTAAGTTAATATCAGTGAATAAAGGATTGTACAATACGGTCTAACTAAGGGTTTAACTAGAAGTCCAAGTGTCAATGATTTGAGTTGTGCAGTCATGTTTATGTGTAAAGCGAGGGTGTGCGTCTCTCCTGGTAAAAGTCCACGAGAGAAAATTCTCAGACTGGGTTATAGTTCGAGCCGATATTCACGTAATAATAAGGAATTCCCCCCGACCATGCCCACAAATTGGGGAAAACACAAATTCTTTCCCATTGATCCCCAGTGTAAAAGAGCCAACTTTTTTTATAGATTTTTTTTTATACAGAAATAACAAAACATGCCAAAAAGCTGCTGTGTTTTTCAATGTGTTGTCAAAAATCCCAACCTAATGTTCGCAATGCTCCCACGTAGGGAAATAGAGCCTGTGAGAAGCGCCCTGTTACTTCAAGCTATTCGGTGTGGGAGAGGGGTAAATGTGGGGACCCGGTGTCAAAGTAGGCTACACGTAGTTATGTGTGGATGTCACAGGATCCAACGAAAGTGGCGCCCCTCCTCGGTCGGGTGGCGCTCGGCGGTCGTCGTCGCCGGCCTATTAGCTGCCACCGATCGTTGTTTCAGTTTCGTTTAGTTTTGTCTGTCTGTTCCGCACCTGTTTTATGTATGTCATTAGTGGGGACTTATTTAATGTGTGTTTTCAGTTGGGGATTTTGTGCGGGATTGTTGATTGTCCATTCAGGACGGTGGTCCGTGTTTTATTACGGGTTTTTCCTGACAGTTTAAGGAAGAGAGGATTTACCGGGCTGCGCCCCGTGCCTTTTTGTGCCGCTTATATATATTGTTTGTTCGCAATATTGGGAATGTGTTTTTCCCAGGCAGTCTGTCTGTAGCGCCCTGTGCCTCGCGTTTTTGTTTTGTGTGTCAAATTATTAAAAGGACACTCAACTCCAGCACCTGTCTCCTGCATCTGATTCCGCCTTACACCAGTCCAAGTCAACTGTGACAGAATCCCGCACCTTCAACATATGGAGTCAGCAGGAGCAGAAGCGCCATCCATGGCTGAGCAGGTCTCCCAACATGCCGGCCTCCTCCACCGCCTAGGCTCGGCCATGGATCAGGTGTTGGCCCGGTTGGAGAGCTGGGAGAGAGGTGCCTCCCCAGCCAGACCAGCTCCGGTCCCTCACCCTACGCACCTATCCACACCCACTGAAGCGGGTGCCGGCGGGATCCGGATTTCACCGCCCAGGGAGTTCGATGGAACGGCCGCTGGGTGCAAGGGGTTCTTGCTCCAACTGGAACTGTACCTGGCGACCGTCCGCCCCCCTCCCTCCGACGAAGAGAGGGTGAGCGTCCTCGTCTCGTGTCTCACGGGTCGAGCCCTGGAATGGGCCAATGCGGTCTGGGAAGGTCCAGACTCGGCCCGGGGTGACTACCCGGAGTTCACCCGCCGCTTCCGGGCGGTTTTCGATCATCCCCCGGAGGGCAGGGCGGCGGGTGAGCTACTATTCCATTTGAGACAGGAGACGAGGACCGCTCAGGACTTCGCATTGGAATTCCGGACTCTCGCCGCTGGATTGGGGTGGAACGAGCGGGCCCTGATAGACCACTATAGGTGTAGCCTTCGCGAGGACGTCCGCCGGGAGCTGGCATGTAGGGACAACACCTCCACTCTGGACCAACTGGTGGATTTGTCCATTAGATTGGACAACCTGCTGGCTGCCCGGGGACGTTCCAGTCGGGGCCTGTTCGTTCCGCCTACCAGTCCTCCCGCTCCACAGCCCATGGAGATAGGGGGGGCTGCACCGAGGAGGACCGGAGGGAGGGGTCTCTCTTGCACCCGATGTGGACACAGAGGACACACTGTGGACCGGTGCTGGAGAGGTCCCTCCGGGAGTTCGGAGGGCAGGCAGAGCACCGCTTCGGCCCCCCAGGTGAGTCCGCACCAGCCACACCCAGAGCCCCCTGTCGATCACTTGTACACCTCCGTTTGTTTTCCAAATTTTTCCCCTCACTTCCAGTATAAGGCGCTAGTCGATTCAGGTGCAGCTGGGAGTTTTATGGACCATGGGTTAGCGAAGAGGTTAGGGATCCCCCTGGTTCAGCTGGACCACCCCTTCCCCGTGCACGCCCTAGATAGTCGACCGCTAGGGTCAGGCCAAGTAGGGGAGGTCACAGTGCCACTGGTTATGCAGACGTGGGGGGGTCATGTGGAGCGTCTCAGCTTGTTCATCATTGACTCCACAGCGTTCCCAGTGGTACTGGGAATCCCCTGGCTAGCCACACACAACCCCCAGATTTCGTGGAGACAGAGGGCTCTTACGGGGTGGTCGAGGGAGTGCTCAGGTAGGTGCATAGGAGTTTCCATCGGTGCGACTACGGTGGAGAGTCTAGACCAAGTCTCCACCGTGCACATTCCCTCAGAGTATGCCGATTTGGCTATCGCCTTCAGTAAGACGAAGGCGACTCAATTACCCCCCCATCGACAGGGAGATTGTGCGATAAACCTCCAGGCTGACGCGGTTCTTCCTAGGAGTCACGTGTATCCTCTGTCTCAGGAGGAGACAGTGGCTATGGATACATACGTCACTGAGTCCTTGAGACAGGGATACATTCGGCCCTCTAAATCCCCCGTCTCCTCGAGCTTCTTTTTCGTGAAGAAGAAGGAGGGAGGTCTGCGCCCGTGCATTGACTATAGAGGTCTAAATGCTATCACAGTGGGTTTCAGTTACCCGCTACCTCTCATTGCTACAGCAGTGGAGTCATTTCACGGGGCGCGCTTCTTCACGAAATTGGATCTCAGGAGTGCGTATAACTTGGTGCGTATCCGAGAGGGAGACGAGTGGAAAACCGCATTTAGTACCACATCTGGCCATTATGAGTACCTCGTCATGCCGTATGGGTTAAAGAATGCTCCCGCCGTCTTCCAATCCTTTGTGGACGAGGTCCTTAGGGACATGCTCGGGCAGGGTGTGGTGGTGTACATTGATGACATCCTGATCTGCTCCGCCACACGCGCCGAGCATGTGTCCCTGGTGCGTAGAGTGCTTGGGCGGCTGCTGGAGCATAACCTATACGTCAAGGCTGAGAAATGTGAGTTCTTCAAAAGAGCCGTCTCATTTCTAGGATATCGCATTTCCACCTCGGGGGTGGAGGTGGAGTGTGACCGCGTGACGGCTGTGCGTAATTGGCCAACCCCAGCCACTGTGAAGGAGGTGCAGCGGTTCTTGGGGTTCGCTAATTATTATCGGAGGTTTATCCGGGGTTTTGGCCAGGTAGCAGCTCCCATTACCTCACTGATGAAGGGGGGGCCGGTGCGGCTACGATGGTCAGCAGAGGCGGACAGAGCCTTTCATCGTCTGAAGGTTCTGTTTACCAATGCACCTGTCCTAGCGCATCCGGACCCCTCTTTGCCATTCATAGTGGAGGTGGACGCGTCCGAGGCTGGGGTAGGAGCTGTGCTGTCGCAGCGTTCGGGCGTTCCTCCGAAGCTCCGCCCATGCGCGTTCTTTTCTAAGAAGCTGAGCCCGGCGGAGCGCAATTATGATGTGGGGGACCGGGAGCTGTTAGCCGTGGTCAGGGCTTTGACGGTGTGGAGACATTGGCTTGAGGGGGCACGTCACCCTTTTCTCATCTGGACCGACCACCGTAACCTGGAGTATATTCGGGCAGCGAGGAGGCTTAATCCCCGTCAGGCGAGGTGGGCCATGTTTTTCACGAGGTTTAACTTCACTCTCTCGTACATTCCAGGTTCCCGGAACCGGAAGGCTGACGCACTGTCGCGTCTCTACGACACCGAGGAGCGGACCATTGATCCTACTCCCATACTTCCCGCCTCCTGTCTGGTGGCACCGGTGGTAGGGGAGGTGGATGCGGACATCGAGCGGGCGGTTCGGTCAGAACCTACTCCGTCGCAGTGTCCCGTGGGCCTGAAATACGTTCCGCTTGGTGTTCGCGATCGCCTGATCCGATGGTCCCATACTCTACCCTCCTCGGGTCATCCTGGGGTGGAACGGACAGTGCGGGGCCTGAAGGGGAGGTACTGGTGGCCCACCTTGGCTGAGGATGTCCGGCGTTATGTCTCGTCCTGTTCAGTATGCGCTCAGTGTAAGGCTCCTAGGCACCTACCTCGAGGGAAATTACAGCCCCTCCCTGTCCCACAGCGGCCCTGGACTCACCTCTCGGTGGATTTCCTTACGGATCTCCTGCCGTCTCAGGGGAACACGGCGATCCTGGTAGTTGTGGACAGGTTCTCTAAGTCCTGCCGTCTGCTCCCTTTGCCCGGTCTTCCTACGGCCCTGCAGACCGCGGAGGCCCTGTTCACTCACGTCTTCCGGCACTATGGGGTGCCCGAGGACATCGTATCTGATCGAGGTCCCCAGTTTACGTCCAGGGTATGGAAATCGTTTATGGAGAGGCTGGGGGTCTCGGTCAGCCTGACCTCGGGGTTCCACCCCGAGAGTAATGGGCAGGTAGAGCGCATCAACCAGGATGTGGGCAGGTTCCTGCGGTCATATTGCCAGGACCGGCCAGGGGAGTGGGCGCAGTTCGTGCCATGGGCCGAGATGGCCCAGAACTCTCAGCGCCACTCCTCCACTAATCTGTCACCCTTCCAGGTGGTGCTGGGGTATCAGCCGGTCCTGGTGCCATGGCAACAGAGCCAGACGGAGGCTCCTGCGGTGGAGGCATGGGTCAAGCGCTCTCAGGAGACCTGGAACGCGGTCCAGGAATGTTTAAGGAGGGCGAGCGAACGACACAAGGAGAGCGCTGACCGCCACCGCAGTGACGCCCCCGTGTTTAACCCGGGGGATAGAGTCTGGCTCTCGACCCGGAACCTGCCTCTCCGCCTGCCCTGCCGGAAGCTGGGTCCGCGGTTTGTGGGGCCGTTTAAAGTCCTGAGGAGGATAAACGAGGTGTGTTACAGGTTACAACTTCCTTCGTATTACCGTATTAACCCCTCGTTTCATGTGTCTCTCCTCAGGCCGGTGGTAGCTGGTCCGCTGCAGGACAGTGAGGTGCTGGAGGCCCCCCCGCCCCCCCTGGACATCGGGGGGAGCCCGGCGTACACAGTCCGAGCCATCCTGGACTCCCGACGTCGGGTAGGGGGCCTGCAGTACCTCGTGGACTGGGAGGGGTACGGTCCGGAGGAGAGGTGCTGGGTTCCGGCGGCGGACGTTCTGGACCCCCCTATGCTGTTGGACTTCCACCGTCGCCGACCGGATCGGCCGGCGCCTCGCCCTCCGGGCCGTCCCCGAGGCCGGCGTCGGCGCGCGGGAGGGGTACTGTCACAGGATCCAACGAAAGTGGCGCCCCTCCTCGGTCGGGCGGCGCTCGGCGGTCGTCGTCGCCGGCCTATTAGCTGCCACCGATCGTTGTTTCAGTTTCGTTTAGTTTTGTCTGTCTGTTCCGCACCTGTTTTATGTATGTCATTAGTGGGGACTTATTTAATGTGTGTTTTCAGTTGGGGATTTTGTGCGGGATTGTTGATTGTCCATTCAGGACGGTGGTCCGTGTTTTATTACGGGTTTTTCCTGACAGTTTAAGGAAGAGAGGATTTACCGGGCTGCGCCCCGTGCCTTTTTGTGCCGCTTATATATATTGTTTGTTCGCAATATTGGGAATGTGTTTTTCCCAGGCAGTCTGTCTGTAGCGCCCTGTGCCTCGCGTTTTTGTTTTGTGTGTCAAATTATTAAAAGGACACTCAACTCCAGCACCTGTCTCCTGCATCTGATTCCGCCTTACACCAGTCCAAGTCAACTGTGACAGTGGAAAACCTTTTATCACAGGTAAAACATTTAACTTGTTTAGTATAGTCTGTTTTTATCACCCCTCACTAGTCTGTGTTTTTGGTCTTGGCTAGCTTAATGTTCCGGTCGGTAGCGCTCACTCGTGTGGCTGCTAGCACCATCATGAAAAGGGGCATTAAGGAAGCCCTACAATACTGTATTACGTTTTTCGAAGTAGTGAGAACACTCAGGAGCAGGCAATGTTGAAAAGTAATCGTTAGACATGTTGTACTTTTCTTAAATGTAGTTGTGCAATTGACTAAAACAAGCAGACAACAAGAAAATTGCCTTGAAAAATGTTTTTGCTGTGAGCCAATGGGGTAGCCTAGGTAACCATAGGTTGTTTTCCCCACAGGCGGGCGGGGCCGCGACTTTCTATCTAATACCGACTGGGACTATTGGCTGAACACTGAGTTCGCCTTGGAGCACAGACGTTACAGCAGCTCTAGTATGTACCGTATAACCTCCATAAACAAACACAGACACACAATCTCTCTTACCCACACCCACCCACCCAAACACACACACACATCCCCCACCCCAACCCAACACACACAACAAAAGACAGAAAATCAATAGTGATCATAGGGCCAGCTGTTTTAGTCCCATCCCTCTGTTGTGTATCCGAATGTGAAGTGATTCATAGTAGCTCTGCTCACACTCCAACACCTCATGGAATGAGTGATGAATCCCTCTCTTTCTCTCCCTCTATCCCTCCCCCCCCCCCAGTCTCTCTCCCTCCCTCTCTCTCTCATTCCCAGGGTCTGAAATTATGAGAATGTCCCTTCACAAATTAGCAAACTGATCCGGCCCCCTGGTCATTTGCATGTCCACACAACCGACACATTACTGATGCAATGGGCCTATCACACGAGCCCACCCAAGGGCATCCCCGGGCAAGACGGGCCGATGCAAACTGGGAGGAGATGTCATTAGAGACAAAGACAGGATAATTGGGCAAAAGATACAGTATAGGATATTAACTCCATTTAAAGGCCATGTAGTAGCTATTTCTCAATGCCAGTAACCTAGAGCACCACAAGAAAACATTCCCAAATTACACACTCTTAAATATATTTTTATAATACTGTAATATTGTTCTAAAAGTTGGGTTTGAGGTTCTCTCCAAATCAGCTCTAACTTCAGAAACAATCCCACAACGCCCCTCAGTCACTGTCACACAGTGAGGAAATAAATATCATGCTCACCCGTCATAAAATAATAATAATAACTTGTGGGTTAGTAGTATGGAGCTAGCTAGCAATTGCATTTCTCTTTCTAAATGGCAAAATAAGTGAGATAGATATTGTTGGTGTACTGCCATATGTCAATAATATAGTCAAGTTAATGGTCAAGTTAATGTCACTGGTAATGGCTAGTAAATATCCTGAAGCTAGCTAGCTAAGCAGTGATAGCCGCTAGCTAAAACCAGGAAGAGAAGGAGGGAGAATTCACTTCCTGTTTCATCTGCTGCTGGCTTGATAATGTTTACTCAAATACATTTTCCCACATGTAATTGTTTAAATTAGATTTTTATTCTATAAAGATTGTAATTTTGTCAATATGTTGTAAAAATTTGTAGAACTCTTCACAGCTGTTTTCCCCACTAAAACGTGAAATACAACTTGGTGCGCACCAGCTTGTACAGTAGGCAAAGCTAGGCTCACCGTGTGAGTCGTCAAGATTACGATCTTGCGTTCGGGCCTATCTGGCAGTCTTCGTGGTTTTTACTTTCGGGGAGCTTAAATTGTACAATTGTAAACTGACAAAGAAGTTAGAACCCATGTACAATATATCAGTCAATATACAGCATCAACTACAGTACATACATATCTGATAGAGTTCATTATCTGCTACCTGGACTTTAAGGCATCTCTGTTCATTGCGGCATATTAGAGCCAATGGTTTTGATCTCTTGGAATTGCCTTGACATAGAAAGCAGCCATTGATGTAAATACAAGCCCTGATGTATAGCAATTGTATTGAAAATATCATGATCAGGTTTGTGCTCTCAGGGGCAGGTGTGGGGTAGGGAGGGACATTTCACAACTGAAATAACTGAGTGAACACAATACTCACAACTCTATGCCCGTTAATGAAATGTTATGTTATCCAACGCCTGCATGCGCTATGGGTCAGACAAGCTAGCTCTGACATTTGGCTGTCGTTTGATTTGGTTGTTTTCGACACCACAGCAGCCACACCTGTGGCCACAATGCCTGTGTTTGGGGCCCTGAAGGTGTCATACTGAGTGAGGTGGCGAGGGAGAATCCAGAGGCAAAAAACGGTCCATGTTGCCTGTTTGTAATTGGCAAAACACGGTGAGGCCCTAGGCCATTTGTTCGTTTGAATAATTGATGGCTGAGCGGTCATACAAGCAAACAAGCAACCCACATTAGACCATATTTTATATCGTTTTTTTTTCTCTCAGCTCTGCTCTTAGTATCTCAGTTCTTAGTGCTTTATATGCAATATTAAGATATTATTAATAATGTATTCAGTCAACTTTGAGATTAATATCTAAAAACACAGGCCTGTGTGCTATTAGGCGAGCTAATCAATTATGAGACTTATAGAAGTAAGATTAAATCAGTGAGATAGGCAGTCAAAGTAACGCCTGGCTTGTTAGGGAGGAGAATGTCAGATTTTGTCTTGGCTTTCTTACAGATATTGCCGTTCATTAGTGATAGTTTCATAATTTTCAGTCATATTGATCTCCAGTGGCAACCGTCAATCATAACGCAATCCTTTCTAGCGTAGGCCTATACCCCGATGTAATCGTCAATGTTGTCAAAGTTGCTGCAACCCTCCATTTCATGACTTCACGCTGTGCAATCAAGGGTCTTGATACTGTATGGTGATCTGTGTCTTTTTACGTCTCTCTCTCTATCTCGCTCTCTCTTTACAGGGCCTCTTATCTCAATTAACTTGCTGTTGTTTCGCAATGCTTTCAAATGAGCACAGAGGCGCCCTATCGCCCGGCTTTTCTTTAATTGCTCATGAATAAGTTGCAAGGTTATTATAGTTGTTTTTTATTTCTATTATATTTCAATTATGTTTTTATATTATTTAGTTTTAGTGTCTGGAAATCAGACTTAAACTCGGTTTTCCTCTAGGATTTTGCCTGTGCTTAGCTCCATTCCGTTTCTTTTTATCCTGCAAAACCCCCAATCCTTAACGATTACAAGCATATCCATAACATGGTGCAGCTACCACTATGCTTGAAAATATGGAGAGATGTACGCAACTCTTCAAATGTACGCAACTCTCCATAACCAATGTGCTGTATTGGATTTGCCCCAAACATAACATAACACATAACACACAAGTTAATTGCTTTGCTACTTTGCAGTATTACTTTAGTGCCTTGTTGCAAATAGGATGCAGGTTTCAGAATATTTTTTATTCTGTACAGGCTTCCTTCTTTTCACTCTGTCAATTAGGTTAGTATTGTGGAGTAACTACAATGTTGTTGATCAATCATCAGTTTTCTCCATTGGCCTCATGGTGAATTCCCTGAGCGGTTTCCTTCCTCTCCGACAACTGATTTAGGAAGGATGCCTGTTTCTTTGTCATGACTTCACCATGCTCAAATGGATATTCATTGTCTGCTTTTTAATTGTTTTATCCACCAATAGGTGCCTTTCTTTGCAAAGGCATTGGAAAACCTCCCAGGTCTTTGTGGTTGAATCTGTGTTCGACTGAGGGACCTTACAGATAATTGTATGTGTGGGGTACAGAGATGAGGTAGTCATTCAAAAATCATTATTATTATTATTATGTGACTTGTTATACACATTTTTACTCCTGAACTTATTTAGGCTTGCCATAACAAAGGGGTTGAAAACTCTATGATTCAAGACATTTCAGCTTAACATTTTTTAATTAATTTGTAAACATTACAAAAAAATTGCACTTTGATATTACGTGGTATTGTGTCTATGCCAGTGACAACAAAAACTACATTTAATTAATTTCAAATTCAGGCTGTAAAATAACAAAATGTGGAAAAAGCCAAGGGGTTGGAATAGTTTCTGAAGGCACTGTGTGGGTGGGGAATGGGCAGGGTATATGCTAATAAAATACTGTAGTATTACTATTGTAAAAATATATTGTTTTTGCAGACATTACTGTAGTATTTACTACAGTGTTTTTTCTTTGTGTGCAGATAATACTGTAGTACTACAGTATACATAGGAAACCTTTGTGTGTTTGCTTTAATCTGCAAGGCTGAGATGGCATCAGTATGAGGCGTCAGTGCATCACTCCACTCTGTTTTACATAGGGCGAAGCAGGGGGACAATTTCACATTCAGAGTACATTACTGTATGTTGGCTGTGTCAAGACGGTTTGCAGCATCCGGGTGCCAGTATGTGTGTCTGTGGTGGTGATGATGAGGAGGTAGATGTGTATGTTGTATCTGGCCTGTGATTGCGTGTTTTTTTACTTTAGTTGGCATGTTTATGTATCACTATCAATACATAAGGGAGGGGGAAGCATTATTAGTGTGCAATTAGAGAAGGTGTGTTTTAGTGTCTCTCTATGGTACCTCCTTCGAAACATGCAGGAGTTTGTGTACAGTATACATACCAATGAACAGCGTGGATTTATGCATCAGTAGCATGTGCACGTCAGTATGGGTACGTGCGTGTGTCACTCTTCTGTGTGTGTGCATGAGTCTCGGCAGACACACCTCCCGCTGTCTGGCACGTGGGCCTCCGTCTCGCGTTGTCTCGCCGTGATCTTTGCTGTGCCTCCTGTCGGCTCCTCGGCTCTCTGTTTTGGCCTGCAGCTATCTGTTTTGATTGATTGGGGTTTTGTTTTACACCCAGGCAGGGGAGATAGATAGGGAGAGAGAGATAGAGGCCCATTCACTCAGAGGTTGATTGTTTTCCCTTCACCAACACGGGCAAATAGAAAACAGTCACTCCAAAGCCAAGCCGCCTTTATATCCTTGAATAAGTGAAGGATATTAAAAAGAGAAGGCTCCCTCTGCTACTTTTCTGTCACTCCTTTCTCTCCCTCCCTCTCTATCTCCCCCCCCCTGTCCCTCCTCCCCCATCTCCCTCCCTGCTCACTCTCTCAAGACAGGAGAAATGCCTAGCAGTGATTAGAAGGCGTCTGGGAAGAATGGACGTGCTGTTCCCATAACCTGGCCCCCTGTAGCTGTCAACAGCAGCTTTGGGAGAATTGAATCAGATAAGATGGGGGCTGGGGAGGGGGTGGGAAGGAACCAGAGCCAAGCCAAGTGAGTGAAGTCTGCCACTGCCGTCCACCACCTACCCTCCACTACCCGCCAGCCCAGCTACCCAAGACACATGACTAGCTACTGTAAGTCAAAGTTTGCCCTTCAGCTGAACTTTGGCTTAGTTGTGCTAAAGCACCAGGGGTAGAGGGAGAGAGGGGGAGGCACACACATACCATTCTTTCCTCTGAGAAAGGGAAGGAGAGACGGAGGGCGTGCGAGAGAGAAAGGGGGTAGCCAGAGTAGTCTGGCTGAGTCCAATGGGGAATAGGGGAGAAGTGGTGGCACTAGCGTCATTGTCACCTGCTGCAACCCCCATGCCGATGTGTCTCTGTGTGCGTTAGTGGAGTGACCCTCTGTCACGAGGCTTTGAATGAGTGAGTAACTGGGCTAGAGGGTTTGTCTGCCTGCGCGCGTGGATTTCCATTTGTGCTAAATGAGTATTTGTGTTTGTGTGTGTATCCAGGACAGGCTCCACATGCAGGCACAACGATTGGACATTCTAACTAGCTAAACCTGCTCTGACATCTCCTTTCATGGTGGAACTCCTGCGGTGGAACTCCTGAGTGGGAATATGTACATGTAACCCTGATGCATTCCTTCTTCATTGGTAGTAGCAGCACATATTTTGCTTCGCTAAAAAAGATCAGGGTGAATTCTCAGAATATCAAGGTGACAATTCCCCATACTAGTATACTGTAGTGAAAAGCTTGTAGTGTGTGTGAGGGGAAAGATCTATGGTGTGTGTATGTGTGTGAAGTCTCTCCACACTAACGTGCTGTAGTATCACCTCCCACAGACACAGTTTCTCCATCTCTCTGTCTCACACACAGAGCTGCTCATGCTTACAGACATTAGTTCCACACACACACCCTTCCCATGATTCAGGATGACAGAGGAGAGGAGAGAGAGAAAAGCTATTCTTTCACTCTGTGGGAGTGGGAGGGGTGGGTCGGGACAGGACCCGAGACTGCAGCACCATGAAAGATTAAATGCTCTCACTGACTCTCTCATCTACCCGCAGTTTAAAGAGAGAGAGAAGGAACGAGATATGGGACGAGGAGGTGGGAAAGAACTATATTCCGTCCACATAATAACCCACAGTACATGGATGAATCAATGTTTTCATCCACACCTGCACACATCCCCCCCCCCAACCACACAGGCACATGCAGTTGAAGTCGGAAGTTTACATACACCTTAGCCAAATACATTTAAACTCAGTTTTTCACAATTCCTGACATTTAATCCAAGTAAAAATTCCCTGTCTTAAGTCAGTTAGGATCACCACTTTATTTTAAGAATGTGAAATGTCAGAATAATAGTTGAGAGAATGATTTATTTCAGCTTTTATTTCTTTCATCA
Source organism: Salmo trutta (assembly GCF_901001165.1). Classification (NCBI taxonomy): domain Eukaryota; kingdom Metazoa; phylum Chordata; class Actinopteri; order Salmoniformes; family Salmonidae; genus Salmo; species Salmo trutta. The sequence continues at coordinate 43,944,494 of NC_042961.1, read as the reverse complement.
CATTCCCAGTGGGTTAGAAGTTTACATACACTCAATTAGTATTTCGTAGCATTGCCTTTAAATTGTTTAACTTGGGTCAAACATTTTGGGTAGCCTTCCACAAGCTTCCCACAATAAGTTGGGTGAATTTTGTCCCATTCCTCCTGACAGAGCTGGTGTAACTGAGTCAGGTTTGTAGGCCTCCTTGCTCGCACACACTTTTTCAGTTCTGCCCACAAATTTTCTATAGGATTGAGTCAATACCTTGACTTTGTTGTCCTTAAGCCATTTTGCCAAAACTTTGGAAGTATGCTTGGGGTCATTGTCCATTTGGAAGACCCATTTGCGACCAAGCTTTAACTTCCTGACTGATGTCTTGAGATGTTGCTTCAATATATCCACATAATTTTCCTTTCTCACGATGCAATCTATTTTGTGAAGTGCACCCCTGCAGCAAAGCACCCCCACAACATGATGCTCCCGGTGCGTCACGGTTGGGATGGTGTTCTTCAGCTTGCAAGCCTCCCTCTTTTTCCTCCAAACAAAACGATGGTCATTATGGCCAAACAATTCTATTTTTGTTTCATCAGACCAGAGGGCATTTCTCCAAAAAGTATGATCTTTGTCCCCATGTGCAGTTGCAAACCATAGTCTGGCTTTTTTACGGCGATTTTGGAGCAGTGGGTTCTTCCTTGCTGAGCAGCCTATCAGGTTATGTCGATATAGGTCTCGTTTTACTGTGGATATAGATACTTTTGTACCTGTTTCCTCCAGCATCTTCACAGGGCCCTTTGCTGTTGTTCTGGGATTGATTTGCACTTTTCGCACCAAAGTTCGTTCATCTCTAGGAGACAGAACGCGTCTCCTTCCTGAGCGGTATGATGGCTGCATGGTCCAATGGTGTTTATACTTGCTTACTATTGTTTGTACAGATGAAAGTGGTACCTTCAGGCATTTGGAAATTGCTCCCAAGGATGGACCAGACTTGTGGAGGTCTACAATTTTTTTTCTGATGTCTTGACTGATTTATTTTGATTTTCCCATGATGTCAAGCAAAGAAGCACTGAGTTGGAAGGTAGGCCTTGAAATACATCCACAGGTACACCTCCAACTGACTCAAAAAAGCCATGACATAATTTTCTGGAATTTTCCAAGCTGTTTAAAGGGATAGTCAACTTAGTGTATGTAAACTTCTGACCCACTGGAATTGTGATACAATGAATTATAAGTGAAATAATCTGTCTGTAAACAATTGTTGGAAAAATTACTTGTGTCATGCACAAAGTAGATGTCCTAAACGACTTGCCAAAACTATAGTTTGTAAACAAGAAATTGGTGGAGTGGTTGAAAAACTAGTTTTAATGACTCCAACCTAAGTGTATATAAACTTACGACTTCAACTGTATATCCAGCATGCACACACACATATACATTTTTGCCATTTATCAGACACTCTTATCCAGAGCAACTTACAGTTAGTGCATTCATCTTAAGATAGCTATTGGGCGGGGTTGGATTACTTAAGATAGGTAGGTTTCAGATGTTTTTGGAAGATGGGCAGGGACTCTGTTGTCCTAGCTTCAAGGGGAAGCTGGCTCCGCCATTGGGGTGCCAGGACAGAGAAGAGCTTGGACTGGGGTGAGCGGGAGCTGTCCTCCCATAGGGGTGGGAGGGCCAAGAGACCAGAGGTGGCAGAACGGAGTACTCCGTTTGGGGTGTAGGGTTTGCACAGAGCCTGAAGGTAGGGAGGGGCAGTTCCGTAGGCAAGTACCATGGTCTTGTAGTGGATGCGAGCTTTGACTGGAAGCCAGTGGAGTGTGCAGAGGAGCAGGGGGACATGGGAGAATTTGGGAAGGTTGACCACCAGGTGGGATGCAGCGTTCTGGATAATTTTCAGGGGTTTGATGGCACAAGCGGGAGTCCAGCCAACAGACGGATTAGGATCTGCACCGCTTTCTGTGTGAGGTAGGGTTGTACCCTACGGATGTTGTAGACCATGAACCTTCAGGAGCGAGTTACTGCTTTGATGCTTGCAGAGAACAATATTGTGTTGTCCAGAGTCACACCAAGGTTCTTCGCACTCTGGGAGGAGGACACTGTGGAGTTGTCAACCATGATGGAGAGGTCTTGGAGCAGACTTCCCAGGGAGGAAGAACAATTCCGTCTTGTCGAGGTTGAGCTTGAGGTGGTGGGCCGACATCTAAGCTAAGATATCTGCCAGGCACGCAGAGATGCATGTCACCACCTGGGTGTCAGAAGGGGTGAAGGAGAAAAGTAGTTGAGTGTCATCAGCATAGCAATGATAGGAGAGACCATGTGAGGATATGACGGAGCCCGAGTGACTTGGTGTATAGTGAGAAGAGGAGAGGGCCTAGAACCGAGCCCTGGGGAACACCAGAAGTGAGAGTATGTGGTGCAGATACAGAACCTCTCCATGTCACCTGGTAGGAGCGGCCTGCCAGGTAGGATGCAATCCAAGAGTGGTGCAGAGCCTGAGATGCCCAGCCCTGAAAGGGTGGAGAGGACAATCTGACGGTTCACGGTGTCAAAAAAACTGTGGATAGATCCGGTCTGTAGTTTTTGACATCAGAGGGGTCGAGTCTAGGTTTCTTGAGGAGGGGAGCAACTCGGCCTATTTTGAAGTCAGAGGAGAGGCAGCCAGTGGTCAGGGATAAATTAATGAGGGAAGTGAGAAGGTCTCCAGAGATGGTATGAACAAGGAAGGAGGGGACAGGATTGAGCCAGCAGGTTGTCGGGTGGCCGGACCTCACTAGTCACAGGATTTTATTTGGAGAGAGGGGAGAAAAAGGTCAAGGCATAGGGTAGTTCTGTGTTAGTGGGACTAGAGGATTCAATAGGCTGAGTGAATGAGGAGCGGATGTCGCCAACCTTCTTCAGATTGGTTGACAAAGTCATCCGCAAAGAGGGAGGAAGAGGGGTGGAGGATTAAGATTTTCCTAGGGTTAAAGGCAGAAGCTTGAAAATTAGGGTGATAGAAAGTGGCTTTAGCAGCAGATACAGAGAAAAGAGAAGTTAGAGAGGAGAAAGTGAAAGAGTGATAGGTCCTCAGGAAGTTTAGTTTTCCTCTATTTTCGCTCAGCTGCCCGCAGCCCTGTTCTGTAAGCTTGCAATCAGTCACTCAGCCATGGAGCAGGATGGGAAGGCCGAGCCGGCCGGGAAGAAAGGGGACAGTGTGAGTCATAGGATGCGTAAAGGGCAGATAGTAGGGTAGAAGAGGCAAAATCAGGAAAGAGAAAGATTTAGCAGAAGGGAGAGATGATAGGATAGAAGAGGGGAGAATAGTGGGAGAGAGAGAGCGAAGATTGCGACAACGCATTTCTGTCTGGGTAGGGGCTGAGTGGCTAGGTTTGGAGGAGAGGCAGACAGAAAAGGAAAGAAAGTAGTGATCAGAGACTTGGAGGGGGGGTTGCCGTGAGATTAGTAGGCAAACAGCCTCTAGTAAAGATAAGATCAAGCGTATTGCCTGCCTTGTGAGTGGGAGGGGACTGGGAAAGGTAAAAAGAGGTAAGGAGTGGATAGATAGTGGGAAAGACATTAATCGAAGGCAGAAGTCAGGAGGTTGAAGGTGAGCCATCGTCAGGAAATTAGCTTATCAAGGTGTCATGCAAATTGAGGAACACTCTAAAGGCACCTGGTGGGCGATAGATGACAACAATGTTAAGCTTGAGTGGACAAGTGTCAGTGATATTTTCGAATTCAATTGAGGAGATGGACAGACCTATGCCACAACTGCGATGACCAGATGCTCTTGGACTATGAGAGAAAACGAGGTCAGATGTAGAGAGAGCAGCTGGAGTAACAGTGTTCTCTGGGGTGATCATGTCTCCGTCAGGGCCAAAAAGCCTAGGGACTGAAGAGCAGCATAGGCTGAGATGAACTCGGCATTCATGACCGCAGAGTAGGTAGTTCCAAACGCAGCCGGAGACCAGGAAATCCACATTGGTTGTGCGTGCAGTTTAGACTAAATTAGAATGGTTGCAGCCAAGTGGTGGGGAGTGTCTGTAAAGTCAAAAGGGGGATGAGCGAACTGTAATAGAAAACACACACATAGTGATATCATCTGAAAATAACTAGGTACGATACTAAGTGAGAGAGTGGTGTGGAGCCTTCCTCTCTTTCCTTCCTCAAATAACTCTGCAGAAGCCTCTTGTTTCGGCGACAGTCTTAGTTTTGACGATGAGACCGCCACCAAAACCACAACACATACACACACGCACAGTGAATCCAACCATTCATGACTCATTATCACACCTATGGGCTCACTCCTACCTACCTACACATCCCCCCATACGCACTTATGGTTGCTGCATAGCTTGACTGGCCTCATTTGTGGGGTTTTGGAGGTTATATTAAAGAGTCTCTACTTCACTTGCAGGCTGTGGACGAGATGGTGGTCAGTATGAATGAGAATCATGTTTAATTTCATTCTCCCTACAGGGAACCGAGTAGTACGTCAACAGGCCTAGTTTATTGGACGGGGGCGTTTAAAATGAATCAGGACCCCTTACACTGACACTACCCCTTACATAACCTCTACAGACACCCTAGAATGAGGGCATCGGCTCACATAACCTCGCGGTCCACCCATCAAATTCTGACGTGTGGTTTTGTGGAATTGTCAGCGGGCCCAACATTGAGCATTGAGGAACTCCTCTCATCCATTAATCTAAAGCCATGCCCAGTAAGAAACTAAAAATGATTCTATGGGTGCAATGCAGTCTGGGAGATTTCTCAGGAGAATTCCCTTTCCTTCACTCTTTGCTGCTTTTTCAATATTATACATCCTCCGAGACTAGCGGGTTTGGAACGTGTCGGCATCTTGTCTGCGTCTTTCTCATGAGTGATAGGTGTTCCCAGCGGTGACTGTATTCACGTTTCTCTTCTTTATTTCTCAAGATGTAAAAGCACTGCATACACGCAGGTCCATATGCATGCACCCACGCACACACACGCGCACACACACACACACATATAAATCATTCAAAGCTCAATACTTTTCTGAGAAGTGCAGAAAAACACAGTCCACCTGAGTCCGGCTGCAGATAGATCAATCATGTATCGCGAAAATTCAAGGGAAGAGCTAGCGAAGAATGGAGAAAAATAAGAAAGAGCAAGAGATAGAATTAAAGGGGGAAGAGAGGACTTCTCAGCCTTGAGTACCCTGAGGCAGCAATCCCTCATTCGGGGAAGGGCCTTAGGTTTGTCTCTCTGTGTGTGTTTGTGCATCTATGTTTGTATGTATGTGTGTGTGCAAAGGGCCTACAGTCAAAGGCTCCAACTCTATGTCCGCAATGCATAATGCATCAGGCCGCTCACCCATAACCGAAGGGAAACGCGCGACAACAACAGGCAATCCCCTCCGAGGCCTAGAGGGGATGGAGAGATATGTGAGTATGTGTGCGCGATGGTGTGTGTGCATTAGTGTGTTAGAGAGAGTGCTCAGAGAGCATATCGTCACCTATGCCACAAGATCTAATTGTAGACTACTTTGTCACTAGTCAATTCTCCTGGCTCTTACAACTTTGTCACTAGCCAACTCTCTTGGCTCTTAAGTTCTCTCTTTAAAAGGGTTTGTTTGATGTAGCAATAAGGGCTGGTATAATTACTGTATAACCATATAACCGTGTAACCGACGGTTATGGATGAAAATAAAATGTTATACATTTTCTAACAGTGTGTTCCGCCTGTTAGTCCATTTCACTGTTGCGGACAATTTATGTTTGAAGCTTTACTGAGCCGGACAAACTTCTCTCTTTGATGAGAGCCCAAGCACTTCCCCAGTGTTTCCCCAGATCAATTATGCAGTCAATTGCGCATCTCCATGTCAGTACAGGCCTCGCACATTTTTCGGCTGGCGTCCACATTGTCTTCATTATTGTTCTCCTTACAAATAAAAATGTTGAAAATGTGTGCGTTCCTATCCTAGTATCTTATTTTCTGTATATCGGGTTGTCTTTTCTACTGTAACATACTGCATGTATGTTTGGAGCATAATATATTTACTGTTTTATTCACGTTTTCAAGTACTGGTGACAAATCATGCATTCCGATTCTTGCATAAATTGTAATCGACACGTACGATGTGTGTAAAATACTTTTTTGAAGGTTGTACTGATTGTGATGAACTAATGCTAAGCTATTTGCCAGCTATGTGTGGCGACATGTTTGTTGAAATCATACAATGTATTCTGGGTGTCACGTAAACTTCTGTTAGACCAAAGATGTTATAACAAAATGAGGTGAAGGGATGGTTTACTCATCTTTCGAGTAAACTTCCGGAAGTGAATGATGGTAGACAAAACACCCCCTTCAACATGCATACTGAAAACAGACCAAACTGAACAGACTGAAGACGGGTTGGCCTGGTATTCGTGCCGTTCCGTCTGTTTCTCCAGTAACATGGACTCTTAACGTGATAAAGCTTTGTTGCTCCTTGTTGAAACAAGTAAGGCGTGTAGTAAAAACATCCTACATTCCATGCTAATTTAGAATGTTCATTGAAATTATGTTGAAGGTAGACTAAGCACCTCAGATATTGAGATGAGCATGATGCAAGACTTCGCTCTCACATTGTATTTGCGCATGTGCATGGGTTGACTTCACACTGTTTGACCAAACTTTTCTTCCTGCTTTGGTCCGACGTGTATACTTGCAATGGCCACCAGTCCACCCATTATGCCATTGCTCGTTCTATTAATTATATTTCTATGGCAGTACATGCAGTCAGAGGAGGAGAGGAGGAGAACATGTTGTCAAAACAATTTTAGGGGGCCTATTCGAATGGTTATTACAGTGACTGGCCAATAACCATCATCCAAAATTCCATGGCCGTCACAGCCAATGCAACAGTACCACGGATTAGTGTTAGGCAGGAACACAGAGGATCATTCTGCTTTACAAATTAATGGAGTCAGTATGGTGACTGAAAATAGCCTCACCGCCTCCAAAAGACTGATCTAAACCAGTATTTTTCAACCCAGAAACTGTGCCAAACCAGCACCAGATTCAACACATCAACTAACCTGGTACTAAGACCAACACTACTATGAAAGTCTCAAGCATTCGGAATACCCTCAGTTCCCAGTTCTACTACAGTTGAAATCAGAAGTTTACATACACCTTAGCCAACTACATTTAAACTCAGTTTTTCACAATTCCTGACATTTAATCCAAGTAAGAATTCCCTGTTTTAGGTCAGTTAGGATCACCACTTTATTTTAAGAATGTGTAAAGTCAGAATAATAGTAGAGAGAATTATTTATTTCATCACATTCCCACTTTAATCACATTCCCAGTGGGTCATAAATTTACATACACTCAATTAGTATCTGGTAACATTGCCTTTAAATTGTTTAACTTGGGTCAAACGTTTTGGGTAGCCTTCCACAAGCTTCCCATAATAAGTTGGATGAATTTTGGCCCATTCCTCTTGACAGAGCTGGTGTAACTGAATCAGGTTTGTAGGCCTCCTTGCTCGCACACACTTTTCAGTTCTGCCCACAAATGTTCTATAGCATTGAGGTCATTATGGCCAAACAGTTCTATTTTTGTTTCATCAGACGAAAGGACATTTCTCCAAAAAGTACGATCTTTGTCGCCATGTGCAGTTGCAAACCGTAGTCTGTTTTTTTATGGCGGTTTTGGAGCAGTGGCTTCTTCCTTGTTGAGCGGCCTTTCAGGTTATGTCGATATAGGACTCGTTTTTACTCGTTTCGTTTCCTCCAGCATCTTCACAAGGTCCTTTGCTGTTGTTCTGGGATTGATTTGCACTTTTCGCACCAAAGTTCGCTCATCTCTTGGAGACAGAACGCGTCTCCTTCCTGAGCGGTATGACGGCTGCGTGGTCCCATGGTGTTTATACTTGCGTACTATTGTTTGTACAGATGAACGTGGTACCTTCAGGTGTTTGGAAATTGCTCCCAAGGATGAACCAGACTTGTGGAGGTCTACAGTTTTTTTTCTGAGGTCTTGGCTGATTTCTTTTGCTTTTCCCATGGTGTCAAGCAAAGAGGCACTGAGTTTGAAGGTAGGCCTTGAAATACATCCAAGGTACACCTCCAATTGACTCAAATGTTGTCAATTAGCCTATCAGAAGCTTCTAAAGCCATGACATCATTTTCTGGAATTTTACAAGCTGTTTGAAGGCACAGTCAATTTAGTGTATTTAAACTTATGACCCACTGGAATTGTGATACAGTGAATTATAAGTGAAATAATCTGTCTGTAAACAATTGTTGGAAAAATTACTTGTGTCATGCACAAAGTAGATGTCCTAACCGACTTGCCAAAACTATAGTTTGTTAACAAGAAATTTGTGGAGTGGTTGAAAAACTAGTTTTAATGACTCCAACCTAAGTGTATGTAAACTTCCGACTTCAACTGTACATGTTGAGGGAATTACCCTCATCCAACTACACCAGGCTGGCATATGTGTTTCACCCTTCCCAAAGTTTCGGTCTCCCTTCCTGGTCTGATTGGGAAAAGGCGGGAGAGCATTCCTCAAAAAAACGAAACCTTGCTGCCTCCATTTTCTAATGTCCCGGCTGGACCAATCGGCCCCGGAGACGGAGCGAGCAGAGCAGTCATCCCTGGCGTGCCGGGCCTTGTGTAGCCTTATCCTCCTGATGGATGTCAACCGGGCTAGCTTTTAATCCAGGGCTAACAGCCAGCTCTCTCTCTGGCCTCTGATTACAGCACAGAGAAACAGCCCACAGGCCAAATATGTGTTCCCTCTGATACTGAGAGCTGCCCGTAATATATTTATATATTTGGGTGTGTATTTGAGAGAGTGTATGTGTGCGTATGTGGGTGAGAGAGAGAGAGCGAGAGAGGGAGATAGCGAGAGAGAGCGGGAGAGAGCGAGAGTGTATGGTGTGTGTGTGTTCTCCTGTGTATTGGGGTTTGGTTTAAAATCCCCACCATCAATATCAATCTCTGTGAATAATAAGGTGTGAGGACCTCGAGCAGACAGAGTAAAGTGTTTTGATTACACACATACACACACAACAATATGGAGCACAAACAGTTTCTGTACAGCTTCCCAAAAAAGAAAACCAATTATATGTTCTCTATTTCCATATTTATACAGATCACTGCATTCAAGGGGCTGCACTATCTGAGAAACTCAATCTTCTCATTTGGTAGCATTGTGTATCTATTATGACATACAAAATGTCATTATAACACAAAGCTTGCATTTTTACTTTAATCCTATAGGAGCTCTTATCAAGCGATGGTTCAGTGACAGCCAGCAAGTTTGTGAGGATGCAGAAATGATTTTGTTCAGCTAACTTGCTAGCTAACATTACTTAGCTGTGTAGCCAATAATATAATATTAATGACACTGTATGATAACATTGCTGTACTTTTACATTTGTATGGTAGGGGTAAATGTTCATTATTGATATGCTAACATCACTTGATCATGAGGCATGTTGTCAGTTAGCTAGCTACCTAGCTAGCTAACAGGACTTAGCTGTGTATTGTCAGCTAATTTAATGTGTACGAACAACAAAATAAGTCCCTTAATTGTTGCATTATTCAAGCGTGTAATATGGTTTGGAGGCACTATTCAAAACTGTAATAGGTTTTAGAAGAAACGTTGCTCGGATTGTTAAATAGTTTGTCGCTACTAGCTAGTGGCTACTGTGATACTTACGGTCAATTTGAGCTGCGCACCAAGAATGTCGCGTTGCAATCCCCAACGAAAAGTAAGGCAAATATAATGTGTATTGAAAAGTAGTAATCTCTTTTGCCACTCCGCTCCTCAGACTCTCCATCTCTCGTATTGGGAATAGGGCCTAACTTAATGACAGCTCATTGTCAGCTACTAGCTAACTCATTTACAACTCATTGTCAGCTACTAGCTAACTCATTTACAACTCATTATTAGCCACTAGCTAACTCATTGGAACTACATAGAGAAACACCTTTTAAAGTCCCCAATTGGAGGGTACCCAGTCCCCAAAACAGAAAAATAGGCCCTACAAGAGATGCATCCCACATGCTAACTGGCTTATTTAGTGTCAGCTAGCTTTCTAGGATACATCTAGGGTCGGGTGAAGATAAGTGTTGAGTGCTGCTGGTATTGTGGCTCGACAGGAGATTTTACGACCGCCTCAGCTGCCCGAGCTCTGTCCTCCCTGACAGGGGGTATACAGGAATCTGTCATATTTAAAAAGACAAAGGTCACACGACAGCACAATTAGCTCAGGACAGACAATGACAGGTTAACCCAGCCTCTGGATCTTGTAAGAAGTCTATGGTAGCATTTACAAAGTGCAGATATTACTGAAAATTACTATCATTTCATATACATGGCACATCCTTGGATTCAGTGTAGAATACTGGAGATTAGGGTTTTATCAGATACACACTTTAATGATGGCTAAAGCACTGTTCTGCTAGACAAGTAGGCCTAACCCAGTAGTTACTTCTACTTGAACGGTCTTCTTCAATCAATCTAACTAATTACAGAGTCCAGTGCAAAATGGTGCCCTAAGCCACTGCTACCTTACCTTATGGTGACCACAGTTCCCTTTCACTATACCAACATCTGTGCCAACTGCCAACCATTCTCTTGTCATTTATGGAGGGGGCACTGGTGACCAAGTCATCGTAAATGGCAGTGCCACCTTGGGCTGGCACCATTCCCAGACACTAAGGGGTACGCGTCAGTGCATACGGGCTAATCTGTGCCAACTACCCACCACCCCTCCAACCAAACCCCTCCAACCACCCCTGTCCCAAAAGGTGCCCTCCGAAATGTTTTTACTCGGCCTTCAAGCACAATGCACAAGGACAAGGCCTTCAAGCACAATGCCCAGACAACGCCCGGCAAACCTCCAGCGAACCTCCAGCAAACGTACCCTTCTAAGCCCACCCCAGAGAGTAGTAAAGTGGAAAATAAACATTTTAATTGAGCCACTTAGCTGACGGACTTGTCCAGACGAGACAGGTACAGTAGGTACAGAATGTACAGCGTTCTGGATCATCCATCTCAGCTGCTGGGTGTAACAGGCGATGAAGCTACCTGGGCGGATGAAGCTACCTGGGCGGATGAAGCTACCTGGGCGGATGAAGCTACCTGGGTGGATGAAGCTACCTGGGTGGATGAAGCTACTTGTGTGGATGACGCTATCTGCGTTGATGACGCTACCTGGGTGGATGAAGCTACCTGGTTAGATGACGCTATCTGCGTGGATGACACTACCTGGGTGGATGACACTACCTGGGTGGATGACACTACCTGGGTGGATGACACTACCTGGGTGGATGAAGCTACAGTACCTTGCCCGAGGGTACGAACTACACGGCACACCGTCTCCTATGGGAATTAGGACGGTGACACTCAAGAGTCACCTCTCTCTCTCACACACACACACAGGTACGCACGCACGCCAAAACACACTTTTACTTCTCGACTTCTCTCCATATCTCCACATCCTCCTCCCCGATATACATCCCTATAATAAATAGAGAACGGGCTTCAGGGGTTCTGATGTCTCCCCCTAACCTAACAGTCCCCAAAATTGACTCTAATACAAATCTGAGGGCCTTAATCTCTCCATCAGTTTGGCACTGGCTTAGAGGAGGGGAGGGGCTTTGAAAGAGAGAGAGAGAAACCGGGAGAGAAATAGACAGAGAGGGGGAAAGGGAGAGAGCGGGAGAAACAGAGAGAAACAGAGGGAGAGGTATAGATAGGATCGGGTGGTTAGGGCCGGGGGAGGTCAGAGTTGGATTAACCTGTGCAGGGATTAGCCTCCCTGAGGCCTGAAGCCTCCTAAAGCAGGTGCCCAGGGTGCCAGTGTGTGTGTGTGTGTGTGTGTCTGTGTGTGTGTGTGTGTGTCTCTGTGTGTGTGTGTGTGTGTGTGTGTCTCTGTGTGTGTGTGTGTGTGTGTGTGTGTGTGTGTGTGTGTGTGTGTGTGTGTGTGTGTGTGTGTGTGTGAGAGAGAGAGAGGAAGAGATGGAGATAGCGGTACACAGTATATGAAGGCTTGGGGGGGGGGGCTGACCGTGATTGTGCTGGGTGTGTTTTATGTTTTGAGTGTATACATTACATTTTGTGTGTGTCTGTGTGGATGAGCATGTATAACTAGACCATACTCACTGTATTTGTGTGCTTGAGCGCCAGTGTTTATGTTTGTGCGTATGTGTCCACATGTTTGTTTGTGCCTGTGGCCTTTAAACACACACACATCTCCAGAGCCCCCACTGCCTGCGGTGCTGCCCATCTCTCTTATCTCCTGGCCTTGCCTACAGTGGAGCTCTGGGGTATGTCATCCAGTCACGCACACACCATGGATCCTTACCTTCCACCATCACAGCAGGAGAAACTGGGCTCTCCATTCACTCTGATCTATCCATGAAGCCTCCAGATAGGGCACACAGGTTATATCAACAGCAACCACAGACTGCTCGACTAGCGGCTTCGCATTACATTCGTTTGGATGGATGTCCTTGTTCTCCCACTCTCTCACTCGCTCCTGGGAGAGTCTGAGGATCAGAGGCTGTTTTCCTGGGATGATTCCCTCTCTGAAGATGACCCGGCTTTACTCTGGAGACACCGGGGGTCTTGGATTGAAACAATGGCCGGGTTCCGGGCCATTTTGTGTTTACTGAGAGGGGTGGTGTGTGTGGGGAGATGGGGGGTGTCTGTAGGTGTGTTGTGGAGAGGTTTTGTTTTGGTAACGGTTAATTCGTATCCTCAAACATCCCCTCTGACAGGAACTGATTTGATACTGGGACAGTAAGGGCTAGGATCAAGTCTACTGGGTGCATTGTTCCCCGTGCTTATAGGCAGCAAGTTGAGTTTGGAGTTTTTCCATGGAAGCTGTGCCTTAGAGGAAACCAGCAACACCAAGACTGCTCTCTCAGATGTAAGGATTCCATGTGATCCGTGGGCAAAGCTTGGAGATCCTTGATGTGGAAAAACAGGCCACATAACACTTTTGATATTCTACATTTTGAAAGTAATTTGGAATGAAACTGATATATGGTTGGAGCTCGAGAATTACGTATCTGTCCATTTGAATTTAAACACACATAAATCATTACTGCGCTCTGATGTTGTACAATTCAAATAAAGGCTGCTACAAGGAGTAATACATTCTCAGATTTACTCCCATTTGTTGCATTATCAAAATAGGGCCCTTTGAGTTAGTTTATAATTTGAATAGCCTTATTGATACTATTCAATAGTTTAAGGAATTGGACAATCACACGTGGTCTTATCATGGTGGACAAAAAAACAAAACAAATAAAATGGTCGTTCCACCAATTAGGTGCCTTTTGACTAGTGGAAATTTTACATTCTGCCACAAAGAGCATATGTTCAACTTAATAAATAAAAAATATTTCCCTATCTCAAAAAAGAATAATAATAATAAAAGTACTATAGTAAGTGCCTAAGTGCTAAACACTTAGGGTTGACGACTTCATCTTAAATGGGGAAGGGAAGCTTGTTGTGTGCAGATTCACCAATAACAGGGTGGATGTGTTATGCTCAACCCGCTCTGTTTGCCAGCACAAAACACCATAAAATGGCCAAAAAGAACCAGCTCACCTGCTTTTACACTATGATTTGCCTATTAGATAAAATACTAAAAAAGGAATAGTTCCACCATATTAAAACGAGAGTTCACATAACAAGGTTGACCTTAAAATGAGAGACAGGTTTGAATCACTAATAACATTAAATAAATCATCTTCAGAAATGACTGTCAAAGCAACAAAATAACTATGGCTTTACAGTGATAGTGAAAACTTGGAGAAATGTTGGGGTTAAGTGGGTTAAAATTTCCTAGAAGTCACAGACGGACCAGTCAAAATGCTGAATTAGCATGTCTTTATTCATATAAAAAAACGGATTTATTGCATTCTCCATGTTGTCTATATATAAATCGAAGTGCCTTTTAATAACAGGCTTTTAAAATTCAATATCGGTGCACAATTTCTACTTAAAATATCAAAGGCTCTCATTTCGTGGAACGACCCAAAACCAGCAAAATCGACTTCCCAAACTGAATGACCACAAATGAAGAGGTTTAGAGGGTTCAAAGAAAATAGCATGGCTACAAAATGCCTATTTATTACTTGACAGACTTTATATCTGTATTTTTGGAAAGAGATGCTTAAAAATTGCAGACTGATCCCATTAAGATGGCTACAGCTCTGCATGCAGATTGGATAAAGAAAACCTGAGCCCATAAAGTGTGCTCTCCCGAAGATTCTCCACGGTTGACCTTACGCGTAATAGTTACGATATATTTTGCAGTGCTTAATAAGTAATATTCTGCTAAAGGCCAGCAGGTATTGGGAAGGAGAGAATCATTATTGAATGAGGCTCAGACCAAGTTTATGGTCCCAATTAACATGGACTGTAAAAGTCTAGTAATTGGCCAACCAAAAACGCTCCCTTGGATTTGGAAGTGATTTCGGGTGAGGCTGGAGGCAACCAAGCAAATTCCAAAATACTCCAATCATATCACAATGACCTAACTTAATTATAATGTTATGGTGGGGAGTTACACTGCATATTGAGACGTTCTTGAATTCTCTATATAAAGTATTATAGTTATAGAGTATTCCAGAAAATCACAGCACTAAAGTAGTATATCACTAAAATGGCTGCTGAGGAACCACCCAGGTGGGTGATTGGTATCTATTTTTCTACTTTGTACTTGTGAAAGATTGTCATCAATGGCCGCATCAAAATGCGGCCATTTTGTTTGATTCATTTCCTGAATGGCTTAGAATTGTTCTATAGTTAAGTGGGTGTGATAATTATTAATTCAGGGGGCGAGTATACATGGCGGTCGCCGTGTAAATATTTCATTTCATTTCTGAGATGGGAGGGTTTCATTATTTATGACAAAGAAGGACTTCACCCACTCTCGTGTAAAGAGCACAGTAAAATAAATATCGCCCCTCACTGATATAATCATCATTACGCTTTTATGACATCCAAGCCCATAAGATAAGATACCGGAGTTTCTCCTCCTCCCAACCGACAAATGTATCTATCTTGCTCTCCCACAAGTACCCGTCCCCCCGTCCCCCCTTTCTATCTCTCTCTCTCTCCACACTCATATCCCCTCCTCTCCTCTCCTCCCCTCACCTCCTATCTCTCCCTCTCCAATGTTCTCATCTGCCTCCCCCTCTTTCTTCCTCAATATTTATCTCCATCTATCTATCTTCATCTCTCTCTCACAGGGACCGTTCCAGGTGAGGCTATTTCAACGCCGTCATGCCTCTTGTATGAATGAGTGCAGGAGTCAATTCCACTTCACCAGAAAATGGCCTCTCCTCTTCATCGAGTAGCCTTTCATTTGGACAACTTCCCTCCCCTGCCCTGAACCCTCAAATTACATTTGGGGGCTGAGAGAGGCTATATGCTACGATAGAGGAGGAATTTGGAGGGTTGTATCTTTTCATACCTAGCTGACACTCAAACCAGTGATCGTCAGTGCTTGGCTTGGGCCTTTTGATGGAGTGAATATTGAATATTTCTGAAGTGGGAGGTTTTACCTGCAATAATTGTGATACGTGGGTGTCTCGACTACTTTAGTTGAATGCACTTATTGTAAGTTGCTCTGGATAAGAGTGCTAAAAGTCTAAAATGTGACGTTATTTTGAGGTTTTGCTTACTCCCCAAGCCCACCCTATTTCCTCCCAACTTACCACACTCTTTCTCATCCCTCCATCCCTCCATCCCTCCATCCCTCCATCCCTCCATCCCTCTCTCTCTAGAAGACACTCCAGGGAGATCGCCCTGGCCACACGTTCCTGTCATTAGCCAATAATTCCCTCCCATCATCAGCCGTTTACCGTACCTTCTAAGCACCGCCGCTCTCACCTAATGATGATGACCCAGGTGTGTGTGTGTGTGTGTGTGTGTGTGTGTGTGTGTGTGTGTGTGTGAGTGAGTGAGTGAGAAGATAGAGAGATAGTGTTTATGGGAATGTGAGTGTGTGCGCCCCCGCTGACGCATCTGTTACCTGCGTCGCCTTCACGTGTCATTGGACGCGGGAAATGAGAAGCCCTCGCCACTCTACCTCTCCCAAGGCAGACGAGTCGAGCCACACGCAGGCAGACCCAACGAGTGGCAATCAGAGTTAGCCGTTAGCAGAGTGGAGCTAATGGCTAATGAGTGGGACAGGGCTATGAGAATGTGAAGACCCAGAGGAGTGATGGCTAACGCTAATACCCATTTAACACATTGGTCATTTTACAGCGGGTTGGGTGGGTGTGCTCAAGGGTGAAGTTTCGCCTAGGTTCAGATCTAGGATCAGTTTACCCTTCCGCAATCCCAACCTTAACCATTAGCGGGAGAGAATGAAAAATGGACCCAAGATCAGAGTCTAGGGCAAATGCACCCTACACTGGCGGCTGCAATGGCATACAGTACCTTCAGAAATTATTCACACCCCTTTACTTTTTCCAAATGTTGTTGTGTTGAATTTAAAATGGATTAAACTAAGATTTTTTTGTAGCTGGCCTACACACAATACCCTATAATGTCAAAGTGGAATTGTGTTTTTCCAAATTTTTCCAAATTAATTCCAAATGAAAAGCTGAAATGTCTTGAGTCAATAAGTATTCAACCCCTTTGTTATGGCAAGCCTAAATAAGTTGCATGGATACACTGTGTGCAATAATATTATATAACATGATATCTAAATGAGTACCTCATCTCTGTACCCCACACATACAATTAAGGTCCCTCAGTCCAGTAATGAATTTCAAACACAGATTCAACCACAAAGACCAGGTTTTCCAATGCCTCACAAAGAAGGGCACCTACAGTGCCTTTGGAAAGTATTCAGACCCCTTCCTTTTTTCCACATTTTGTTACGTTACAGCCTTATTCTAAAATGTATTAAATTATCATTTTCTTCTCATCAATCTACACACAATAACCCATAATGACACAGCAAAAACAGGTTTTTATAAATGTTTGCACATTTATAAAAAATAAAAAACAAAATACCTTATTTACATAAGTATTCAGACCCTTTGCTATGAGACTTGAAATTGAGCCCAGGTGCATCCTGATTCCATTGATCATCGTTGAGATGTTTCTATAACTTGACTGGAGTCCACCTGTGATAAATTCAATTGATTGGATATGATTTGGAAAGGCACACACCTGTCTTAATAAGGTCCCAGAGTTGACAGTGCATGTCAGAGCAAAAACCAAGCCACGAGGTCGAAGAAATTATCCGTAGAGCTCAGAGACAGGATTGTGTTTTTTACCCTTCCCGGAAGGGTACCAAAAACTTTCTGTGGCATTGAAGGTCCCCAAGAATACACAGGCCTCCATCATACTTTTTTGTTGTATTTTACCCCCTTTTTCGATCTTGACTCATCGCTGCAACTCCCCAACGGGCTCGGGAGAGACGAAATTGGAGTCATGTGTCCTCCGAAACATGACTCGCCTAACTGCGCTCCTTAACACCCGCCAGCTTAACCCGGAAGCCAGCCGCACCAATGTGTCGCAGGAAACACCGCTCAACCAGCGACCGGTGTCAGCCCACAGGCACCCACCGACCAAACCCTCCCCTAACCCGGACGACGCTGGGCCAATTGTGCGCCGTCCTATGGGACTCCCAGCCATGGCTGGTTGCGGCATAGTCCGAGAAATGGACCTGGGTTTGTAGTAACGCCTCTAGCACTGCATGCGATGCAGTGCCGTAGACCGCTGCGCCACTCAGGAGGCCGGCCTCTATCATTCTTAAATGGAAAAAGTTTGGAACCACCAAGACTCTTCCTAAAGCTGGCTGCCCACCCAAACTGAGGAATCGGGGGAGAAGGCCTTGGTCTGGGAGGTGACAGAGAACTCTGACAGAGCTCTAGACACCCATCTCTGCAGCACTCCACCAATCAGGCCTTTATGGTAGAGTAGTCAGACGTAAGCCACTCCTCAGTAAAAGGCACATGACAGCCAAGTTTGGAGTTTTCCAAAAGGCACCTAATGGACATTCAGACCATGACAAACAAGATTCTCTGGTGTGATGAAACCAAGATTGAACTCTTTGGCCTGAATCCCAAGCGTCACATCTGGAGGAAACCTGGCATCATACCTACGGTGAAGCACGGTGGTGGCAGCATCATACTGTGGGGATGTTTTTCAGCGGCAGGGACTGGGAGACCAGTCGGGATCGAGGGAAAGATGAACAAATAAAAGTGCAGAAAGATCCTTGATGAAAACCTGCTCCAGAGCAGGGGCAAAGGATCACCTTCCAACAGGACAACGACCCTATGCACACAGCCAAGACAACGCAGGAGTGGCTTCGGGACAAATCTCTGGACTTGAACCCGATCGAACATCTCTGGAGAGACCAGAAAATAGCTGCGCAGTGACGCTCCCCATCCAACTTGACAGAGCTTGAGAGGATCTGCAAATAAGAATGGGAGAAACTCCCCAAATACAGGTGTGCCAAGCTTGTAGCGTCATACCCAAGAAGACAAGACTGTAATCGCTGCCAAAGGTGCTTCAACAAAGTACTGAGTAAAGGGTCTAAATACTTATGTAAATGTTATATTTCAGATTTTATTTGCTATAAATGTAGATTTCTATTTTTTTTCCTGTTTTTGCTTTGTCATTGTGGGGTAGCTGTATGTAGATTGATGAGGGCAAAAGAAAACACTTAATCCATTTCAGAAAAAGGCTTTAACGTAATAAAATGTGTAAAGACTCAAGGCGTCTGAATACTTTCCGAATGCACTGTATTGGTAGATTAAAAAAAAGCAGACATTGAATATCCCTTTGAGCATGGTAAAGTTATTAATTACACTTTGGATGGTGTATCAATACACCTAGTCACTACAAAGATACAGGTGTCCTTCCTAACTCAGTTGCCAGAGAGGAAGGAAACCGCTCAGGGAATTCACCATGAGGCTAATAGAGCCCTAAAGTGGAGGTGATATAATACCCATAAAACCTAGCGGTCAAACAGGGAAATGGTTCCAATAACGTATTGTCCTAGAGAGATTTACACGGTTAACAAAACGTTACGCCTGGGTACGCCAAAAAGAAACACATCCCTTATTTTAAGTGTTTCTAAAATCCCCTATGGGAAAAATAAATTGTGAAAAGAAAACGCTAGGTTTTCTGGGTATTATGACGCATACTGTGGTACTCTATGGTGACAGAGGAGGCTGGTGGGAGGCGTTATATATTTTGGGGACCGAGTGTCGCAGTGGTCTAAGGCACTGCATCGCAGTGCTAGATGCATCACCACAGACCCAGGTTCGATTCCGGGCTGTATTACCACCGACTGTGATCGGGAGACCCATAGGGTGGCGCATAATTGGCCCAGCATTGTCCGGGTTAGGGGAGGGTTTGGCCGGGGTAGGCTGTCATAGTAAATAATAATTTGTTCTTAACTGACTTGCTAGTTTATAAAGGTTAAGTAAAAATATATATACTGTAAGAGGACGGGCTGGAACGGTATCAAACACATCAAACATATGGAAACCACATGTTTGACTTGGTTCCATTCACAGTGAAAAGAAGGAAGCACTGTACAGAATAAAAATATTCCAAAACATGCATCCTACTTGCAACAAGGCACTAAAGTAATACTGCAAAATACAAGGCAAAGCATTTCACTTTCTGTCCTGAATACAAAGTGTTATGTTTGGGGAAAATCCAATACAACACATTAATGAGTACCACTCTCCATCAGGTTATGGGTATGCTTGTAATCGTTAAGGACAGGGGAGTTTTTCAGGATAAAAAAGAAACATAATGGAGCTAAGCACAGGCAAAATCCTAGAGGAAAACCTGGTTTCGGCCTTCGTCAGAGCTTTTTCAATTACCACCTTTATGTAGACTTAGCCCCACCCACATCCGTTGCACGCATCGAATTGGGTTGGTCGAAGGAAAACAAATAAGTGTTACCAAATATAACAATATGCATTTCATAAATATTCGGATAAAGTGTGTACATAAAACGTATTAAAACGTCTGTAAAACCACAATGAGGACATCGACCTACCAAGCAAGTTTTCTCATTTTATTCAACTGTTACCATGCACCTGCAAAAAAGATAGCTCAGATGTGCGAGTGCCTTTTGAATTTTGATTTAGCAGAACAATAACCTACAACACAAGGCCAAATCTACACTGGAGTTGCTTACCAAGTAGACAGTGAAAATCAGTTAAAATCTATAGCAAGATCTAAAAATGGTTGTCTAGCAATGACCAACAACCAAGTTGACAGAGCTTGAAGAATTAAAAAAAAGAATAATGGCAAATATAGTACAGTCCAGGTGTGCAAAGCTCTTTGAGACTTACCCAGAAAGACTCACAGCTGTAATCGCTGCCAAAGACGATTCTAACATTGAATACTTATCTTATCAAAAGATAGTGTTTCATTTTTCATACACTTTTTATAAATGTTCAAATTTTTCTTCCACTTTGACATTAGAGTACTTTGTGTAGATCGTTGACAAAAAAAAAGAGAATGAAATAGATGTTAATCCTACTTTGTAAGCTCTAAAAAAGAAATAAATAGAGTTGCATCTCCACACAAAATAATATTCTCTGGGTGTGCTCCAGCTTTTTTTAGGATTTGTAACAGAACAAAATGTGGAAAAAGTCAAGAGGTGTCAATAGTTTCTAAGATGCCTTCAACGTCCTGACTTTCATCCTTTCCTCGCTCCAAGTTCGGTGTTATTGGATGGCATCACAGCCCCCATCCCTAACACACATCACGGACAGTCACAGACACCAGTCTAAATCACAAAAATAATCACACACCAAAGAATACTAGAAACTGCAAAAAATGTATCAAATATCCCACCGCCACACACAAGCAAATCTATGATCCCACCTATACACCTATACACACACACACACACACACACACACACACACACACACACACACACACACACACACACACACACACACACACACACACTTGTCTAATCCCCCCTCCAGCTTACTGATGCTTCCGGGAAAAAAGGGAGGAGAGAGAGAGAGAAAGAGAGCGAGGATGGCATTGTCTATCAATGTGGATAACTGAATGTTGTAGCGTTTTTCTCTCAGCATTTGTTGTTCAATCAATACGGCTGTTCCCACAGGAGCTAATCTGTATTAGCTGAATTAGTGGCTCTCTAACTCAGATGTCTTGACCGCCAGGGCCCTGCTCTCTCCTTGTCCAACCCACTGTGATGTGGCCTATCTCCTCACTCACAAAGCAGTGGCAGGACGCGGAGGGGTGGCTGTCAAATAAGAATTTGTTCTTAACTGACTTGCCTATAATCTATGGATTTCGCATCACTGGGCAAGGGCGCAGCCATGGGTGGGCAGGGGCGCAGCCATGGGTGGGCAGGGGTACAGCCATGGGTGGGCCTGGCACCCAAGTGGATTTGCCCAGTCATGTGAAATCCAAAGATTAGGGACTAATTAATTGATTTCAATTGACTGATTTCCTTATATGAACTGTAACTCAGTGAAATTGTTGCGTTTATATTTTTGTTCAGTTTATTTAGGTCCTGTCAAGTTTTTCTTATCAATACCTTTACAGCATGTAATTACTCAAAATATAACAAAAGTATCCGGTTTGACCCACTGGGGAGCCAGGCCCAGCCAATCACAATGAGCTTTTCCCCACAAAAGGTCTTTATTACAGACAGAAATAGTCCTCAGTTTCATCAGCTGCCCGCCCGAGTGGCTGGTCTCAGAGGATCCCGCAGGTGAATAAGCCGGATGTGGAGGTCCTGGGCTGGCGTGGTTACACGAGGTCTGCGTTTGTGAGGCCAATTGGACATACTGCCAAATTCTCTAAAACAACGTTGGAAGCGGCTTATGGTAGAGGAGTGAACATTCAATTCTCTGGCAACAGCTCTGGTGGGCATTCCTGAAGTCAGCATGCCAATTGCATTCTCCCTCAAGACATCTGTGGCATTGTGTTGTGTGACATTTTAGAGTGGCCTTTTATTGTCCCCAGCACAAGGTGCACCTGTGTAATGATCCTGCTTTTTAATGAGCTTCTTGATATGCCACAACTGTCAGGTGAATGGGTTATCTTGGCAAAGGAGAAATGCTCACTAACAGAAATGTAAACAAATTTGTGGAAATAAGCTTTTTGTGCACATGGAATATTTCTGGGATCTTTTATTTCAGGTCATGAAACGTGGGACCAACACTTTATATTTTTGTTCAGTAATAATTGTAGTATTTTTGTCAATATAACCTTCTCATGACGACCCATATGTCAGTATGAGACTTGAGTAGAAAAAAAATAACAAAAGTGAGTGAGTTAGTAGTAATAAACAAATAATAATTCATCCGTCATAGTCCTTTTCATTACAGAAATAAGCTTTAAAAAGCAAAACAGACAAGTTAGTGTGGTATAGATAAATGCATGTACATGTATGCGTGTGGATGACTCTTTAGTCTCTTCTCTATCCTTCCTCTCCTGGTGTTGTGAGTGACTGCCTCGGTGGTGTTCCTCTCTGGGAGTTCATATGAGAGTGTGTCACAGGAGAGACCAGGGGGCTGTGTTTAGAGAAGTCAACAGAGAACAGCCGTGAATTAGCATCGCCGACGAGAAGGCTGCTGGCTGTGGAAGTGTGTGTTTGTGTTGGTAGTGGTGGTGGTGGTGGCGGGGGTACAGAGGGTGTTTTTGCATATGTTTGTGTGTGTGTTTGCATTAGCATTAAGGATGAGAGGCCTAGCCCTGCTAATGAGAGGTGAAAGAAGGCAGTAATTAAAACCCCAGAGAGGGAGAGAAAGAGAGGGAGAGAGAGGGAGAAAAGAGGTAGAGGGAGAGAGAGTGAAAGAGGAAGAGAGGAGAAGGACCGAGAGAGAGGGAAAGAGGTAGGAGAGAGAGGAGAGAGAGGGAAAGAGGGAGGAGAAAGAGCGAGAGAGAGGGGAGAGAGAGAGAAAGAGAGAGATTAGGTATAGGGAGTGGGAGCGAGAGAAAGAAAGAGGGGAGAGAGAGAGATAGGAGATGGAAGTAGAGGAGAGAAAACTGAAAAAAACTCCCTTCCTGCACTACTTTTCACCACCGAGAAGACAGCATGTTCCCCCACAAGATGCACCCATAGGGGAGTGCTTACACACACACACACACACACACACACACACACACACACACACACACACACACACACACACACACACACACACACACACACACACACACACACACACACACGTCCTCACAACCTGTCTGTTTTTATGATCTGCTGAAAATCAATAGTCGTCAACAATGGCCTGGCCCTCGTAACGTCATCCTGAAAATACTCAACCATTTCCACAATTGCACACACACACACTCCTGAAATGCAGACCACCAACCTTACCCTGCTAATGTATCTTTGATCATCACCTGCACACACGCATGCACACACTAATTCCCACACACCCCAACCCATAGTTGAACGACTCATATCTCAAAACATAGATTTTATGGAAAAGAGATGGATGTTTCTGGATGATGCACCATGCTGCCTTGTTATGTTTGATTTGAGAAGGGCTCTCCTCCCTCATCGTTTTTTCCCATACCGGTGCTCCGTAGCTCAGCATAATCGAAACAGCCCACTGCCTGATGAGACGAGAGTCACTCTTTAATCGAATCAGCCCACTGCCTGATGAGATGAGAGTCACTCTTTAATCGAATCAGCACACTGCCTGATGAGACGAGAGTCACTCTTTAATCGAAACAGCCCACTGCCTGATGAGACGAGAGTCACTCTTTAATCGAAACAGCCCACTGCCTGATGAGACGAGAGTCACTCTTTAATCGAATCAGCCCACTGCCTGATGAGACGAGAGTCACTCTTTAATCGAATCAGCCCACTGCCTGATGAGACGAGAGTCATTCTTTTTAGCGTCACTGTCTGGAAAGCCCCGATATCCTACAGATGTAGGATCTTAATTTGATCACTTTTGTTCCTGAGAATTTTTCAAACTTGCAGTGTATTCATGGTTTAAAAAGGCTTCTAAAGTTTGTAATTTCCACTTTAAAAATGTCAGACTTGATGCACCTTTTTAAAAAAAAAATGTTGTTATTACAGTTGTATTGATTGTTTTCCTTTTTTCCAAACAAACAAACAAATGAATGAAACATTGTACAGCACAAAAACATGACATCCAGACATATCCTCCAGCATAGCACACATACACAGTCAAATAGTATCTCACAAGCTACAATACTGTTCTATCGCCCAAGAGACATATTCTCGGTGAAACTGGAATTGTTAACCCCAACCATTCTTCCAGATATTTCAAAACATCCTTCCAGAAAGGTAGCACTAATGTACATTCTCATATTGCGTTTAAAAATGGCCCAGTGTCTTTTTGGCATTTCCAACACATAGAATTGTTGGTCAGCACCATCTTATGAAGCCTTGTTGGGGTCCAATAAAACCTATGAAGTATCTTATATTGAGAAAGTTTCCTCCCTGGCTTCCCTTTTGTTCCTCCCTGAGCTGGACAAGATCTTCAACCAGGTATCATCCTCAATTTCACATTTAAGGTCAATTTGCCATATTGTCACGTCCTGACCATAGAAAGATGTTATTTTCTATGGTAGAGTAGGTCAGGGCGTGACAAGGTTTTTTTCCCTATGTTTTCTATTTCTATGTTTAGGTTCTAGTTTTGTATTTCTATGTTGGGGTTTGTTTGGGATGATCTCCAATTAGAGGCAGCTGGTCCTCGTTGTCTCTAATTGGAGATCATACTTAAGTAGGGGTTTTTCCACCTAGGTTTTGTGGGTGATTCATTTTGAGTTGTGTATGTGTTCATCTCTGTGTCACATTTTTTTTTCATTCAGTGTATTTATGTATTGCATAGTTTCACAGTATAAATAAAATGTGGAACGACACACACGCTGCACTTTGGTCCGCTCATTCCTATGACAGAATCACCCTCCACCAAAGGACCAAGCAGCGTGCCCAGGAGAAACAGGAATGGACTTGGGAGGAAATTCTGGACGGAAAAGGACCCTGGAGTCAGCCTGGGGAGTATCGCCGTCTGAAAGAAGAAATCGAGGCAGCAAGAGCGGACGGCGATACTACGAGGCATTATACCAACCACGAGGCAAGTGCGAGAGGTAGCCCCCCCCCAACATTTTTGTGGGGGGGGGGCACACGGGGAGATTGGCAGAGTCAGGGTGGAGACCTGAGCCAACTCCCCGTGCTTACCATGGGGAGCGAGTGAAGAAGCAAGCACTGTGTTATGCGGTGATGCGCACTGTGTCGCCAGGGCATATTCACAGCCAAGTTCGTCCTGTGCCAGCTCCCCGCGTTTGCCGGGCGAAAGTAAGCATCCAGCCAGGAAGGGTTGTGCCAGCTATACGCTCGAGACCTCCGGTGTGCCTCCACGGCCCAGTATATCCTGTGCCTGCCCCACGTACCTGGCCTCCAGTGAGTCTATCCAGCCTGGTACGTCCTGTGCCTGCTCCTCGCACTTGCCCTGAGGTGCGTGTCACCAGTCTGGCGCCACCTATGCCACCCCCACGCATCAGGCCTCCAGTGCGCCTGCCCAGTCCAGGGTGTCCTGTTCCTGCTCCCCGCACTCGCCCTGAGGTGCATGTTACTAGTTTGGCGTCACCTGTGCCAGCCCCACGCATCAGGCCTCCAGTGCGCATTCCCAGTCCAGAGCTTCCGGCGACAGTTCCCCATCCAAAGCTTCCGGCGACAGTTCCCTGTCCAGAGTTTCCGGCGACAGTTCCCAGCCCGGAACCTCCTGAGACGGCCTGCAGCCCGGAACCTCCTGAGACGGCCTGCAGCACGGAACCTCCTGAGACGGCCTGCAGCACGGAACCTCCTGAGACGGCCTGCAGCACGGAACCTCCTGAGACGGCTTGCAGCACGGAACCTCCTGAGACGGCCTGCAGCACGGAACCTCCGGCGATGATCCACGGTCCGGTGGCACAGAAGCAGAGGGATCAGCGGGCGGAGCGGGGGTTACGCCCCGAACCAGAGCCACCTCCTCTGTTGGAGGATCCGCGGGATAAGAAAGTTATGTGTACTGCACCAGAGCTGCCATAGACAGTAGTTACCCACCCTTCCCTCCCTTTTTTTTTTTTTTTTTTTGGAGGGGGGGTACTGTCACGTCCTGACCATAGTAAGATGTTATTTTCTATGGTAGAGTAGGTGAGGGTGTGACAGGGGGTGTTTTTCTATGTTTTGTATTTCTATGTTCATGTTCTAGTTTTGTATTTCTATGTTGGTTTTGTTTGGGATGATCTCCAATTAGAGGCAGCTGGTCCTCGTTGTCTCTAATTGGAGATCATACTTAAGTAGGGTTTTTTTCCACCTGGGTTTGTGGGAGATTAATTTTGAGTTGTGTATGTTTCACCTCTGTGTCACGGTTTGTTTTGTCATTCAGTTTATTTATGTATTGCATAGTTTCACAGTATAAATAAAATGTGGAACGACACACACGCTGCACTTTGGTCCGCTCATTCCTACGACAACCATGACATCACCTATAGTATGAATTCCATTCATTAGCCACTGTTTGCAGTGCACAGACGTCTTTCCTATCTGTAGCCTAGGATCAAATCATATCACATTTTGTTTGTCACATGCGCCGAATACAACAGGTGTAGACCTTACCATGAAATGCTTACTTACAAGCCCTTAACCAACAATGCAGTTTAAGAAAATATTTACTAAATAAACTAAAGTAAAAAATTTAATAAAAAGTAACAATAAAATAATAACGAGACAATATACAGGGGGTACCGGTACCGAGTCAATGTGCGGGGTTACAAGGTTGTTGAGGTAATTTCTACATGTAGGTAGGGGTAAAGTGACTATGCATAGATAATAAACAGCGGGTAGCAGCAGTATAAATAGTCTGGGTGGCCATTTGATTAATTAGTCTTTTGGCTTGGGAGTAGAAGCTGTTAAGAAGCCTTTTGGACCTAGACTTGGCGCCCCGGTACTGCTAGCCGTGTGGTAGCAGAGAGAACAGTCTGTGACTGGAGTGCCACAATGATTAGTATCCTTATTTTAGATGTGAAATTCCACATATCTTGTGTACTGTTCCCCACACCTCATTTGAGTGTAACACAGTTGGGTTGGGAGTTTCAACAGACCTCTCCCCTGTAAGACTATGTGACAGTATCAACAGACCTCTCCGCTCTAAGACTGTGACAGAGTATCAACAGACCTCTCCGCTCTAAGACTGTGACAGTATCAACAGACCTCTCCGCTCTAAGACTGTGACAGAGTATCAACAGACCTCTCCGCTGTAAGACTATGTGACAGAGTATCAACAGGGGTAAAATGATAACTTAGTTCCCGTTCTATTGTTATCCAAGCCAGCATCCCTTTTGCCCCAATGCTTCACCAATTTAGCCATTTCAAATGATTAACATCTGGTAAAGCCTCCTACATCCCTTGGTGAACTCAGCGTTCAACACCATAGTACCCTCAAAGCTCATCACTAAGCTAAGGATCCTGGGACTAAACACCTCCCTCAGCAACTGGATCCTGGACTTCCTGACGGGCCACCCCCAGGTGGTGAGGGTAGGTAGCAACACATTTGCCACGCTGATCCTCAACACTGGAGCCCCCCAGGGGTGCATGCTCAGTCCCCTCCTGTACACCCTGTTCACCCACAACTGCATGGCCATGGCACGACTCCAACACCATCATTAAGTTTGCAGACGACACAACAGTGGTAGGTTTGATCACCAATAACGACAAGACAGCCTATAGGGAGGAGGTTAGAGACCTGGCCGGTTGTTGCCAGAAAAACAACCTATCCCTCAATGTAACCAAGACTAAGGAGATGATTGTGGACTACAGGAAAAGGAAGACCGAGCACACCCCCATTCTCATCGACGGGGCTGTAGTGGAGCAGGTTGAGAGCTTCAAGTTCCTTAGTGTCCACATCACCAACGAACTAGAATGGTCCAAACACACCAAGACAGTCATGAAGAGGGCACGACAAAGCCTATTCCCACTCAGGAAACAAAAACAATTTGACATGGGTCCTGAGATCCTCAAAAGGTTCTACAGCTGCAACATCGAGAGCATCCTGACTGGTTGCATCACTGCCTGATACGGCAATTGCTCGGCCTCCGACCGCAAGGCACTACAGAGGGTAGTGCATACGGCCAAGTACATCACTGGGGCTAAGCTGCCTGCCATCCAGGACCTCTACACCAGGCGGTGTCAGAGGAAGGCCCTAAAAATTGTCAAAGACCCAAGCCACCCCAGTCATAGATTGTTCTCTCTACTACTGCATGGCAAGCGGTACCGGAGTGCCAAGTCTAGGACAAATATGCTTCTCAACACTTTTTACCCCCAAGCCATAAGACTCCTGAACAGGTAATCAAATGGCTACCCGGACTATTTGCATTGTGTGCCCCCCCAACCCCTCTTTTACGCTGCTGCTACTCTCTGTTTATCATATATGCATAGGCACTTTAACTATACATTCATGTACATACTACCTCAATCAGCCCGACTAACCGGTGTCTGTATGTAGCCTCGCTACTGTATATAGCCTCGCTACTGTTATTTTTCACTGTCTTTTTACTGTTGTTTTATATTTCTTTACTTACCTATTGTTCACCTAATACCTTTTTTGCACTATTGGTTAGAGCCTGTAAGTAAGCATTTCACTGTAAGGTCTACACCTGTTGTATTCGGCGCACGTGACAAATACACTTTGATTTGATTTGATCTGCAAATTAAACCTGGGTTTTTTCCTATCCCACAAAAAGTATTTAGTTAATTTGTCATATTGTTAAAAATACCAGTCATAGGTAACTGTAACGTCTGTCGTCGGATATAGACCAAAATGCAGCGGGGAAATGTGCACTTATCTTCTTTATTATAATTGGACAAGAAGGAGAACCAAAATAAACACGTACACAAAGAAAACACAACGACTATTCACATGCTAGTAAGGCACAATGCTATACACAGAACAATCTCCCACAAAGCACTCAACAAACACATACATGTATATAGGACTCTCAATCAGAGGCAACTAGAAATCACCTGCCTCCAATTGAGAGTCCAATCCCAATTAACAAAACATAGAAATACAAAAGACTAGACAGAACATAGAAATACACTAACATAGAACAGTGCCCAAAAACCCCCGCAATACATAAAACAAATACCCTACTAAACAAACCACCACCCCAAACCACATAAAACAAATACCCTCTGCCACGTCCTGACCAAACTACAATAACAAATAACCCCTATTACTGGTCAGGACGTGACAGTAACATTGCAGAGATATAATTAAATTGTGGGACCACAACCATTTTAATCACGTTGATCTTTCCCCATAAAGAAAGTTGTATCTTTTCCCATTTTCTAAATTGGTCTTAATCTAGACTAGTAGTGGCTCAACATTTTGTCCCATCACTTCCTCCAAATTTGAGCGCAACTTAATACCCAAATATTTAATCTGAGTAGGAACTCATTTGAAATTAAATAGGGCAACGGTTCCAGAGTAACATTTGGCATTGCTTCCGACTTATTCCAATTCATTTTGTAGCCTGACATTAGAATATGATTCAATACAAGTAAGTAATCGTGGTACAGACTGAAGACGGATCAGAGACCAGCAGTAGAATATCATCTGCATACATAAGCAGCTTGTGTTCTTTTCCTCCTCCGTGTACACCCTTCATTTCTGGATCTGATCTTATCGTTGTCGCAAGAGGCTCTATGACTTGATTCACCTGAACGAAAAATGGATCAACCCCAACAACAAAAAATGACCATTAATTATAATCCACATCACAATTCACATTTCCTGTTGTTGCAGGATTATTTTCCCTTCTGTAGCAAACTGGCACAAATTGAGATGCGACATCTGTAGGAAAGGAAACCTAGGAAATCCTTTGGTCTACTTGTCCCAATTTGATACCATGGACACATAACCACGTTGCGTGATTTTTTTTTTAATGGCAAAGAGATATAAGAGATCTGCTTAATTCAGTCAGTTTGACACATTTTCTACATTAGTCAACACTTGCTGTTTAGTTGTAAAACAAAGGACAGTAAATAACCTACGCGCCACAATGCCGCGTGGCTAGTTATGTGAAACACACAAAAGAAAAGGAATGAATGTGCCAGAAAACAATAATTAGACTAAGTGGTTTCAACACATCGTTACCACTTACATTACATGGGACATGCAAATTCACAAGCATCATGCTTTCTCTCCCTCCTCCGTGTAAAGAAATTAGACGGCAACCAATCATAGCGCACACAAAATGTACCGGGAGGCGGGACTGTGTTTCCCTGTCATCGCTCGCTTTGTGACTGACAGGCGCCTGTGCTATCAATAGATTGCTTGAAGATGCATATCGTTCATTCTAGCGGGAGATGGCTCGACGGACTAGCGAATTTAAACTTTTTAAAAAGTAGCCTAGTTAATGTGAAGTGGAAAAAAAGCCGGTTGAAAATAAGTCTGATTAGCCGACGGCCGGTGCTAATGGAACACACTGTGTGTGTGTGTGTGTGTGTGTGTGTGTGTGTGTGTGTGTGTGTAATGCTTGTTTAGTGGTGTTTTTTTAATGGACCTGGCCTGTATCTTCTTTGATCATCACCTGCAGACACACGCATGCATGTACACACACACACACACACACACACACAAACCCACCATCCCTATCCCATAGTTGAACGATTCATACCCTCCACTCTCCCACGCAGCGTTTTGGGATGAGTTTAAAGAGAAACAAACAACACCACGATTGACAATCAAAAACGGAGTCAGTTAAAAACAAAACACCACATCCAGTAATAAACTGAACGGGCGTTGGCGGATCGTCAAGAGGTGCGAGTGTGTGTGTGTGTGTGTGTGTGTGTGTGTGTGTGTAATGCCTGTACGGTGGTGTTTTTGAAACGAACCTGACCTACTTCAGCTAGTCAACTGGAGACATGCAGCTTTGCTCTCCTGCCCTTCCATAACCCATGTTCTCCATTCCAATATGTTACAGTTCCACCAGGCCAAAGATACACGGGACTCGACTACTATTACTGACTCTACTACTATTACATCTTGACTGAATGTTTGGAGAGCAGGGGTTTGGATGGCTCAAGGATCTGGAGAGCTTTGGAGAGTCAAGATGCTGTAGGTGAGATGTCACTAGCAATAATTGATCACTGTAAGGCGAGCACACACTCTAAACCCGAACACATGTTAACAAACACACACACAAACAAACTCTTGCATGAATACACACACACACTAACTTAAAGGGTGCATGCACGCGAACACACTCACTTGAGTGAGCACATTCGCAGGAGCGTGAACGCACGCACGCACACACACACACACACACACACACACAAACAAACAAGCCTCCACATTAAGTTTCATAAGTAAAGTGGAGCCGTGCTCTTGCCCTTTGACTCTGGGGGTGTTTGTCGGTATGTGCGTGTGTTTGCGAGACAGTGTGTGTGTATAGTTGCTTTTGACCCCCTACTCGGTTTTCTTACTGCCGTGCCTCTCTTGGCCTCTGACCAGAAGTCACACCGCCACGCCTTCGGAGTTATGACTCAAGACGTGACCTCTGAATATAAGAACCTTGATGTCTGAGTTCTGTTTTCTTGTTTTGGTGCCACCGTTTAACGAGCGCGTCTGATCCGGTGTCTGTGGTCAGTTGCTGATCTTAAATGTAGACCTTTGAATCGACCTTTGTCTGCAGTTTATTCTAATTATTTTTTGCTGTTTTTGTAGCTGACCACTGACCATTGATGCAGTCGGTGTGAGAGGGTCATAAATGCTACAGGTCTTGCTGGATGTTGTTTGAAGTGAGCATATGAAAACCTAAAGATTGGCTCAAAGATGGCTTCTGTGATTTAATCTCACATTTTTATTTCAAGCTGAGTCATAAAGTATAGCAGGCAGGAGCTAACACCAAGTACTCCGAGGAGACGTTTGAGGTACACTGTTCAGTTTTTCACCCAACAATTGGACCATGGTTGTAATAAACATCTAGCCTACCTCCAGTCAAAACAAATATGGTCCCAGTCAAAACAAACCTCATCAAAAACCGTTTGTGTCCTTGTAGTCCAGCATCCTATACCATAGTAACCCATGCAGCTTGAGAGAGTAGCCCAATACGTCCCCACAAACCAGGGGGTGTACAACTCAGGCCCTTGAGGTCTGCAGGCCAGAAGTCCTCACAAGGACAGTAAAACAAGACAAATTCAGTGGGGGACATTTCGCCGGTCCCCACAAGGAAAAAGGCTATTTTAAACTTAGGGGTTAGGGTCACAATTAGGGTCATAATTTGGTTTACGGGTTAGGTTTAGGTGTTCGGATTAGGTTTAGGGTTAGGGGTTTGGGGTGAGGGAAAATAGGATTTTCAATTGTTTGGTTGCCACAAGGATAGTAAAACAAACCTGTTTGTACGTTAGTGTGTGTGTTCGCGCTCCTCTTAGTGTGTGTGTGTGTG
This sequence comes from Salmo trutta, assembly GCF_901001165.1. NCBI lineage: Eukaryota > Metazoa > Chordata > Actinopteri > Salmoniformes > Salmonidae > Salmo > Salmo trutta. The sequence continues at coordinate 43,912,081 of NC_042961.1, read as the reverse complement.
TTACTGTGTGTGTGAGATGCGGCTGCCAGCCAATCCGACAGCTGCAGACGAAGCCAGAATTCCGCCAGTGTTAATAAATAACCACAGCAGGCCTGGCTATTTCAGGCTGCTGGAGGTGAGCGGAGCCAGGGTTCAACACCAGTACTACCAGCCAAAAGGTAGAAGTGAAGGTGGCTTGGAGGGGAACGAAGGGGGGGGGGGGGCTATAAATACAATATGGCTGAAGTCAAGGACCTGGAGGTCTAAGTTTAGGCAAAACAAACAGGCAATGATCAATGATTGAGTCAGATAAATTATTTACAAAAGTGGGATTGACGTGTACAGATCCCAAGTCACATTGCAGCCCATAATGTACGACCGACCTGCAACAACAGTGAAACAATTGAGAAGGGACAGTTGAAACAGGACTTGAACCACCAGCCCTGCTGCCACAGCTCAAGTACACTACTGTACCACCTCTGCCATAGAGGTCCAGACCTCTTAGTGCCCATAGCATACTTCCACATAGGAGTGTCTACAATAGCACAAAAAAAAACAAAAAAAACTCGGTCTCTAGCTTGGCCTGTGCTGACATTCCAGTTGGGAGCACAAAGCCTTAAAATACAGGAGCCCTGAGGGGAGATTTATGCCCGTTAGGAAAGGTGAACGACTGCGGGGCTGAGTATAAAAAGAACCCGAAAGGTCTCCCCTGTAAATTAAAGGTGTGTAGGTTTTAACGGCACCCTGTATTCTTCCTGCTGCCACCCTCACAGGGCAGGGGAAGCCTCTGTCTTTACCGTAGGAGAAGGGGAGAGGAGAGGGGGAGGAAAAGAGAGCAGAGGGGAGTGGAGGAGAAGAGAAACCTTTGATACAAACAAGTAGCAGAAGCGGAACTAAAGGCATCCGCCAGATCACCTTACAAAATAAAGCTCCAGGAAGGATTGACGTTTCAAGCAGTATGTATTAACATTATTACTGGCAGAAGTTGGAGTAATAGTAGTAGCGGCAGTAATAATGATTTGCATGAAACATGTTTCCCGTACACTGCGGGCTATAAATTGTATGGAGGTAATTCAAGACATCCACCACCAATATGTCATCACCGCATTCACAATGGTATTGCTGCCACAGCTAGCATAGGCCTGCTACTACCATAGCTTAAATTCTATATGTTGGACTTAAATGCTATAGATTAAATGCTATAGAGCAATATGTTTGGATTTCCCTCGTTTGTCACAGCGGGTCTGGTCACAATGAAAGGAAGGAGGGGGGGGGGGTGAAGAGAGGTCCTTGAGAGGGTGGTGCAGCGCCCTCTCTCTGCCTGTCCCTCCCTTTCTCCACCTCCCTCCTTCCCTCTCTACACCCTTCCTCCCTCGCTCTCTACCCCCACCTTCTCACTCCTTCCCTCCTTCCCTCCCTCTTCCCTCAGAACTGATGAAGGACTTAATCCTGGGCGCTATCTCATCAGTCCAATAATCTAATTACGGGGAAAGAGAGTGTCGGGATAGATTCATCCCTCCATCGGGTGCTGCGTCGCCCAGCCCCTACAGTACCTAGCCCTGCTCCGCCACACACTCGGCATTAATCACAACCAGGTTTCCTACGCTCTCTTTATCTGTCTTTCACGCTCAGAAAGGGCCCGTCTCTCCCTCTCTGTACATCTCTATCTCACTGCCTCTCTTCTCTTTTTCTCTCTCTCTCTCTTGCTCTTTGGCTCTTTCTCTCGATCTCTCCATTTCCCTCTCTGAAAGATACATATTTCACAGTGCATTACAGATGTCTTCCCTCAGCCAGGCCGACAACTCATTAGAGCCATTAAAGGAGACATGGAGGAGGAGGGGGGTTGAGGGCCCGCTCTGCTCCCCTCTCACTGAGGATAGGAACCTGTTTACCTGTCGCTCCCTGGGATCCGGCGGTGCTCAACGATTAGTTGGGCAAATCCACTTTTACCCTGCGCCCCTTCTCCCTAAACAAGAGGGATCGATCGATATTGCCTTTCCGCTTGGGGTGGGGACGGGGTAGGAAGTGGTGGTTGAATTTGGTTTCAACGCACGTTTAGACAGGGCTTAATGATGTCTGGGGCTGCGTAAGAGAGATTGGAGATGAGGAATAACACACACATACACAGACCTCGGTAACAGAGTCCATTTTGATTTGCGCCGGGTCTAACAATTCAGTCTCTCGGGGATTTCCCTCCTGGAGTTGAAAGTGACTGCTGCAAACAAACTGAACACTCCAACTGCACCTGATTGGCTTACGGCTTGATGCCTACTGGACTCTGTGTGAGAGCAGAGACAGTCATAGCATTGACGCCAGTATCCCTCCTCTAAACTGAAGTACCACAACCTGCCCGAGACATGGCTTAGGACATGGTGAGAGAGTCAATGAGTGAGAGAGCGAGAGACAAGAGGGACTGGGGACAGGGGACTGGGAGAAAGAAATTGGCAAACACATTCAGAAGGCCAAACAACAAGCCAATTAAACACTGAGAGAACAGTGTTGAAAAGGTGTGTGTGCCTGGTAACCACAGCGACAGTAGTGGGAGTATCCTATCCCGCATAACCCCCCACTCCCAACCCCCCTCACATTTTAACCGTCATCCATCTCAATTACGGGAGATTGGAGCGGCCAGGGCCTTTCCGGAGCTCCCCTGGCCTCTGGAGAGAAGAGGGGAGGGGGATGCCAACACCACACATGGGGCTAGGGAGAGAGGGGGAGAGAGGGGGGATGGTTGGCCCCAACCTGTGGAGCTCAGCTGGCCATTGGAGGGGAGGATGATTGGCCATGGCGGCCCACTGAGCAGTGATTGACGCAGCTGAGGCTCTTGGGACATTCCCTCAGACGCTCCATAGCTCAAATGTGACACCTAGGAACTAAATAGTGCCACCACAGCCAACCCAATCACCCATTCCACCAATCTGTACTGATAGTGCAGGTGACCAGCTTTAACTGAGGCACCATGTCCTCTCCTTTTTTGGTCCTCTTTCGCCCTCTCCCTCTTTTCTACCTCTATCTTCTATACCTTGCTCTGTCTTTACCTTGCAACCTCTCTTCCTATCCTTTTCCCTCCCTCTCTTCCTCTCCTCGCCCTGGCTTTTACGTTCATCTGTTTGGATCTCTTCCACCTCGGGGAGATAATCCGCTAACTGGTTCATTCATACGGATGACATCATCAAATCCCTCTGCCGCCGTTGGCTGAATTAATCCTGTTCATTCTCTCGCTGACTGAGTCTATTATAGAGGAGCACATCCCGTGAGTTTCAAGAGAAGGGCTCCTGATAAAGGATAGAGAGAGGGAGGGAGAGGGGACGGGAAATAAAAGAGAAAGGGAGGGAGGGATGTAGGGGAAAATAGGGAAAGAATGAGGGAGGGGGAGAGAGAGACGGAGGAGCGAGAGAGAGCGAAAAAGAGAGACAGAGACAGACACTGGCAGCCACCTCAGGCCCAAGTCCAAGCCCTGAGAGAGGGAGAAGTAACTCAATGCGCCACGCTAAGCGCTATCAATAGACTCTTTCATCTGGGGTAGCATTAGCTCAAGCTGGGGTAACTGAAGTAGTGTGTGTTTGTGTGTTTGTTGTGTCTGTGTTGCCGTGTTTGAAGTGGATGGGATGTGTGTGTGTTCAGGCCACCAGGTTCAGGGTAGTGTGTGTGTGTGTGTGTGTGTGTGTGTGTGTGTGTGTGTGCGTGCGCAGCTGTCAGAGGGTCAAGGTACATGCATGTCATGTTTTCTTTTTACTTCCAGAACATGTGACCTAATGTTCCCAAACATTTGACGCCGGTCACTTTGAAAGCCCCCCCACTACCTATACTGCACATCCTGTGCTAGAACATGACAGAAATGTACAGAGACTTTCTGCGAGGTACACACAGAAATACCTGCACAGCCGAGGACATACACACAAATTATAACGCACTGTATAAAAAACTGACACAGACACACATTCATTTCAAATGACAACAGAACATGACATTAACACGCACGCAAACACACACATACACACACACACACACACACACACACACACACACAGACCAAATCTTAAAATACAATAGCTGCCACAACAGAGAAAGGGGGGTTGGGAGGGGGGAATTAGGAATTTTCCCTTTGCAAGTCAAAGCTGGAATGGGAATTAGCTCAATTTCTCCTGAGCTCTCAAGCATGGGAGACAGCCTGGCAGATTTCTGTTGAAGGAAGCGTGAGGTTGGCTACAGTATTAGCCTGCACTAGTGAAGCTAGGCTAGGCCTCTATAAAGTAGGTAGATGTCTCCCATAACCACTGATTTATGGCGAGGGTCAGATATTTGGTAAATCCCCCGCCATCTAATGGTTAAAGCCACACTGTTAGTTATACATAGGTGCATACCATCAAAGTGGTCCACCATTAAGAATGTAAACAATGACAAGTAACCTTGCCTGAGAACTAAACAATTGTGTTAGCTGAGGTAAAGCCTATGCTTTTTTCTCGGTGGGCTAACACAGTCTTGTGACACTTAGAAGACAGGTTAGCCTGTGGTAGCAGAGGTAGTAACTAGCCTGTCTATATGACTAAGCTATGCTAGGTTATGGCTAGGCTAGGCTATGCTAGGTAGTGAAAGAGAGAGGGAGGGAAGGAGGGAAGGGGGCCTGTAAGCCCTTTCTTTTCTTGCATGACAGAGCTGATTGGCTCCAGAGACAGATCATGCGGCAGGGTCACAGAGAGAGATGTTGCGGCAATGGCCAATGCTTAAATGAGCTTTGGCATTCTATAATCTGCATTATGTATGATTGAATGCACACATGCATCCATATATGCATGTTAATACTACATATAGGCTTTGGATGTTCTGCACAGAGCACAGAGTGGTTAATGTACGTACTGTATGTAAGCACATACAGTACCAGTCAAAATTTTGGACACACCTATGGTTTTGGTTTTCTTTATTTATACTATTTTCTACATTGCAGAATTATTCTGAAGACATCAAAACTATGAAATACCACGTGGTAACCAAAAACATATTAAACCAATCGAAATATATTTAACCGTTTAGATTCTTCTAAATAGCTACCCTTTGCCTTAATGACAGCTTTGCACACTCTTGACTTTGAAGAATCTGAAATATAAAATATATTTTGATTTCTTTAACACTTTTCTGGTTACTTCATGATTTCATATGTACATTTTACATTTACATTTTAGTCATTTAGCAGACGCTCTTATCCAGAGCGACTTACAGTAGTGAATGCATACATTTCAATTCATTTCATACATTTTTTCCCCCCGTACTGGCCTCCCGTGGGAATCGAACCCACAACCCTGGCGTTGCAAACACCATGCTGTACCAACTGAGCCACAGGGAGGCATATGTATTATTTCATAGTTGTGATGTCTTCACTATTATTCTACAATGTAAAAACCCTTGAATGAGTAGGTGTGTCCACACTTTTGACTGATTCTGTATATATGTTTTTATTGATAAAAGGCTAACTGTCAAGGTCAACAACGACAACGCTTCCAATACTGCAAACAGACATCCCTGACTGACTGTCTTCTTCGTGATAGGCTGAAGGGTGGGCGATGAGGAGGAGCCTGCAGATGGCAGCGAGCTTGTCGTTCCTCCCGTCACTGGCCAGATGACACACGTGCCGGCCCGATTTGTCACCGTGCTGGCATCATCAGAGAGGGACACGCACGATGTGTCAGAGATAGAGTGTCACGCTCTGTCCTCCCAATGAAACAAGACAGGGAGGGAGGGAGGGAGGGAGGGAGGGAGGGAGGGAGGGAGGGAGGGAGGGAAAGGGGGAGGAAATAGGGAGTGAAAGAGAGATTGAGAGAGACACAGGGAGAGATGGTTAGAAAGAGAGGAGAAGGAGTGGGAGACGGAGGGAGAGAGATGGATAGAGAGAAAAAGAGGGGAGGGAGGGAGAGAGAGAGATAAATGAATAGAGAAGAAGAGTGAAAGGTAGACAGAGGGAGAGAGAGGCAGGAGGAGAGGAGGCTGAATGCCAGCACCACAGAGTGACAGATTAGGCGTAAGGGCACCAGGATCGCAGCTTACACGACAAGCCCACACACACTGACGGCCAAGACAACAAGACATATTGAGTCACTGCGTCAGAATGACTCCACGCAAGGAAATGCATCTATAACACACTGGACGAATGACTACTCATAGGACATTTCATATTTACCAAGACAATACTGGTTTATACGTATTGACTCAAAATCAAAACAAGGACTGGGTGCCAAAAAAACAAGCTTTCCCACTTATGCTCAATGGTCTCACAAACTTGGCATCCATACTCCATCCCTCTAAATGGAACTTTATCGTTTTATGTATTGTGAAGTGGAATAGAGTCCTCCCCAGTGCAGTGTGACATTATGTAAGGGGATGGGGTTTGGGGTGGTGGGGGGTATTAACATGGCCCAGTAGGTTCAGTGGCAAACATACAGTCCAGTCCAGCGAGGGAGAAGGTGAGTTATAGGCATGTTCTTCATATGTTCCCTTTATAGCGTGTGGGAGCCCAACCCTATGGTGGTGTGTGTGTGTGCATGCGTACATGCACGTGTCTGTGTGTAAGATGCCAGGGATTTAATGGGATTTCCAGCTCAGCAGAATTCACCTGTTAATCAGATGAAGAACCCCCACCCACATCACACACACGCACGCACGCACGCACGCACACACACACACACACACACACACACACAGTATCGATCCGCCTGCCGGACGCATGGCCATTCATCAGTGGGCTGGACACACCCAGGTGTGTTTTACTTTTGGCCAAACCTCAGTCACCCAGGGTGTTTTACTTTTGGCCAACAATCAGGCACCCAGGGTGTTTTACTGTTGGCCAATGCTCCTTCACGCTTTCGAGGAGCAGACGACCATCGCAGCTCAGAGAGAGTGAGAGACTAAAGCCTTACAGTTGAGAAGGACTAGAAAACCAATATGAGAAATACATAAAATCTGCAAATGAAGTAAGAATAGGAGAAAGAACCCATAACCCTGTGTTGGTTGCCATTTTGGATTCTGCACTGCAGCCAGCGGTCGCGCTTGTAGCGAGCTAACATGGTTCCCTGACACCTGCCACTCAACCTCCGGCCTAACTGCGCCGTAACTCGCCCCCAAGCCACGGCCGGCAGCCTCTTTGCATTGTCATCATTACACCCCTATTCAATTACCTTGACCTCCAGCAGGGCCCGGGCCTCCCTCCCTGTCCTGCTCCGTTGCCACGGAAGGTTAATTGAAAGCGAATGCAACATTAATTTCCTTTAATGAGAGCAGGTGACTGGCGGTAACTATGGAGAAGCTTGCGACCTCGCCGTGACATTCGTGGAAGTCTTGGAAGGTTCCTAATATGACAGGGTGGTTAGTTATCGGTGTTGTGTGTGTGTTTCTGTGTTTCTGTGTAAATATAGCTGGAGCACCTTGTGACTAGGACTTTTGTGGAAGTCTTGGAACCTCCACTTAACTGTGTGTGTGTGTGTGTGTATATGCACTGTGTGTGTGTGTGTGTGTGTGTGTGTGTGTGTGTGTGTGTGTGTGTGTGTGTGTGTGTGTGTGTGTGTGTGCACTGCGTGTGTGTCCACATGTGTTCATGTGTGTGTGTGTGTGTGTGTGTATATATGCACTGTGTGTGTGTGTGTGTGTGTGTGTGTGTGTGTGTGTGTGTGTGTGTGCACTGCGTTTGTCCACGTGTTCATGTGTGTGTATGCACTGCGTGTGTGTCCACATGTGTTCATGTGTGTGTGTGTGTGTATGCACTGCGTGTGTCCACACATGTTCATGTGTCTGTGTGTGTGTGTGTGTGTTCAGCTGGTAGCATGCCTTTTAGAGAAATGGTCAGATCATTTTCCCACAAACAGAAAGAGTCTATAATACCAATACCCACATTACACTAGTCCAGGAAACTTTGCATTTCAACCTCGCCATAACACATTCACATTAAGCCACAATCCCGCACGCTACAATCCTCCACATGCTATAATTCTTCACACCGCTCATGTGTCGAATGACACGATAAGATACAAAACACCACGCAAAGGAACAAGCGCGCTCCCTTCTTCAATCTGCTTTAACAAATACCAGGCAGATGAATGAATTTGGAGCAGCCACTGCCGGCTGTATCAAAAGATAAATCTCTGTTTTAATTCATTCCGCCGGATGCACACTATTTGTTATTTTAAAAACCTTTCACAGCATTTGTTGTTCTATCCTCTCTCCCAGATTTGGTTGTTTAATCTCGAAAATCTATTAAAAGGGCAATTAAACGCTGTGAAAGTAACATGTATAATCCATTGACCAAATCCAGGATACAGTTACATATGGCGATACTTGGGCGACGACATTATAGTATTGATTTGTAAAAAACAAAATATAAAATACAGAGAGTATACTCTACCATTCCAAAGTTTGGGGTCATTTAGAAATGTCCTTGTTTTTGAATTAAAATCATTTTTTTTTGTCCAACAAAATAACATCAAATTCTGTGAAGGGAGTAGTACACAGCGGTGTATGGGATCTTCAGTTTCTTGGCAATTTCTCACATGTTATTTTAATGGACAAAAAACAAGGACATTTCTAAGTGACCCCAAACTTTTGAACGGTATATATATATATACATACATATAAACTCAGCAAAAAAGAAACATCCTCTCACTGTCAACTGTGTTAATTTTCAGCAAACTTAATAACATAACAAGATTCAAAACTGAGACATAAACTGAACAAGTTCCATAGACATGTGACTAACAGAAATTGGGGGGGGGGGGTCAAAATCAAAAGTAACAGTCAGTATCTGGTGTTGCCACCAGTTGCATTAAGTACTGCAGTGCATCTCCTCATGGACTGCACCAGATTTGCCAGTTCTTGCTGTGAGATGTTACCCCACTCTTCCATCAAGGCACCAGACGTGCTCAATGGGATTGAGATCCGTGGCTCTTAGCTGGCCATGGCAGAACACAGACATTCCTGTCTTGCAGGAAATCATGCACAGAACGAGCAGTATGGCTGGTGGCATTGTCATGCTGGAGTGTCATGTCAGGATGAGCCTGCAGGAAGGGTACCGCATGAGGTAGGAGGAGGTCTTCCCTGTAACGCACAGCGTTGAGATTGCCTGCAATGACAACAAGCTCTGTCCGATGATGCTGTGACACACTGCCCCAGACCATGACGGACCCTCCACTTCCAAATCAATCCCGCTCCAGAGTACAGGCCTCGGTGTAATGCTCATTCCTTCGACGATAAACGCAAATCCGACCATCACCCCTGGTGAGACAAAACCGCGACTCGTCAGTGAAGAGCACTTTTTGCCAGTCCTATCTGGTCCAGCGACGGTGGGTTTGTGCCCATAGGCGACGTTGTTGCCGGTGATGTCTGGTGAGGACCTGCCTTACAACAGGCCTACAAGCCCTCAGTCCAGCCTCTCTCAGCCTATTGCGGACAGTCTGAGCACTGATGGAGGGATTGTGCATTCCTGCTGTAACTCGGGCAGTTGTTGTTGCCATTCTGTACCTGTCCCGCAGGTGTGATGTTCGGATGTACCGATCCTGTGCAGGTGTTGTTACACGGGGTCTGCCACTGCAAGGACGATCAGCTGTCCATCCTGTCTCCCTGTAGCGCTGTCTTAGGCGTCTCACAGTACGGACATTGCAATTTATTGCCCTGGCCACATCTGCAGTCCTCATGCCTTCTTGCAGCATGCCTAAGGCACGTTCACGCAGATGAGCAGGGACCCTGGGCATCTTTCTTTTGGTGTTTTTCAAAGTCAGATGAAAGGCCTCTTTAGTGTCCTAAGTTTTCATAACTGTGACATTAATTGCCTAACGTCTGTAAGCTGTTAGTGTCTTAACAACCGTTCCACAGGTGCATGTTCATTAATTGTTTATGGTTCATTGAACAAGCTTGGGAAACAGTGTTTAAACCCTTTACAATGAAGATCTGTGAAGTTATTTGGATTTTTACGAATTATCTTTGAAAGACAGGGTCCTGAAAAAGGGTCCTTTTTGCTAGGTAGCGTTAGTTCGCGCTAGTCGGCTGTACATATGCCAAAACTACAGTATTTTTCATCCTATAGCTTGTTCTCCATCTTCTTTTTAAAATGTGAGCCAACATGTTTTCAGCACTTTTATTTCCATGACTGATCAAAATAAAAATGTTCATGCCCTCTCATCTCTCTTCGGCAGACATATAGTGAGCAATATGTTTGGAATATTAAATCACAATAAAATCGCAGTATCAAATCAAAAAAACATAGAATCGTGAGAATCGTAATAGATATCGTATCAGCGCCTAAGTATTGTAATAATATCGTCTCGTGAGGCCTCTCGCAATTCCCAGCCCTAATGCATGGGTGCCTTTAAGGCAAGCGCCTTAAAAACATTTAGTTAAAGAATATTCACTCATGGGAATCTTTATTATAGACATTCCATTATAGCACTTTCCGGACAGATTGGGATATGTCATATTTCGCCATGCAGTGCAACAAACCAAACACAAACTGTATATATTTTTGGGGGTTTTAGGGCCAGGGCCAAGGCAGGGGCTTACGATATCAAATTATGGTTGGGAATTAAATAAATATAAAAAAACAACAGTGTATTCCTCTCTTCTGGTCTCAGCAAGACATTGGACTCCCTGTGGAGAGGCTTTTGTTAGAGCAGAACATCCTTTTGGCGAGAGGGAACAGTGTGTCTGTGTGTTTGTGTGTGCATGCATATGTGTTATTAATTAAAGTTTGTATGCACCAAGAATGTTTTTCTCTGGATACACGCAGTGGTTTTTGTTACACGGATAAAACACTTGTTTGAATACCATCGTAAAGTTAAATTCCTTAAAACGCAGACAGTATGTACTTTTCTCCTAGTTTCATTTTCTAAATTAAAGTGACAACACTGCCCAAACAAAGACGCATACAGTGCATTCAGAAAATATTCATACCCCTTGACTTATTCCACATTTTGTTGTGGTACAGCCTGAATTCAAAATTGATTTTCTTTACCTCACCCATCTACACACAATTCCACATAATGACAAAGTGAAAACATGTTTTTAGATTACAGAAATATTTCATTTACATACATTGCCGTTCAAAAGTCCTCTGTCCAGTGTCTGTGTTCTTTTGCCCATCTTAATCTTTTCTTTTTATTGGCCAGTCTGAGATATGGATTTTTCTTTGCAACTCTGCCTAGAAGGCCAGCATCCCGGAGTCGCCTCTTCACTGTTGATGTTGAAACTGGTGTTTTGCAGGTACTATTTAATGAAGCTGCCAGTTGAGGACTTGTGAGGCGTCTGTTTCTCAAACTAGACACTCTAATGTACTTGTCCTCTTGCTCAGTTGGCACCGGGGCCTCCCACGTCTCTTTCTATTCTCGTTAGAGCCAGTTTGCGCTGTTCTGTGAAGGGAGTAGGACACAGCGTTGTACGAGATCTTCAGTTTCTTGGCAATTTCTCGCATGGAATAGCCTTCATTTCTCAGAACAAGAATAGACTGACGAGTTTCAGAAGAAAGTTCTTTGTTTCTGGCCATTTTGAGCCTGTAATCGAACCCACAAATGCTGATGCTCCAGATACTCAATTAGTCTAAAGGCCAGTTTTATTGCTTCTTTAATCACTACAACATTTTTCAGCTGTGTTAACAAAATTACAAAAGGGTTTTCTAATGATCAATTAGTCTTTTAAAATTATAAACTTGGATTAGCTAACACAACGTGCCATTGGAACACAGGACTGATGGTTGCTGATAATGGGCCTCTGTACACCAATGTAGATATTCCATTTAAAAACATTTACAACATTAACAATGTCTACACTGTATTTCTGGTCAATTTGATGTTAATTTAAATTGACCAAAAATGTGCTTTTCTGTCAAAAACAAGGACATTTCTTAGTGACCCCAAACTTTTGAATGGTAGTGTAAATCTTCACACCCCTGAGTCAATAATTTGTAGAAGCACCTTTGGCAGCGATTACAGCTGTGAGTCTTTCTGGGTAAGTCTCTAAGAGCTTTCCACACCTGGGTTGTGCAACAATTGCACATTATTCTTTTCAAAATTATTCATGCTGTCAAATTGGTTGTTGATTTCTTTTACATTTTTACTATAAAACCCTTTTCAGATCTTGCCATAGATTTTCAAGTAGATTTATGTCGGCCACTCAGGAACATGCACTGTCTTCTTGGTAAGCAACTTCAGTGTAGATTTGGCCTTGTGTTGTAGGTTATTGTCCTGCTGAAAGGTGAATTTATCTCCCAGTGTCTGGTGGAAAGAAGACAATCAGGTTTTCCTCTAGGATTTTGCCTGTGCTTACCTCCATTCCCTTTCTTTTTTATCCTGAAAAACTCCCCAGTCCCTAACGATTAAAAGCATACCCATTACATAATGCAGCCACCACTATATTTGAAGATTTGTATAGTGGTACCTAGCAATGTGTTGTATTGGATTTGCCCCAAACATAACACGTTGTATTTAGGACACTAACTTTAGTGCCTTGCTGCAAACAGGACGCATGTTTTAGAATATTTTTTATTCTGTACAGGCTTCCTTCCTTTCACTCTGTCAATTAGGTTAGTATTGTGGAGTAACTACAATGTTGTTGATCCATCCTCAGTACTCTCCTATCACAGCCATTAAACTCTGTAACAGTTTTAAAGTCACCTCATGGTGAAATCCCTGAGAGGTTTCCTTCTTTGTCGGCAACTGAGTTAGGAAGGGCGCCTGTATGTTTGCAGTGACTGGGTGTATTGATACACCATCCAAAGTGTAATTAATAACTTCACCATGCTCAAATTCAATGTCTGCTTTTTTCATTTTTACTCATCTACCAATAGGTGCCCTTCTTTGCGAAGCATTGGAAAACCTCGCTGGTTTTTGTGGATGAATCTGTGTTTGAAATTCACTGCTCGACTGAGGGACGTTACAGATAATTGTATGTGTGGGGTTAAAAAATTAGGTAGTTATTCAAAATCATGTTAAACATATACATTTTTACTCCTGAACTTATTTAGGCTTGCCATAACAAAGAGGTTGAATACTTATTTTTATTTAACCTCTATTTAACTAGGCAAGTCAGTTAAGAACAAATTCTTATTTACAATGACGGCCTACCCCATGGCCAAACCCTAACCCGGACGACGTTGGCCAATTGTGTGCCACCCTATGGGACTCCCAATCACGGCCGGTTGTGATACAGCTTGGAATCGAACCAGGGTCTGTAGTGGCTCCTCTAGCACTGAGATGCAGTGGCTTAGCCCACTGCGCCACTCTAGACATTTCATCTTTAATTAATTTGTACAAATTTTCTAAAAACATAATTCCACTTTGACATTATGGGGTATTGTGTGTAAGCTGGTGACATTTTGTTTTGTCCATTTTAAATTCAGTCTGTAACATAACAAAATGTGGAAAAAGTCAAGGGGTGTTTCTGAAGGCACTGTATCACTGTGAGAGTGGTTATTTGATACAATGCAATACCACACATTTGTAGGAGAACTCACACTGCCAGTCAAAAGTTTAAACCTAAACATACATTTTCCTAAACTTCTGCTCAGATTTTGTAATTATATTTGGGTTCAGCATCATTGTTTATCCGCGTGCTCTTTTTTTTCTTTTTTTGACGTCGGAGACCAACAGAAACCAAACGGTGCCAGAGCCGACCAACAGGTTATTAGCACGAGCTCAGCCAGGTATCTAAACACAAAGGACTGTGGGAATAATTCCGTGGCCGCATAAACAGACAAATGCTTTATCGCTCTCTTGGTTCCGTTTCTCTTGCGGGCTCCGGCTTTTGTTTTGAAATAATAAAAGTGGGCAGTGAGGGTTGGAGGGGAGGATGGCGTAGGATGAATGGAGTGATGGAAGGAGGGAGGTATGGAAGGAGAGTGAGGGGGGATGGTTTTGTTATTGATGTGCAATGCTGGCTCTGATAAAGTATTGTGGGAGCCCCAGCTCCTATCTGGCTCCTCCAGCGACGACATGTTTACTCTCCAGGAGTTGCTGTCGTCTGAAGTCGGACTGTCCCTGTGTGTGTGTGTGTGTGTGTGTGTGTGTGTGTGTGTGTGTGTGTGTGTGTGTGTGTGTGTGTGTGTGTGCACTTGCATTTATATGGGAGGGATGGAGAGAGAGAGTAAGCCCAGAGATACTTTTTTGGGGAATAAAAAATTGCATCATTTAGTTCGGAGGAGAGGGTAAAGGGATGGAGGTTAGGCAGGGTGCCCCTCTCCAGCAGAGAGAGAGAGAGCCCGCAACCAGATAAAGTCCCCGGGCGAGGTAATGGAAATTGCTCGTCACCGGCGCTGAAATATGATTACCATAGATCCATTTCTGTCATGCTTTCAAAAAAGCAAAACACTGTGTGGCCGACAATAATGCACATCTGAGGGCCCAATCGATAACCCCTGCCCACCCCCCCCCCCCCCCCCCCCCCCAAAGTTGGGAACAGAGGAGTGGCCTCGATGAAGCCCCTGCTTTATCAACAAAAAAATCATAGGCAGGCGGAGTTGATTTACACAGACGGGGACCAATAATGGCAAAATTACTCATTTGGTGGAAAGGTGAGGCAGGGATGTATTCTTGTCATCATGTCCACTCTCAGCACTTAAAGAAGGCTACCTACTACCCTGTACCTCCATTTTGGCTCTTCAGTACCCATCAGGGTCCTGTTCAAATACTCTTATAATGCATCCTTCCTTTCTCCCTTCCTTGAAATAACCATTCATCTGACATGACTGGATTGGTGTAAGCAAGGTGACCATGACATTGTTTTCACAAATTAGATTGTCATGTCATGCCAGATCAGTTATTACTTCAAGGAAGGAAGGAAAGATCCATTCAAACAGGGCCTTGGTGTTTTCACCCTCGTGATCCAAAGCAAATGTACAATTAAGGATTCTAATTATTCACCATTCAATCCACTGCAAATCATTGACTGATTGCAACCTCTTGGAACCAGATGAGTTCTTTGAAGTTCGACAGTGCGTTCTGACCATAATCAGGAACAAAAAGGCTTGCATGACATTCATTGTGCCTTGGAGTTGAGTATTTCAGACAACACGCTTTAAACAACTAACTCCTGCAGTCCACCTATGGCCACTCCCCATGGTGTTTTCTTGTTAGCTCCATGTCCACTATCAAACTACCAAAGTGTGTCAGGAGGGCACCAATAAGAAGATGTCAAGTTCCTAAGAGGAAGACCGTCCTCTTTCATATTCAAATGGGAACCGCATGACTCCTCCCATCTCTCCATCTCTTTCTTTCTTTCGTCGTGAGCGATACACAGTCTGTCCTCCTCTCCATTTGTTTGACACTACAGGGGGGAACTGATGCACTGATCCATCAGAACCACACGGCTCCGTTTTACGGACGGACCCCCGCCTCTAGAGCAGCTCCTCCAGCCGGTGCTAACAGCTGGCCAGACGTCTTTAAACACACGCCCACGAAGGGCAAGGCCAGACGAAGGCAAGTCCCTAATGGTCCTGTCAAACCACTGGCATCCCTCTTTGACTGCTGTGTAGAAGACGGAGACCAATAGAATGGTTTGTCAGGTAACGGAACTCAGTTCTTCTTGACGTCCACCATGGGGATTTCACTCCAGTTGAGCTTTGTTGAGATGTGAATTAGTTGAATACAAAGACCCATTTCAACTTAGTTATATAGAATGGTTCATTTCCTGGAATAATTCAAATAGCTAGAGTATATTTCCTCCATTCAATAGAGTTTTGTCAATGTGGGAGTAACAGATTTGATAGTCTTCAAACCTACATGCACAGCGGAACACTTGGATTAAATATGAGTAACTCTTCTTAATTAACTTTCATTTAAAGGTACAATGCAGCTGTTTTTATCTCAATATCAAAATCCTTTCTGGGTAAAAGAAAGTAACAGAAGTACCCTGGGTAACAGAAGTACCTTATTGTGATTGTTCTCAATTAAAATGGTAAAAAATAGCTTCTTATCAAAGAGCTATTTCTCAACCAAGAATTTTTCTAGGACTAACTGTTATTGGCAAAGCGGTTTAGAACTCTTCGTTATTGGTCTATAAACTAATTTAACTAAGTCCAACCCTCCAAAACAGGACGACATTTCAGGTGGTCTTTTCAAACAGCTCTTACACTAAAAGTGCATTATCATAATTTTTACAATTTCATAGTATTATTCCAACGTCATAGCGTAGAAATGACCAAAACATACAAAACATTCTAAGTGTACAAAACATTAAGGACACCTTCCTAATATTTAGTTGCATACCCCCCACCTTTTTCCCCTCAGAATTGCCTCAATTCGTCGGGGCATGGACTCCACAAGGAGTCGAAAGTGTTCCACAGCGATGCTGGCCCATGTTGACTCCAATGCTTTCCATAGTTGTGCCAAGTTGACTGGATGTCCTTTAGGTGGTGGACCATTCTTGATGCACACGGGAAACTGTTGTGTGAAAAAGCCAGCAGCGTTGCAGTTCTTGACACAAACCGGTGCGCCTGGCACCTACTACCATACCCCGTTCAAAGGCACTTAAATCTTTTGTCTTCCCCATTCACCCTCTGAATGACACACATACACAGTCCATGTCTCAGTTGTCTCAAGGCAACTGCCTGTCTCTTCCCCTTCATCTATACCGATTGAAGTGGATTTAACAAGTGTCATCAATAAGGGATCATAGCTTTCACCTGGATTCACCTTGTCAGTCTATGTCATGGAAAGAGCAGGTGTCCTTAATGTTTGAATACTAAGTGTATATATAAAACACAGGAAATCACGTTTTTGACCTTTTTTATTTTTATTTCACCTTTATTTAACCAGGTAGGCAAGTTGAGAACAAGTTCTCATGTACAATTGCGACCTCACTGGGCCTTTAAGGAAATCATATCCTGTCTTGACCAAAAGTATTTGTAAAATGTCCATCCCATGTGATGTGATATTGTAGCCTCCATATCGCTTCCATTCAAGCTTCCCTCGTGGAAACACATGTCAGAGGAGAGAGGAGACTAGGGCGTGGGGGACCCACTTTTCCAGCCCATTCATGGTCTCGTTTTGCAGGGCAGAGCAGGCAATGTCATTAGAAAGCAGAGAGGGAAGGCTGGAAGTGAGCCTTGTGTGCCTGCATGGGGAGCAAATGGAGAACTGATACCCCCATCAAGGCAAGAGTGAAACAGTAGGGAAAAGGAGGATGGAGAGGGGAGGGGGAAGAGGGGCTTGTTCTGGTGAACTCTGAGCCCGGTTGGGTGGATCATCCAAGACCACACCGGCAGCTCGGTCATGGGACTTGAAAGTCCATCCGTCAGGGAAGAAAGAGGATCCTGAACCAACTAGCCTGACGAGATGGGTAAAGAGGGGTTACGATGGGGGTGAGGTGGGTTTGGGATGGGGGTGAATGCATGACAGAGGTTTGAATTTTTCCTACCACCTCTCCCCCCCTCCCCTCCTCTGGGCAATACACCAAGCGTCTCAGTTGAATCCGGTAGCCGCCTGCATAGCCCTCCCCCTGCCACTTTGTCGCGTCTCTTGTTTTGACAGGATCGATCTTCGTCGCCAGTCAGAAGCTGCGGACAAGGCTTGATTCTGCCGGTGGTGACTACCCGGGTAACCTTTTTAACGACGTGTTCAGAAATGGAGTTGGACATCAACACGTCCTTTGGCTGGATGACTTATTTAGCCGTGGAAAAGTAGACTTTCCTCCCTTCATGACTGGTTTACGTCAGCTTAAAGCCGTTTTACCCCACCGTCCTGGTGTAAATAGCCTCGTCCCATGGCTAAATCTCTCATGTGTCTCTCTCTCTCTCTCTCTCTCTCTCTCACACACACCCTCTCTCCCATTCTCTTTAGTTCATTCTCTCTCTCCCCGCTGCTCAAGGCTCGACAGGGAACGCCACGGGTCACGGCTGGGGCAGCTTATGTAAGGTGTCAGGTACTGTCACGAGGAGCTTCTCCATGGCTGCGGAAATACACTTTTTTGGGGGGGGGGGGGGGGGGGCGAAGACACTATATCCCTTCCTCCCCTCC
The DNA here is from genome assembly GCF_901001165.1 of Salmo trutta. Classification (NCBI taxonomy): domain Eukaryota; kingdom Metazoa; phylum Chordata; class Actinopteri; order Salmoniformes; family Salmonidae; genus Salmo; species Salmo trutta. The sequence continues at coordinate 43,894,127 of NC_042961.1, read as the reverse complement.
CCTTTCCCTCTATTTCTATCCACCCTCCACCGTCAACCGATCCCTCTCTCCGGTCGGAGCTGTTTCATGAGTGGTGGACGGGTGAAATGACAGTCTGGCCACGGCACAGCAGGTTCCTTGCAGCTCTCGGGTGGGCAGCCGTGGTGAGTGCCCGTCAAGAGAGAATACAAAGACGCATCCATGTCTGTTCAAAAATACATCTACTCAAAACTAAGGGTGGTTTTCAAAAGTTGTTTTGCACTTTGGAAAGTGACAGAAAACTGTCATAAAAATGGTCTAATTAGTGGTAACCTAAGTAACATTGGGTATTGGGTGAGTGTATGAGACACTCAGAGCCCTGTACAGAAGAGTCAGTGAACATAAACACGTCCAAAGACGAGACCAGGGTTGGGATCAATTCGGAATTTCTGAATTTAATTCAATTCAAACAATGAATTTGAATAGAATTTGAATTGGCCACATCCCACAGGAAGAATCCTTTGAACTGAATTTGAATTGAAGGAAGTATAATTTAATTAAAGCAATTCAAACCAATTGAACAAAGACATGAAAAATTTAAGTCTCATTCATTTGACAAATATTTTATTGAAAGGCTACGCAACTTATTAATGCAAAGAATGCACATACTGTACCATTTCAAATATTAGTTTGATTATAACTCAAACCCAACAGTATTTTTTTCTTCATCATGAGATGCTAGATTGTTCCTTTCCATACTGCAGTGTTTGATCTAATGCATTATGGAAAATGTATTCTGATACTTAAAAACATTAAGGAAATTATTAATTATTATAGACAACCCACAACATGATCTTAGAGTATTTCCAGATCACGATCATTATTGTCCCCCATGATGAAATCGCGGAGGGGCCTGTGGATCGGCCTCTGTCTGTTCGTCTGTCCGTTCGTACGTTAGTCACACACGATATCTCAGACAGCACTGACCCGATTTTGACTAAACTTGGGTGAATGATGTGTGTTGCCATAGAGATCCAGCATTTACAAAATTACAATGATTGGCCCAAGGTGGGAGCCATAGTAATTAACTGAAATGTGTGAGTCACACCAGAGAGGAATAGTCAAAATGAGAGGGATAACTGGCCCAAAATCTGTCTTTTCAGCAGGTGGCATTTTTTCATTTTTTAACATTCACCAAGCAAAAACTTTTTGTATGGAGGTCAATGAGAGTGCCGAATTTGGTTTACAAAAAATCAAATGGCTTATTTGCTATGTGTGGCTTATTTGATCGAATAGGAGTTTCGTAGTGCTCAGGTTGTTACAAGTGAGTAGGACTAGGACAGGTGACATCACAGCAACTTTTAGAAAAAACACTTTATATCAGAGTTGTACCTGTTGTTCACACGCAATCTGCCCTCTCATTGGCTAAAATGGTCCCATCTGATCTTGCATCCTACCGACTGAGTACCAGTCTCCTTAGCTAACATTCCACTCTTTACCACTCCTTGTCATTGTTAAAGAGTCTTTGGCACATGACATGGAGTACAGGGAGTGGATTAGATGAAGAGACTGGTACACAGGCTAACTGCCTTCCATTTTTGAAGACATTTCTGTTCATTGTTAGAGCGGCTACTTGAGTATCTGGTCAATATAATGGATAATCTGTGGTCAAACATTTGTTAGTCACACGCAATCTCAATTGGCCCGGGGGGGGGGGGGGGGGGGGGGGGGGCTGCATCTTTCATGAGGAACGACATGTTTACTGTTGCCTTGTTTCAAATTGTTTTCGCAGAAAGAGTTTTAAAAATGAAATGTTTCAACCTTATACTACATGGTAACCATACATGTCAAAATACAATTTTGACATGTATGGTTGAATTAAATACTACTTTAATTCAAATGAAATTCTAATGATGCTTCCTGTGGGGTGTGGCCAATTCAAATTAAATTCAAATTCAAGAACTGAATTTGAATTAATGACAAATTCACAAGTCAGTTCAGAATTGACCCCAACCCTGGAAGAGACAGACAACAAAGCAGAGAGGGCTTTGCATTACATTACCTAGAACCTTTGAATTGGTAGTTACATACAGTTATTTGCCAAAATAATGGAAGCACTTGAGGGATACAATTTACAGTAGGTATTTACTGTACTTGAAAGGATGGGGTCTGGAGAGTAGATATTTATTATTTACCACAGAATTTATTATAGATATTACATTCATTAATGCTAAGAGTAATTGTCTGTGGTCAAATGCACTCCATCACTTAAAAAAATTATACTTTTAGCACCTCATCTTGAGCAAACACCATTTGGTGGAGAATGTTTAACATAAATCAACTATGTTAATTGGCTAATGATTACATTGCATATTGCGATTGTAATGTTTTTATTAACATAAGCTCTAACATGGTATTTGGATAAGAAGCGATCCAACATACAGTATCAACATGCTTCCCACATCCCCCGAACAACCGTTAACAGAGTGCTCTCATGAAAGGGAGCTCTGCTGTTTTCATCCTCTAGATTTCTCCCACTGATTCTCTTCACTCATTCAGAGCTGTTCAGTTCTGAGGGCTGGAGCCTCGCTGCTCTGAGGCGTGCTTGTTCCTCTCCACACCGTATCCCTGGCTTGTTACTGAGCTTAACAGACAGCATAATTTCGGGCTGACACCGCCTCAAACGCGCCGTTGTCAGTGTGGACTGAAACAGAGAGAGCAACTCGAGGGACGCAAGCTCAAAAATGTCACTCTGCTCGCCGGGCAAAAAAACACAACAGAAAATGGATAGGGCTCTGGAACAACTATTAAAATCATGACAGGAAAATGGCCACCACTTGGGGAGGTTGTGTGTGAGTGCGACTGTGGAGGACTGTGTCTCCGTGTGTGAGAGACAAAGGGCAAGAGCATGAGCATATGGGTGTGTGTGTGTTTGTGTACGTGATATTGTTCATTTACACTGAAATTATGTACATTTGTGGTGTGAGAGAGAAAATGTGTATCTGTGAAACAATTGTGTGTGCGAGTGTGTGCTTGCGCCATGTGATTGCCTGCGTGAGCCATGTGTGTGTCTGCCTGTTTGTCTGTCTGCCTGCCTGTGCCCCTGCATATCTGGCCCCCACTACAAAGCCTCTCTGTTCTCAGCGTGAGCTCCATCTCTGGGCCTTGTCGAACAGACCGCTCCGAGCGGCGCTCTCCTGGGCATGTGCCACAACCGCTGCCAGCGGGAGGAGGGCCCCTCGTCTCTGGTGATGGCCGGAGGAGGGCCCCTCGTCTCTGGTACCCTCCGAAGCAGCAGTGCTAAAGCGTTAGCGGAAGTCCCCATCGTTTACATTCATTACAAAACAGTAATGCCTGGAACCAGGAAGTCCCACGCCAAGCCTGCCACTTCCGATAAACAAGGGCCACCTCTCACTGCCCAGTCCCTTCTTTCTTCTCTCTCCCTCTTATTTTCTTTCCTTCTTTCTCCTAGACGACGCCCCACAGCACCCCTCTGTGGGCACTGGGTTCTATGTGTTGGCAGGCTCTCCTCTTTTCCTCGTTTTTGCTCTTCCTCCGCCAGTTTATTTCCCAGTTGTGATTTTGGAGTTGAAACGATGCAGGTTGCTCGCTGTTCCAAGAGATTAAGGGCAACAATCTGAAACTGTGTTCGGGTTTTCTGGTGCCCAACGTGCTTCAGTTTAGAAATCATGACACTTTTCTGGGAAAGGTGTAGGTTCTGGTTCCGTAGGGCTGTAGGTTCTGGTTCCGTAGGGCTGTAGGTTCTGGTTCTGTAGGGATGTAGGTTCTGGTTCTGTAGGGATGTAGGTTCTGTAGGGCTGAATGTTCTGGTTCTGTAGGGTAAACAAAAAAAAGTAATGTTTCCTAAACTTTTCCCGCAAATAAGGTGGGTATACTCCGTTTACATGCGTTTACCCTCAACTGCACCACTGCTGTAGGTTCTGGTTCCGTAGGGCTGTAGGTTGTGGTTCCGTAGGGCTGAAGTTTCCATAGCGCTGTAGGTTCTGGTTCCATAGGGCTGAAGGTTCTGATTCTGTAGGGCTGTACGTTCTGGTTCCGTAGGGCTGAAGGTTCTGGTTCTGTAGGGCTGTAGGTTCTGGTTCCGTAGGGCTGAAGGTTCTGGTTCCGTAGGGCTGAAAGTTCTGGTTCCGTAGGGCTGTAGGTTCTGGTTCCGTTGGGCTGTAGGTTCTGGTTCCGTAGGGCTGAAGGTTCTGGTTCCGTAGGGCTGTAGGTTCTGGTTCCGTTGGGCTGTAGGTTCTGGTTCCGTAGGGCTGAAGGTTCTGGTTCTGTAGGGCTGTAGGTTCTGGTTCCGTAGGGCTGTAGGTTCTGGTTCCGTAGGGCATTACCAACCACACACTTTGAAGCACTAAATTCTCCGACCATGGAGTGATATTAAGGTTAATTATTGACTTTTGTCATTTCAATACTTCACTACTCAATCGCTCTACCACTCTCTAAATTAGCAAACCATTACCCAAATACTCACCACTGAAATCCTTCTGTGCATGCACAGGCTTCCCACACAAGGCCACAGTGATTATTTGGGGTTGGAAGAGGAAACAGTCATTATTTCATCCCATGTTTGAATTGGTTGAATTTATATGACAATGTCATCACGTAAGCATAGCTTTGGTTGTTGTGTCTAGTACCACAGGGCGATACATCATGCTAGACTAGACCAAACATGTGGCACTATTCTAATATATGGCTTGAACATGTTGCACTGTGTACTATACTACTGTGTCTATGTATCTGATACAGTAACTTCCACAGCCTGGCTGCCTTCCCAGACTGTGCTGTACAGATCTGTAGTGTAGTACCTCGGGCATCTCTCCTCCTATCAGTGGGGAGGAGGGACAGTGAGGGTTAACCACCATGCATTACCCTAATTCTAATTCCGTCCTCTTGTGACATCACCCACCAGGCAGTGCCTTGGGGGAGGGTTTCTTGATGTCACATTTCCCTCATGCCTCTTTTGCCAGATTTGGGGTTGGATTGGGGGGGATGTGGAGGTGGTGGTGGGTGGGTGGGGGTAACATCAGTTACCTTCCTTCTCTCATTTCACGCCTGGCTGGCTAAGATCCTTCATTGTCAACATGCTAACCCCGGCCCGCCCCCTCTTAGTGGCACACGCACACATACACACACACACACACACAAATGTGCACACTACAACAACACACTGTACACTATGACCCCCAACCAGGGACCTGCTGGTTGATGTATTCCAGAATCCAGGATAGGACATTTCCACCATGCCAACTCCACTCAGCACTCAGAAGCCCGTAACACAAAATAAATTCAATATGAAGGGGAGTTGTGATCACTAACATCACAACTTTCCTACCCCCTGTGGCTCAGCGATGACCGGAGGGGTCTCTCTGCGCAAGCAAATGGAGGTGTGTGTGTGTCTAGGGGAGGAGGGGGTGCTTAGAGTGTCACCTACGGCAAGATGAGAGAGTGCCACTCTGGAGGAAAAAGATCAAGGTTCACACTCCTGCAGGAAAAGCAGCCCCTTTCTGAAGAGAGCTGAGAGCTGGCAATAGTGGCTAAATGGAGAAGGAAAGCCAGCTCGTGTTAATTACAAACAGCATGGAGGGATAAGGACAGGGATTAGGTCAATCATGGAGGATGGAATTAGAAGAGAAAAAAAGGTCTAGCTTTAATTAGCATTGTTGGATGGGCGGTCACATGGTTAGCCTAGGCTCAACGAGCTAACCACTAAAGCTAGCTATCGTTAGCATTCAGGTAGTGGAAGCTAAGCTATAAACAAGTATGTTTCAGGTAGAAATAGCATTAGCTTGGCGAGCTGCTCAGACATGCTGGGATGCTACACAAAAGACAGCCACTTTGGGCTGCAGGGTAAAAAGAGCCAAGGGAATGAGTGATTGTGAAGAAGCGACTGGATATTCGGTCCAAGCTGCCTTTTAGTATCTCTACTTGCTAACTCCCCTCCCCTGACTGGACATTATGGGCTTATCACACCCAGCAAAAGGGAATAATTACCCAAATACTATCCAGCACAGCCATCTTTAATCAGAGCACTGTGTAATTACTGCGACACAAATGGCTTCAGTTTATTACGAGGCTGCCGTAACATGGCCGACGACAGCAGACTGTTCATCATTTTAAAGTGCATTATTTACAACCACTACCTCGAGCCGAGGAACAGATAAATACACAATTGTCATTAAGGAGGAGTGGGGGGGGGGGGGTGGATGTGCTGGTCAATCGAGCATTTTTCTAACACACATTCAAATCTCAAAAGTGGAGGGAGAGAGGATAGAAAACAAAGTTGTTGTTGTCATCATCCCTTGGGCAATTTGTGGTGTGCCTAAAAAAAGCAACGCTTGATTAATCGCCCCTCTTTAAAAAAAAAATCTAATGTATACCAACATTTATATTTATTTCAACACATTCACACCCATACAGAAAGACAGTGTTAATTTATCTCCAAGTATTTCTTTTTTTCTGGGGGCCACTGCACTGAATCTCTTTCCTCAAGGCTTTTTGCTTGTACTTGTGGTGTATTTTCATGGGGGCCAGCAGTGGCCTAATCAGCGTTAGCCAGATGTGCTAGTTCAACGCCAGCCACATAGTCCCACTGCCACTAGACGTCTCTGCATCGCTCCTGGCCAGATATGATGCTCCCTCCCTGGGGGCATTAGCTGAAAGGTCTTCCTGCTCCAAACACAACCAACCTCCTCTATACTGGTGCTGGAGGATAATAATAAGTAGGAGGGGGGAATAGTGGTCCAACTTGGAAAGATTCTCTATTAGCAGCACAGCACGGTGATATTAATAGACATGGATGAATGTTCAGAAATTAGAATGGAAAGCTCCAAATGAAATATTGGAGAAATTATGGAACTCTAGGTTTTGTGGAAAAATTGTTATTACACAATCTATAGTTAGTTATTACACTAACTATATAGTGTATGAAAGCCAAAGACCTTAGAACAAATCATTTTGTCAGATTTTAAAACCATTCTAAGCCTCACGATGTCAACAACAAGTGGTATTGTCACAATTAAGTCACTAAGTCAGATTGTTGACATTAGCATTGAGAATGACCTGCATTGTGGCCTTATGAAGGCATCACAGACTGCCAACGCACTGGGTCCTTAAATTCAAATCATAGAGAATGTAAACCAATACCTGCAAATCAGATGACATATGTTATCTGTGTGCGTAAGGGAACAGACACCCCCTCAGCTATAGGTCTGTGACAGATACTGACAGGAAAATATTCTTCTGAAGGTTCATCTGTATTTTTGTTGTGCAGCCTTTCCCAGCTTGAGAGTCTGGCAGCAGCAGCTTGACTGGCATTTGAGGGACAGCGTGCCCTATGTCTGAGAAATACGATAAGAGCTATCGTGCCATCGCATGTCACACACACTCCTGTGACATTAAAGTGTCCCTCATCAAAAGGAGGTGATTTATGGTACCCCTTTCAAACTGCCACCACAGCTAGACGTTCAGTAATATAAGGCAGATTCTATATATCTGTTCAGCAAAATTTCTGCAGAATAGCAGAAGATGTTAATGATCAACGAGATAATGACTTCTGATTGCAGCAGACCGTGCAAGATAGCCTCACAACAAAAATGGGATCTTATGCAACATTTCTTGCTTATTGTCAGTCATTTGAAGTGGTTCTGCTTTATGCCATGGCACGTACAGTATCTGGGCAACAAAGAGGAACATACTGCCAGAGAACAAAAAAACTAAACAAGTGTGGCTTCCATCCTGATTGGGTAAGGGTAATTGTCGCTGTGTCAACCAGGCCTTTGTGGCTACAGAGTCTGGAAGACCCCATCAGTGGAAAATCACAGAGTAAAAGAACACAATCAGCTGTTCCTAAGTCACTTCACCAAAAAAAGAATGAAACCAACCCAAAAGCAGAACGCTTAGCACACATCTAATCTTTCTTCGCGAGACAGAAACACCGACCCTAAACCCCAAAAATAAAAGACATCAACCGAGGCCGCCGTTGCTCATTCCTCAAACATCCGACAACAAATCATTACGCTGTCACTTCTATTGATCAACAGTCACCTGGTAATTGACATCAACAAAGCAAAGTTTTCTTCCCGCCTCATCACACGAGGGCTTTGCTACCATGGAAACATAAGAAATACTATTTTCATTCCGCGCCTCTCTCCCAGGCAGCCGCTTCAATTTATCATCAAGCTTTCAGTGGGTAATCAAATTAAAGTAAGGACTGCTCAAACAAGATCTTACTTTGTATTTTAGTTGTAGCAGCGCACCCTCAAACTCCCCATGCACTTCGTCCCTTGGGCACATCTCTCGACCCAACTTTAAAGTGTCTTTCGATAACTGCTTGCAAACATAATTCAAAGATAGTGGGATCAATCGTATCCCTGCGAGCTTCGACGTATGTCCCAGTCTGTTTTGAGGGACAGCGTGCCGGCGAGAAGCAACTGCCGCATCGTGGACTTTAATTAGTGCTATCATGCATGCTTCGGTGTGTCGTCTGGTCTCCGAGACTTCTCCACCTCGCCTTAATGACCTGCATTTGTGTGCTTTCATTCCAAATAGACAATAGCACCCAACCCCTCTCCACTCCACCCCACTCTCTCTTCAGCGAAGTCATCTTCAGCATGTTCGGCCATTAAATTGATTCCTCCCGAGTCGGTAAATTGTGAGCGTTAAAAGCAGATAAATGTGGCGTAGTGATGCGATCATAGCGGGACGTTTGCCAGAGGGCCGTAAACTCTCTATTAACATGCGGGATAGAGAGATAGAAGGGGAAAGGGATGACAAACTAGGAGGGCGGTGGACGGTATATGGGCTGCACCCTAAACAAGAAGAAGTTGACACCAAAGTCTTGGCATAGCTAACACGGTATACTCGCCCCGCCTGGGTACAACCTTGATCTGGGTGTGTTTAGTCCCTGGGGGGGCTACCAAAATTAAACCAGCTGGAGTGACATGGGAGGACCCTGGGACTACAAGAGGGCCTGACATTCAGGAGACTGACAGGTTTTTCACCACCGAGAATGACTGTAGGGGGGTACATTTAAAAGTAAATGTATGGGGATGGCCATAAGTCATTCATTGATGTTATGCTAAAATTTGAGTTAAGCACACAGATGTCGAGTCAGAATACCACCCTAAATGAATACTTATACCCCATACATGGCAAACAAACACACTCCCACACACACGTACACATCCACATCAAAGCCAGTATCCATTAATGCATGCTCAATCACACCGGTAGATCCATCTGTATCGGTGGGGCCCCCCTCACTTGACATCTGCTCTTGTTGAATTATCGCGGGCCCCGTGTGGAGCAGCCTACGGGGCCCCTGCCTCTGGCCCAGGCAGGTTAGCAGAGACACATCACAGGCTCTGTGTGGAGGCTCATCTGGACTCCATCGGATCAATTTTATCTTCACCCCTTCCCCTCCTCTCTCTACCACCTACTGCACTGTACCATCCAGCCCTCTCTCTACTGTACCCTGTGGTTCAATTCTAGTATATCTGCCATATATACTTTGCAGGGGAGCTTCCTTAAACAAATCACTGTTTAGTATGATTCTGCTGCATATGGCTGATCGCTTCATAACCCCCGAGAGCCAATCCGGATGGAGAGTGTTTGTATGTATGTATGTTCAGTTGATGTTGGAAGTTTACATAGTTAGGATCAGTTAGGATCACCACTTTATTTTAAGAATGTGAAATGTCAGAATGTCAGAATAGTAGAGAGAATGATTTATTTCAGCTTTTATTTCTTTCATCACATTCCCAGTGGGTCAGAAGTTTACATACACTCAATTAGTATTTGGTAGCATTGCATTTAAATTGTTTAACTTGGGTCAAACGTTTCGGGTAGCCTTCCACAAGCTTCCCACAATAAATTGGGTGAATTTTGTCCCATTCCTCCTGACACAAGGGTGTAACTGAGTCAGGTTTGTAGGCCTCCTTGCTCGCACACGCTTTTTCAGTTCTGCCCACAAATCTTCTATATTGGATTGAGGTCAGGGCGTTGTTATGGCCACTCCAATACCTTGACTTTATTGTCCTTAAGCCATTTTGCCACAACTTTGGAAGTATGCTTGGGGTCATTGTCCATTTGGAAGACCCATTTGCGACCAAGCTTTAACTTCCTGACTGATGTCTTGAGATGTTGCTTCAATATATCCACATCATTTTCCCTACTCATGATGCCATCTATTTTGTGAAGTGCACCAGTCCCTCCTGCAGCAAAGCACCCCCACAACATGATGTTGCCCCCCTGTGCTTCACGGTTGGGACGGTGTTCTTTGGCTTGCAAGCCTCAGCCTTTTTCCCCCTAACACAACGATGGTCATTATGGCCAAACAGTTCTAGTACGATCTTTGTCCCCATGTGCAGTTGCAAACCATAGTCTAGCTTTTTATGGCTGTTTTGGAGCAGTGGCTTCTTCCTTGCTTAGCGGCCTTTCAAGTTATGTCAATATAGGACTTGTTTTACTGTGGATATAGATACTTTGTACCTGTTTCCTAAAGCATCTTCACAAGGTCCTTTGCTGTTGTTCTGGGATTGATTTGCACTTTTCGCACCAAAGTACGTTCATCTCTAGGAGACAGAATGCGTCCCCTTCCTGAGCAGTTTGATGGCTGCCTGGTCCCGTGGTGTTTATATTTGCGTACTATTGTTTGTACAGATGAATGTGGAACCTTCAGGCATTTGCAAATTGCGCCCAAGGATGAACCAGACTTGTGGAGGTCTATACTTTTTTTTCTGAGGTCTTGGCTGATTTCTTTAGATTTTCCCATGATGTCAAGCAAAGAGGCACTGAGTTTGAAGGTAGGCCTTGAAAAACATCCACAGGTACACCTCCAATTCACTCAAATAATGTCAATTAGCCTATCAGAAGCTTCTAAAGCCATTATATCATTTTCTGGAATTTTACAAGCTGTTTAAAGGCACGGTCAACTTAGTCTATGTAAACTTCTGATCGACAGGAATTGTGATACAGTGAATTATAAGTGAAATAATCTGTCTGTAAACAATTGTTGGAAAAATGACTTGTGTCATGCACAAAGTAGATGTCCTAACCGACTTGCCAAAACTATAGTTTGTTAACAAGAAATTTGTGGAGTGGTTGAAAAATGAGATTTAATGACTCCAACCTGTGTATGTAAACTTCCAACTTCATCTGTATGTATGGGTTAGAGTTGGGCGGTATTCAGATTTTCATATCATCATACCGTCCTCCTCTCATCCCGGGATTTACGGTATATTACACAAGGGGGCAGCAAAAATGCAGCATCTATTACCAGAATTCTAACAAAATTAGCACAAGTACGAGCAAATTTCCATGGAGGCTGTTTGCTAAATATGCTAATGAGCGCAAACAAAAATAAACAAAATGGAAAAACAGGCAATTCAGCTCATAATGTTATACATACTGTATATAGATAGGAGTTACCAAATGTCATTTTTGGTGAGTTTGGACATTTACAAGCGAATGAAAACAAGAGACATTGTACCAATGAACAACGTTTTGATGCATCCTTGTCTGAAGGAAGAACAGTACTGATTTTGGAGTAGCATGTGTACACTCTGTGTCTGTGTGGAGTCTGGAGTCTCTAGGGAAACAGGCCTGTCTGCTCTGCTCGGAGAAGATGGGGAGGAGCAGATGGGCCGAGAACAGAGAGGAGAAAAAATTCTAGGAAATCAAAAGATAGCAGTGGCATCTGTACAGACATCCAAAGGGCTTTGACTTCTCAAACACGGCAAGCAGAAAACTAACACAATATGATGCCCCGTCACCTTATTAATTCAGCCACTTACTTGGATAACTAGCAAGTTAAACTTAGGGGTCACATTAAAGCACAGAATTCTTCATTTTTCACGTAGGAAAAATATATAAAAGCAAAACAGTAGGATACAAATTTGAAACATGATGGCCATGCATTGTTTTTGCAAAAAATACCTTGCTTTTTCATTGTAAGCTAATTTGCGTGTGTGATTGGCAGCCAAATAGCTCTGCACTTCTGCTGTCATCTGATGAAAATGAAGCTATTTTCTGCAGCATGTGTTGCACTAATGTATTTTCTGTGAAGGAAAACTATCGTTGCAAGTCCCTGATCACTCTATTGAAGCAAAAAAAACACTTGACTTTCAATATAAACACGACCCCTGTCATTACACAGCTGGACTCACCTGCTCGTGCTTTATCCTGTTGTGCTATTTACAAACAAACATGTGACTGGCTCAATTGTTCGGGGAACTACAGTAAGCTTCATAATGAAAAATAATGTTACAGATGAAATAAAGAATGCAATCCGCTTTATTTCTGTTTTTTCCGCTTTAAAGTATTGCACAAGTTGACTGCAGGTATTAACTTAAAAAGTAGCTAAAAATATTAAAATCCATTGAAAAACTTCAAAGAAATATTTCCAAATACCCAGGTATATGATATACTGTCCAAGCCTAGTATGCGTGACAAGCGATTAGCTATGACTCCTCACTGTTACCCTCTACAAGCCCTGTGGGGTGTTATGCTTGGATTGCATCAACCATGGCGCATCATTTCTGTTGTTACCTCAGTCCACTGCTTTTAGCCACATACACCAATACATACATTGAGATTTACATCAACAATGCATTACTTCTCCCCTGTCACAAACAGAGAGAGATGAGCCATGTATTTTTGTGCTGAGGAAACTAAAAACCTTGATTAAAGCAGGAGAGCAAAAACAAACAGAGAAGAGACAAAAGGAAACAGTGGGCGAAAGAAAGGCTTGAGTCATTGCTGTTCAAGAGCTGAAACTTCTACTACCCAGAGCGTCCCTCTCTCTCTCCTCCCCCGTCATGTTCGGCTACTCGGGAGAAATTGCCAGATGAGAGCGTATCATTTGTAGCATTTTGTGAAAAAAATAACAGATATGAATGCGCAAAAAAGTGGAAGTGGCAGTTGGAGCTGGTTGCTAGGGAACAAATAAGGGACTAAATTCCATGTGTACTTCTTGTCACGGGTATCCTGGCAAAGGGGCTGGTTGAAGGATCTGGTAACATCAAACGGCAGGGATACCCATGGCGGGGGGGGGGGGGGGGGGGGGGGGGGGGGGGGGGGGTCTGCCCCTCACTATTCGCAACACCTGATGAAAAGAGATGGAGGAAAATAAGAAAAAAATACAACTTAAAGAAGATGAAGGCACATATATTTAACTGGATGTGAAGCATCCGGTTGGTGTTTCCACTCACTACCAAATATGTTAGTGAGAGGAAGCCCACTGGCGGGCATTGGGAGAAGATGGAACGAGATGGATTTTGGCCGAAATTCTGCAAATCTTCTCATTAATTACAATTTTTATCTCAATACAGTTTTCTGTTATGAACAGAACGGACTAAGTTTTGTAGACTTCACCCTTTGCAAAAGTTTTTAAAAAATCGGGCTGTTTAGGAGTGCAAAGTTGAGTGATTGAACTCGCGCACTTCACAGAGTAGGCATTCCCTAACGAAAATATGCAGATGTATACTAGAACGCACCAATAGGATATCGCTAGCGCGTGCTTGGCTCTGCCCACCTCCTTGCTTGTTCTGCCCAGTATGACTCATTTGTTCCCATTGGAAACGACAAGCTGTGGTCTATCTTGGTGAAGGTATTATCTTTGATGAAGGTATTCGTTTCCTTTGGGCCATTCTTTATAATTAGCATGGCAAGGCTGCATGTTTGTGGGAATGTGGGTGTATTTACGTATGTGTGTGTGAAGAATGTATCTGACTGCTTTGCTCAGTGTTCATGTGCATGTATATACACAGTATATGTACATTCAATTTGTGTGGGTCAGTGAGTGCGCAGGTGACAAGTGTGTAACATGAAAAGTTTGTGGGTGTGTGTTAACATGCCGGCCATCACCTTGTACACTTAAAGGCTTAAAAAGTACACTGAGGATCAAACGAGCAAGATAAAACGTCAAAACAGACCAGCAGTATAAAGGTGCTCAAATGAACCTCTCACCTTTCAGATATGGTTCTCTAGAACATTCTCAGCACACCTGGTTTATACTGTGGCTTGAGCAATTAACTAATTAGGTGCACCTGTGAAGAGACTTGCCATACAAAACTGAGCCAAAACCAATCAAGGCACAATTGACCAAACAACCAACTGCACGAGGTGATACTGATTAAAGCACTTGAATATTGATGGATTTTAACGGGGAATGAATGAATAAAACACAACACACACATCTTGCTCTTGAATAATTACTTGTGTACACATTTGAAAGGGTTGTCTCTAGTGAAGGAGCTTCTCTTGTGGGTGTGTGTGCGTGCGGGAACACGTGTTTTTTTTCTACCCTACATGTCAAAAGGGTTTATCGGCAATTTCTGCCTCCTCTTCTTCTGCTGTTGAAAATCAATACATCAACTGGTCCGTTGAGACCCCTCTGACCAGTCCCAGGTACTCATCCAGCACTACCTACTGGCGTTTGGTCTCCGTGTTGCCCTCTGGCTAAGGCCCACCTCTCTACCTGCACTCTGGCGCCCACTAATATGCCTGATCTAGGGTGACAGGGCCTTCAGTTCACACCGCTTTCAATTATCTGAAAAATGATTTTGTGGTTCCCTGACAGGTCCACTTCTTTCGTTCTGTGTGTGACACACGCATATACAAACACACACGCACACACACACACACACAGTCCTTCTCAAACAGGTGTTTACACATGCCCTCAATATGCAAATGGTATGCTGCTACTGCTATGAGTATATGAGAGAACAACATCTTACCAAGTCCAATTTTTACATCACAGAAACCAAAACAAATAAAACAGGTCCCCTCGGAACACCAATTTCTCCCAACCTAATCTATAAACTCCTCTCTTTCCCTCTCTTTTTCCCTCGGTCCTGCACACGTCCTGAGTCTCACCCGGTCTCGCTCCATCAAACCAAAGATTTATCAGGTCGTGAGGAAAACAAACAGGCAGTGTGTGGTCATCCTAAGTGGGCCTAATTGCCTCTAAAATTCCAACACCAAGCTATTAAATGGCCGCATTCGCATTTATACCCTCTCTATCTTTCTCTTGTCTTGTTCACTCTCTCTCTTTCTCTCTTTCCTCCTGCCTCTTTCTCTCTCGCGCTCTCTCTCTCTCCTCCTCTCACTCTCTCGTATCTTGAAATGTGGCAAGCGATTAGTCCGAGTGACTTAATTCATTAGGGGCATGCTCCTAATGATTATTAAACTGCACACAAGTGAGAAAGTAACCAGGGGCGGGAGAGAGAAAAGGAGAGAGGGAGGGAGAGAAAAAGAGAGAGAGCCGGGAGGAGTGTGTGAGAGAGATGAAGGAGATTCAAAGGAGAAACAGGAGAATAGATTTCTGAGAATAACTAGGGGCATAACAGTACGCAAAAAGCGACACTTTACCCGCTTTAATTAAAAATGTTAACCTGGGCAATTGGGGCATACTGTAAGTGCGTCATACATTCAAACATATAAAAGGGAGACCCTTTGGCATTGTGACAGGTCAAAACCATCTCTTCCTAACCCATTCAAAGATGCAC
Organism: Salmo trutta; assembly: GCF_901001165.1. Classification (NCBI taxonomy): domain Eukaryota; kingdom Metazoa; phylum Chordata; class Actinopteri; order Salmoniformes; family Salmonidae; genus Salmo; species Salmo trutta. The sequence continues at coordinate 43,878,648 of NC_042961.1, read as the reverse complement.
TCCTTCCCACGGGCACAGAGACTCATGTGCACACACACACAAACACACACACAAATAAGTACATGCATACAAAACACACGCAGGCTTCCTGTCTCTCCCGTTCCCTCTCATCACCCCACACCTGACGTTATCTGTAAGGGAGATTTATTCACTCCTGGGAGTAAATTTATGAGAGACAGCTCCCACAGTCAGAGGGAGGCTGGCTAAGAAATTGCTTTTGAGGGCCAAAAAGATTTGAAAGATTTATTTCAATCTACACCAAGGATGCATGATACATTCAATCTGTTTATTTGAGTGAAACAATCATTTCAGGCTCGAAGGAGAAGTCTAAGGGGTAGATAAAGCTGAATTGCATTTAGTGGGTGAGTGGCGTTCAAGAGTGCCCTGCTCGGGCTCGCTAAAATCCATTTGGTTGTCATTGTTTCATTGCGGCGAGGTGGAGCGATGTATCATTTATTACTTTTGTTTTGTTTGCTTTATTGATAGATTGATTGTTACCTTGGACATCAGCGCCGTGATGAAGGATCTCGAACAAAAACATGAATGGCACCGTTCGTCTCCGTCTCTCAGACAGCCGACTGGATTGCCCATAAAACATGATCAATATTCTGTTTCTTCATTCGACAATTCATTTCGTTTACAGAGAGAGCGAGTCAGTATGTGCTCGGGGTAAAAAGCCCTCTTAAATCAAAAAGTCAGTCCTCCAGAGTCCACTACAATTACCCAATAATTGGATGCAATTTTTTTCTCCTCCTGCAATATAGACACAGTGGTTTAACTTGAGTTAGTATTTAGAATGGCTGAATATGTGATATGACACATAAACAAGGTTGGCTAATAGTGAGAGACTGGCGAGTGCCCGTCCTACCACCAGACGGCTGCGAAGGAAAAGGTCACGCCGTGATGGAGTATAGAGCCGCCACTCAAACAGAGCCCGGTCTCAGAGGAGGAAGTGGACGGGTGGAGAGTTCGCCCCCGTGCCCCTAGGCACCCTCACCGGTCGGCCTCTCTGGGTTTTACTTCACCAAAGAAGAGAGGGAAGGGGACTGAAGTGCCAAAGGGCAAAGTAACTCTCCGTCCGTGCGGTCAGGAGGAAAGGGTAACCGAATTGGAAGGAGAAACATGACTTTAGCGGTTGCAAGCCTTTCGTAGGGTTAGGGTGGTTCTATTTCTAAAATAGCCTTTTGAAATACACAACCACTTCATAGTGTTGAGAGGGATGTGCAGTCTGTCCATTTTCAATATCATATTCACAACCCCTAGTCGGGTGCTATTTACTAGGATTCTTTCATACAGGCAATACAGGGAGAAGGATTTGTAATTGATATGTCACCATTACGGGCATACAGGCGTCCACCTCATAGACAGGGATCTTGGGAGGGAGAGAGAGAATGCCCCGGGACGCGGCCGACCGGGCTAAAGCCTTTAATACCGGCGAGATTAATGGACGAGGGCTCAGGAGGTAATGTGGGGCCTCTATCCCGGGCCGGGGTGAAAGGTCAGAGACACCGGTGGCTGACAGACGGGGGGAGGTCAGCCCCTGGTGTGTCAGCTTTGCCCTCGTGTGTCAGACCGCCCACCAGCGACGTCAGCTCACCTGGCTGAGTGGCTGTGCATGGGAGCACTAGGCTACAATCTGGGGGTTTGGCCCTGGGAAGAGCGCCACCATCTGGGGATGAGCGGAACTGTTCATGAAGGATGGGGATAAAGGATAGGAATAAAGCTGCCAGCAGAATGCTTGTATTGTGAGATGCTTGATAAAACTGTGTCTTTTTTAAAATAATATCAAGCTGTAAGTCAATGTAGATAAGAGTGGCCACCACTAGAGCAATAATGAAACCAAATGATGTGTACCATATTTATTTGTCTGTGAGTCCGCCCAACATCTATCTGTGTTTATTGGTATTGAAGTGTATGCTGCTATTTGAATCTGATATTGGCAAACCATAAATTCAAATGTGAAAATGTATGCCTGTAAGTCGTGTATAATCACATTTAGGTGCACCTCTCCCTGACAAGCAGACCAGCCGATTCAGACTAGCTATGCTGTGATGTTAAACGTTAAACTTCTGGTCGGCAGTATTCCCTGCTCGACTCATGTACCTTGTACTAATCTCCTCATTGGGTCAGAGCAAGAACAATTAGGGGAGGAGAAGCAGCGAGGTTCCTACAGGACCCAGGGGCCTTGTCTTGTGGGTGGAGATTAGCTTGGCACCATTGGTCAGGTAGAACTATGCATCATTAATGAATCAGGAAGTGGACCTGAAGTCTCCCTGGCACACCAGTAGTCAACTCTATCAGACCACGCCCCATTGCCTTGTACTAATGAATAATGCATGAGGCCCCTTCATTCCAGGTGAGACTGAGGCTGTAAAATAAAATAAAATTATATGAATATTCAGTCACTCGGCGGGTAATGAAATCCAAATGTTCAGGGTGGGGTGTCCGTTTTTAGATTGCTGGGAGTCCATCTCCGCTGTGCAGAACTGCTCGAGTGTGCTGATGGAGAGAAATTAGAGACTTTATATGCACTGACAGGGCTGAAATTTTGCCCTGCACTTTTAATGGCTTGTCTGACTGCAGATGGAGATGTCACTGGGCCAGTGGGGACGGCGGCCATTTTGTGGTGTGGTGATTTGTCAGAGCATATCAGGACACGGGAAAGGAAGAATGGGCCTAAATAATGTCAAGCATTCAAACATAACCCATATATGCTCATATATACAGTGGCAAGAAAAAGTATGTGAACCTTTTGGAATTATCTGGATTTCTACATAAATTGGTCATCAAATTTGATCTGATCTTCATTTAAGTCACAACAATAGACAAACATGGTGTGCTTAAACTAATAACGCAAAAATTATTGAATTGTTCTTGTCTATATTGAATACATCATTTAAACATTCACAGTGTAGGTTGGAAAAAGTATGTGAACCCCTAGGCTAATGATTTCTCCAAAAGCTAATTGGAGTCGGGAGTCAGCTAACCTGGAGTCCAGTCAATGAGACGAGATTGGAGATGTTGGTAAGAGCTGCCTTGCCCTATAAAAAACACTCACAAAATTTGAGTTTGCTATTCACAAGAAGCATTGCCTGATGTGAACCCTGCCTCGAACATAAGAGATTTCAGAATACCTAAGAATAAGAATTGTTGACTTGCATAAAGCTGGAAAGGGTTACAAAAGTATCTCTAAAAGCCTTGATGTTCATCAGTCCACGGTAAGACAAATTGTCTATAAATGGAGAAAGTTCAGTACTGTTGCTATTCTCCCTAGGAGTGGCTGTCCTGCAAAGATGACTGCAAGAGCACAGAGCAGAATGCTCAATGAGGTTAAGAAGAATCCTAGAGTGTCAGCTAAACATCTCTATTTACGCATCTATGATATGCAAAACACTAAGAAAGAATGGTGTCCATGGGAGGACACCACGGAAGAAGCCACTGCTGTCCAAAAAACATTGCTGCACGTCTAAAGTTTGCAAAAGTGCACCTGGATGTTCCACAGCGCTACTGGCAAAATATTGTGTGGACAGATGAAACTACAATTGAGTTGTTTGGAAGGAACACAACACTATGTGTGGAGAAAACAATGGCACAGCACATTAACATCACAATCTCATCCCAACTGTAAAGTATGGTGGAGGGAGCTTCATGGTTTGGGGCTGCTTTGCTGCCTCAGGGCCTGGACAGCTTGCTATCATCGACGGAAAAATGAATTCCCAAGTTTATCAAGACATTTTGCAAAAGAATGTTAGGCTATCTGTCCGTCAATTGAAGCTCAACAGAAGTTGGGTGATGCAACAGGACAACGACCCAAAACACAGAAGTAAATCAACAACAGAATGGCTTCAACAGAAGAAAATACACCTTTTGGAGTGGTCCAGTCCTGACCCGATTGAGATGCTGTGGCCTGACCTCGAGAGGTTCACACCAGACATCCCAAGAATATTGCTTAACTGAAATAGTTTTGCTGAACTGAATAGTTTTCCAGGTCTGATCCGCAACTACAGAAAACGTTTGGTTGAGGTTATTGCTGTCAAAGGAGGGTCAACCTGTTATTAAATCCAAGGGTTCACATACTTTTTCCACCCTGCACTGTGAATGTTTACAGTGTGTCATTAGTTTAAGCAGACTGTGTGTCTATTTTTGTGACCTAGATAAAATTTTATGACCAATTTATGCGGAAATCCAGGTATTTCCAAAGGGTTCACATACTTTTTCTTGCCACTGTATATTCTAGAGACATGTTCATGTCCTCAATGTATAGCCCATATTTACTCATATCGCATTCTAGAGACATGTTCATGTCCTAGGATCCTACGTCTTCTGTCCTTCAAGCCTGATTTTTCTGCACTTGTTGTGGGTGACCATGTTGCTTTGGCATTTACACGGTCCTTCCTCCAGCAGAAACATAGATGAAAAAAACCCACCAACGTCCAGCGTAGACAAACGGCACGCCGGACGCCATTATGGCTCTGAACGTCCTTCCAGAACTCCCGGGCAGCGGTGCGAGGCTAAACCCAGTGATAAATACCATACTTTGGCTAATTACCTCTTCGGTAGACGAGAGCTTTAATGATACGAGTCATCAGAATATGTCGGCGTTGGATGGATGGATGGGGGGAACGGAAAGGAGGAGAGAGATCAGCCTAGCCGAGCGTCGGAGGAGCCGTCGGCCGCCCCGTCCCACCCCATTAGGTCGATTTGAGGCCTGGGCGGGCAGCATTGTGCGGTCCACCTATGAATAATAACCAACGCCTTTCTACCCCCCCCCCCCATCCCCCCCACCACCCAACAAGACCAGCTGAGTGACCGGCCTCAACTGGCTTCATTTAGCGCCCTGTGACGCCTTCAGCCCAACTCTAATTCAAAGGGGAACAAATGGCCCCCACCATAACAAGGGGTCTAATCGCCCTTCTGAACGTATCGGCTTCAAAACAGTTCAGTCTACCGACTCGCTAACAGCAAACCAGAAAGTGGGGAGAATGTTGATAGCCAAGAAGTTTGAGCGAGGCCTGCCGTTGTCTCACCCTACTCATCAGCTGCTACGACCCGATTGGTTGGGTGTGCTGTTCCTCAGTGTGGCCAATCAAGCTCCAACGGAAGTGGCTACTGCTTATGCTCAAGCTAATTTGGGCATTTGCTCATGCATGAAATAGAGCTAAAACCGCAATCAATCCAACCTACCGTGTATACTGTGTACCGATTAAAACAAAATCAAACAAACCAAAATATCAAAACGTTATACAATTCCAACTAATTCATTAGCAAGTCCATGGCATACACATGACCTCTACACATCTAACCGTCAAAAAATGAATGACTACAATGTAAGTGACAATATATCTTATTTATATTTGACCAATGCTTGGCCATTTTCCTTTTGAAGGTTCAGAGTAATTGCCTGTGGATGACTTTATCCTTCCAATTCCCTGGAGGACTAATTGTAATATATTGTTGAGGAGGGCCTCAGGGCTCTCCTAGAAGTCTTATTTATTTTTCAGTCTGTTAAATAGTCAATACTGCTGTCGGCGTATATTACACGGTCACACCACGGAAGCTGCTTTTTCACCGGCGTGAGAGAGGCGCAAAGGACCTTGAGCCGGTGCCAAGAGGGGTCCTTAATCCCGACAGCTGATGCTGATTCAGACCCGGAAAGAAGGGATGAAAGGGACGAGATGGAGGGATGGCCTTTGTCGCTTTTTCTTCCCCGTAGTGAAGGGAGGAAGAGGGTTCATCAAAGTGCCACAGACAACAAGAGGATGACTCGTCTGTCTGGCACGGTCTGTTTTTAGGCTGACTGAGAAAGGTTCTCTCTCTCTAGGGCTTCAAATATCTATGGGCTTCAAAAAGGCCAGACTACAATATCTGCAGGCGTCTTCAGTTGGGTCTGACTAACGATTTCTTATGAAGGCATTTACACACTGTTGTCTGCATGTCTCATCAATGTGTATCATCAATATGTTTTCCGATAATAATATCATTGATTTAAGGTATATCCATATTTGGTTTAAGAGTCAATACCACCGGTATTGTGCTTTCATATCAATTACAGGAAAACTGGGCCAAGCAGATTTTTCCATGCAGTCCCCAAACACCACCCCCACTTCTCCTACATAGCAAAACTAATCATAGCTATCAACTAAACGTACCAGCTTGGCTATCCTCTTGGGCTACCTACAACGTTGCAAAATGGCTGCAATCCTATTTTCCATTGTTAATTTTAGTTTCATCATCGATCAAAACCCCAAATAATACGAAACAAACCTCTTGCTAGAGGGAAAGTAACTGCAAAAAGTATTCTAAATGATTGCCACTGCATTCTGTGGCCTAATAGAGCGAATATGCTGACAATTATTTTGTTTTTTTTTGTCGCGCAGACGCCTGTTCCCTCACACACACACACGCACACGCACACGCACGCAGGGTTGGGGAGTAAAGGATTACACACCAAAAAAAATGTAATCTGTTACGTTTCCAGCAAGAATATTGTAATCAGATTACAGATACTTTTGATAAAAATTCAGAAAGCATGTTTGTGAAAAAGATACCGATACATCCAACTTGAATAAATGCTTGGAGGTAAGGATGACAAGCGCCTTACGGATTGTGGTTGTGGTGGATGGCTATCCACAAATCTTATGAGTATTAGAACGCAATAATGCTTGAATTGAATAACTTTAAGCTGCCTATCAATCATTGTTTTTGCGACCAGTGGACAGCCAGTAAAAAATGCACTCTTACAACAGCTGTAGATATAGTGCGGATCCCAGCGGATCCCAGCCTATGGAATAAAAGTTTGAGGGAGTTGTTCCTCCCTTCTAAAGTTGTCCATGGTATTGTGCTCCACACTGTCAAAAACTAGTTTAAGAAAACCACAGAGTGCTACATTTTTCATTTATTTTTTTATTTATTTAACTTGGCAACTCAGTTAAGAACAAATTCTTATTTATTTATAATGACGGCCTAGGAACAGTGGGTTAAGTTCAGGGGCAGAATGGACAGATCTTTACCTTGTCAGCTCTGGGATTCGATCTAGCAACCTTTCGACTACTCTAACCACTAGGCTACCTGCCGCCCCCCCAAAAAATCTACTTCGTGCCTATTCAAAAATGCCCATAGGCCTAACTGACACATGCTCAAACTCGCGCAAATGATCGAGATATGAGTGTCACCAACAACAACAAAAACGTAAACAATAGGCCTATAGCAAATGCAGCATATGGCATTCATTTTCCACATGCAAATAGCACTTTTTGGTAGTGCTCAAGGCATGCCATTCCATGAGAGCAGCATTTATTTTTCAACATGAAGTAATGAGCCCAACCAGACCTCCATGACATTAAAATCATAAACAACAGAGTAGGATAATAAGTCCTTCGTTTTTGGGTTGTGCTCAGATAAAACAATTTGGCTAATCTATACTTCCCTATTTCCAATTGGAATGACTGGAAATCTGACAGAAAACGATTTTTTATGCCACGATATAATCATATTATTATCTGTAGCAGAACACAATGGGTTAGAATAAGCCTGCAAAACCAACCCATAAAGTAAAATGAAACATCCATTTATGGCCAGCTATGTAAACTCTAACATTGATTTATCCTGCAACAGATGTTGTTCAATTGGTAATATAATTTTTTTGGTCTTCTTCTAATCAGATTACGTTACTGAGTTTGGATAATCCAAAAGTTACGTTACTGATTAAAATTGGACAGGTAACAAGTAACTTTAACAGATTACATTTAGAAAGTAACCTACCCAACCCTGCGCACATGCGCACACACAGACAGACACACACTACCCCACACCCCTCCCCCACACACACTAATAACCAGCAATCATGATAATGTGTAACTGCACTCCAGTCAGATCCCTGGACAGGGATTACAGCCATGTTGATGCCCAATAAATAACATCACAAATATAGCGGCCGTCCCGTTTAGCACCACAATGTTCTGCGGTGTATGCAAAATAGGTCAATTACACCATACTGTAGGTCATTGCCATACCATTTTCCTCTTTATCGACCAGAGTGCAATTCCAAAATAAATTAGGGTGGCGTCACAATTCATTGCGAGCGCCGCCTCTGGGTTACACACAAAGGGGAGCCTTCCGCGGGAATGACAAAACCCATTTGTTTTACAAGGTTGTGTGCTGTATGCATTTACCAGTACTTTTCTCAAGGACCTGGATGTTAACAGGGAAATGGCTAGCATAGCATAGATTCCTTAGGCACATACTGTATTTTCCAGAGGAATCATTCATGTGAATGGTGGGAGTCATGATAGAGGCGTTGGAGTGTCAGATTTTAAATGTCAATGCTCTGTCAAAAGAGGGTCTCATTAAAGTATGTCAGATGTTTGGTTAACGTTTTCTGGAGGTTTCAGTAGCGTTTACTGTGAGAGTGTTAAACTAGAGAGGAGCCAGCAGGACCTGCTGGCTCCTCTCTAGTTTAACACTCTCACAGTAAACGCTACCCTCTAGTTTAACACTCTCACAGTAAACACTCCCCCCCCCCCCCCCCACACACACACGCACATGGCTGTCATGTCCACTGCCTGACTGAAAGGCGACGAGCACCAACAAACGTTCCCAACTTCTCTTCCCTCCCCATCCTCACACACACACACACACACACACACACACACACACACACACACAAGCACACACACAAGCACACACACAAGCACGTACAGACACATACCCCCTCCTTTTATATTTTCAGTACACAACCCATAAATATAAAGCCACATTCACAAACAAAACACCAAATACATATACACTGAGTATACAAAACATTAGGAATACCTTCCTAATATTGAGTTGCACCCCCCTTTTGCCCTCAGAACAGCCTCAATTTAACAGGGCATGGACTCTACAAGATGTCAAAAGCGTTCCACAGGGATGCTGGCCGATCTTGACTCCAATGCTTCCAACAGTTGCGTCAAATTGGCTGAGTGTCATTTGGGTGGTGGACCATTATTGATACATACGGGAAACTGTTGAGTGTAAAAAAAACAGCAGCGTTGCAGTTCTTGACCCAAACCAGTGCGCCTTACACCTACTACCATACCCCGTTTAAAGGCACTTAAATATTTTGTCTTGCCCATTCACCCTCTTACTGGCACACATACACAGTCCATGTCTGAAGACTTAAAAATCCTTCTTTAACCTGTCTCCTCCCCTTAATCGACACTGATTGAAGTGGATTGTGACATCAATAAGGGATCACAGCTTTCACCTGGATTCACCTGGTCAGCCTATGTCATGGAAAGAGCAGGTGTGCGTAATGTTTTGTATACTCAGTGTAAAGTATACTGCAGAAATAACTATCAATATAGCAAAACCAAAAAACGAATACGGTAGTTGCTACACAAACAACCTTCAGAGAGTTGGTTCAAATGCAAAATATATGTTTTTGTATTTTAAGGCAGTGCGACTGACAGACGGTCATATAAAAAATAAAGAGGGAGGGAAAAAAGAGCTAGGAGGAGGGATGGAAAGATACAAATGGAGAGAGACAGAAGTGGTGTTCCCCCGTCTGAACATTATGAGCGGCCCGTCAAACGAGAGGCAGAGAGGCCTTGACATGGACCAGCCCACACAAGGAGCGCCTGCTGAGAGGAAGAGGAAGGGAGGGGGAGAGAGAAGGAAGAGGGAAGTGAGTGCAAGGGATAGAGAAAATCTAGGGAGAAAGAGATAAAAACAGAGAGAGAAACAGGTGGAGGGGGGAAGGGGAGGGAGGAAGGATGGGTGGGTGGAAGAGGGAAGGGGTTGGTGGAGAGCACGGGTCCCTCTTTACAACATCTCATTGATTGGGTCCAGTTAGCACGCCATCACCACCATCCACTACCACCCTCCATGCTAGCTCACCCCTCCCAGGGCCAAAGTGATAGACAGTGAGAATCCAGTGATAGCATTTGGTTGTCAGCTGAAGGGGCAGTTATACATTTACTCCAGGATAGCCATTTACTGTGAGTGAGTGGGGGAAGAGGGGGGAGAGACGTAGCAAGGCCAGTTTTTTCATCTCTACCTCCCATTATCCACCCGATGATAAAAGCACTTTTATAGGAATAACATTCGAAGCGCGGTGGAATCTTCCGAGCCGCAGCTAAAACGGCTTCTCTCCAGCAGAAGTGGATCTGGTTCCAGCTGAGGCAGCTCAACCATAAGGAGGGTTTTTACAGTAAAATATGGCCCCTGTTTGCTGGAGGTTAAGAGCACATTAATCTTTGTTTACAGTATGATCCTGGCAGAGCTCAATATTTGGGGGTTAGGCGCTGAATAACAATTCCCCCCTCCCTCTCCTCCGCTCGAAGTTTCCACCTTGGATTATTTCTTAAAAACGGAAGCCTACCTTTTGAATTATCCAATCACATGTGAAGGGGGTACAGGAGGAGGGGTGCTTGGTATTTACAAAAATTGCTGGGGATGCGGTGAAATATGGAAGCCATATTTCAACATCTGCGGGCAGGGTTGGGGAGTAACGGATTGCATGTAACTGATTACAACACCAACAAAAAATGTCATCCGTTATGTTACCAGCACAAATATTGTAATCATATTACAGATACTTTGGAAAAACTTGATGATTACTTGTATATTCAGAAAGGATGTTTTTTTTTGTTTTTTTATGGATTACACCCAAATTGGCCATTTTAATTTATAGGATTCATATAATATTAAATAAATACAGTACCTTTCATTCAATTTGGACCAAACTGTTTCTAATAATGAGTTAGACATGAGGAATCCAAAGAAATGGTCAAAAGTCTCCCACGGACCTTTCACACCCCACGCCATTCCCACCCCAACAACGATTATATAATATCAGTTCTCTATGTTTGACAAGTAGAATGGAGCTGCGGCTCAGAGGATTGTTTCTTCATCCTATGTAATGTATTCCGAGTGAATTTGGTGAAGTTTTTTCCCACTGTTCAGAGAATTCAGTCATTGAAGTTATGGTCCATTCTACATCCTGATAGTACCAAATTCTGACCACTAGATGGTGGTGTTCCGGGTGTTAAGCAGTTGATGGACAAGGTATGACTGCAATCATTGTCTACAACTCAGCGTTCCACACCAATGTGCCCTCCAAGCACATCACTAAGGTAAGGACCCTGGGATGAAACACCTCCATCAGTAACTGTACCCTGGACTTCCTGACGGGCCTCCCCCAGGTGGTGAGGGTAAGCAACAACACATCCGCCACACTGACCCTCAACACGGAGGCCCCTCAGGGCTGCGTGCTTAGTCCCCTCCTGTAATCCCTGTACACCCACAGCTGCGTGGTCACGCACGACTCCAACACCATCATTAAGTTTGCAGATGACACGACGGTAGTAGGCCTGATCACCGACAACGACGAGACAGGCTACAGGGAGAAGGTCAGAGACCTGGCAGTGTGGTGCCAGCACAACACCCTCTCCTTCAACATCAGCAAGACAAAGGAGCTGATCATGGACTACAGGAAACGGAGGGCTGAGCACGCCCCCATTCACATCGACGGGGCTGTTGTGGAGCAGGTCAAGAGCTTCAAGTACCTCGGTGTCCACACTAAGGAACAGTCATGGTCCACAAACATCAACACAGTCGTGAGGAGGGCACGACAACGCCTCTTCCCCCTCAGGAGGCTGAAAAGATTTGGCATGGGCCCTCAGATTCTCAAAAAGTTCCACAGCTGCACCATTAAGTACATCTTGACTGGCTGCATCACGGCTTGGTATGGCAATTGCTTGGCATCTGACCGCAAGGCAGTACAGAGGGTAGTGCGTACGGCCCAGTACATCACTGGGGCCGAGCTCCCTTCCATCCAGGACCTCTATACCAGGAGGTGTCAGAGGGAGGCCCTAAAAATTGTCAAAGACTCCCAAGTCATATAATGTTTTCTCTGCTAGCAGTACCGATGCACCAAGTCTGGAACCAACAGGACCCTGAACAGCTTCTACCCCCAAGCTACAAGACTGCTAAATAGTTAGTTAAATAGTTAATAAATAGCGACCCCGAATATCTGCATTGACTCTTTTGACTCATCACATATGCTGCTGTTACTGTTTATTATCTATCCCGTTGCATAGTCACTTTATCCCTACCTGTATGTACATATCTACCTCAATTACCCCGTACTCCTGCACATGGACTCTGTACTGGTACCTGTGTATAATGCCAAGTTATCATTACTCATTGTGTATTTATTCCTTGTGTTATTATTTTTATATTTTTCTCTCTGCATTGTTTGGAAGGGCCCGTAAGTACGTATTTCACTGTTAGTCTACACCTGTTGTTTACAAAGCATGTGACAAATAACATTGTATTTTATTTGCACTGACACCTCACATGCACAAGGCGCACTGCGGTGGCTGCGTAACGCCACCAGGCTGAGTAACGCCACCAGGCTGAGTAACGCCACCAGGCTGCGTAACGCCACCAGGCTGCGTAACGCCACCAGGCTGCGTAACGCCACCAGGCTGAGTAACGCCACCAGGCTGAGTAACGCCACCAGGCTGAGTAACGCCACCAGGCTGCTTAACGCCACCAGGCTGCTTAACGCCACCAGGCTGAGTAACGCCACCAGGCTGCTTAACGCCACCAGGCTGAGTAACGCCACCAGGCTGAGTAACGCCACCAGGCTGCTGTAACGCCACCAGGCTGCTGTAACGCCACCAGGCTGCTGTAACGCCACCAGGCTGCTATAACGCCACCAGGCTGCTATAACGCCACCAGGCTGAGTAACGCCACCAGGCTGAGTAACGCCACCAGGCTGAGTAACGCCACCAGGCTGCTGTAACGCCACCAGGCTGCTGTAACGCCACCAGGCTGCTGTAACGCCACCAGGCTGAGTAACGCCACCAGGCTGAGTAACGCCACCAGGCTGCTGTAACGCCACCAGACTGCGTAACGCCACCAGGCTGAGTAACGCCACCAGGCTGAGTAACGCCACCAGGCTGCTGTAACGCCACCAGACTGCGTAACGCCACCAGGCTGCTGTAACGCCACCAGGCTGCTGTAACGCCACCAGGCTGAGTAACGCCACCAGGCTGCTATAACGCCACCAGGCTGAGTAACGCCACCAGGCTGAGTAACGCCACCAGGCTGAGTAACGCCACCAGGCTGCTATAACGCCACCAGGCTGAGTAACGCCACCAGGCTGAGTAACGCCACCAGGCTGAGTAACGCCACCAGGCTGCGTAACGCCACCAGGCTGAGTAACGCCACCAGGCTGAGTAACGCCACCAGGCTGCTGTAACGCCACCAGGCTGCGCAACGCCACCAGGCTGCGTAACGCCACCAGGCTGCGTAACGCCACCAGGCTGCTGTAACGCCACCAGGCTGAGTAACGCCACCAGGCTGAGTAACGCCACCAGGCTGCTGTAACGCCACCAGGCTGCTGTAACGCCACCAGGCTGCTGTAACGCCACCAGGCTGCTGTAACGCCACCAGGCTGAGTAACGCCACCAGGCTGAGTAACGCCACCAGGCTGCTGTAACGCCACCAGACTGCGTAACGCCACCAGGCTGAGTAACGCCACCAGGCTGAGTAACGCCACCAGGCTGCTATAACGCCACCAGGCTGCTATAACGCCACCAGGCTGCTGTAACGCCACCAGGCTGAGTAACGCCACCAGGCTGCTGTAACGCCACCAGACTGCGTAACGCCACCAGGCTGAGTAACGCCACCAGGCTGCGTAACGCCACCAGGCTGCTGTAACGCCACCAGGCTGAGTAACGCCACCAGGCTGCTGTAACGCCACCAGGCTGCTGTAACGCCACCAGGTTGCTGTAATGCCACCAGGCTGCTGTAACGCCACCAGGCTGCGTAACGCCACCAGGCTGCTGTAACGCCACCAGGCTGAGTAACGCCACCAGGCTGCTGTAACGCCACCAGGCTGCTGTAACGCCACCAGGCTGCGTAACGCCACCAGGCAGCTGTAACGCCACCAGGCTGAGTAACGCCACCAGGCTGCTGTAACGCCACCAGGCTGCATAACGCCATCAGGCTGCTGTAACGCCACCAGGCTGAGTAACGCCACCAGGCTGAGTAACGCCACCAGGCTGAGTAACGCCACCAGGCTGCGTAACGCCACCAGGCTGCTGTAACGCCACCAGGCTGCTGTAACGCCACCAGGCTGCTGTAACGCCACCAGGCTGCTGTAACGCCACCAGGCTGAGTAACGCCACCAGGCTGAGTAACGCCACCAGGCTGCGTAACGCCACCAGGCTGCGTAACGCCACCAGGCTGAGTAACGCCACCAGGCTGTGTAACGCCACCAGGCTGCTGTAACGCCACCAGGCTGCTGTAACGCCACCAGGCTGCTGTAACGCCACCAGGCTGCTGTAAAGCCACCAGGCTGAGTAACGCCACCAGGCTGCTGTAACGCCACCAGGCTGTGTAACGCCACCAGGCTGCTGTAACGCCACCAGGCTGTGTAACGCCACCAGGCTGCTGTAACGCCACCAGGCTGAGTAACGCCACCAGGCTGCTGTAACGCCACCAGGCTGCTGTAACGCCACCAGGCTGCTGTAACGCCACCAGGCTGTGTAACGCCACCAGGCTGCTGTAACGCCACCAGACTGAGTAACGCCACCAGGCTGCGTAACGTGTGAATACCTTTGACATCAGCCTGACAGCCTTTTAATTACACCTGGGTGCCACTATGGTGTTCTCTCTCTATGGCCACCACTGACACATCACACACGCACATGTACGCACACACCCAACTCCCCCCCTCCAACACACACACACACGCGCTCACACTCACGCACACACATACACAGCTACAAAAGAGAGAGAGGGGGAAAAGGAAAGAAGGAGAGAAGGGACTGGGTCTACCTGAGGGCTAAGTGACTGGCGATGGCATGGCCTACATTGATTGTTCTAACTAGATGGCAAACAAAATGCTCTGGCCTGTTTAAGAAGCACTGATGATGATGATGCAGCTACACAATACGGCCTTGGTGTGTGTGTGTGTGTGTGTGTGTGTGTGTGTGTGTGTGTGTGTGTGTGTGTGTGTGTGTGTGTGTGCGCGCGCGCGCGCGTGTGTGTGTGTGAGTGGGTGACGGGCGTACAGTGATTTATAGGGGGCTGGCGGTGGTTCCAGGTCTGCCATCCTCGTCTGTCAAAGCAGGCACGGCAGCAGGGCTACCGTATTTCTAGAGAGTAGAGGTTGTCTGAGGAAAAGGCATTCATATACATACTCACAATGCACTCACTTCATACCCATACAGAACATGGGGAAAGTATGCTGACCCTAGACAATGAGCCAAAGGACAATTTTATAATGGACGGGCAACGACAGACGTGGTGTTCTGAGAAGTAGAACACTCAAACAGATGATTAAGTCCATTATTTAAAAAAAACAGAGTAATAGTCTCCAGCACAAAGAAAGATAGAGACTCTAAATGTTGTATCTAAGATCCAACTGTGGAAATCACAGGAAGGCAAAGTAGATCAATCTGTACTACTATGGATGAACTCAATCAGCACTCCGGTAAAACAAAAAAAAAGATGATGATTCTCAACATGGAACATCTCTCTGTTTCTCTCTCTAGAGTCTCTCTCTCATCATCTCCCTCCCGCTCTCGTATGTTTGCGTGACACGGTGGAGGCGGCGTGCGGGGGGGGGGGGGGAATTGTCCGCCTTAATATGTACCCGAGTGCCTCGCGGTGCCCGGCCCATCCGAGACCTCCCAGGGTTCATTGTAATTTCATTAGCTGGCGTTGGTGACAATGAGCAACAACAAGCGCCTGTCACGTCAACATATCAAACTCCACCGTCACTCATCTCCCCTTCCTCACTCACTGATATCCTCACAAAAACACACACACACACCCCTCTCTCTCTCGCTCTCTTCCCCAGCCCCCTTTTTCCTTCTCACACTTGCATCCCTTGAATCTATCAAGAGCAGCTAGGCCGATTTCTTCCCGTTTTAGAACTACATGCCGGAGAAAGGGGGAGGAAGGATTTGATATATATTTGAGGTGCTTTGATGGTCTCTCCCTGCTGACTGTAGCTTTAGTGGAAGGGATGAAGGCATGTGGACCCCCCCCTCCTTTTCTTACACACGCACGGGGAGGACGATCAACCACGTTTGATGTGTTTGATACCATTCCATTGACTCCATTCCAGCCATTATTATGAGCTGTCCTCCCCTCAGCAGCCTCCGCTGACGTACAGGCGCACAGACACACACAGGTGGATGGACAGTACAGTAAGGCAAGGTTGTGAGGCCTTAGGCAGCCAGTGAGGTCAGAGGTCATAGGGGGCCTGGAAATCAGAGTGGTCTTACCGAGGGCTGTGTGATGTGTGAACAACCACTGTGAGAGGTGCCACCACAATCATGCGTGCATAGAGAGACGGAGCACAAGGACAAATGAAAGCAAGAGTCAATAGTGTTTTTTTTGGGGGGGGGGTGGTTTTGCCTTGAAATCAACATAGATTTGTATGTACTGTCCAAGCAGGCCATGCTATTAGGGGTACAAATATATACATATATGTAAAATGCCCCATAGTCAATGTTATACTGAATGGATGTAAATGTGTGCATATGATTTTAACATACAGTAGTGGTAAAATAAGACAAATACTGTATACTTTCTGTCTGTCAGGAGTTACAACCCGATAATTCCTGCACCTCGTGTATCACCAGATCGTTTCTGCCTGGGCTCAGCACGGCAGTGAATTACCCAGCATGCCGTAGGCCTGAGGGCTGGTATCCATTAACCTGCGTCTACTTTACTGTCAGAGGCAAACGGGCTGTCAACAGCACCGACTACAAAACAACAACAACACACTGCTTCACAACCAGGAAGTGATTCAATTTAAGACCGCTCCCCTGCTCTCTCCCCAGAGCGAGCCCACCAGCCCGCCGCGCCAGGTCTCCTGTCTCGCCCAATCAGATGGCGTGTTTCCATCAGCCACGGGGGACAGCACTGACAGCTCAGCGCGCGCCGATCATTTTTACCACCGGAAACAAATGACCAGTCCTTTAAGTCCCCTCCACCCTCCTCCCTTCGTCTGTCTCTCTGCCTCCCTCCCTCGATCACTTCTTCACACCAGTGTAAATTTCCCAGCTTTGCCTAAAGCAGGGGTCGGCAACAGGCAAGTGATTTCTTTTGCCCCCCCCCCAAAGTTTTTTGCAATTTTCTGTTTGTTTAAAAAAAAATGTTTTATAATAATCACAAGAAATTCAGAAATAACACATATGGAATCATGTAGTAACCAAAAAAGTATATATTATTTTAGATTTTAGATTCTTCAAAGTAGCCACCCTTTTTGCCTTGATGACAGCTTTGTACACTCTTGGCATTCTCTCAAGCAGCTTCATGAGGAATGCTTTTCCATCAGTCTTGAAGGAGTTCCCACATATGCTGAGCACTTGTTGGCTACTTTTCCTTCACTCTGCAGTCCAACTCATCCCAAACCATCTCAATTGGGTTGAGGTCGAGTGATTGTGGAGGCCAGGTCATCTGATGTAGCATTCCATCACTCTCCTTCTTGGTCAAATAGCCCTTACACAGCCTGGAGGTGTGTTGGGTCATTGTCCTGTTTTTTGGTTACTACATGATTCCATATGTGTCATTTCGTAGTTTTGATGTCTTCAATATTAGTAAAAATAGTAAAAAAAAATAATAATAATAAAAAACATTGAATGAGTAGGTGTGTTCAAACTTTTGACTGGTACTGTATGTGATTGTGTCTCAATGTAGTCAAGGTATGACATCTTTTTGGTCTTAGTTGTGGTCAATTTGCAGTGTACAAATGATTATATTCTAGTTGTCTACCCTTGGCCTAAAGTAACTCCTTGATGAAACACTTAGGGCGCTGTGATGGAGGTTAGTGCCAGAATTGATAAATACGTTACTTTGCCCAACCCAATAAATGACAAATGAGTTTAACTGCTGGCGTTAAGGCATTTATAATATCGATCAGGCAGGAGTCAATAGCGTGCTGCTACGCGGCCTCATATAATATCACTTGAGCGGCCGGTGGCGCACACACACACGCATGCAAAAAAAAGAATGCGGGAAGAAAAATCAATGGACACTCCTGATACTAAGGGAAAGACTAAAGTTCTTAACTAATGGAAATAAACTCATTAGGAATGGACCTGGTCGGGCTGGCGTAGCGCGGACAACACTTCATCTCCACACAATTAATCCCTCGTTAAGGGGGTAATTGTTTTCTGCTGCTCATATTTATTGTTGACAGTGGCGCATGTGGACGTTATGGTGACGGAGGACAAGGTGTATAGGGAAGGAATATCTGAGGTGGGTCTGGTGGAGTGGGCGAGCGAGCGAGAGGCGTAATGCCCTGCGTTGCCGGGGGCAGCGATCGATCGGAAAGATGGAGCAAAGCGGGACAGGGCTCTAATTGAAATGAATTTTGCCGTGGACAGATAAATGACTGGACATGTAAAGAGGGGAGCCTCTTTGGAGAGAGTGAAGGAGAAAGGATTTTTTCCCTTCACCTTTCCTCTCAAAGGGCGGATGTCAGTGGGTTCTTCAAATGAGAAATAAGATCGCTTTATCATTTCGCATGGACTGATAGGCTTTTTACACTGTTCTGAATCAATCATGGGAGGATTTTACAGTGAGGAGATGAGCAATGGGGATGTGGTTGGATGAGCATTCAGTGGTCACATTGTTGGATTAATAGCCTTAATGTACACTACCATTCAAAAGTTTGGGGTCACTTAGAAATGTCCTTGTTTTGAAAGAAAATCACATTTTTTGTCCATTAAAAGAACATCAAATTGATCAGAAATACAGTGGATACATTGTTAATGTTGTAAATGACGATTGTAGCTGGAAACGGCTGATTTTTAATGGAATATCTACATTGGTGTACAGAGGCCCATTATCAGCAACCATCACTCCTGTGTTCCAATGGCACGTTGTGTTAGCCAATCCAAGTTTATAATTTTAAAAGACTAATTGATCATTAGAAAACCCTTTTGCAATTATGTTAGCACAGCTGAAAACTGTTGTTTGATTACAGGCTCAAAATGGCCAGAAACAATGTACTTTCTTCTGAAACTCGTCAGTCTATTCTTGTTCTGAGAAATTAAGGCTATTCCATGCAAGAAATTGCCAAGAAACTGAAGATCTCGTACAATGCTGTGTAATCACAAGTCCTCAACTGCAGCTTCATTAAATAGTTCTGGCAAAACACCAGTCTCAACGTCAACAATGAAGAGGCGACTCCGGGATGCTGGCCTTCTAGACAAAAATGAGCTTTTCTTTCAAAAACAAGGAAATTTCTAAGTGACCCCAAACTTTTGGACGGCAGTGTAAATCTTCAATATGTCCCTATTGTAAAATTTGTTTTGATCAAATATTGAAATGTAATCAAAATTGTACAAAGAAATAGTTAATTTTTCACAGACATTGTATGTAAAAAAAAAGGCAGCAAAACAAACCGGCTAGAGACAGACTGCACCTCTACCTACCATGAGAGGCTAGAGACAGACTGCACCTCTACCTACCATGAGAGGCTAGAGACAGACTGCACCTCTACCTACCATGAGAGGCTAGAGACAGACTGCACCTCTACCTACCATGAGAGGCTAGAGACAGACTGCACCTCTACCTACCATGAGAGGCTAGAGACAGACTGCACCTCTACCTACCATGAGAGGCTAGAGACAGACTGCACCTCTACCTACCATGAGAGGCTAGAGACAGACTGCACCTCTACCTACCATGAGAAGCTAGAGACAGACTGCACCTCTACCTACCATGAGAAGCTAGAGACAGACTGCACCTCTACCTACCATGAGAGGCTAGAGACAGACTGCACCTCTACCTACCATGAGAGGCTAGAGACAGACTGCACCTCTACCTACCATGAGAAGCTAGAGACAGACTGCACCTCTACCTACCATGAGAGGCTAGAGACAGACTGCACCTCTACCTACCATGAGAGGCTAGAGACAGACTGCACCTCTACCTACCATGAGAGGCTAGAGACAGACTGCACCTCTACCTACCATGAGAGGCTAGAGACAGACTGCACCTCTACCTACCATGAGAAGCTAGAGACAGACTGCACCTCTACCTACCATGAGAGGCTAGAGACAGACTGCACCTCTACCTACCATGAGAGGCTAGAGACAGACAGCACCTCTACCGACCATGAGGGTTTGGAGGAGAACTGAGCTTCCTGTTTGAATTTCATGCATCTTTATTGAGGTTGCACGGCGTGTCCGGCTCTGACAAACATGTGATCTTAACCTCCCTGACAGAACAAGCGAGCTGACACTTCGAGCGGCGCCGCCTGTGTACTGAGGGATCAAACAATGTGCCGCAGACGGCCCTGTCTCTCTCTGACTACACACAGGGAGAAGAGAGGAGAGGGAGAAGGGAGAGAGATAGCGAGAGAGGGGGAGAGGGAGACGGAGGAAGGGAGGGCGAGGGAGACAGAGAAGAAAGGCGAGAGAATAGAGGGAAAGGCTGTGAAAGTTTAAAAAAAAAACAGAGGGGGGAATATATAGAGGGAGGGAGAAAACAATTAAAAAATCATCAAAGGGAGTAGGTAAAAAGAAGGGAGACATGCTTGGAAGAGAGGGAGAGAGAACAGGTGGGACTAAAAAGGAAGGAGGGAGGGAGAGACAGGAGTGAGGAAAAAAGGAGAGATGGAGAGATAGAGAGAGAGAATGACGGATGGGAGAGAGAGACTAAAGCCTTTGTTCTGGACAGTTGAACAGGTGTGCGTGGCTATTTCTGATCGAGAGGCGATACCCAGTTGTGACACGTCAACTTGAGGGGACACTGTCTACAATTGCTGCCCCCAAACCCCTCAGCAACCTACATAACATAGACTGTATTACCCATACACACACACACACACACACCATCACACCATCACACCAAAAAACATGCATATACTCACTCCCTCTTTCCATCACTCACCCCCAAACAAATATCCCTGTAATTCACTCTCATGAACACCCCCCCCCCACACACACACACACACACATACACACTATTCATCACACCCCCACCCCACACACACACACACCTGTTTTGCCAACACACATACTACACTCCATCATACCTTGGGGTCTCTAAACCCTACCATCCACACTGGCCCCCTGCCTGCTGCAGGAGCGAAAGGTTTGGTGTGTGGGGGGGGGGGTTATGGGATGAGTGTTTAATGATGAGGCTAAGTCTGGTTCTCAGAGTGATTAAGAGGCTCTCTGTCACGGATCCCTCCGGAACTGTGTCATTGCGCACACCTGGTCCCCATTCCCACTGATTGTATTTGTATAAATGTGCCCTTTGTTTCCCCATTGGGCTGTTGATTATTGTTACTATGTCCGTTGGTCGTGTGAGTACCTGTGCTGTGTGTTTTGGCTTTCGTGCCATTGTGGATTGTTCAGATGATTACGGGTCTCGTCCCGTGTGATAATCATTGTGTGTTTGTGTTATTTATTCGAGGCACTCCTCGTTCTTTTTCAACCCTGTGTTTTGTATACGTGTTTGTTTGGTCTTCGTCCCCATGGCACACTGTAATTTGGGTAAAAATAAAGAAAATATTACGCAT
This sequence comes from Salmo trutta, assembly GCF_901001165.1. Taxonomy (NCBI): domain Eukaryota; kingdom Metazoa; phylum Chordata; class Actinopteri; order Salmoniformes; family Salmonidae; genus Salmo; species Salmo trutta. Next base: position 43,857,101 of record NC_042961.1, on the reverse strand, counting down.
TCCTGCGCCTGTCTCCCGATCCTTTTACCAACGTGACACTCTCTGTATGATACTTTATGATACACAGGACCGTTGGGGGGGGGGAACGTCAGACCTGGGTTCAATCCGATTTAAAATCATTTCAAATACTTTATCTGTGCTCGATTGAGCTTGACTGGCTTCATAGACCAATATAATAGTTGCAAGAGTGCAAACCCTGACAATCTTGCATTCTAGGCAGGCTCGAGTGTTCGAACAATTTCTAATAGTATTTGAACCCAGGTTTGGAGAAGGGCACATTGGGAACATTGACGGCACACATTCAGTAGGCGTTATTGTATGTAACTGCTGGGGTCAGATAACCGTGTAGATAGGATAAGACACACTTGCAATGACAAAAGCATGGGAAAGAGGTGCTTGTTATATTTGATAAATGATAAAGGCTGTGTATTATTTTATAGACGGTATAAATTACCTTTTGTATGTCGTATGTAAAAAAATACATGATTCCAAAAAAAAAGAGAGCAAGCATGCCTTTTCCTTGTTCTCGTTTTGTCAGGCCATATTTCAGCAGTTTCAATGCTGTTGTTTCTCCATGTAACACAACGCCTTCGACTAACAGGCCTATTATCCACGTGGACAGTCCGCCTCACCGGAGTCTCTTGCATCCATGACTCTTGTTGTTACCCATGTATAAGGGCAGACTTAACACACAGACAAACAAACACTGTGTATTGTTTTCACCTACCTGGATGAGAAGAGGTGGTAGACCGACGCAGCAGCGGACATGAAAAAGAAGGGGGGGGGGGGGGGAAACACCCAACATTAGTAACAAGTGACTTATAAACTTAATCGTCATTTTTTATTTGAGGCGACAGTCATTTGCTGTGGTAATTGTGGACGTACCACGGTCAATCAATCAATCAATCAATCGACCAATCAATCAATGAACAAACGATCAATCAACCGGCCGCAACGTAAATTGGTCTGACCAGCTAATTTAATAACGCCGCATATTCCCTTCCGACTACACAGCATCGCACGTCATCATTGGCTCACTCCGGATGGACTTCTGCGGGTGGGTTGGAACACTTGGCACCGCCAACCCCGACAGAATGGAAATAGGTTTACCCACGCTAAACTAAATGAATTATCCTAAAACTCACAATAAGATGGATGACACATGATGCCTGTCTCTGGTCTTTTGACAGTTTTCTACATTTGACTTTCTAATTAATGTTGGGATTTAATGTGTTGGTTAATTCTGTCATTAGTTATTATGTCTCTTTTGGCTGCCGCGCGCCTGTTTATGCTAATGTGCTTTTTGCTGTATGTATTTGTGTCCGGCTGCCAAACAACACCGGCCAACAAATAGGCTTTACTTCCCGCGGAGGCAAAACGATGCTAAATATACTTCGGCAAATCAATTTAACACATTTCCACTGCATTGTGAAATTGCAGCTGAGCGACTTGAGCGAATCTGAGTGCTTTGTTCATGATTAATGCCCGGAAAAACTATCTTGTTAAAAGAACTATGCGGGGTCATTTGTAAAATGTTAATGTGCCGCAAAAATACATTTAACACCTTTTAATGAGTGTACTCCTCCATAAAATGCCATACAAATGTAGATATGCATGGCATTGTCCTGTATTGCTTTGACCTGAATTGGACTGTGAAACCAACCAACAATTTCAGTGTATTCGGCAGGTAATCACGTCAAATATGTAACCAGTATAGAATAGATGTGTAAAACAATACTTGGACCAGGGACTAAAGCAGGGCAGTTCAATTCCGGGCCTGAAGGGCCGAAACACTTCAGGTTTTTTGTTTCTTCCTGGAAGTTAAATGCACTCACCTGGTGTCCCAGGTCTGAATGTCCCTTATTAGAAGTAGAGGATGCAAACCAGAAGTGTTTCGACATTGAGAGACACAATAGAACCATAGTTCTAGCGACCCGTACAGTACAAATAGGAAACATACATTGCGTTGGGCACAACGTCCTTGGGTAAACTTTTGTAATAAGGTTGCAGGCTTGGCGTTTTTTTTTTGGGTGGAGAGATGAATGGGAGTTACTGAAAACCTGCCGAGTCATCACAAAGCACCAATGACAGTGGGGACCCATTTAAGAAGGAAGAAAGATGGATTTAACATGGAGGAGAGGAGTCCCTCGCTCCCCTCAACCTCCCCCTTTTTCACCTGGAGGACTGCTGTTATGCCCATGTCATCAAGTCCACACGGACACCCCGCTGTTTTATGTCGACATCAGTCACTGCCATATTTTCAAAGGGGAGGTGGGCTTGGGGATCAGAAATAGACAGGGGAAAGGACAACTGTTCTGTCCTGTGATGCAGAGCCATGCATTTTGAAATAGATGGCTCTGCTGTGATATGGCAATTGTTTCCTCTTTAGTAGCAGTATTGTTTTTAGCCAGAGAGAAAGGTCAAGGAAGGAAGAGAAAGCAGACGACATCTTCCAGATACACTGCATTACTTTTTCATCAGCCCATGCACTCCCTAAGCCCGGTCCACGGGGGTGTGCGTATTGAATCGCTCTCAAATTGCATACTGCCAAAGAGGTGGCTGGGTACACTTCAAATAACACACCCACCCACCAGAATGCACACCCTTAAGTCCTAGCAAACACACATACAAATCGCATGCAGAAAGTCAAGTAATGAAAACGCACACACATACACACACACACACACACACACACACACACACACACACACACACACACACACACTCACTCATAAGACCCAAACACACACACACACACTCACTCATAAAACCCCAACACACACACACACACACTCATAAGACCCCAACACACACACACACACACACACACTCACTCATAAAACCCCAACACACACACACACACACACACACACTCATAAGACCCAAACACACACACACACACTCATAAGACCCAAACACACACACACACACACACACTCATAAGACCCCAACACACACACACACACACATACACACACACACACCTTCTTAAGACCCCGACACACACAAACACACACACACACACTGAACAACATAGCTACACATCCCAAGGTCTGACTGCTAGGGCCAAATCAAATGTCCCCTAAACTCTTCATCACATGATGGCCAAAATAACAGTTAATGAGCGAGTGATGACAGCACGGCACAATGAAGCAGGGATTTACAGACATAGACAGAGAGAGGCTTGGCTCCAAGGCCTAAACCTGAGGCACATGACAACGTTGTCAAATTACAGCTAAATGTCCCCGGTAACAACCCCGCTGTGTGTTCTCATTGAGTTTACTACAGTGTAACCACAAAACCTCATCTTTATCACATGTTCTCCAGTCATCCTTTAAACTATGATAGGCCATGCTAGGCGTTATAGGGCAGCAATTTACTACACGTCTTTGGTTTGCGTTTTTATGACGTGGAGAGATGCTTAGGGCGTCTGTGTATGTAAATGTAGGTACCACTGGAAAGACCGGAGGAGCAGCGACGACGAGGAACGGGACGCAGCTCGCCCTGGAATCGCCTGGTCGCCTTTTTTCTTCTTGGCCGCCGACAAATTGGCAGCGTGGACGGAGGTTAGGGTCATAAATAAGGAAACAGCAGCCACACACACGTGCAGACAGAAACACACACACACACACACTCGCACAGACACACACGTGCACAGACAGACACACACACACACACACACTCGCAGAGACACACAGAGTCGCACAGACGCACACATGCGCAGACAGACACACACACACACACACACACACACACACACACACACACTCGCACAGACACACACACGTGCAGACAGACACACACACTCCATGCTCTAGGCCATGAATCACTTTGTCTTCTTCCTCTGCAAAACACACACACACACACACACGGAAACCAAGGACCTCCCCAGAAATGATGATTTGTCTTTTTTTCCCAGTGTTTCCTCAGGAGGAGAGTGAGAGAGAAAGAGAGAATGAAAGGGGGGGGGGGGGGGGTTCTAAAAATACAGTGCTGTGGAGGAGTAGGTGCCACTGCAGAGGTTAAGCAATCGGAGAGCTGCAGGCAATCATTCAATTTAAAACACACTAGAAGCCCTTGGGCACAAGGGAGCAGGGCGCATAAAGAAATTTAACAACTCAATGAGATCTGAGTGGAGGAACGAGGGGACACGGAGAGCACGGTGCGCGGTCCTCACACACACACATACACATACAAACTAATACTAACGGAAAGACCCCCACACACACACCTATCCCCCGTCAGCCCCCCAAAAAAAGGTCAGCCAAAAGAACGAGTTGAGCCCACGACCCCTCCTCTGGAACAAAACACACCTCTGCAGGCGAATTCAGAGAATAACTGGGCCAAGCAGCACATAACGCGAAATACAACTCAACACCTGAATGGTCACTCTTGGTCTCCCTCTCTCTCTCTCCCCCTCTCGCTTTCTTTCTCTCTCACACCCTCTCTCCCATTAACTCACATTCAGCAGTCAGTTCCAATAGAAATCACTTATCACATCACAGAGAATATATGTACCCAAGTTTTTTTCCTTTTTTGGTTCTTTTTCATCTGACTTTACTGTCCATCTCAGATGGCTCCAACTGCTATATAGAAACATGTCTGAAATGTTGCATTAATGCAATGAGAGAGAGAGAGAAAGAGAGAGAGAGAGAGCAGAGAGAGGGGAGAGAGAGCAGAGAGAGGAGAGAGGAGAGAAGAGAGAAGAGAGAGGGGAGAGAGAGAGAGAGAGAGAGAGAAGAGGGAGAGAGAGAGAGAAGAGAGAGAGGGAGAGAGAGAGAGAGGGGAGAGAGAGAGAGAAAAGAGAAAGAGAGAGAGCAGATAGAGGGGAGAGAGAGCAGAGAGAGCAGAGAGAGGAGAGAAGACAGAGAGAGAGAGAGAGAGAGAAGAGGGAGGGGAGAGAGAGAGAGAGAAGAGAGAGAGGGAGAGGGGAGAGAGAGAGAGAGAGAGAGAGAGAAGAGAAAGAGAGAGAGAGAGAGAGAGCAGATAGAGGGGAGAGAGAGAGAGAGAGAGAGAGAAGAGAGAGAGAGAGAGAGAAAGGTAGACAGAAACAGAGCTTACTCAAGCCAAAAAAGGAGTGTGTCACATGCAATGAAGCCTGTGAAGGAGACCTGTATTTGTGAAGACTTGTGAAGTCAGTAGGTTCAGAGGGGAGGGATGGAGGGATGGAGGGTGCACAGGGGGGACACAAGGCATGCACGTACCATATTGTAGACTCTCCTGTGTGAGTCTCTCTTTTTTCTCAACATCTCTGCTAGTCATATTCTAACTCAATATCACTCTCTTTACCTCTGTGACTCTCTTTTCCCTTTCCTCTGTTGCATATAATACCCTTCTGCTCTTACTCTCCATGCTCAACATCCCTTTTATCCCCACTTTCCACCACTCTCCCTCTCTAAACCTCTCCTGCCTCCCTCTCCCCAGCTCTCTCCCCACCCTGGCAGGGCTGTCTGGCAGAGAGCCTTGGTGTGGAGCTGTTTCCCCCAGCAGGCTGACTGGTGCTGTATTGTAAACTGGGAAATGTGCTCCATTGTGTCCGCAGCACGCTCCTCAATATGGAAGTGGGCTGAATAGGAGGCTTGTTAACCAATCAATAGAGCAGACATGTCCTTGAAACCAGCTCTTCTTTTGTTCAATGCAAAACAAATAAGAGGAGCGGAGAGAATGTTTTTTTTTAAACTCCCTTTTTTGAGTGCTGTTTCTTTTTGGAAGTGCTATTTTCTAGGTAATTTAACAAAATGATTAGAATACTTGGAGGTATCAAATGCCATGTGTTTGTTCCAGGGTGACATATTGGATGAATTTGGAAGGTAATCTATGGGGAAACAGGAGTGTTAAATGAGTGAAGTGGAACAGATGTTTGATTGGCAGTGAAGTGAGTTATAGTGGCACAGGAAGTGTGTCACACAAACAGATAAATGACTTGAGAGGCAGACAGATTCATGAGTATAATTCCCTAAACGAACATAGATAGAGGTAATATAGATACTCACTCCATATACATGTTTACACACTGGTGTCAGCATAACTCGATACTGTGAGTACTCCATAGGGTAAAACCCAACCAATACAATATCTATGTGGATTTGTGCCCTTCCTCCCCTACCCCTTCTGAATTTCCCAACACTTCAGTCTGGAAGAATGGAGACTTTGAGGCTTAGAGACTTGTAGCGCTCAAAGATCAGGGTTTGTAACTGTGGGAGCGTGCATGCCTGCCCAGCCCATTATATTTTATCTACCAAATAATCCATAGAGAAGAGCTACTCTTTGGATCAGTGCTGACACTATTGATCATACGCACGAACTACATATTCTGCTTTGAATACTGTTTTGTTTAATACCATAATGTGCCAGCCACTTGAGGTGTGAAAAAAAAGATATCCGGTTCAACAATCCTTAGGATTTGTAGAATATGAAGTTTGCTTTTCCAGACTGCTGTGAAATGATAGTTTAAACTGTGACCTGCAGTATAAGCACTTCAGAGAATAGCAGAGAATTTCTCAAGTACCAGGAGGGTTAGGACTGCTCTTTGCAGACTTTAAAAGCCGTTTCATGTTCTCCGACGTTCTATGTTTCTTAATGTCCGTTTTATTTTTTCGGTAAGTTCGGGAGAACTGAGTTCAAGGGTTGGGAAAAAGGCAATACAAAAAAGCCATCTCAAAATGTGTGGACAAACAGCACTGTGAAACGTTGCTTATAAGAACTTCGACATTTCCTATAGCCTACTGTTTGATGTTTGTTGGTCCACATTTGCGGTGAAACTGGTTTGATTGAGGTATGTTGGAGCCCTGCAGTTCCTAAAATGGTAAAGCTTCGGCACTAAAACCTTTTCCCGCAATAAGTCACCAGTTAATTTTTGCATATATTTTCAGAAGTGGGATCCAAAATAACCCTAACACTATGATTGATGGACTACTAGTTCTACCTAATCAAGTACCGAACTCTCCCCTCTCTCCAGTCAAAACTCAGACACTTCAGTCTGACACTGGAGTCCTTGTGGCTTAAAGGCATCAGAGACTTTGTGAAGGGAAATATCAAGTTTAAAATCCAGCTTAAATCCAGATTTATAGGAAGGCAAATTGCTTTCTTAATTAGTACTAACAAACTAAGTTAGCTGTAAACCACCTGGGAAAAGGGGAAACATCTCAATGCCTAAAAGAGACCATTTAGCTACATGATGGAGTACAATGACAGCTGGGTAGAGTGTGGCTCAGTCTGACAAAGATGGGAAAGACAAGACATGGGAAGAGAGGAGAAAAAGAGTAAAGGAGAAGAGAGGGCCAGGCGGAAGTAAACAGTACCCCTGCTGTCTGCACTGTTATCTGGGATTCGACTTTAATCTTCCTCTGTCTTATTTTGGAGAGACGAGAGCTTCTGCCTGTTTGGGGGGAAATTCCTTCCCAACTGAGAGAGGAAAGCTCCCAGCACTTGATATTTTGTAAAAGTTCCTGCGTGGGCCTTAACCTCAACTCAGAAGAGCCTTTGTCAGGCAGCTAGCTTTTTTAAAAATGTGGCTGTTGTTGTGTCTTGGTCTCACCTAGGGCCATTAAACTCACAAAAGAATAAATTACATTAATTGCTTGTAGACAAGAACAGCTGGGGTGAATAGCGAAACAACAACAATAAAACAAATCTTCGAGAAATAAAAAGTGAGGAAAAAGAAGCAGTTCTCTGGGCTTGGGGAATCATCCAAAATGGCCGCCTCACCTCTAATTCCACTGCGCATTCACTTCTTTTAATAGGTAGTTTAGGTAAGCGTTCTTCTCTGTGAGTTAAGACACTGGTGCTCCGGTTCCTCTGACACCTCTTCTCCATGAGACCCAGGTGCATAGCTAATGAGGTGCTCGTTAACCACACACCTGTGTGGAGGTGTGAGGCCCACCTTGACTAATGTCCTCACCCCTGGTTCCTCTCTCCTTACCTCCATCTGTCTTATCTCCTCTTCTTCGTTCTCCCTATCCACCGCTTTTTCTCTGTAGCTCTTCTTTGCCTCCACAATCAGTTTCCGCCATCCACTTTATTTTAACTACCTTCTCTAGCTGGCCACTTCTGTCTCATCTTCTCTATTTTCTGACCCCACTTTTATTTCCATCTTCCTATATCCCCCTCCTGGCTTCCCCCACAGATTATTTTGTCTGTAGATGTTTTGCAGGACTGCCCAGCCCACGTTGCTACTGTGTACCTCGGAGAAGGCGCTCGTTACAAGGTGTGAGCTTAACCACGATTGATTTCCGAGGTTGACACAGTGGAGGGGAGCAAGATGGGTTGTAACACCTCAAGAGAGAGAAAGTCGGGCCAACGGAGATACAAGCAGACTTTTTTTGTTCCTGTGTGCTTTTTTTGGTTTAGGGGCAACTCCTAGGCACTCGGCGATCGGGGGGCTGTGCAATGAACTGAGCCATAGCTAACTCTCTCCAATTTGTCAAAAGCTCCCTGACTGTTGGGGCCGCTGCTGCAGCCTCGCAGTACTTCACTGATTACAGGGCGCTGGGCAGGATTGTGGCGCGTGGAGCCGCAGCCAGTCCACTTCACTCAGCGCCTCTGTATGGAGATGGGTACAGAGGCAACAAACGGCGGGCAACACTACAGAAAAAGCAGAAAACAGTCTGAGGTAAAAAAAAAAAGCAACCTGTCCCGAGAGAAACTCCTAGTGCCGTCCTGTGGTCCTTACGGCTAGCTCATGCGTACTGTGATTAGGGTGCGAGAAATACCCACTGCACTGTTTCCCTTTTGAATGTGCACCTCAGAATAATTGAATTCTTACGCGAGTATGCATTGTGGGCAACGTGTTGATACTAGTATGCATATTCAGGAAACGTGTTGATACTAGTATGCATATTCAGGAAACGTGTTGATACTAGTATGCATATTCAGGAAACGTGTTGATACTAGTACGCATATTCAGGAAACGTGTTGATACTAGTATGCATATTCAGGAAACGTGTTGATACTAGTATGGATATTCAGGAAACGTGTTGATACTATTATGCATTGTGGGCAACGTGTTGATACTAGTTTCATTATGAGCGCTGATGATATACAGTTCCCATACAATACCGCTGAGCATATTGGGAAATTCGGCATGGCAAAGAATCGCTTCTTACCGCCCTCCATTATGTGTAAATGTCTTGTTTTCCACTCTCTTGTGGACACTCCCCTTACTGTAACATGTAACAACCATTCACCTATCAATTCCCTGGAGTAATTATACCCCCCCCTTCTACATGTGATTATTGATTCCTATAAAGAGGGCCTTTCAATAGTGTGGAAGGCCTTTACATTACCATTTAGATTCTCATTGCATTGCTGTTCTGCTGAAGCGAGGCCCCTCGCCTGCCCGGGGAAAGAAGGAGCGTATTTGATAATGCAGCCGTCATTTATTCCGCCTTGCCTTATCGAGCCTTAAGTACCATCTATGAATTGGCCCCTTAAAGTATACAAATTAGAGCCGTGGGTTATTTTACTATGGTGAAAGGAATAGGGGGCGGGGGAGCTATGGAGAGACAGGGAGAGACACAGGGAGAGAGAGATACGTACAGAGAGAGAGAGCGATGCTCACTGTCAGACACGCAGAACACTCGTCTCCGATGCTTAATTCCTGGGGGAAGTTGGCCACGTTGCTTATCCTTTCGTTCCGAGTCTATGTGAGCACCCTCTCAAGGAATAGCGCAACAGAGACGAGGGCAACCCCTCAAAAGAAGGACAGCCACAGAAGATAAAATATATGCCTTGAAAAAAAGTACATGACATTCAAGTGCAGAGATTATGTGTTTGCTCCCTAACAAGTATGGTAAAAATAAAAAGTCATGCATTTAAATATGCTTCTTAGCCAGGGTTGTTTTTCTCCAATTGGGGATCCTGTTGGGGACGCCCAAATCATATTTCTTTACCAACTACTGTTTGTTTGCTTTAGATATGAATATCCCCCTTTTATTTTCCTGAAGTGCGCAAATACATTTTGGACCATTCAATTCTAACTAGAGAGAGAGAGTGAAAAGAAAGAGAGAAACAGTGGAAAGGAGTAGAGAGAGAGAGAGAGAGAGAGAGAGAGAGAGAGAGAGAGAGAGAGAGAGAGAAGTGAGTTGAAGTGACAGCATCAAAGATGCCATAAAATGGAGAGTGTAGGCCCCAGAGATATTTTGCTGTGTGCCTATACACCAGGGGAGGGAATGGTAGAGTCTCAAACCCCCTGATTCCTCAGTGACCTATTTATTCAGCCTGAGGACCACCCCACAGACCGTCACATTAAAACATTTCCCCCTCTCTCTCGCTCCCTCTCCCATTCAACTGTAGAGCCAATGGCTGCTTGAGCAAATATGGATGAGCCAGTCAGTCACACACAGCCATGCAGTTCAAGAAAATAGTGAGCAATATTCCAAGTTGCCCAAAAGTTCCCTAACCGCTTTGAATCTGTGAATAACCACCGCCATCGATTGGACGCGGTCCGTAAGGCATCAGTAGCAAAGGGCTCTGGGAGGTGTGCACATGCCGAGCAGCAAGTGACTCGGGTCCTACTGCTACCCGATTAATGCTCAGATAATCTGGTACATATGCCCTCTCTCTGTTTCATGTGTTTTGTATCCATTTCTACACCGGCAATAACCATTGCCAGCTTTTTTGGCCGCACAGCCAAAAGGCAGTCTCTCTCCGGCCCAGACTTCACTTTGATGAAGAGGGAAAGAGCATATTGCCTAAAACCTCTGGCAAGGAGCGAGGGAAGGGAAGAAAAATGAGAAGAAAAAGAACAGACAGCTCTGGAAATACAGCAAGCGAGCTCTCAACCCCAACAGTCTCTCTCTACTCCTCTGGATGTTAGTGGTAAATAGAACTGTATAGACAAGTACAAGTATAGTCAATACCAGACGAGGCTGGGAGAGTAACGTGAGTTTGTGCGAGCCATCTGTGTCCCCCATCCCCAATCACACGGGTCAGTTGGGGATGTAGCACCGGGATGCCGACGCTCGACCAGGAGTGAAGGTGACGGAGGAGGAAAAGCTTTTACCACACCAGCCAGGGAAACATTTGTGTTAGTCACCACAGAAAGAACACAGCACTTCTCCTCACTATAATCCCCCACTGACTGACTAGAGAGACGGCCTCAGGACTGTCATGCTTTGTAAGGCCTCGTCTAACCCCGATATGTCTACTAGAGAGAGTATGTATGTTCTCATCGACGGGGCTGTAGTCCTCATATCCTCAGATCCTCAAAAGGTTCTACAGCTGCACCATCGAGAGCATCCTGACGGGTTGCATCCCTGCCTGGTATGGCAACTGCTCGGCCTCCGACCGCAAGGCGCTACAGAGGGTAGTGCGTACAGCCCAGTACATCACTGGGGCCAGGCTTCATGCCATCTAGGACCTCTATACCAGGCGGTGTCAGAGGAAGGCCCTAAAAAGTCTCCAGCCACCATAGTGATAGACTGTCTTCTCTGCTACCGCACGGCAAGCGGTACCGGAGCACCAAGTCTAGGTCTAAGAGGATTCTAAACAGCTTCTACCCCCAAGCCATAAGACTCCTGAACATCTAATCAAATGGCTACCCATACTATTTGCATTGCCCCCCCCCTCCCCTCCTTTACACAGCTGCTACACTCTGTTGTTATCTATGCATAGTCACTTTAATAACTCTACCTACATGTACATATTACCTCAATTACCTCGACTAACTGGTACCCCTGTACATAGCCTCGCTATTGTTATTTTACTGCTGCTCTTTAATTTTTTGTTACTTTTATTTCTTATTTTTTGTAGGTATTTTTCTTAAAACTGCATTGTTTGTTAATAAGGGCTTGTAAGTAAGCATTTCACCGTAAGGTCTACACCTGCTGTATTCGGCGCATGTGACAAATACAATTTGTACGACCCTGCCTCACACAGGAAGCGACGCAGGTCCTAATCCAGGCACTTGTCATCTCCCGTCTGGATTACTGCAACTCGCTGTTGGCTGGGCTCCCTGCCTGTGCCATTAAACCCCTACAACTCATCCAGAACGCCGCAGCCCGTCTGGTGTTCAACCTTCCCAAGTTCTCTCACGTCACCCCGCTCCTCCGCTCTCTCCACTGGCTTCCAGTTGAAGCTCGCATCCGCTACAAGACCATGGTGCTTGCCTACGGAGCTGTGAGGGGAACGGCACCTCCATACCTTCAGGCTCTGATCAGGCCCTACACCCAAACAAGGGCACTGCGTTCATCCACCTCTGGCCTGCTGGCCCCCCTACCTCTGAGGAAGCACGGTTCCCGCTCAGCCCAGTCCAAACTGTTCGCTGCTTTGGCACCCCAATGGTGGAACAAGCTCCCTCACGACGCCAGGACAGCGGAGTCAATCACCACCTTCCGGAGACACCTGAAACCCCACCTCTTTAAGGAATACCTGGGATAGGATAAAGTAATCCTTCTACCCCCCCCCCCTTAAAAGATTTAGATGCACTATTGTAAAGTGGTTGTTCCACTGGATATCATAAGGTGAATGCACCAATTTGTAAGTCGCTCTGGATAAGAGCGTCTGCTAAATGACTTAAATGTAAATGTAAATTTGATTTGTAATGTGATTGAAATAATAACGGTAGCGATGGATTGCGTTTGTGTAGCACTTTTCAGTAAGTTTTACATGGTCCTCTACCAATGTTTTACATGGTCCTCTACCAATGTTTGACATGGTCCTCTACCAATGTTTTACATGGTCCTCTACCAATGTTTTACATGGTCCTCTACCAATGTTTTACATGGTCCTCTACCAATGTTTTACATGGTCCTCTACAAATGTTTGACATGGTCCTCTACCAATGTTTTACATGGTCCTCTACCAATGTTTTACATGGTCCTCTACCAATGTTTGACATGGTCCTCTACCAATGTTTGACATGGTCCTCTACCAATGTTTTACATGGTCCTCTACCAATGTTTGACATGGTCCTCTACCAATGTTTTACATGGTCCTCTACCAATGTTTTACATGGTCCTCTACCAATGTTTTACATGGTCCTCTACCAATGTTTTACATGGTCCTCTACCAATGTTTGACATGGTCCTCTACCAATGTTTTACATGGTCCTCTACCAATGTTTTACATGGTCCTCTACCAATGTTTGACATGGTCCTCTACCAATGTTTTACATGGTCCTCTACCAATATTTTACATGGTCCTCTACAAATGTTTGACATGGTCCTCTACCAATGTTTGACATGGTCCTCTACCAATGTTTTACATGGTCCTCTACCAATGTTTTACATGGTCCTCTACAAATGTTTGACATGGTCCTCTACCAATGTTTTACATGGTCCTCTACCAATGTTTGACATGGTCCTCTACCAATGTTTTACATGGTCCTCTACCAATGTTTGACATGGTCCTCTACCAATGTTTGACATGGTCCTCTACCAATGTTTGACATGGACCTCTACCAATGTTTGACATGGTCCTCTACCAATGTTTGACATGGTCCTCTACCAATGTTTGACATGGTCCTCTACCAATGTTTGACATGGTCCTCTACCAATGTTTGACATGGTCCTCTACCAATGTTTGACATGGTCCTCTACCAATGTTTTACATGGTCCTCTACCAATGTTTTACATGGTCCTCTATCAATGTTTGACATGGTCCTCTACCAATGTTTTACAGGGTCCTCTACCAATGTTTTACAGGGTCCTCTACCAATGTTTGACATGGTCCTCTACCAATGTTTGACATGGTCCTCTACCAATGTTTGACATGGTCCTCTACCAATGTTTGACATGGTCCTCTACCAATGTTTGACATGGTCCTCTACCAATGTTTTACATGGTCCTCTACCAATGTTTTACATGGTCCTCTACCAATGTTTAGCATCCACTTTGGTGATGCATTGTAGCTATTTTGCCCCAGAATGCTCACCACACATCAGCTACTGTACCACAGTGGTGGCATAACAATTAAAGCCCTTTCCTATCCACTGTCAGTTCTGTGAACTACTTTTGGTATTGATTTCTACATGTTATGAATATTCTGCACTTAATGGTTTGTTGTTCGAACTAAAAAAAAATATATATCATACATAATTGCTACAACTGAATGAACCACACAAAGGATTTGTATCCCGTCCACCTCAACCAAAACCATTGATCCTACGACTCACCATTTCATATCATCGTAAAGATAGAAGCTTAAGAGAGCATCTGGATAGAAAAGCTATAGCCACAGATATTTACTGGGCTTTGAAATGTTCATTTATTGATACCAATTTGTTTTCGATTTGATGGCAGGCTCCAGAGAGCGTCACACAAAATGTCAATTTTGCTGCTGGAAAAAGGCAGCGACCAGGCCCTTTCAGTGCACAAAGCACCCCTGTGACTTGATGAATGGCCAGCCTTTAATGTTATGGGGGATTAAAGATAACTTTTGAACGATCGCCGGGTGAAAGTATAGGCAGCTCCTCTTTCACCGGCATAATATGTTCTGGGCTGTCAGCATTTTAATTACCTCTCCTTTTTAAACTCAATCCACATGACCCCCTCTTCAACAAAAAAAAACAAGACTACAGGAGGTGGGGGGATTGGAGAGGGGGTTAGGGGATTGCTCAGGTATTCCATTGATTACCAGGCACCATTAAAGATCAAGAGGGGAGGCACTCAGAGACATTCATCTAGCAATGAGATTGAAGTGGCCGTAATGATCTTCCTGTACGCCATAAATTACGCTGATGTGTTTAGCAGTTTTCCCTCTCCATTACAGTAGTAGCATTGTTGTGGAGGCCCCGCGCTGTCTCCTACACTGACAAGACCATGGGTGTCAGTTTGGAGAAGGGCCTCCTATCCCAGGCGGACTGACGGACTCATGGACTGCGTCAGGATGTTCAGATCATGTCAGCTACCCCCTGGGGAGAGAGGTCTAGGGTTCACCGGCGTATGATTCACTGCTGTCACATGAAAAAGACCGGCAGACGAGCTGCGGAGAATGCGAGATGAGCGGGTTATACGTTTGTCCATCGTTGAGGGCTGTGATTGCGGGATCAGCATGCAAAGAGCATGGGGACCTGAAGTGATCGCCTGTCCGACCAGTCGACAGCTACTGTATAATTGTCAGCCATTTGAAAAAGCAGTGACGGGTCCGGCGCGTCTGCTGGCTAACAAGAATAATGGACTGTGCAAGTGGCTGAAGCTTGATTGCTTCCTTTGTTTCTGGCCGCCACCTCCAAAAAATCTTGACAAGGAGATGTTTGTTGGGGGGTAGGGAGGGAACAGCCTTAACAACAGCCGTATATTAAAAGCAGCTTGAGAAACAGATGCCTGGGTTCTATCGTATCCCTGTAGTCTTAGTCCACTCTCCGCCCACGCCTTCGCTGGCAAGTGCCACTACCCCTGGCTCTCCATTTTTGTTTTTGTGTGTTTAGGGCCTTATATGGGCGGGTGAGTCGCCGGATAAAAATGACATGTTGGGAAGCTGCAGCTTTTCATTGGCTGGTGATGAAGGATTGCTCCTTGGAACATCGGCGTCTGTCGACACCTTTGGTGGGAAGCAGCCGTATCTGGAGGCGTGGGGTTAATGGAGAGCACGGTTTGAGACTTCCCCTGCGTTTGCGCATTCCACGGGGGAACCAAATAAAACTACAGAAATGATAGTCTGCGTGCTCCCTATAACACTACTTCTACACAAAAGCACGAAAAGCTCAGGCATTGCGGGAACGGTATCGCTTTCCATCTCTCTTTCACTCAGTAAGTACTCTATAGGCCTGTGATACCAAGATACACAGAGGCACATTAATGATTCACTATCCCCAATTCCCAACGCGCCACGCTCGCAAAGTTTATTCTTCTGAAAGTCCTCGCTTTCGTCATTGTTCAACAAAGCTGTGCATCGCCCTAGGTGATGAATACTGTTTTCTCTACCACAACAACCAAGGAGGGAGGAAAACACGAAGGTGAAATCAGGGGCAAGCTCAAGCAGCCTTGACAGAGAAAGCCGAAAGAACCGAGGTCTTTGGGGATTTGTGGTACCGTAGTCAACCCTCTTACACTCCGCTAACGTATAGCTGCAGGGGGCATCGTCATATTGTGCCCCCTGTTGGTCGAGGTGTTGGGTGACAAGTACCATCTGCCTGGTCTACTTCCTCCACCACCTCGTAACATGCCAGCAGAGAGAGAGAGAGAGAGAGAGAGAGAGAGGAAGTGAAGAGGCTCTGCTACTCCAGACATGCTAAAGGGGATGATATAATTAGTATGGCCATGTTTACTCTGCTGCTGTTGTTGTTCTCACTCCACAAAGGAATAATGAACTTCAATCTTTGCCGGCGTATGTGTGTGTGTGTTAAGTGGGTAGGTATTTGCTGTGGAGATTGCGAGCGATTGCTGTGAGTCAGTTCATTTGAACAGATGAATGTCACCAACAACAACAAAAAAAGTGGCGGGACACGAAAAGAGCCTCCTGCATTCATGATCCGAGAAAAAGAAAATAGAACATGAAGAAGAAAAAAAGGTAAACAGAGCAACAGAGACTGACAATGATAGAAAACATTTCCATGGAAAAGGACCCATGAGCACCAACATGTGAAGTTCATAGGAGCGTATCAAGTTGGGTGTCAAATGAAAGTTAAGGGTCTATATTTTTGGTTAATGAAGGCATAGATACATTTTTCAACTATTTTCCATCTTAAAAATGTGGCCTGTGTTAAGTCTTTGATTTCTGGATAAACAAATGGAAAAGGGGTCTTAGAAAACATCTACCAGAAAAAAGTCTTAAAAGGTGTCCGAAACACATTAAAACACAATAATGTTGACATAAAGACCCCTGCCAACTAATATCCACACTTATACTATATTTTGAAAAATTATTTTCCTTCTGTAAGTTTAAGGAATATTGCTTTGTGCCTTGTAATTCCGTTATCAAAAACCCACATATCTTTAAGATATTTTCTCATTTCTGTCCCTCATGAGGAGGGAGGTTAATGACAATTCACAGAAGTAACAAGTAATGGTAGACCTACAAATTGTCTAGTGATTTTACTGATATCAATTTTGTTTATGAATTATTAAGTGATTAAAACTGTTTACCAAATTGGTAAACAAAATTACCCCAAAAATACTGCAACTGAATTGTCTACAATGGGAAACCCAAATAGTCACAAACCACAGTTGGGTCACCTGCTACTGTCCTCCCTTCCAGTGGTATACTGTTATACTTGTCTAGTTAAAATAAAGGATCAAATGTAAAAAATTCAGCTCATTACTGTTTTCTCTCTCTTTCTGTCATCTGGAGGTCAAACCAAGAGTGTTAAAACCGTCTGGAAAACCCCTCCATCTCTCTCCAGCTCTCTCTGCCTTTCTCTCTCACTCTCCAGTTAACGTCACCTCTCCCGGCTCTTACTGACAGCTACCCATGAGCCCCCTCTCTTTCCATTTACTGTAACCAGCATCCTCACTCACTGACCACCGACCGACACCGGACATCAATGGAAGTACAGTACAACACAGTACAGTAAAGAAAAGTGTAGTATAGTACAGTACTGTATAATGTACGGCAGACATTTCAGCTGAATGCATTCAGTTGTACAACTGACTAGGTATCCCCCTTTCTACTGCACTGTACTGTACTTTACTCTGCTGTACTGCACTGTACTCTACTGTGCTGTGATGTCCAAACTTGTGAAACGTCTAGTACATTTGTGTAGTACAGATCAGGGAACCATGATGTAATTCCGTTCCCATAATTTCGTTACCGGTTGTAAATACAATAACCAAAAGAGATTTGTTCAAACTCAAAGTGCCATGTCATAGCTGACACCCCATTGTTTCTGCAGACAGAGTTTTTGTAAAACTTGGTCACATAAAAACCTGTGGGAGCTTTTACCGTAATTCTGTTACCAAAGTTTGCATCTGCACAGTCCTTTCACTAAACCCATTTTTGTAAATGTTTCTGTGGAAAGTGAAACATTTAATAGTCAAAAATAATCCTTATGGGTAGAGTTGTATGGTTTGTTAAACTTTGAAATCACTGGTTTTTGTTCGGCATACATTTTAAAGTGAAACAACGGAGTCGAAGCGTAATTCTGTTACCGTGGAATTGCCCAGATACATTTAGAGTGGGATGGTGATGGTATGGCCACTTCAAAGCAGATGAAATCTTCTAAACCACGTTGTTGAAATCTTCTAACCTTTGAGGGCTATCAACTCACTGACTGAACATAAATGTGAATTCATACACATTATGAACATCAACTTTTGAACAATATTAACAAACATCACTGGCATGACGACTTCCTGTCTATCTGATTATTGCAGAGCCAACATGGATGTATCAGTTGCAATTTCAGCAAGGGCGTTTCTCCTGCTCTGCGAAGCTACTGTGGCTGAGGAAGTGGGCTCTGCTCAGCGCTGGCAGTGTCTAACCTAGAAAGGCTCTAGGCAGCTGGAGGCTGGGCTGGCAGAAATCAGGTCACAAATACATCAGAGACTTCCCAGAGCTCCCTCGCCCCAGCTCAATATACACAGAGCACAGATCCACAGCACACATCATATACACCACCACAGAGCGAGACAGCCAGGGAGAGAAGGAAGGGAGAGGGGTACAAGAGAGAGACTGAGAAAGGGAGAGAGAGAAAAAGAGAGGAATGGAGAGAGTGGATGGTAGAGACTGAAAAAGGATGGGAGAGATAGAGAGAGGGGAGAGACTGGTACGGGGAGGGCAATAAAGAGTGGCAGAGGAGATGAGGAGGAACAGAGAGGTGTGGGAGAAGGAGAGTGAGGGAGAGAGAGAGAGAGATGGGAGAGAACATTAAGGGAGGAGGGATGAGAGACGCAGGAGTCCTGATGTCACGGTTGCCCCTCCTGTATGCATTTGTGACAAGTGATCACACAGGTACTGTACAGCAAAAACTAAGAAGGAACATTCTGGAGCATTGGGACTAAGTACACCATTTCCAAAATGGCTTCCCTACTATATCCACATCATCATAAAGGACCATACTCATATATCATAATACACTCTTGATGTATACAATTTCGAGATACTGCCAACATCTGTTGGATAATTCAGTCAAATAGGCTTTTGTAAATGGTTACCTCATACCTATTGTGTCGTTACTTTTCAATAGTGTGCAAGAAAAGCAACAAAAGTGCCGTTTCGGGAGGAAATACAGGGAACACCGGTGCGGCTGAGAAAAGCGCTGACAGGCTTTTGGCCTTTTGCTAAGGTAAGGTTGGAGAAGAAACTGAGAGAGTGATAAAGGGGAAAAACACAAGCCTAGCTCCCGTAGGACGAATGCACAATAGTGCAATAAGCCGGAGAAATAATATCCTTTTTCTGCTGCATCAAGCCGGTTTGGTTAATCTCTGCCACCCTCATCAAATCACTGCTTCATTACCTCAGGTGTTCTCATAATTACTGCTGAAATCTCTAACCCAGGTAGCAGGCGAGACATCCCTCCTCTGTTAATTCTAGTTACTGCCCCCATACACACACAGACGCGCGTCCACACACACACTTTCTGTAGTCGTCGTTATTTATTTATTTGTTTACATCGGCTGAGAGAGAGGAAACAGGCCCCCGACGCTCTGGTGTGTAAAGCAAACCGCCGGTGACATCCTAAGCACGGCCTAACGCGGTTACCGCCACCGCAACAGACACGGCCAGCCATTCCCAGGGTGCCCGGCGAGCGAAGCGAGCGCAACTGCCACAGCAGGGGCCAAATCAGAAAGCACGGGGGCCAAATCCAATCAGCGGATGAGGACATTGCACAAGAGGCACAGCGATGGGAGAAGTGGGAGGAAGGAGAAGCAAACAGAGGGAGAGTGAAAGAGAGAGACAGAAAAGATAGCTAGAGAGAGGTGTTTGTGTCCATGTGCATTGGCGAGGTTGAATTGTTTATGTACCCATCTCCCTTCTAGACCCCCCCCACCCCGCCCCCACCCCCCACCGTTCAGAGCCAATAATGCAGCCATTTTCGGCCAGTTGATCCCCAATGGAGGTCTGATGAACCTGCAGCTAACATGCCCTTTGAGCTCACTAAAGGGGAAATGCATGGAGAGTCCTTAATGATATCAACCCGGCGCAACATGCCAGCACACACTCCTCCACTCCCTACCTCCGCCTCCTCTCCTTCTCTTCCTTTTGCTTTCCCTCCCTCCCTCCGCTCTTTACTAGACTTTTAGGCGGGCCTCGTCCAGACAGGCGCAAAAAACTGAAAATAAAAAGGGAATCGTGAGAAAATGTCCAGGATCTGTGGTAGATAACGCCCGTGCACGTGCTGCGTCATTCTGCGACGGCTGGAAATTACATTTAAGGATTTTTTGAAAGCCTGCCTTCGCCGATGGCGGCACTCTGATAGGTAGCTGGATGGAGAGATTAGATAAAAGGTATGATTTTCTGTGGCAGATGTCCTTCCCTCCCTTTGTTCATGTTCAGACACACAGGGTTCCCAGATGATGGAAATATTGGAATTATCAAAGCCGCCTGTCATTAGTTGTCTGTTTTTATATAAAAACATATGTACATTTGAGATGCAAATAAAGATAGTTTATCGCAATGTTGACATTTCAGGCCTTACTGTGCTCGAGGACAACAATGTTGAGTGATTGAATAAATCATCAGAATAAATACAGCATAAATGCAGTGTACCTTCTGTCAAACCTGGGTTTTATCATCTAATTCAATAAACCACCTCTGGTTGAAGTTGTTTCTGGAAAACAAAATCCCCATGCCACAACTAAATATATCAATCAAGCCAGAAAGTCTCACAGTCACACGAGAGAAACCCTCTCATTCAACAGTGTATCATCTGATACCTTGTGACATATGACATACAAGATTTTAATGTTTTTGACCTAGCGAGTTTGACCAAGACGAACCACAAGCCATTTCAAGTGGATCAGATGTGACTAAACCCATTGGATCAGAGTGAATAAGCATCTTCTCAGACATCTTGTAAGTGCTCCTGTGATGCTATTTGCCTGATTCTTGCATTGTTCCAATCTGTCACATTTGCATGTTTATTTTGCTCTATCAGGCGCACAATATGCTAATGCTAATTATCGGCATGTGGCTATCGGCTGCGGCTGAGGTCAACTCGATCTGCGCCGAACACAAGGGCTTAACACGTTCCTTTATTTCTTCAAGGTTTGATTACTTCGGTGAAGATTGAAGATTTCTCTTGGGCCCAATAACCTGATGCTCCATCTTTCCAGAATACTGCAACTGTGTGTGTGAATACTCAAAAGTACGCTGTTCTTTGGAAGCTATGTTGGCTTCGACACATCACTTTAAAAAGATGCACATCTTTAAAGGGTCACATAATGGAGATTGGGAGGGTACCACCCACCCTCCCAATCTCCATTATGTGACCCTTTAAAGATGTGCATCTTTTTTAAAGTGATGTGTCGAAGCCAACATAGCTTCCAAAGAACAGCGTACTTTTGAGTATTCATACTGAAAAATGCTGTCATATCTACAGTATATGATTGTGACGCTTTGGTAACACAGTAAGATTTATATGAAATAGAAATAGAACGAAATATGATTGACGTGCCGTATCAAGTAGCCGCAGTTTATTAACACTCATTGTATTCCTTACTCACTTTAAGGACTCCATTGATAGAGCATTTAGTGTTGGTAAAATGTAGCAGTGTCTATCACAAACTTGTGAAGGATCTGCACTTGAAACTGCTGATTTGCCCAGGTATGATTTGGAGTAGGAGGTACATCTTCAAATCAAATCAAATTGTATTTGTCACATGCGCCTAATACAACAGGTGAAATGCTTACTTTACAAGCCCTTAACTAACAATGCAGTTAAAAAAAAAAAAATACATGTTTTTCTTAAAACTGTGGCATATTGAGAGATGCACACTTATTTGAAGCCAGCACCTAAAACGGCTTCACTGTCGACAAAGGAGCATTCATCTTCCAGTTGGAGCATTAGAAAAGTCAAAGGTATTAATTTTGAAATAAAATTTGACCTGCAAATTGAAGAGCGAGATGACATAAAGGATGAATCCAGATTGTCGGGGGCAGAGCCCCTATATACAATACATTCGGAAAGTATTCAGACCCCTTGTCCTTTTCTACATTTGTGACGTTACAGCCTTATTCTAAAATATACTATATCGTTTTTTCCCCCTCATAAATCTACACACCATACCCCATAATATATACAAATGAAAATAAAATGAAATGTAACATTTACATGAGTATTCAGACCCTTTACTCAGTACTTTGTAGAAGCACATTTGGCAGCTGGGCCACTCAAGGACATTCAGAGACTTGTCCCGAAGCCACTCCTTCATTGTCTTGGCTGTGTGCTTAGGGTTGTTGTCCTGTTGGAAGGTGAACTTTTGCCCCAGTCTGAGGTCCTGAGCACAACCTGGAGCAGGTTTTCATCAAGGATCTCTCTGTACTTTGCTCTGTTCATCTTTCCCTAGATCCTGACTAGTCTCCCAGTCCCTGCTGCTGAAAAACATCCCCACAGCATGATGCTGCCACCAGCATGCTTCACCATAGGGAGAGTGCCAGGTTCAAGTTCAATCTTGGATTCATCAGAGCAGAGAATCTTGTTTCTCATAGTCTGAGAGTCCTTCAGGTGCCTTGTGGCAAACTCTGTCTGGCCACTCCACTCTATAAGGCCTGATTGGTGGAGTGCTGCAGAGATGGTTGTCCTTCTAGAAGGTTCTCCCATCGCCACAGAAGAACTCTGGAGCTCTGTCAGAGTAGCGATCGGGTTCTTGGTCAAATCCCTGACCAAGGCCTTTCTCCCCCAAATGCTGAATTTGGCCAGGCGGCCAGCTCTAGGAAGAGTCTTGGTGGTTCCAAACTTCTTCCATTTAAGAACGATGGAGGCCACTGTGTTCTTGGGGACCTTCAATGCTGCAGAATTTTTTTAATACCCTTCCCCAGACACAATCCTGTCTCGGAGCACTACGGACAATTCCTTTGACCTCATTACTTGGTTTTTGCTCTGACATGCAGTGTCAACTGTGGGACTTTATACAGACAGGTGTGTGCCTTTCCAAATCATGTCCAATCAATGTAATTTACCACAGGTGTACTCCAATCAAGTTGTAGAAACATCTCAAGGATGATCAATGGAAACAGGATGCACCTGAGCTCAATGTAGAGTCTCATAGCAATGGGTCTGGATACTTATGTAAATAAGGTATTTCTGTTTATTTAAAAAAATGTTAATTTAATAAACTTTAGAATAAGGCTGTAACGTAACAAAATGTGGGAAAAGTCAAGGGGTCTGAGTACTTCTGAATGGTGTGGGGGCTGTGCTTGGCAAAGTGGGTGGGGTTATATCCTGCCTGTTTGGCCCTGTCCGGGGGTTTCATCGGATGGGGCCACAGTGTCTCCTGACCCCTCCTGTCTCAGCCTCCAGTATTTATGCTGCAGTAGTTTGTGTCAAGGGGCTAGGGTCAGTCTGTTACATCTGGAGTATTTCTCTTGTCTTATCCGGTGTCCTGTGTGAATTTAAATATGCTCTCTCTAATTCTCTCTTTCTCTCTTTCTTTCTTTCTCTCTCTCGGAGGACCTGAGCCCTAGGACCATGCCTCAGGACTACCTGGCATGATAACTCCTTGCTGTCCCCAGTCCACCTAGCCGTGCTGCTGCTCCAGTTTCAACTGTTCTGCCTATGGAACCCTGACCTGTTCACCGGACATGCTACCTGTCCCAGACCTGCTGTCCCAGACCTGCTGGAACCCTGACCTGTTCACCGGACGTGCTACCTGTCCCAGACCTGCTGTCCCAGACCTGCTGGAACCCTGACCTGTTCACCGGACGTGCTACCTGTTCCAGACCTGCTGTTTTCAACTCTCTAGAGACAGCAGGAGTGGTAGAGATACTCTCAAAGATCGGCTATGAAAAAGCCAACTGACACTTACTCTTGAGTTGCTGACTTGTTGCACCCTCGACAACTACTAGGATTATTATTATTTGACCATGCTGGTCATTTATGAACATTTGAACATCTTGGCCATGTGCTGTTATAATCTCCACCCGGCACAGCCAGAAGAGGACTGGCCACCCCTCATAGCCTGGTTCCTCTCTAGGTTTCTTCCTAGGTTTTGGCC
Source organism: Salmo trutta (assembly GCF_901001165.1). NCBI lineage: Eukaryota > Metazoa > Chordata > Actinopteri > Salmoniformes > Salmonidae > Salmo > Salmo trutta. Next base: position 43,833,069 of record NC_042961.1, on the reverse strand, counting down.
TTTCTAGAGAGTTTTTCCTAGCCACCGTGCTTCTACACCTGCATTGCTTGCTGTTTGGGGTTTTAGGCTGGGTTTCTGTACAGCACTTTGAGATATCAGCTGATGTAAGAAGGGCTATATAAATACATTTGATTTGATTTGAATGCACTGTAAATAAAAGGGGGGGGACTCGGGGACGGTAAAAGAAAAAGAGGGACGTGGGGAAGAGTTTGCTCGGTCAAATTGTGGTATTGTCTTGCTCCACAGGGTAGAGTTGGACAACACAGCACTCATTTCCGAGCTGATTGCCGTGCTGCCCGGTGGCACAGTGACTGCCAGACAGACGCTCAATGAAAAGCCCCTCTCCTTGTTATTTTTTTCGCACGGCAAATAAATCACCGGCAAAATCAGATGATCATAAGGAGAGATTTATGGGAATGATAGAACGAAATGCGACTACCGCAAGAAAAACCACAAACGCTGAGGTTTGTTCAATCTGGGATCCTTGAGTAAACAAATCAGGCAGGCTTTCTGAGGGCATTTGTCTCAATTCAGGCCCGGAATGGGGAAGTGTGTTAATCAACACAATAGAGGAAAAGTGGAGGCACGTTTCAAAGGGCCTCCTCTATTGTGACCAAACAGAACAACACAAGCTCCCTTTCTTACTTCATCCAGTGAGCTTCAAGCGAGATGAGAGCTGAACTGACTGATCATGTCTCTGGACTATATGGTATTTGATGGAGCGACCCTGACATCGAGGGGGAGGTGTGGTGGATATATTACATGATACTAGGAGACATAATAAATGTTCAGTACCAGAATGACTTTGATACAGGTTGTAAAAAAACTAATATCATTTTTACAGTCAAACGCAAATGTGGTCGTCCTGTACGGGACATCAAAATATTAATTTGCACAGGTAGACTTTGCACAGGCATCTCTCCCTTGGCGCCCCATCCTCTCTGCTATCAGGGTGTCTCAAAGGGGGGATGAGTAATGCATTTCTATTATTGTACCATGCATGGTGTCACATTGGCGGCTTTATCAGGAAGTTGTTGTAGGGCGAGGGGATGTTATTCCGTGGGCCGGGCCGGCATTAATCTCTGTCACTTGTCCTCTCTGATTAATACTCCTTTCCAATGAGGCAGCCATGGCCCCCGCTTCAATTGTTACTTTGTGATAGTGCTTGTGTTTACCGTAGTCGACAACCCGCACGCTTGACATTGAAGCCTTGCTACTCCAAATCAACGCAGGAAAATAAACACAGAAGAATAACATTTTCCGTAACGAGAAACAAGAGCGACAAGATAATGGCGGGTCTTGGGTTTTCTTTTTTGGTCTTTTTTTTGAGGGGGGGTCCACCCTGTATGCTCCAAGTCCATTACGAGTAGAGCGGCAGGCGCAGCAACGACTTTGATCAAGAACAATTCATCTTTCACCAGGAGCAAGAAGAGGCACAGAGACCCGGCTTGCCTGAGAGACAGTAGAAGTGGAATTCTAAAACATATAGAGAGAGACGTTTAAGGAGCCAAATGGGAAAGATCTATCATAACGAGCTTCTGAATAATGAATGCAGGGGCTTAGCCCAGGGGTATCTGATCAGAGGCGCCGTATTGCCCACGTGTTTAGCGTTTGGCGGTAGCGCTCGACTATGCCACTCTTTCCAATCAGCTCGAGCACGAGCATTACTTTAACTAAGACCATCAAGATGGCCACCTCCGCTCTGGGTCCGTACTTGTCATAGTGTTTGATTACAGATGATTTATTACCAAACTGTCATTCACTAACTGGGGCCTGTTCTCTTTCTCTTTCTCCATGTCACTCCTGCTGTGCCGAGGGATCCTCATGTCGTTATAAAGAGCTCATTTATATTAAAATGAGTATTACCTCTTAATTCGCTACATACATTTTAGACACAGCGTGTGGCACCACACAGGCTTTCCAATCGCACCTGGCGTCCGCGCGGCCTCTGGAATACATCAGATGCTTTATTGCGACGTGAGTTAATGCGCATTTCATCTTGCTGTGATTCCCCATGAAGACTAAAGAAGAACACGGCCCTGAAAACATACATTAAGATCAGGCGTTTCCATGTTTGCCATAATGGAAGTTTAATATACACTAAATAAAACAGATCTACAGCTATTTATCTCGAACCCAACCTGTCAATCATTCCGTTCAAGGGCGTCTATAATGTTCACTGGAGGCTAAAAAGGAAGCGATAGAAATCAACTTTGTAAAAACAGTCATATAAATATGGATGTAAAAAAAAGAAGGAAATTAATGAAGGAAATTATTACTGTTTCCCCCATGTGCACTTCATTATCTTGCACATCTGTTGTGCCAATTGAGGTATGACTAACACACATAACTACCTCACCCCGATCTTCAAAGAGACCACTTACAATACAACCCCAATCCTGGCGGACCTCATTTAATTCCAAACCAACATAGATTCTCAGAAAGAGCTCAGTGATATCCCTCATTTAGGAAACGCACAAACACACAACAAGACACGAAAGACATGCAAATGAGGACAAGGTCCAGACAAAAGACATGTGGAGCCAGAGGGAACTGGGACCGAGGGAGGATCAATGGACCACTGAAGACCTGGAAGAGCTCTCCTCAATCAAGGAAAAGGAAATAATAATGGGGGTATTTAATACAGCCAGAAGATGAAAAATAATAACATATTGATTAGAGCAACGTAGCGCTTTCAAAGAGCGTAATGGTCTGATTCATGGTATTGATCACACAGCTGGCTCAGGGGCTGATTGGAGGTTTGGCGGGACCCCCAGTGAGCTCTTCCTACATCTCTTCAGTACACAATTTGTTTGGACGGTGTGCCAGGATCTCTCAACACTGGGTCCAAGGGTTAACCCATGCCGATCAACACACATTCCCTTAGGTTGGCAGCTCTAAATGTACTGTCTTGAACCTTTGATGGGGAATTAATATGTATCACGTTTCAGGTAAGACCCAAATGCAGACTGTGTTGAAGTACCAGTGTTTATTACAGCAACAGGGGCAGGCAAACGACAGGTAAAGGCAGGCAAGGGTTGATAATCCAGAGTAGTGGCAAAGGCACAGGACGGCAGGCAGGCTCAGGGTCAGGGGCAGGCAGAATGGTCAGTCAGGCGGGCTCAGAGTCAGGACAGGCAAGGGTCAAAACCAGGAGAGTGAGAAAAAGAGACTGTGAAAAAGCAGGAGCTGAGACAAAACGCTGGTTGACTTGACAAACAAGCTGAACTGGCAACAGGCAAACAGAGAACACAGGTATAAGTACCCAGGGGATAAGATGGGCGACATCTGGAGGAGGGTGGAGACAAGCACAAGTGAAACAGATCAGGGCGTGACAATATGACTACTTCCATTTCAGGTTGAGGAGCCTTTTACATTTTCCTGAAATAGTTTGTGTGTATGTGGGGTTTAGTCTGTATTATAAAAAAAAATTGGGTTATATGCTTTCCCTTTTGGCATTGCAGTTTTTCACCTATCCAGTGTTTGTGTCTGTTGTTGAGGTATAAAGTGTTTGTGTCTGTTGATGAGGTATCCAGTGTTTGTGTCTGTTGTTGAGGTATTCAGTGTTTATGTGTTGTTGAGGTATCCAGTGTTTGTCTGTTGTTGAGTTATCCAGTGTTTGTCTGTTGTTCAGGTATCCAGTGTTTATGTGTTGTTGAGATATCCAATGTTTATGTCTGTTGTTGATGTATCCAGTGTTTGTCTGTTGTTGAGGTATCCAGTGTTTGTGTCTGTTGTTGAGGTATCCAGTGCTTGTGTGTGTGTTGTTGAGGTATCCAGTGTGTGTCTGTTGTTGAGGTATCCAGTGTTTGTGTGTGTGTTGTGGTATCGTATTTATGTGTGTGTTGTTGTAGTATCCAGTGTTTATGTGTGTGTTGTTGAGGTATCCAGTGTTTGTGTTGTTGAGATATCCAGTGTTTGTGTGTGTGTTGTTGTGGTATCCAGTGTTTGTGTGTGTTGTTGTGGTATCGTGTTTATGTGTGTGTTGTTGTAGTATCCAGTGTTTATGTGTGTGTTGTTGAGGTATCCAGTGTTTGTGTTGTTGAGATATCCAGTGTTTGTGTGTGTGTTGTTGTGGTATCCAGTGTTTGTGTGTGTTGTTGTGGTATCGTGTTTATGTGTGTGTTGTTGTAGTATCCAGTGTTTATGTGTGTGTTGTTGAGGTATCCAGTGTTTGTGTTGTTGAGATATCCAGTGTTTGTGTGTGTTGTTGTAGTATCCAGTGTTTGTGTGTGTTGTTGTGGTATTGTGTTTATGTGTGTGTTGTTGTAGTATCCAGTGTTTATGTGTGTGTTATTGAGATATCCAGTGTTTGTGTGTGTTGTTGTAGTATCCAGTGTTTATGTGTGTGTTGTTGAGGTATCCAATGTTTATGTGTGTGTTGTTGAGGTATCCAGTGTCTGTGTGTGTGTTGTTGAGGTATCCAGTGTTCATGTTGTTGAAGTATCCAGTGTTTATGTGTGTGTTTGTGTGTGTGTTGTTGAGGTATCCAGTGTTTGTGTCCATTGTTGAGGTATCCAGTGTGTGTGTGTGCCTGCTGTATCTCTTAGCCTCTCAAACACAGTGGTTCCCTCCCTAAAGGGGTTAATAGGTTGACTGGCCTGGACCCTTCATTTTGGCTCAAAGACAAGCTGCTTTACAATATGCATGGGATAATTGGGATTAGTAGCAGTTTTAAATGTAAACTATATTCATTAAATGCATATTCATTTAGAGAATCATTGGCAGGCTGTTAGGTGGCTTCTCCATAGACATATGTTCCGCTGTAAACGTTTACGGTGAATGGCTTAGACTGTGAAAAAGACTTGAAACTGGCCAAAGTTGACTTTTTCAGTGTATAAACGCAAACATCTGACCTGGGCCGTTTAAACGCCTCAAATGATGTTATTCCCAGCTCAAAGAGACAGGAAAATCTACGCCTCAATTTATAGCACTTCAACGCCACTCTAAATGTCCCCCAATATAACAGAATTACAGGGAGACAAGCTGATTCAACAGACTGAATGATGCCTTTAACGACAGTCGTTTGTTGTGAATTTTATGTATTTGCTTTGTGAATTTTATGAGAATGTACAATTGCTTCACACAGCTGCATTCTTCTACTCGCATAGTCCAAAACCCATAATAGCATTACATTTTAGTCATGTCACGACCTTTTAGTCATTTTAGTCACGACCTCCACTCATCACTGTCAAACGCTCCCTGAAACATTTCAACGAGCAAGCCTTTCTAATCGACCTGGCCCTGGTATCCTGGAAGGATATTGACCTCATCCCGTCAGTAGAGGATGCCTGGTTATTTTTTAAAAATGCCTTCCTCTCCATCTTAAATAAGCATGCCCCTTTCAAGAAATTTAGAACCAGGAACAGATATAGCCCTTGGTTCTCCCCAGACCTGACTGCCCTTAACCAACACAAAAATATCCTGTGGCGTTCTGCATTAGCATCGAACTGCCCCCGCGATATGCAACTTTTTAGGGAAGTTAGAAACCAATACACACAGGCAGTTAGAAACGCCAAGGCTAGCTTTTTCAAACAGAAATTTGCTTCGTGCAACTCCAACTCTAAAAAGTTCTGGGACATTGTAAAGTCCATGGAGAATAAGAACACCTCCTCCCAACTGCCCACTGCACTGAGGATAGGAAACTCTGTCACCACCGATAAGCCCACTATAATTGAGAATTTCAATAAGCATTTTTCTACGGCTGGCCATGCTTTCCACCTAACTACCCCTACTGCATTCAACAGCACTGCACCCCCCACAGCTACTCGCCCAAGCCTCCCCCATTTCTCCTTCTCCCAAATCCATTCAGCTGATGTTCTGAAAGAGCTGCAAAATCTGGACCCCTACAAATCAGCTGGGCTTGACAATCTGGACCCTTTCTTTCTAAAATTATCTGCCGAAATTATTGCAACCCCTATTACTAGCCTGTTCAACCTCTCTTTCGTGTCGTCTGAGATTCCCATAGATTGGAAAGCAGCTGCTGTCATCCCCCTCTTCAAAGGAGGTGACACTCTTGACCCAAATTGCTACAGACCTATATCCATCCTACCCTGCCTTTCTAAGGTCTTCGAAAGCCAAGTCAACAAACAGATTACCGACTATTTTGAATCCCACCGCACCCTCTCCGCTATGCAATCTGGTTTCAGAGCTGGTCATGGGTGCACCTCAGCCACGCTCAAGGTCCTAAACGACATCGTAACCGCCATCGATAAGAAACATTACTGTGCTGCCGTATTCATTGACCTGGCCAAAGCTTTTGACTCTGTTAATCACCACATCCTCATCGGCAGACTTAGTAGCCTTGGTTTCTCAAACGATTGCGTCGCCTGGTTCACCAACTACTTCTCTGACAGAGTTCAGTGTGTCAAATCGGAGGGCCTACTGTCTGGACCTCTGGCAGTCTCTATGGGGGTACCACAGGGTTCAATTCTTGGGCCAACTCTTTTCTCTGTATACATAAATGATGTCGCTCTTGCTGCTGGTGAATCTCTGATCCACCTCTACGCAGACGACACCATTCTGTATACTTCTGGCCCTTCTTTGGACACTGTGTTAACAACCCTCCAGACGAGCTTCAATGCCATACAACTCTCCTTCCGTGGTCTCCAACTGCTCCTAAACACAAGTAAAACTAAATGCATGCTCTTCAACCGATCGCTGCCTGCACCTGCCCGCCCATCCAGCATAACTTCTCTGGACGGTTCTAACTTAGAATTTGTGGACAACTACAAATACCTAGGTGTCTGGTTAGACTGTAAACTCTCCTTCCAGACTCACATCAATCATCTCCAATCCAAAGTGAAATCTAGAATTGGCTTCCTATTTCGCAACAAAGCATCCTTCACTCATGCTGCCAAACATACCCTCGTAAAACTGACCATCCTACCAATCCTCGACTTCGGCGATGTCATTTACAAAATAGCCTCCAATACCCTACTCAACAAGCTGGATGCAGTCTATCACAGTGCCATCCGTTTTGTCACCAAAGCCCCATATACAACCCACCACTGCGACCTGTATGCTCTCGTTGGCTGGCCTTCACTTCATAATCGTCGCCAAACACATTGGCTCCAGGTCATCTACAAGACCCTGCTAGGTAAAGTCCCCCCTTATCTCCGCTCACTGGTCACCATAGCAGCACCCACCTGTAGCACGCGCTCCAGCAGGCATATCTCTCTGGTCACCCCTAAAGCCAACTCCTCCTTTGGTCGTCTCTCCTTCCAGTTCTCTGCTGCCAACGACTGGAACGAACTACAAAAATCTCTAAAACTGGAAACACTTATCTCCCTCACTAGCTTTAAGCACCAGCTGTCAGAGCAGCTCACAGATCTCTGCACCTGTACATAGCCCATCTTTAATTGAGCCCAAACTACTACCTTTTCCCCTACTGTATTTATTTATTTTGCTCCTTTGCACCATATTATTTATATTTTAACTTTCTTCAAACTACAAATCTACCTTTCCAGTGTTTTTCTTGCCATACTTTATTTACTCTGCCACCATGGCATTTTTTTGCCTTTACCTCCATTATCTCACATCATTTGCTCACATTGTATATAGTCTTGTTTTTTTTCTACTGCATCATTGATTGTATGTTGTTTTACTCCATGTGTAACTCTGTGTTTTTGTATGTTGTCGAACTGCTTTGCTTTATCTTGGCCAGGTCGCAATTGTAAATGAGAACTTGTTCTCAACTTGCCTACCTGGTTAAATAAAGGTGAAATAAAAAATAAAATAAATAAAATGTGTGACCCACCATCTCTTTTCAGTCTTATGTTCAACATTTTTAAATTGTGTTTTCTTTTTACACTGGATAAAAGTACAGACGCTTCAAAATGGTACATCGTACACGGCAGTCGGAGGAAACATGGGTAAGTAATGCTGCTTTAAAAGTTGATAAACTTATAATCCCATGTAGGAGAAAAGGGCATTCAAACATTTCTGTGATTTTCACAGATCCTCTACATTTATACTTGGGAAACATATATTTAGAAAAGGAATACTTTTCTATAGGAATACTAATACCAAGTTACCCCATTAGGCAAACAATGTACAGTATTACATTGTTTATTGCTGTATAATAAAAATAACATTTCACATTGAACAGCTACAGTGCTGTTCTTTGTTTACACACTCTAAAGGCTTAGACCTACCCATCTCTTAAAAAATTCACATTGGAACAAGTGACCATGGCAATGTGCTAAAGCAGTGAGGTACTGCTTAAAAAAACAAAGACAATATTTCAACAATACTTTATTAACTTCAAGTGCTAAAGGTAGTAGCCTACAATTACGAAAAACTTAAAAACACACAAACACAAAGGCTTAGGTAAAAACAATATATTGACCTAGGCCTATATCACAAGATCGTTAGAATAACTTTGGTTTAGGTCATGTTATGATATGAACAAAGGAATCGAGCCTGAGAGCATATTTCTATCCTGCCCTTTGGATCAGGACATATTAATGTCCATGGCCTTTTCATTGCAAAAATCCTGATCGTCTCAAAAATATGTTTTCCGGGTTGTGTCCAGTCCGGGAGATGCATTCACATGTCTGGGAGGAAGGAAGTCAACGTCGCACAGCAGCTGAAACCTGGTTCCATCTGAGGGAAAGTTCCTTGGCCACAACAACACCAGGCTCCAGACAATTACATCTGTAAAGGAGGAAAGCTGAGAAAAATAGTCAAGACATGAATACCAGCAAACATTCATTGACCCCCAAATTCAACCTATAAACTTAAAGTACAAAGACAAAATAACTGATGCGTTGCATGTTCACCCTCAATCATCTCCTTTAACTGGTGGCGGAGAGCAGGTTCATGCTGAAAGACCCCAAAAATGTGTTAAGAGATGAATTGATTAATGTCCTATAGCTTGTTATTTATTGCCTGTTGACTGCTACAGCTGTACTAAAATGCCCTGTAACTGCTTCCAGCCCAACAACGGCAATGCAGACACAAGATAACTATTAGATTTAGCTTCATAATTACCAACTGGTAAATGGTAATGATCAAGTTAGCAAGCTAGTTGAACATTGCAAAAAAACTTGACATCTATCATCCAATAGCTAGCTATTTAGCGATCATTTCATCGTGGCAAGCTAACTCGCCAATTTAAGACGTGTCCCTTTAACGTAACATGCGGTTTGATAAGCTTGTTAATCGATTAGTATTCGCACCACATTGGCTATTTTCGGTAGCTAGCTAGTTAAAAACTGGCAAACATGAAAAATAGTATCATCATGTTAGCACATCACCACTCAACATTAACAGCAGAATGCAACTGGCCAGCTCAGCTAGCTGAGTTAACGTTGCTTCGTCCCGCAAGGAGCCATCTGTAAACAATGGATAAAGTAAGCTATAACGGTGCCTGTATGCAAATGACTAGCTAGCTAGCTATATAGCTAACAATAGCTAGCAATGAAAACATCTTTGATACAGTTGAGACATTGGCATTTTAACAGTAGACTCTTACCAGTGTATGGATTTTGATGATTCACGGCAGACAAACACATTCAAAATAATCATTCCCACTCTGCTTCAACCAGTCCAGACTGCTTTGGGTCGTTCGCGAACGAGTCGGCTCTAAGAGCCGGCTCTTGTAGGTGAACGTTGGGAGCCGGCTCGCATATCAGAAGAGCCGAATCTATTTATAAAAATAGATATTTATAAAAAATTAAGATATAAATAATCAAAAGATTTAAATGAATATAATTAACTAATTCAAAGAACGAAAAAAATAATAAAATAATATAGGCCTAAATGCTCAAGTGCACATACATTCGTTCTGACTGTCTGCTCAGACAAACAGCCTCACCTGTTGTTCCTGTCAATCAGACATGCAGTGTCAACCAATGAACCAAAGATGGGTGAGGGAGGGCCGAGCCAACTCAGTCACAGTCACACACTTAGCAGCTGAGGAGAGAGAGGAAGGACAGCTGTGAAAACAACAGCTGGAAAATGAGTCGGGAGCACAGGAGCATTTGGATGCATTTTAATAATGTAGACAATGTTAAGAGCAGTGTAGTGTAGAATTTGCCAAAACAAAAGCTCATATAAAGTCGGTTCTACGCACAACCTAGACCGGCATATGCGAACTGTGCACCCAACTGTGAAGCGAGCTGTAGCGGAGCTTCGAGAAACTAGCGGGCCTGCTAGTGATAATGGTGGAGCCAGCACCTCCACACGTGGAGATATAGCCATTCAGTCAAGTAGGCCTACTCCGCGACCCACAGCAACGCAGTCTTCTATGGACTAGTTTATGCCAAAGTCTATGTCTGTAGCAAAACAAGGCCAAATTGATATTCCATTGGCTAAAATTATTGCCACCGATTTCCAGCCATTTTCGATCGTGGAGGACAGAGGTTTTAGAAATTATAGCAATAGTCTAAATCCAATGTGCACAATTCCAAGCAGGGAAACCCTTTCAAAATCATTTATTCCACAACTGTACGAGAGAACACAGGCTTCAGTGCGGGAAAGAGTCCAAAAAGCTACTGCAGTTTGCCTTAACACTGACTGCTGGACATCAAGGGTAACCACTTCTTACATGTCGGTTACATGTCACTTCATTGAAGATTTTTTGATGTCTAGCTGTCTTCTGGACTGCTTTGAGTTCAGCGACATACACACCTCAAGAGAACTTGTCAGAGGAACTGTTGAGAGTGGCCAGAGAATGGCAAGGAGATGGAAAAGTGGTCTGTTGTGTTAGCAACAATGCAACTAACATAACCAAAGCCATGATTTTGATTTATTTTTTTATGGACCCATCATCCATGTCTTGCCCACACAATCAACCTGATTGTAAGAGATGCTCTGAAGGTGATGAAGCCCACTGTAGACAAAGTGAAAGCAGCTGTGGAATACTTCCACAGGAGCAGAGTAGGTGCTGAAAAACGAGTCTACACAACGCCAGATGGTGATGCCTGAGCTGAGGCCTAAACAAGACCGCACTACAAGGTGGAATTCAACATGTTATATGTTGAAACGGTTTCTTGGGTCAAAGGATGCCATCATCTCTACCCTGGCCATTGTCAATGCACCTGTTGATTCTCTGACCCAAGAGGAATGGGAGGTGGTGGAGGAGGTGTGCAGAGTCCTGGAACCCTTTGAGCAGGTCACTGTGGAGATCAGTGGAGAGAGGTACAGTAAGCAGTTATTACTACATCATTATTTAATACATTATTATATATGTATATGATCAGTAGATGAGAATGTAGTATCAGTAGACAAAACATGAACCTGAACTAATAAGTTACTGTTCTCTCTTTTCAACTACGCGACAGCCTCAAAAATGATACTCCTGTGTAAGGGTCTGCAGCGAATCACAGCCAGCCGCCAGAGAGATGCAAATGTAGCCACAGGACATGTGACAGAGTTGATGGACACCCTATGTTCATCAATGGACAGAAAGTTCCACAGAATGGAATATAATCACGTGCTATCGGAAACTGCTCCTCCCAAAGATCTGCATATCCTCTGAGCTGGTGGAAGAACAAGGCCCCTGTCTACCCACGGCTTACTAAAGTCATGACAGGGAGACTGCATAGTGGCCACATCCGTTCCCTCTGAGAGGGTCTTCTCGAAAACGGGATAAATAATTACTGAGAGAAGAAACCGCATCAGCCCCTCGAAAGTGAGGCAGCTTGCATTTCTGAATGCAAATGTCTCATAAAAGCAAAATATGGTCAGCATTGCTGTGTGCTGCTGGTTATAACATGGCAATAAAGAAGAGAGAGAAAAGAGGGGCCAGTTTAATGTTTTAAGTGGGATGCTGCAGTTTTGCAAATTGTTATTTATGTTTCTTTGATATGGTGCAATATTCTATGATGCTGTTCAGATTGTATTCATTTTGAATGTTTAGATTTATAAGCACTTTTTTTATATACATTAAAAAGTTATACTTTAAAAGCAAATGTTTAATAGCATTCTTTTTCATAACTAACCAATGCATTTTTAAATACATTGTGGTTAAGGTAGAGTATGAATTCATTGAATAATTTAATTAGAATTGTTTTAACACCAATCATAGTCAAACTATCGCAAACTGTTTGACTTGAAAAAATACAAAACATATATTTTTTAAAGAGCCGTTTGTGAGCCAAAAGAGCCGTCCCTTTTTCGTGAGCTGAGCCGAATGAGCCGGCACACTGAAAAGAGCCGGAATGCCCATCACTACCAGGCTGCTTTAGCCACTGACGACAGATCTGTGTCGATACCAGCAGCTGTATTCAGGACAACAATGTTATTGAAAACTGTAGCTACTTGTTTTTAAACCCCATTTTCTCCCCAGAATGGCCGTCATTACTTGTGATTAATGTGTTAGTGAGAATGGTTGCTGATAGCATCCTTTGAGGAAAAATGTACTGGCGATGACTGTGATATGCAGTTGTCCCAAGAAGCCATTTTGAAATGAATGCACTAACTGTAAATTGTTCTGGATTAGAACGTCTGCTAAATGTGTCCCGTTACAGAAAACTGGGCATATGACGCACGTCACTAGATCACAGGAGAGGCATTTTTTCATCAAAATGCGAGCAATTAAAAAAAACTGCGATACCGGTGTCAACTGGATTATGGATGGGCGTGAAATTGTCACAATCCATGTCAGGGGTGCTTAGTTAACAACTAGGCCAGGGTTTTGCCATCGACTGTTAGGGGGCCGATGGAACGTGACACAGGGAGAAATAACGTCAGGAACTGTGGCTAGGCCGGATTAGATTAGCACACTGGAAACAGGTGGTCTTTTATTGGGTGTGTGATACCGTCAGGGCTCCTCTAAAACGGGTTGAGACACACACACACACACACACACACACACACACACACACACACACACACACACACACACACACACACACACACACACACACACACACACACACACACACACACACACACACACACACACACAGAGAGAGAGAAACTCAGTGAGCAGGGAGAGGTACAAAGCTTTGGTGTTTGACACCAAATGAAAACTCTGAATCAGTTGTTATGTTGAATGAATGTGACACATGCAGTCTGATGTTGCGGTCAATGATGGTGAAAAGCACAGAAGATGGGGGGGGATAATGTAGTATTGGCTAACACAGGCATTTGTTGAGTGAGAAAGCCAGGAGGCTATACAGCTGTCTTATAGGCAGAAACCACAATTGAAGTTTAGTCTGAACAAGAGAGGGAATTGGGTTGCTGGGGAAGTTTGCCAAACAAGCTACTGTATGCACCCAACTGTACAGTCGAAGTCGGAAGTTTACATACACCTTAGCCAAATACATTTAAACTCAGTTCTTCACAATTCCTGACATTTAATCCTAGTAAAAATTCCCTGTTTTAGGTCAGTTAGGATAACCACTTTATTTTAAGAATGTAAAATAAATAATAATAATAATAATAGTAGAGAGAATTATTTATTTCAGCTTTTATTTCTTTCATCACATTCCCAGTGGGTCAGAAATTTACATACACTCAATTAGTATTTGGTAGCATTGCCTTTAAATTGTTTAACTTGGGTCAAATGTTTTGGGTAAGCTTCCACAAGCTTCACACAATAAGTTGGGTGAATTTTGGCTCATTCCTCCTGACAGAGCTGGTGTAACTGAGTCAGGTTTGTAGGCCTCCTTGCTCGCACACGCTTTTTCAGTTCTGCCCACAAAAACAAAAGATTGAGGTCAGGGCTTTGTGATGGCCACTCCAATACCTTGACGTTGTTGTCCTTAAGCCATTTTGCCACATCTTTGGAAGTATGCTTAGGGTCATTGTCCATTTGGAAGACCCATTTGCGACCAAGCTTTAACTTCTTGACTGATGTGTTCAGATGTTGCTTCAAAATATCCACATAATTTTCATGCCTCATGATTCCATCAATTTTGTGAAGTGCACCAGGCCCTCCTGCAGCAAAGCACCCCCACAACATGATGCTGCCACCTCCGTGCTTCACACCAGTATAAAAAATTAAATTAAAATAAAAAAAATGCATGAAATGTATGCCTTCACTACTGTAAGTCGCTCTGGATAAGAGCGTCTGCTAAATGACTAAAATGTAAATGTAAAAAATGTGTTCCCGTTTTTCCTCCAAACATAACGATGGTCATTATGACCAAACAGTTCTATTTTTGTTTCATCAGACAAGAGGACATTTCTCCAAAAAGTACAATCTTTGTCCCCATGTGCAGTTGCAAACCGTAGTTTGGCTTTTTTATGGCGTTTTGGAGCAGTGGCTTCTTCCTTGCTGAACGGCCTTTCAGGTTATGTCAATGTAGGACTCGTTTTACTGTGGATATAGATACTTTTGTACTTGTTTCCTCCAGCATCTTCACAAGGTCCTTTGCTGTTGTTCTGGCATTGATTTGCACTTTTCGCACCAAAGTACGTTCATCTCCAGGAGACAGAACGCGTCTGCTTCCTGAGCGGTATGACGGCTGCCTGGTCCCATGGTGTTTATACTTGCATATTATTGTTTGTACAGATGAACATGGTACCTTCAGGCATTTGGAAATTGCTCCCAAGGATGAACCAGACTTGTGGAGGTCTAACATTTGTTTTCCCATGATGTCAAGCAAAGAGGCACTGAGTTTGAAGGTAGTACTTGAAATACATCCACACGTGCACCACCAATTGACTCAAATGCTGTCAATTAGCCTATCAGAAGCTTCTAAAGCCATGAAATCATTTTCTGGAATTTTCCAATCTGTTTAAAGGCACTTAGTGTATGTAAACTTCTGACCCCTGGAGTTACAAGTGAAATAATCTGTCTTTAAACAATTGTTGGAAAAATGACTTGTGTCATGCACAAAGTAGATGTCCTAACCGACTTGCCAAAACTATAGTTTGTTAACAAGAAATTTGTGGAGTGGTTGAAAAACGAGTGTTAATGACTCTAACCTAAATGTATGTAAACTTCTGACTTCAGCTGTATATTTAGTGTCATTTATGGGAATATATTCGCCATGAATAATATATGTGGCATACATTATATACTGGTAAGGTTCCATACACAGCATCATATTTCCATATGGATTGAGAGACATAAAAATGAATGGAAATATTCAGCACAGACTGATACTGGGTAATGTACTGCCGCTTTTTATGAAATCAAAGAGAATCTGCCATGCCTGGCTACCACTAAAATGCAGGGATCCAAATACCACCTCTGTGATCCAAACAAAGGCACTGACATATGGGGTGATTTGTGAGCTAGGCAGCTGCACCCGAAACAGATTGGGGGCCATGATTATTATGTGCCCGGGTTTCCACCAAAACTAATCATTTCAGAGACCGACAAAATCTGGAAATCCAAACCAGACGTAGTAGTGTTCCTCTCGGACTAGAAGCATGTGGGAAATCATGTAGATGTTTTCACATTACCAAGGTTGGTGAAAATCGAGGCCAGATTGACTTTCACATGTTGTTTGGTAGGATGCAACATGGCAACAGGACCAGACGTAATTTTGTACGTGTAGTGCTGTCATGAAAAAGCCAACTGTAAACTGCCAAAATCATGATTCAATCATGATACAAGTCTACAAATACAGTGCCAGTCAAAAGCTTGGACACACCTACTCATTCAAGGGTTTTTCTTTATTTTTACAAGTAGCCACCCTTTGCCTTGATGACAGGTTTGCACTCTCTTGGCATTCTCTCAACCAGCTTCATGAGGTTGTCACCTGGAATGCATTTAACAGGTGTGCCTTGTTAAAAGTACATTTTTGGAATTTCTTTCCTTCTTAATGCGTTTGAGCCAATCAGATGTGTTGTGACAAGGTAGGGGTGGAATACAGAACAAATCCCTATTTGGTAAAAGACCAAGTCCCTATTACGGCAAGAACAGCTCAAATAAGCAAAGAGAAACGACAGTCCATCATTACTTTCAGATATGAAGGTCAGTCAATGCGGAACATTTCCAGAAATGTTCAAGTTCTTCAAGTGCAGTCGCAAAAACCATCAAGCGCTATGATGAAACTGGCTCTCATGAGGACCGCCACAGGAAAGGAAATCCCAGAGTTACCTCTGCTGCAGAGGATAAGTTCATTAGAGTTACCAGCCTCAGAAATTGCAGCCCAAATAAATGCAACGTCAAAAGTGAAGAGGCGACTCCGGGATGCTGGCCTTCTAGGCAGAGTTCCTCTGTCCAGTGCCTGTGTTCTTTTGCCCATCTTAATATTTTGTTTTATTGGCCAGTCTGAGATATGGATTTTTCTTTGCAACTCTGCCATGAAGGCCAGCATCCCGGAGTCACCTCTTCACTTTTGACGTTATGACTGGTATTTTGCGGGTACTATTTAATGAAGATGCCAGTTGAGGGCTTGTGAGGCGTCTGTTTCTCAAACTAGACACTCTAATGTACTTGTCCTCTTCCTCAGTTGTGCACCGGAGCCTCCCACTCCTCTTTCTATTCTGGTTGGAGCCAGTTTGCGCTGTTCTGTGAAGGGAGTAGGACAGTGTTCTACGAGATCCTCAGTGTCTTGGCAATTTCTCGCATGGAATAGCCTTAATTTCTCAGAACAAGAATAGACTGCCGAGTTTCAGAAGAAAGTTCTGGCCATTTTGAGCCTGTAATCGAACCCACAAATGCTGATGCTCCAGATACTCAACTAGTCTAAAGAAGGCCACTTTTAATGCTTCTTTAATCAGGACAACAGTATTCAGCTGTGCAAACATAATTGCAAAAGGGTTTTCTAATGATAAATTAGCCTTTTAAAATTATAAACTTGAATTAGGTAACACAGCGTGCCATTGGAACACCTGAGTGATGGTTGCTGATAGTGGGCCTCTGTACGCCTATGTAGATATTCCATAAAAAATCTGCCATTTCCAGCTACAATAGTCATTTACAACATGAACAATGTCTACACTGTATTTCTAATCAATTTGATGTCATTTTAAATGAACAAAAAATGTGCTTTTCTTTCAAAACCAGGACATTTCTAAGTGACTCCAAACACTTGAACGGTAGTGTAGGTAGGGGTAAAAGTGACTAGGCAATCAGGATAGGTAATAAACAGACTAGCAGCAGCGTATGTGAAGAGTGTAAAAGTGTGTCTGTGTGAGTGTGTGTGTGTGGTGTCAATATTCATGTGTGTGTGTTTTGTGTGAGTTAGTGTATGTAGTGTGTGTGTGTGTGTGTGTGTGTGTGTGTGTGTGTGTGGAGTGCCAGTGTGGTATGTGGATAGAGTCCAGTGAGTGTGCATAGAGCCGGGGGCAAAAGAGTCAGTGCAAATAAAAGGGGGTCACCGCAAATAGTCAGGGTAGCCATTTGATTAACTGTTCAGCAGTCTTATGGCTTGGGGGTAGAAGCTTCTCAGAAGCCTTTTGATCTCAGACTTGGCGCTCCGGAACTGCTTGATGGCGGTAACAGAGAGAACAGTCTATGACTTGGGTGGCTAGAGTCTTTGACAACTTTTATCAAACTGTAAGGAAAGTTGATACTTAAAAACACCAGCAGATGTCTTTCAGGGTGCAGAGAATGGGGTTTGGCTTATTTAAAGATGGAGCCAGGTACTTTGCTACACCTTTATTAGCAGGTTCTCAATGAAGGTGTCCAACAGCACTTGCCTTTGACAAAACCCATCCAACAGATGTAGCAACTTTAATAATGGAACAAATAGTCACTTAATGTTTATATACAGCTTTACTTATCAAATATATAAACTCAGCAAAAAAGAACCGTCCCCTCACTGTCAACTGCGTTCATTTTCAGCAAACTTTACATGTGTAAATATTTGTACGAACATAACAAGATTCAACAACTGAAACATAAACTGAACAAGTTCCACAGACATGTGACTAACAGAAATGGAATAATGTGTCCCTGAACAAAGGGGGGATCAAAATCAAAAGTAACAGTCAGTATCTGGTGTGGCCACCAGCTGCATTAAGTACTGCAGTGCATCTCCTCCTCATGGACTGCACCAGATTTGCCGGTTCTTGCTGTGAGATGTTACCCCACTCTTCCACCAAGGCACCTGCAAGTTCCCGGACATTTCTGGGGGGAATGGCCCTAGCCCTCACCCTCTGATCCAACAGGTCCCAGACGTGCTCAATGGGATTGAGATCCGTGGCTCTTAGCTGGCCATGGCAGAACACTGACATTCCTGTCTTGCAGGAAATCACGCACAGAACAAGCAGTATGGCTGGTGGCATTGTCATGTTGGAGGGTCATGTCAGGATGAGCTTGCAGGAAGGGTACCACATGAGGTAGGAGGATGTCTTCCCTGTAATGCACAGCGTTGAGATTGCCTGCAATGACAACAAGCTCAGTCTGATGATGCTGTGACACACCGCCCCAGACCATGACGGACCCTCCACCTTCAAATTGATCTTGCTCCAGAGTACAGTCCTTGGTGTAACGTTCATTCCTTCGACGATAAATGCGAATCCAACCATCACCCCTGGTGAGACAAAACCGCGACTCGTCAGTGAAGAGTACTTTTTGCCAGTCCTGTCTAGTCCAGCGACGGTGGGTTTGTGCTCATAGGCGACGTTGTTGCCGGTGATGTCTGGTGAGGACCTGCCTTACAACAGGCCTACAAGCCCTCAGTCCAGCCTCTCTCAGCCTATTGCGGACAGTCTTAGCACTGATGGAGGGATTGTGCATTCCTGCTGTAACTCGGGCAGTTGTTGTTGCCATCCTGTACCTGTCGCACGGGTGTGATGTTCAGATGTACCGATCCTGTGCAGGTGTTGCTACACGTGGTCTGTCACTGTGAAGACGATCAGCTGACCGTCCTGTCTCCCTGTAGCGCTGTCTTAGGCGTCTCACAGTACGGACATTGCAATTTATTGCCCTGGCCACATCTGCAGTCCTCATGCCTCCTTGCAGCATGCCTAAGGCACGTTCACGCAGATGAGCAGAGAACCTGGGCATCTTTCTTTTGGTGTTTTTCAGAGTCAGTAGAAAGGCCTCTTTAGTGTCTTAAGTTTTCATAAATGTGACCTTAATTGCCTACCGTCTGTAAGCTGTTAGTGTCTTAAATACCGTTCCACAGGTGCATGTTCATTAATTGTTTATGGTTCATTGAACAAGCATGGGAAACAGTGTTAAAAACCTTTACAATGAAGATCTGTGAAGTTATTTGGATTTTTACGGATTTTCTTTGAAAGACAGGGTACTGAAAAAGGACTGTTTCTTTTTTTGCTGAGTTTATATACTGTATTCTATTCTACTGTATTTTAGTCAATGCCACTCCGACATTGCTAGTCCTAATATTTATATAATTTCTTAATTCCATTATTTTACTTTTAGATTTGTGTATTGTTGTGAATTGTTAGATAGTACTGCACTGTTGGAGCTACTATACTGTAGGAACACAAGCATTTTGCTACACCTGCTATAACATCTGCTAAATATGTGTATGTGACCAAAAACATTTGATTTGATTTTGTAGCAGTACTCTTTTTAAATGAGAAACTGAAGGTATGCTAAGGTTTGAATTACGCTGATTTGAGCCTGGGTGGAGTTTTTCAGAGGCGGTCCTCGGGAACAGAGAGAACATCTCACCTCAGAAAGAAATTGTATAAGACTTGAAAAAAAGAAAAGAAAAAAAGCCCAACAGAAAAGATCTGAAGTGATCAAACTAAGATTGGCCTCTGATTGATTTCTGAAACAATTGAAAATGTGTAATTAATTGTTTACATCTCTCAGAGGAAAAATCATGGCAGACAAATGTACGGTGAATTTTTCACAACTGGCTTTGAAAAGGGAACAGTCCTCATTAAAGATCCCAAGAAAGCCCAAACTCATATTCAGACATAATACAGGTGCCTGTTTGACTTCACGACTAATTGCAGCAATTTACAGCAATATGTTTAGGGGGGTATAGAAAATGAGTCCTTGGCCACTGATCTGGAGACAGATTCGGTTTTTAGCTCGCAATGATTAAAGTCTGAATAGGGAATGGAAGATCAGACGTTAGACCTGCACTGTTTCGATCTGCCCACATGTTATAAATTAGCAGTTAAACGACTCAAGCATTATGTGGTCCCTGGCCAATTCAAGGGCAGAGGTACACCACTCACAAAGTGTCTCTCCCCCTCTCTATCTCTCCCCCCTTCCATGCAGTATATGGATGGGATGGATGGTGCTACTGTATGCCATGCAGGTCCTGGGCCTGCATGTGGTCTGTGGATTGTACCCCTTGGTGTCAGTCGGATCACTTAGAGAATCCAAAAAGGACATTTATCACAGCGGGAAGATGAATAGATCCGCTCTACTACACCCACAGCAGGATTGATCGCGCTAAATGCATAAGTGGTAATAAATTACTCTTTAAAAGCTACTTTTCCATCGACTCTTTCCCCACGCACAGCGATACATCACAGGCCTATAGAAGCAACATGCTGCCAAGGAGTCTGTTGGACACTAAAGAGGCTTGTTATGTTGGCGTTTTGCGCAGTGCCATCCAATCAA
Source organism: Salmo trutta (assembly GCF_901001165.1). Lineage (NCBI taxonomy): Eukaryota > Metazoa > Chordata > Actinopteri > Salmoniformes > Salmonidae > Salmo > Salmo trutta. The sequence goes on along the minus strand of NC_042961.1, from coordinate 43,812,662 downwards.
GCATTAACTTGCACATTCCTAAACATCTATATACATCCTTTATCGAGTCCTCACTACAAAGTGGGTCAAGAAAATCCAGAAGGTCTTCTAAAAAGTCCACTCTCTTCCCTTGTACCTGATGTATGAGGTACCCGGTGTGCTCTAAAGTTTACTTTCATGCACTGCGGCTAGTCGCTGAAGCAATCACAATTTTAAAGAGGGGAGTTTGCCTTCGCCACCAGTGGTGCGAGTTGCTGTGTTGTCCTCGTTTATTTTTTAAAACAGGCTCATTACATAATGGCCCTCCGGTTGGCCCTGTAATTTAAATGTTACAACGCATGAGAGGTGTAGAACAAGGGGCTGGGCTAGCTGATACCGGGGCCCCTGTGGTAGCGCGAACTAAAGGTTAAAGGAGCGTGGGGACTTAGTATGTCTTAATGACATTATAATGAATGGGGATATATGGAACATAATTTATTAAACAGAGTCAAGTGTGTCAGGGAAGTGGCGAGGACTCGCAAACGCATTAATTATCTCCCCGTCACTCCTCTTCATGGAACAGGGGAGAAAACGACAGAGAAGTAATGGGGGGGGGGGGGGGGGGCTGGTAACGTAGAGGTCTTCAACAGCGCGTCCTTTCATGTGTCCAAACCGTCACTGGGAATTTGGGGCTTGTCTCCCGGATCAAAGTTGTCCTTTAACTGCTTCAGTCATTCCCCCCCCAAAAAGAAAAAGCGGTAGAACGCTGCTGCTTACTTGTAATTAAATAGACTTGGTATCACGCAACTCTGGGGTAACACGTCACTCTTGAAAGGCACTTGTCAATCGCAAAAATGCGCTGTATGTGGTTGGGACTTTGAGGTCCTAAAAAGATTATGCTCCACACTCTCTGCAGTCTCCACCAACTCCCAAACATGTTGGCAGTTTCTACCGAGACTCTCTATGTAAGCACTTGACCCTGCCCTGATCCCGTTAGTTATAGCAGTTTCTCTGTTGAGTTCCCGGGGCTAACAACTCCCCTCACCATCTGTGAACTTCAAACGGGCCTAGCTCATCGTTCACACACATCTCAACGCTTAGGCGTAACTCCTGCAGTAAACCTACCCGGGCACTTCAGGAACTTCAATCGTAATCAACACACCCACATTCTACCGCTATGTAAAAAAAAAATAGCTCCCATTTCATCAGGAGATGTACTTTCTCGAAGGCATCTTCTTTAATGATGCTAAAACGTACAACCACAGACGTAGTCCGCATTAGCATTTCAGGGGGTTAGCTAAGAAGAGGTCGCACTTGCTCAAAAATAAATGAGTTTTAAATGAGGAATGAGCAAATTGATAAATTTGCTATTTCGTTCCCTTGGTTTGCTCAACCACTTCTCAGGCATCCAGACTGAATACATCAATATCCACGTTCTGATACAGTACAGCTTATCATCATACTTATTTGTATTTGCTGTTGCTCATACCGGTTATCTCCTGAGACGAAAACACAGGCCAATCTCACCATCAAGAGAGTCACCGTCGACCAACTGTCGGGCTCAAGCTCGCTAAATGTACATCTTGGTGGCCATATGTTGTTGTGGCAATACCACGAGCTACACACACACACAAAGCCCCGCAGCCTTTTTTTCTCCCTCTTTCCTTCTAATCTCCCAGTTCTGGTCGTCTGTCAGTATTTCAGTATCTGACTTCTGGGGTCAGCAGTGTCAGAGGTTGAATTCACACAAGCCTGGCACAAGCACAACAAAGGCTTAACTTCCTCCGAAAAGTCAATGAGTCACGGGTGGCCCATGTTCTCAGATATCACGCTGGTTTCTCTAACACAAAGACACACACGGACTTGTAAAGGTTATGTAGTGCCGGTGTAAACAAAAGAACAACCGGGATGTTACGGCTCTGTCCATAACTTGTCGTGTTTGGGATGTACAGTCTTCTGGACATTTTTATATCTCTATTTAAAAATGGACAAATCATCCACCTTTAACTCAGCGTTTTCTGAATTATGATATGAAGAATGGATCATTATATTTACTAAAAGGATATAGCCTGTGATCCAATCCAAGGAGACTATTTCAAAAGCTATTCATAGGTTGCGCCTCCGTCACTCGGTCGGGTCATGACATTGTAATGAATGTTCTCCAAGCCGCCCGCTACCGGCAGCACAATAATGATGCCCTAAGGTGGTGATAAGTCCAGTCATTCTGGACGGAGGCTAACGATGGTTTAGTCTAAATTACACTATAGCGCCTGTAAATACGATGCATTGCTAAAGTAGTCAAATGTTTAGTAGAAAACAACTTTGCCAGCATTATCATGTCGTCAAATGTACTTTAGACAAGATGGCACTGTTGTCATTAGCTAACAAAGTTCGTCAAAAATAGCTAGCAATGCTTACGTTAGCTCCCCTCAATGTTAGCTAACTAGCTAACGTAATACTGCATCTATCTGGCAACATCAAAAAGATGACAAAAGGTTGACCTTGTAATTATTTTTATCCTTTTGAATGGTATTGTATTTCCAAGCCATTGTAATGCACTTTTGATGAAATCTTCATCAGCGCTCATTGACGATGCATTGAGTAGAACGGTCAACTGGGCATCAGTCCAAAGCGAACGCTAAAAACATTGTGACGAAACATGCAACCCATGAATAGCAAGACGTGATATGTTAGGCGCCTGTCACCCCCACTTTATAGCAATGGATTTCAATTTGAGTATTTTGACAACTCATATTTGAGGCTCCACTCTGGTTGAGACTCAAAAACATGACTTGGCTGGCACCGCTCAAACACCTGTGCCTGAAACCAGAGATAAAAGTATAGAAGTGCTATTGTTTTTTTTCCTCTTCATGTGGATTTCAAAGATGAGCCAGGAACAGGTGCAACACTGACATCCATGTTACTTTTTTCCAGCTGAAAAAAAGAAGGCGAGGGAAAATTGAAATGAGAGCGAGCAGAACTCCGGAGCAGTCTCATGTCACTTTGCTCATGAAAATGAGACAGAGGCTAAAATGTCTTGCAATTATTGAAGACTAAAAGGCACGCCCGCTGGCACAGCGAGAATTAGAGGGGAAAATACAGACTCCCTCTTCAAAGGCAATTAGTCTTCATATTGTGGTGTGTCCGTTCAGCGAGCTTCCTCATGGGACCGCACATGTGGACATGGCTAATAGGCTGTGTTAATGAGCCAATCGTTCATTATCAATCTTATGGGAGGCCCAGTGTGTGAGCGCCTGCATCCTGTTGACACGTTTAGCGGAACCGTTTTTACGCGTCTTTCGACCACGTGTGCGTGTGTGTGTGTGTGTGTGTGTGTGTGTGTGTGTGTGCGCATAACTGTCTGTCGCTGAGAGCTGGGGAAAGAGCAGCTTGATTCCCTCTGTCCTTGTGGAGGCAGCTAAATTAGCCATGTGTGCGCACACACACACACACACACACACACCCAGAAATGCAGCTCCAATCCAGGCCTTTTCTAGAGGGGGGAATGCCCTCTTTGTCCCTCACCACCTGGTCAAAATACTAACAGCTGACTTAATGCTGACCTCTGCAACGGCAATAAATCCCTACACTCGCCACCAACCCCCTGACCTCCAGCCAGCACCGACCCCACGCCTGCTGCCAGCTATAGAGGATTCATGGCAGATTTGCCAACAGTTTTATTTAGTTGGCGATCGGCGTGCCTGTTTTTATGCTGGTGCCGCCACCTCGAGTTCTTGGCTCAGCCCTAAAAGCAGAAACTGGAGGTTGGAACCTCATGGATACCAAAGCAATCCATGAACGACAACCTACTTCACCGACCGCCTCACCTTTTAATGGGAAAGGCATGGCATGTAAATAAATCTTAGGTCATGAAATGCGTGACCTTACATAAATAATTCTTCGAGGGATATGTCTGGTCAGGGCACGATAGCGTTTCTTATAACCCTCTCTCTCTCTATCGCTCTGCCGCATGGCAATGACATTGCATGCTGCTCTCGAGGACAAGAAAACCTGTTGACACGTCACGTTGTTGTTCGCTTGCTTTTTTCCCTTCCACCGTATCTTTGCTTTCCCTTACGCACTCTGATATGGACACAGCCATTTCCATGGCCAACCAAAGTAACATGAGCTTATAAAAGCCCTAAACATTCCCTCTCTCCCCATTCATTCTTTTTTTTTCGTCCTCTCTCTGTCTGTCTTTGTGGCCGTCTCCATTTTAGCAGTACTACAGCACTATACTTCGACCTTAGAGCTCCTCATTAAGGGCATCAGGCCTCTGGCGCCACTCGATTTCCTCCCATGTTTAATTAAAAAGTGAAGAAAGTCCTCTCTCTCTCTTCCTTTCTCGTGACCAGGGAGGGCTCGGGTACAAGCGCCACAGCCCCCTGGTAAACTGTGTCCACTTCCTCCGGACCCCTCCCTCCTAGGTCTGACCTCTCCTGTCGACAGAGCCCACAGCGGTATCACCAAGCCCCTCTTACTTTACTCAACGTCCTCATAATACGGTGGATGTGATTGAAGCCAGACCAAAAGGAGCCCGGTTTCTACAGTATGTTTTCTGGAAAAACGTCCGCCTGTCAAAACTATATGATGGCGAGGCCTTGTTAAAGGAATACTGCAAGATTGAGATTTTGGACGTTTTTCTACTTACCCAGAGTCAGATGAACTCATGGTTACCATTTTACGTCTCTGCGGGCAGTTTGGAGATAATTGAAGTTAAAATATTGTTAGCTTAACATAATTGCTGTAAGTCTCCAGGTACAGTAGCCAGCTCCTCTCAAAAGCAGGGAAAAAGACCTAACTACTCCAAAAACTGGGTGGTTGGTCATTTACAGTCTTACGAAGCTATACAAAGTAATCAATATTTTATACATTCGTTAATGAACTTCCCCATTCTGTCCCGTGGTTGCAGCTGGCCACTGTGTTGACTTGAGAGGTCGCACACAACCTATCCTTGTGCCCACGGTGGATGAATGAAATGTGTCCTTCTGAGAAAATAGTTCCAAAAAGAGCTGCATTTAAATCAGCTATAATCAAAATATTTAAATGTAATAGTATATACAGTACTTTTAAACAATATATATTGAGTACAAAGTGGTAACCACCCAGCTTTGGAGTAGTTAGAAGGTCTATTTCCCTGCATTTTAGAGGAGCTGGCTACTGCATAGTCCATGGAGACTTCTAGCAATTGTGCTAAGCTAATTATATACCAATTTAAATGATCCCCAAACTGCACAGAGACACATAAAAATGGTATCCATGAGTTTATCTGACTCTGGGTAAGTAGAAAAAGCAACATCTCAAAATCTTGCAGTATCCCTTTAAAGCCTGTTTATAATACAGCTCCATCAGAAGCCGTGCAGAGAGAGAAACACAGGGCTGCACTTGTGTCATAGCCGCGGGGGGTTGCATACGTCCAAGGCAATTACCGCTGCCGTGACACGTTCAAAAAGGTCCCCTGGGATTGACAAAGGCGACAAATTGACTTATAATTTGTGCTGGAGATGTGGGGAAAAGGCATGCAACTTCGTCTCGGAACGATTCCTATTCGTATTATGAGCGTTGGTAGACTGATGACTTGGAGTAAATTCCCATGTGGGGGGACGGAAGTAATGACTATATCGTGTGCTCTTGTAACTTACATGACAAACATAACCAGTGCTTTGCTGCCTGCTATAAATGTCTCCATGAGCCCCGGAGCGATTCAGGGAGGAAAACGTATGCTTCATTTCATGCTGTGTTCCCCCCCCCTTTACATGCAATATATATATATATATATATATATATATATATATATATATATATATATATATATATATATATATAAACCCTCTATTCAGTCTTGAATGATAAAGACATCCATTCAGATGTGCGGCACTAGAATAGCCCCCAGCTCAGAGTGCAGTAACTACACGGCCATAAAGGTTCCACAAGTGATTTGGGCTCTAAGAGAGTTCTCAAAGTGACAGGACTTATTGTGAGGCCAATTTATATTCTCGTGGGGAAGTTGTGTTGCAGAGTATTAGATCCCCTGGGAAACAGGGGCGATCATGCAGCTTGTTGAGAGTTGGTGACCTTTGAACCCCACAGGGGAAGTCACTTCAGGCTCCAGACGAGGGATGGAAGTGCCAGGAATTCCCAAAGCATATTTTTCTGCTTGTGGGCCATAAGGAAAATGCACAGAAAAGAAAGACATCCAACGTAATTAAGAATGTGGTGAATGATAAAATAGTGAGATTTGGTATCCTGTTGTTGTTGTTGATTTCGATAGGTACAGTATTAGACTGTAGTCAAAGTCAAAACATTGTAATTTGTTTGAAAAATGTGAATAATTATGCTAATGATGATCAGTGCCTTTATTCGCTTCTTCTACTTAACAGGAAGGTAAATGTCTGTGGGAAACCCAGGTCTAACCCTTCAGCGAAGCTGAGCGGTAAGGGGGTACCGACAGGAAACCCAGGATCAAACCCAGCCCCTGGCCTCTAAAGGGTGGGCGACATGTGGTTGGTGACATGGGGAAGTGAGGGCATATATCTCTCTGGTCTTCCTGAAGTCTCTCCATAGAGCAGCCATACATGCAGGTCTGACCCCCGGGGGGGATCTCCACACATTACTGCATTAAGAGCAATTCAACTCAGCTCACGCCGGAGTGCACGCTGAATGGACCCGATTTTGCATATTTTGTTGTGTTACAGTCTGAATTAAACATTTTGTAAATTTAGTTTTTTTTACTGGGCTGCACACAATACCCCATAATGTCAGTGGAGTTATGTTTTTCTAAATGTCTTGAAATGTCTTGAGTCAATAATTATTCAACCCCTTTGTTATGGCAAGCCTAAATAAGTCACATAATAAGTTGCATGGACTTGGAAAATAATAATGTTTAAAATGATTTTTGAATGACAACCTCAACAATTTACCCCACACATACAATTATCTGTATGGTCCCTCAGTTGAACAGTGAATTTCAAACACAGATTCAAACACAAAGATCAGGGAGGTTTTCCAATGCCTCGCAAAAAAGGGAAGCTATTAGTAGATGGGTAAAAAAAAGCAGACATTAAATATCCATTTGATCATGGTGAAGTTATCAATTACACTATCAATACACCCAGTCACTACAAAGATACAGGCATCCTTTCCTAACTCAGTTGCCAGAGAGGAAGGAAACCGCTCAGTGATTTCACCATGAGGCCGATGGTGACTTCAAAACAGTTACAGAGTTTAATGGCTGTGATAGGAGAAAACTGAAGATGGATCAACAACATTGTAGTTACTCCACAATACTAACCTAATTGACAGAGTGAAAAGAAGGAAGCCTGTACAAAATAAAAACATTTCAAAACATGCACCCTTTTTCTGTAAAGGCACTAAAGTAATAAATGTGGCAAAGCAATTTACTTTTTGTCCTGAACACAAAGTGTTATGTTTGTGGTAAATATAACAGAACGCATTTGTCACGAATCCCACCGAAGGTGGCTCCCCTGCCTGTTCGAGCGGCGCTCGGTGGTCGTCGTCACCGGCCTACTAGCCACCGCTGATCCCTTTTTCCTTTTCTGTTTGTATGGTCTTATTGGTTGCACCTGTTCCCTATTGTGTTTCTTGATTTGTGTTTATTTAAGCCTGTTTAGCCCGCCCAGGTTTGTGCGGGATTACTTTTGCTGTCGTGTATTTTGGATGTGCTGGCTTAAGCCTTATTATCTCTCTCCGGACTGTTTTCCTGATGTTCTGGGTTGGTCGTTTGTTTTACGTGCCCGTCTGTTTTGGCGTGACCGGTTTGTGCCGGAAGAAATAAAGGAAGTTATACTTTACCTCTGCTCTCTGCGCCTGACTCCTACCACCACTCCTAGTATCCCGTGACAGCATTACTGAGTACCACTTTCTATATTTTTAAAGGTGCAATTCTGATAGTTTGCCTAATTTAAATGTATGTGACAAAACAAGTATAGAAAATAACTATACCAACTAAATCACTGTGAAATATATTTTCAATAACCAAAAATGTTGTATAGTCAGTTATTTGAAGCTGGTGTACAAAACCAAAAGTAAAAGACGCAAAAATGAAACTTAAGAACAGGAAGCATAGAAATAGCTCACATAGACTGAGTTTTGAACATCTTGAAGAACAATCTGGCCTTAATGACCATGTACTCTTATAATCTCCACCCGGCACAGCCAGAAGAGGATTGGTCACCCCTCAAGAGCCTAGTTCCTCTCTAGGTTTCTTCAAAGGGAGTTTTTCCTTGCCTCCGTGCTTCTACGTCTGCATTGGTTTCTGTTTGGGGTTTTAGGCTGGGTTTCAATTAAAAGGACAGATCTATAACTCACATTTCTATGTGAATTTGGTCAGATCGCCCAAAAAGTTACATATTACAGCTTTAAGCATAGTGGTGACTGCATCATGTTATGGGTATGCTCGTAATCGTTAAGCACTGGGGAGTTTTTCAGGATAAAACAAACGTAAAGTAGCTAAGCACAGGCAAATCATAAAGGATAACCTGGTTCAGTTTGCTTTTCTCCAGACGCTGGGAGATGAATTTACCTTTCAGCAGGACAATAACCTAAAACACACTGGAGTTGCTTACCAATATGACAGTGAATGTTCCTGAGTGGCCGAGTTACAGTCAAGGGGTATGAATACTTTTTGAAGGCACTGTACATTTTGTATAGTGGAGCAAGTCTTCTGAGCCTAAGGCATGCCACTTCTGGATTAGCTATTGGACATTAGTATAGTGAATGCACTCACGTAGAAGGTAATTGACTTCTCATTGTCATGCTCCTGGTGATTTAACATTAGGTTTGTACTTAGATTGGAAAACATGGTCCTTCTTCATCCTAAATATGCATGATGTATTGTATATAGGAAAGGGAGTTGCTCCAGTCAGAAGTGATGACCTCTCAAAGGGGAACCGTAATGTTGGGGTCATCCAAGCACAACATGTGAGACCTACATCTCTACTGACCGGCTTTATGGGTTGAAATAGAGTTGTGACCTCCAACGTATTGGGCTGGGGAATATATGTGGGCTTGGAATTGGAGTCATGCACTCTGAATCCAGCTGATCACATTGTAAGTCATGTAGTCATGTCATGCTTCTGACGCCGGGGCATCGCCGATGATTCACCAGAGCATACTTTGCAAACAATATAAGAACTTGTCCATTGTAGACGCCTGTATTGCAGCTCTGAATTGCCAAGCCTTTTTAGAGAATCAGGACAGGCTACACCTTCAATTACTTTAAGTGTTTTATTTTTTTATTTTTATGTCAGCTAGTCAGTGTGAGAGCTGGGGTACAGACATAGCTGAGAGGTGCTTGCTTGTGGTTTCAAGTAAGGACATCCACCTTGCTTGATATGTGTACCTCATAAATAAATCATTTTCTTTTTCTTCTTCCTCAAAGGAGCATGTTGAATTGTGATGGCTTTATAAATCACCATTCCCTTTTTTCTTCTCTCCTCTGAAGACATTTTTTTTCTTTTTTCTCTCTCTCTCTCTCTCTCTCTCTCTCTCTCTCTCTCTCTCTCTCTCTCTGTCTCTCTCGCTCTCTCACACACACAGATAGAGGCCTGCCAAATTAATTCAACACAGCTTTAACTGGATTCGGGAGCGTGCAGGAATAACCGATGCTCTACAGCTAAATCAACATCAGAAGCTAGCAGGTCCTCTGGGGAGCACATCGGCGCTTCAGTGTTTTCAGTCAAAGCAGGTGTTCGCCGGGGCCCCAACGGAGGCCTCTAATGTAACGGTGCCATCTTCATTTCTGCTCTAGTCTGATGTAGCGTGAAAATCCAATCCTCAATTTCAACACTGACAAGTGAAAGGTTTCGGTTAAAAAATAGAAGGGGGGTGGAGGGGCCCAGGGAGAAAAACAGTATTAGCTGCAACGCTACATTAATCCTCTGCTAAAAACAGCTAAAGGTAATGCATACTTAGCATCAAAGGCTGGACAGCAATAACAGGAGGGATGAGAAAGGATAGATGATGGGAAAATGGCTGCCCTAATCAGAAAGGGCTAATTTAATGTGGGATTAGGGGATGTTAGGGCAGTTATGAGCAGCCTCAGATTGAGTGACAGACATCGTGGTTTCACACTACAAGTGTTGGAAAGACTATGCAAACCGAGTGGGCAAGCACATTGAAGCCGCCTTGCCTGCTCACACCGCCACATGCATACATATACAGTGAGGGAAAAAAGTATACTTTTTTCCCCTCATTGTATTTTCCTCAGACAAGACTCAAAGAGGAGGAGGAGGAACTTCTTGATGCAATTAAAGCCTTTAAGTCCAGAAAAACTCCAGGGCTGGATGTCATACCAGTTTAGGTATACCAAACCTCTTTTGATATACTCAGAGGACCATTATTAGCAGGTTTTAACCACTCCTATGTAAATGGTAGATTATCAGATACTCAACAAGAAGGTCTGATTTCATTATTACTGAAACAAGATACAAGTGGTAAATATAAAGATCCAGTCCATTTAAAAAATTGGAGGCCTGTGATAGAAAGATGACATATTTACCTGATTTTTTAAATATTAATTAGCAATTAATACTTAACAAATAGTAGAACATTTCTGTTCTGTTTAATTCTGTGTTTCTGTAAAGAGATGGTTTCCACTCTATCTTCCTGCAGTTAGTCTGCTAGGTGAGTAGAATGGAGAGTGAAGATGTTTTCTTGTCTGGAAGTAGCTAGCAAGCTAGCTTGGGTGATTGACTGCTTTGTGAGGCAAGAAAAGTATTAAGCATTATGAATCAGAGAGTTTGGATCAACCCAGCTCCTTAGCGGATTTTTAGGTTGAATAATCCTTGTGAGAATCAAGGACAGTGGATATTAGGTAACATATTAAAATTGGCAGTATATATGGGCGAGAGCACAAATTATGTTTACAAATAGTAAAACTTTGTTTCACGCCGCATTTAAACAATCACTAAAGGGTGTAGATTTGAGGGTTCTGTATTGATACCATATGTAGTGAATTTGTTATTGGCGTAAAAAGACGAAGAAACTCATATGCCAAACATCACCACATTGGTAAACTATGTGGTAGAGCAGGGTCACATATTTGGGGGTTTCGAGAACAATGCGACTCAGGAAAACCCTGGGGGTTTTTATCTCGTGAGACACTTTATTCCATTTTATTCTAAAATAAATGTATAGAATTAACGAAAGGGAAAGGGGTCATGAGTAATTAAAGCGTCCTCCTTGTGAACAGAAGTTATGTTTGTTTTGACTATAATTTTTGGAATTGTTCACATGGTAACGTAACATTAGATGGAAAGACAGAGGTAGCGATTGTAGAGGGCTTTCTGAGTTAAAGGACATAGAGAAGTAGACTAGTGAAGGTAACAAAGGAAAGTAAGTGAAATGGAAAGTAAGAATTTCAAATGTGAAATGTTTGGATTGATTAAGAATTGGCAGATGTATTTTCTACATTTGGCACATTACAGGTTAATCTTAAATTAATAGACGTTTAATAAGTGTAAAGCAGAAATGGAATATCCAATATCCATCCAGAGGTTGGTATTAAAAATCTAGAGTAATATTGTTAGGGTAGACTACATGTAAACATTTTATTTTTCTAGTAAGGAGGGAATAATTATGGTTTGGTGTCTTTCATTTTCAAAACCTTACAATGGGTGACAGTATGTGAATGGTAATATGTTATTAGTGAGTTTTTTAATAGCACTCAAATTATGCAATATTTTAGTAATAAAAGGTACAAGGTTAAATTATGAGTAGAGGGATTAAGCCTTGAGATTGTAAAATAGATTAGCTGCGGTTGAAAGCGAGCAGGCAGTGGGACATTTGAAGTAGAGGTATGAAAAACATTCTTTGATAATTTCTGATTATTGTTGCTTGGTTTTATAGTTTAGGCAACACTGGTGAATTTGAGCAGGAAGTTCATGTATTCTAAATTATTATCTGTTTCCATTACGTGGAAAAGTGTCCTTTAATTAAAGTAGATTGAAATAGGTATTGAATATTAAGCTGATAAGACAGCACCAACTTTTTGACGGTTCTACATTTGTTAAACAACAGGTTTATATTTTGACTAAATTAATGCAACAGGTTAAACTGGTAAGATTACCGGAAAGGGGCTCTGGGTTTGGAATTTATTTTTTAGACGTGTCGATTCCACTTAATGGAACACGGTATATATCGAGAGTTGTGGTGGAGTTCAGGTGAGACATTGAAATTGGGACATTATCTTGGAACATCCACTTTGAATTGTGAAGCTATCTGAAGAAGAAAAATTAAGAAATGCCAGAAGATTGAGTGCCAGGAAAGGGAGGGGGTTGGTCAACTGTGTCTGAAATAGTTTTTTGGGGTATCAGATTGATCGAGGAGGTTTACACACTGCTACATTTATAGTAATTTAGGCTAAGAATGCATTAAGATACTGATCTGTGATTATAACCCTGATGAGAGTTAATTGGGTTAATTATAAGGTGAAAATATTGTATGTTAACATAAATGTACATTCTGCCAGTGTTTATGTGTGTTAAGTTGAGAGTTTTAATTAGAGGTCGACCGATTAATCGGAATGGCCGATTAATTAGGGCCGATTTCAAGTTTTCATAACAATCGGAAATCGGTATTTTTGGACGCCGATTTGGCCGATTTTTTTTTATTTTTTTTTTTTTTTTACCTTTATTTAACTAGGCAAGTCAGTTAAGAACACATTCTTATTTTCAATGACGGCCTAGGAATGGTGGGTTAACTACTTTGTTCAGGGGCAGAACGACAGATTTTTACCTTGTCAGCTCGGGGATTCAATCTTGCAACCTTACGGTTAACTAGTCCAACGTTCTAACCACCTGCTTTACATTGCACTCCACGAGGAGCCTGCCTGTTATGCGAATGCAGTAAGAAGCCAAGGTAAGTTGCTAGCTAGCATTAAACTTATCTTATAAAAAACAATCAATCAATCATAATCACTTGTTAACTACACATGGTTGATGATATTACTAGTTTATCTAGCCTGTCCTGCGTTGCATATAATCGCTTAGGTACACGTTGCTCCAACCATAAACATCAATGCCTTTCTTAAAATCAATACACAAGTATATATTTTTAAACCTGCATATTTAGTTAATATTGCCTGCTAACATGAATTTCTTTTAACTAGGAAAAATGTGTCACTTCTCTTGCAAACAGTGTCAGGGTATATGCAGCAGTTTGGGCCGCCTGGCTTGTTGTGAACTGTGAAGACTATTTCTTCCTATCAAAGACAGCCGACTTCGCCAAACGGGGGATGATTTAACAAAAGTGCATTTGCGAAAAAAGCACAATCGTTGCACGACTGTACCTAACCATAAACATCAATGCCTTTCTTAAAATCAATACAGAGAAGTATATATTTTTAACCCTGCATATTTAGCTAAAAGAAATCCAGGTTAGCAGTCAATATTAACCAGGTGAAATTGTGTCATTTTGCGTTCATTGCACGCAGAGTCAGGGTATATGCAACAATTTGGGCCGCCTGGCTCGTTGCGAACTAATTTGCCAGAATTTTACGTAATTATGACATAACATTGAAGGTTGTGCAATGTAACAGGAATATTTAGACTTAGGGATGCCACCCGTTAGATAAAATACGGAACGGTTCCGTAATTCACTGACAGGAAAAACGCTTTGTTTTCGAGATGATAGGTTCCGGATTCTACCATATTAATGACCTAAGGCTCGTATTTCTGTGTGTTATTATGTTATAATTAAGTCTATGATTTGATAGAGCAGTCTGACTGAGCGATGGTAGGCAGCAACAGGCTCGTAAGCGTTCATTCAAACAGCACTTTCGTGCGTTTGCCAGCAGCCCTTCGCAATGCATTGCGCTGTTTATGACTTCAAGCCTGTCAACTCCCAAGATTAGGCTGGTGTAACCGATGTGAAATGGCTAGCTAGTTAGCGGGGTGCACATTAATAGCGTTTCAAACGTCACTCGCTCTGAGACTTGGAGTTGTTTTCCCCCTTGCTCTACATGGGTAACGCTGCTTCGAGGGTGGCTGTTGTAGATGTGTTCCTGGTTCGAGCCCAGGTAGGAGCGAGGAGATGGACGGAAGCTATACTGTTACACTGGCAATACTAAAGTGCCTATAAGAACATCCAATAGTCAAAGGTATATGAAATACAAATCGTATAGAGAGAAATAGTCCTATAATTCCTATAATAACTACAACCTAAAACTTCTTACCTGGGAATATTGAAGACTCATGTTGAAAGGAACCACCAGCTTTCATATGTTCTCATGTTCTGAGCAAGGAACTTAAACGTTAGCTTTTTTACATGGCACATATTGCACTTTTACTTTCTTCTCCAACACTTTGTTTTTGCATTATTTAAACCAAATTTAACATGTTTCATTATTTATTTGTGGCTAAATTGATTTTATTGATGTATTATATTAAGTTAAAATAAGTGTTCATTCAATATTGTTGTAATTGTCATTATTACAAATAAATAAATAAAACAAATTGGCCGATTAATCGGTATCGGGCTTTGGCTTGGTCCTCCAATAATCGGCATCGGTGTTGAAAAATCATAATCGGCCGACCTCTAGTTTTAATGTTGAGTGATAGAACCAATGTGAATCATTGGAATGTCATTCAACATTTTGGGTTTGATAATTAATTGGGTTTTGAATTATGATTTGGGAACTGAATGATTTGAGTAAGTTTTTAGTATGTTGAAAACTATATGAGTGGAGCAATTAGCATGCCTTGGTGAATGGAGAGGTGAACTCTGATCCTGGGAGTGAAACTGATCCAAATCCATTTCATTTATATCCATTGCCAAATTGCAATTTTTTATGATAATGATAATACTCAGGAACTATAGGTCTGTGCTAATGGCACAAAGCCATAGGCGTTGCCTTATTCATAGTGGGATCATGATGCTTGTCCTGGGTCATGTTCATTAGGCACTAAACGGAAGAAATGTGACTTAAACAGGGAGTCACTACCTGGATTTGTCCAACAAGATATGCTCATTTTAGTTTCTACAGATGGTTCTATGGGGATGGAAATGGTTATTTCTACCATGCTGACCATGCTGACCAATGGGGGTATGTTCAGTATCGACATGATGAATTGTTTTGTACAGATGGAAAATGTTCTCTGATGTAGATGGCTGAGAATTTCTTCAACAATATTTTAATGTTTATATCATTCCAATTAAGGATATTTTATGTTAAGGTAAAAACTCAGTGAACCAACGGATGATCCTTTACAATGGTAATATACTAGTGCAAGGAAGTTTTTTATGATTAAGTTGTTTGATGCCTCATTTGGTTTTCTCATCTGTGTAATGTCTTTCTAAACCATGTCATTTTACTTTTAATTGAGAGAATTCTCAAAATGGGGGAATGTGATAGAAAAATTACATATTTACCGGATTTGTTTAATATTAATAGTTAGCAATTAATACTTAACAAATAAAAGGTCATTTCTGTTCTGTTTAATTCTTTGTTTCTGTAAAGAGATGGTTTCCACTCTAGCTTCCTGCAGTTAGTCTGCTAGAGATAGCTTCAGCTGACAATGACTTGGTGATAAAAACCTAAAAGCTGGCATTCCATAGACAAGATGTGGTGTGTGTGAATCTAGATAGACATATCCTTGAAGAGTTTAGAACAATGCCTCATTGTCTCATCTTCCTGGCATCTGGGAAACTAAGCCAGGTTGGAAGTAAAACAACATCCTGTGCAGATAACCAGGACATGAATCAAGGGGACTTATTGTAAGGTTGGAACCAGACTGACTAAGCATTTTTATGTCCTATATAACATCCGTTTTTCCATTATCAGTTAACCTGTTTGGGATAGGGGGCAGTATTGAGAATTTTGGAAAAAATATGTGCCCATTTTTAACTGCCTCCTACACCAACTCAGAAGCTAGAATATGCATATTATTGTTCAGGTTTGGATAGAAAACACTCTGAATTTTCTAAAACTGTTTGAATGGTGTCTGTGAGTGTAACAGAACTCCTATGGCAGGCAAAAGCCTGACAAGGTTTCATGCAGGAAGTACCCTGTCTGACAAGGAGTCGTGCGTCTTGCATCTGTTTATTGAAAAGTAAGGATCTTAGCTGTAACGTGACAATTCCCAGGGCTCCGATAGGCTCTCAGAACCCGGGAAATACCTGAAGGTTGACGAGGCAGCCTCAGGCTGAAACACATTATCGCCTTTGGTAAGTGGCGGATCAGAGGACCTTTGAATGAGACGCGTGCACGATTCGCTCCTGAGGAGAAATTTAATTCGGCTGTTAAGGCTCAATGCATATTCCCGGTCTGAATATTATCGCTTTTCTACGAGATAAATGGCATAAAAATTGGTTTTAAACAGCGGTTGACATGCTTCGAAGTACGGTAATGGAATATTTAGAATTTTTTGTCACGCCAATGCGCCATGCGCGAGACCGTGATGTAGCATTCTGATAGTGTCTAGAACTCACGAACAAAACGTCGCTGTTTGGATATAACGATGGATTATTTGGGACCAAACCAACATTTGTTATTGAAGTAGAAGTCCTGGCAGTGTATTCTGACGAAGAACAAGCAAGGTAAGAACATTTTTCTTATAGGAAATGTGATTTTGGTGGAGGCTGACCTGGGTGGGTGTCTAAATAGCTAGCCCTGTGATGCCGGGCTATGTACTTAGATTATTGCAAAATGTGCTTCATCCGAAAAGCTATTTTAAAATCGGACATATCGAGTGCATAGAGGAGTAATGTATCTATAATTCTTAAAATAATTGTTATGCTTTTTGTGAACGTTTATCGTGAGTAATTTAGCAAACTGTTAGTAAATTCCCCGGAAGTTTGCGGGGGTTATGCTTTTTCTGAACGTCACATGCTAATGTAAAAAGCTGTTTTTTGATATAAATATGAACTTGATTGAACAGACATGCATGTCTTGTATAACACAATGTCCTAGGTGTGTCATCTGATGAAGATCATAAAAGGTTAGTGCTGCATTTAGCTGTGGTTTGGGTTTATGTGACATGATATGCTAGCTTGAAAAATGGGTGTCTTGATTATTTCTGGCTGGGCACTCTGCTGACATAATCTAATGTTTTGCTTTCGTTGTAAAGCCTTTTTGAAATCGGACAGTGGGGTTAGATTAACGAGATTCTTGTCTTTAAATAGCTGTAAAATAGTCATATGTTTGAGAAATTGAAGTAATAGTATTTCTAACGATTCAAAAATCGCGCCACTGGATTTCAGTGGCTGTTACGTAGGTGGGACGAGTTCTTCCCACATGCGCCAGAGAGGTTAAGCACTTGGCAACACACTTCGGAGTGTGGGGTCAAAGGTTTCATTATTGCAATAATTAATCGATATTAAATAAAGATGATTGTTTGAATAAATTACCAAGTCTCTCTCAGTACTGAATTTCCATGACATGTCCCTTACACTTCAGTGTTGTGATGCAAAAATTCGAGCAAAATGTATAGCGCATAGAATTAAAAAGGTATTGTCGGACATTGTTCATTCTAATCAGACAGGTTTTTTACATGAACTATACATTGGAGACAATATAAGGCAAGTACTGGAAACACTATGAAACATCTGGGAAATCAGGCATGCTATTCATAGCTGACTTTGAAAAGGCTTTTGATAAAGTACGACTGGAGTTTATATATAAATGCCTGGAATATTTCAATTTTGGAGAATCTCTTATAAAATGGGTTAAAATCATGTATAGTAACCCTAGGTTTAAAATAGTAAATAATGGTTAATTCTCAAGTTTTAAATTGTCAAGAGGAGTAAAACAAGGCTGTCCACTATCGGCATATCTATGTATTATGGCCATCAAAATGTGAGCTATTAAAATCAGATCCAACAGTAATATCAAGGGATTAGTAATGCAGGGTTTAAAAACAAAGGTGCCATTGTACGCTGATGATTCATGTGTTCTTTTAAATCCAGACTTTGGATCCCTCCATAGCCTCATTGATGATCTAGATACTTTTTCTAACCTCTCTGGGTTACAACCAAATTATGATAAGCATTAAACCTCTCACTAAAGGCTTCAGTCATACAAAGGTTTTACTTAAATCCAAACTGGTACTCTAGCAAATTAGTAAGAAAGTCTCACCCTATGTTCAAGAATGGACTTTTTCGTTTTATTCACATTACAACCTCTCACTTTCAGTTATTTGAAAAGGAAATCATCTCCCAAATATTGCAATTTTTAAAACAAGCCATAGAAAGTTGGCTGCAATTTCAATTTAATCCACCAGAAAAGACAAACTATACAACAAATATTGTGGTTAAACTCAAATATACTAATTGATAAAAAAAATAAAAAATTAATAGAATTTAAAAAAGTATAATCTTCGGAAATTATATCATAACATGCAGCTAACAAAAACATATGGAAATGTCTGCTCTATCCAAAATTACAATCAACTAATTGCAGCATTACCGCAAAAATGGAAGAGGAAAGAGGAAGGGGGAAAAAGTTAGGAACTTGTCTGTCGGCCCTGCATTAAAAAACATTATTGGTTAAAGAAAATTGTGATAAATAAAAAAGTATACCAGTTTCATTTACAAATTGACAGACGTGCCATATAGATTGCAAAATAGTTGGGAAGAGATTTTTGACGTACCGATTCCATGGCACATGGTTTATGAACTGATACACAAAACGACGCCGGATTCAAAACGTAGAATTTGTCTATTTAAATTATTATACAAAATTATTGCCACCAATAGAATGTTATTTATATGAGGGATATAACCTTACCAGCTTGGCAGATTTTTCGGCAAAGAGATTTATTTTGGTAATTTGTTTTGGTACTGTCCATCTGTATCTTGTTTTTGGTCACATGTCCAGGAATGGCAGAATAATTGCAATATTTACCTGGAGCTAACCCTGCAGATACAGTAGCACAACTGGGTGATCTGAGAAATCATAGTTAATCGATCAATAATACTTTTAGCAAAAATGTTTATTTTCAATTTAAATTCTGCAGAAACAATGAGAATATAAAGGTTCAGAATGTTTGTGAAACATCACAGCACAGTTCAAAAATATATGGCAAATAGAAATCCAATATGAATGGGGTTCAGAGATAGATGGGAGGGATTGAATGGAGCTGAAGGTTGGGACTAATAACAACAAGATAACTAATGTAAAAAATACTGTGTCCGCAAAACGTATATACAGTCGTGGCCAAAAGTTTTGAGAATGACACAAATATTAATTTTCACAAAGTCTGCTGCCTCAGTTTGTATGATGGCAATTTGCATATACTCCAGAATGTTATGAAGAGTGATCAGATGAATTGCAATTAATTGCAAAGTCCCTCTTTGCCATGCAAATGAACTGAATCCCCCCAAAAACATTTCCACTGCATTTCAGCCCTGCCACAAAAGGACCAGCTGACATCATGTCAATGATTCTCTCGTTAACACAGGTGTGAGTGTTGATGGGGACAAGGCTGGAGATCACTCTGTCATGCTGATTGAGTTCGAATAACAGGCTGGAAGCTTCAAAAGGAGGGTGGTGCTTGGAATCATTGTTCTTCCTCTCTCAACCATGGTTACCTGCAAGGAAACACGTGCCGTCATCATTGCTTTGCACAAAAAGGGCTTCACAGGCAAGGATATTGCTGCCAGTAAGATTGCACCTAAATCAAGAACTTCAAGGAAAGCGGTTCAATTGTTGTGAAGAATGCTTCAGGGCGCCCAAGAAAGTCCAGCAAGTGCCAGGACCGTCTCCTAAAGTTGATTCAGCTGTGGGATTGGGGCACCACCAGTACAGAGCTTGCTCAGGAATGGCAGCAGGCAGGTGTGAGTGCATCTGATAACTAAGTGGCTCGGGGAACAAAACATCGATATTTTGGGTCCATGGCCAGGAAACTCCCCAGACCTTAATCCCATTGAGAACTTGTGGTCAATCCTCAAGAGACGGGTGGACAAACAAAAACCCACAAATTCTGACAAGCATTGATTATGCAAGAATGGGCTGCCATCAGTCAGGATGTGGCCCAGAAGTTAATTAACTTCATGTAATTGTCAATAAAAGCCTTTGACACATATGAAATTCTTGTAATTATACTTCAGTATTCCATAGTAATATCTGACAAAAATATCTAAAGACACTGAGGCAGCAGACTTTGTGAAAATTAATATTTGTGTCATTCTGAAAATCTTTGTCCACGACTGCAGGTTCAGAACTTTTGTGAAAGAGCACAGTTTACATGATATGGCAAATAGAAATCAAACCAGATGGACATCAGACATATATGGGAGAGGTTGAGGGTAGAGGAAGGACAGGAGTAAAAACAAATAAATAGAACTATTGTAAAATAGACTGTGTCCATAAAATCTATATAGTGTGTATAAACTGGAAGTAGAAGCCTAAGCATTGTTGTTCATTAGTTTACTCCAATTAGGGGAGGGGTGGCAGGGTTAGAAAGTAATACAATAAAATATATATAAAAAATATATTTATTTGTATGTGTATGTATGTATGTATGTATGTATGTATGTATGTATGTATGTATGTATGTATGTATGTATGTATGTATGTATGTATGTATGTATGTATGTATGTATGTATGTATGTATGTATGGATACTAACAGTGAAGAAGCGACCCCGGAATGCTGGCCTTCTAGGCAGAGTTGCAAAGAAAAATACATATCTTTGTCCATTGTCTGTGTTGTTTGGCCAATCTTAATCTTTTCTTTTTATTGGTCAGTCTGAGATATGGATTTTTCTTCGCAACTCTGCCTAGAAGGCAAGCATCCTGGGGTTGCCTCTTCACTGTTGACGTTGAGACTGGTGTTTTGTGGGTACTATTTAATGAAGCTGCCAGATGAGGACTTGTGAGGCGTCTGTTTCTCAAACTAGACACTCTAATGTACTTGTCCTCTTGCTCAGCCGTGTACCGGGGCCTCCCACTCCTCTTTCTATTCTCGTTAGAGCCAGTTTGCGCTGTTCTGTGAAGGGAGTAGTACACAGCGTTGTACGAGATCTTCCGCTCCTTGGCATTGCTCGCCTGGAATAGCCTTCATTTCTCAGAACAAGAATAGACTGACGAGTTTCAGAAGAAAGTTCTTTGTTTCAGGCCGTTTGAGCGTGTAATCGAACCCACAAATGCTGATACTCCAGATACTCAACTAGTCTAAAGAAGGACAGTTTTATTGCTTCTTTAATCAGAACAACAGTTTTCAGCTGTGCTAACATAATTGCAAAAGGGTTTTCTAATGGTCAATTAGCCTTTTAAAATTAGAAACTTGGATTAGCTAACACAACGTGCCATTGGAACACAGTGACGGTTGCTGATAATGGGCCTCTGTACGCCTATGTAGATATTCCATAAAAAAAACTGCAGTTTCCAGCTACAACAGTCATTTACAACATTAACAATGTCTACACTGTTTTTCTGATCAATTTAATGTTATTTTAATGGACCAAAAAGTTGTTTTTCTTTCAAAAACAAAGACATTTCTAAGTGACCACAAACTTTTGAACGGTAGTGTATATATATATACACACACACATATACATACACAGTACCAGTCAAAAGTCTGGACAGACCTACTCATTCAAGGCTTTTTCTTTAGTTTTATTATTTTCTACATTGTATAATAATAGTGAAGACATCAAAACTATAAGGCTTTAGGCTGGGTTTCTGTACAGCACTTTGAGATATCAGCTGATGTAAGAAGGGCTATATAAATACATTTGATTTGATAAAATAACACATGGAATCATGTAGTAACCAAAAAACATTTTAATTGGGTCAAAGTCGGGTGATTGTGGAGGCCAGGTCATATGATGCAGCACTCCATCACTCTCTTTATTGGTCAAATAGCCCTTACACAGCCTGTTTTGGGTCATTGTCCTGTTGAAAAACAAATGATAGTCCCACTAAGCACAAACATCGCTGCAGAATGCTGTGGTAGCCATGCTGGTTAAGTGTGCCTTGACTTCTAAATAAATCACTGACAGCGTCACCAGCAAAGCTCCCCCACACCTGCTCCTCCATGCTTCACGGCTGGAACCACACATGCAGAGATCATCCATTCACCTACTCTGCGTCTCACAAAGACACTGTGGTTGGAACCAAAAATCTCAAATTTGGACTCATCAGATCAAACGACAGATATCCATCGGTCTAATGTCCATTGCTCGTGTTTCTTGGCCCAAGCAAGTCTCTTCTTCTTATTGGTGTCCTTTAGTAGTGGTTTCCTTGTAACAATTCGACCATGAAGGCCTGATTCGCACAGTCTCCTCTGAACAGCTGATGTTGAGATGTATCTGTTACTTGAACTCTGTGAAGCATTTAATCTGGGCTGCAATTTCTGAAGCTGGTAACTGTAATGAACTTATCCTCTGCAACAGAGTTAACTCTGGGTCTTCCTTTCCTGTGGCGGTCCTCATGAGAGCCAGTTTCATCATAGCGCTTGATGGTTTTTGCGACTGCACTTGAAGAACTTGAACATTTCTGGAAATGTTCCGCATTGACTGACCTTCATATCTGAAAGTAATGATGGACTGTCGTTTCTCTTTGCTTATTTGAGCTGTTCTTGCCACAATATGGACTTGGTCTTTTACCAAATATGGTTTTCTTCTGTATACCACCCCTACCTTGTCACAACACAACTGATTGGCTCAAAAGCATTAAGAAGGAAAGAAATTCCACACATTAACTTTTAACAAGGCACACCTGTTCATTGAAATACATTCCAGGTGACTACCTCATGAAGCTGGTTGAGAGAATGCCAAGAGAGTGTAAAGCTGTCATGAAGGCAAAGGCTGGCTACTATGAAGAATCTCAAATATATTTTGATTTGTTTAACACTTTTGTTGGTTACTACATGATTCCATGTGTTTTTTCATAGTTTTGATGTCTTCACTATTATTCTACAATGTAGAATAGTAAAATAAAGAAAATCCTTTGAATGGGTAGGTGTCCAAACTTTTGACTGGTACTGTATATATTTGCATAAAAATATATGGGGGATTGGAAGTTATGCAGACAATTACATTGATGGAAGCTACAATCTATCTGCAATATTACAGCTGATGTACCCCCTTTAAAAAAAATAATCAAAGATGCTGTACACAGAGCCACACACAGGCAGCAGGGTCTGCAAAATCAATTACCATGTTCAAGCGCCAGGCTCGGCTACTTTCAAAACAATGCAAATGCGACGAGCAGTGTTCATGTGGCGAGTCGTGCCTCAACAGAAGCACCCGTTTGACATACATTGTTTTTTCATTACAGTCAAACAATGCAAGGTATGCAAAACTGAACAATGTTCCCCAACATATCCCTCAAAATATACATTCTTGGCGGGCACGGTGTAAGAAATTTGGTTAGTCTTGTTTGTATACCTTCGATTTTGATCTGAGCGTTGTCCACATCCATTTCACTAAATCAACTCTGTTTTACAAAAATATATGAAAAGATTAGGCTAATAGGTTACACAAAAGGGTTGCGCAACACCAACAAAAAGTTATCTTGAAACTTTAGAGTGCAACATTTCCTTTTCCTTCTTTCAAAAGGAAGAAACACTCAACTTGGACTTGTCAACTTGTCTTTCAAAACTTGCTCTGTGCGGCCAATTAAAAAAACACAGCCCTGGATATCAGGGGATTAGTTTACACTCTTTCCCCTCCTCTTTAAATCTCTCTTTCTCTCTCTCTATCTCTTGCTTTCTCCTTCACTCTCGCTCTCTCTTTCTTTCTAAGTAGAAGGCTTTCTATCTGTAGACAAGATCCACTGGACCACTACATCCCATTTGAAGAGTCAGAATGACCCCTGACCCCAGCTGTCCCTCATCAGAGGACTCCAGATGGATATGTGGGGCTGGAGGCTTCTGGGGGGGGGGGGGGGGGGGTGTCTAAAACTTCATGTTCCACTCTTAACCTTATTAAGGGAACAGGAAATGTCTCCAAGGCTACTAGAACATTGGCTAATCTCGGGCTTGTCTTGAAAGATGGTTATGGTGGAAATTACACGCGGTGGGAATTGTGAGGCAAAGTGGAGGATGATGGATATTTTGGTTCTGTTTCTCTATGTTATATTGAGTCTAACTACCAGTATGTAGTACAGAAGAACTGGTTCATCGGTTCATTAGGTGACATGAAAGAACTAAGAACATAAACTTTTGCCCACCTAATGTCAATTCTGTGTTCGTAGGTGCATATAGGAGCAATAAGCCTTTGCATGGTGGATGAATGGGCCTGTATGAAATAGCCTCGTACACAGCCCACTGTAAAAACAGCACTTGCTAAGTAAAATCGTCAATAACAAGCAACGTTTCCTGGTTCGTCCTTCGTCAAGGCGTAATTCATTTCCAAAACTCCAATCATTTTTGCATTCAATCCCGAAGCAGTAATTCATGGATTACAGATGGAGGGGCAATGATATGGGTGAGGTATTCTAACAACCGACGTTGGTGTCTATGGGAGACTGGAGATTCACAGCTAAAAGAGGTGAGATCAATGTCAATGCTGCCTAATGTTAGCTTTGATCAAAGTTACAATGTTAACGGCTATCAATGGGATAATGGGACATTGTGGAGCCATGGCATGAGGCCTTGGAGTGTAATTATATGTTTGAAAAGTCCAAATGTCATAGTGGTCAATCATATCATCAAATTAGTCACGCTGTGAAGAAATCGTCGATAGCAGAACATTTTGATAACAACACTGAGCTCAACCTCAACCTCAACATGAATATTTCCTTTCTAGGTCACTGAAGAAGTCCACATAAACTAGACCCACTGCAACAACCCTCCCCCCAAAGAAACAGTTGACATCACAACTTTATAAAAAACCACCTGCTTCTAAACAGGGTGTTTTCCTTTACTATTCCCCGTCCACTCTGTACCCTCTGTTCAAAAAACAGAGTGGACTTAAAATATAAAAAAATCTAATCCACCATATTCACTGACTAAAATGAAAAAAAAAATGATCCACCATGTTTACAGAATAAAATGATTTATTTTTATAAAAATAACAACAGACCCTTTAAATGTGTCCGTCTAAGTCACAGTTTACCGGCGTTAAATAAAGACTGGTAAGTCAGAATGACAAAGGGAGGAGAAAGCAGATTAATGGGGACAAAATTGATTTCTTAAGCTTCTCTCCTTTCACAGGAGCAGCAGTCGAACAGGATTTATGCAGGCCCCTGAGACACACATCTGCTAAGAGCCTGCCCTCTTCAGGAGAGGAGCGAGCCCTCCAACCGGGCAACGCTGAGCGCCTTCCCGAGCCAATGCCATCCACCAACTAGACCAGTGTGTGTGTAGGTAAGACATGGTGTGTGTTCATGTGCACACATGAGAGAGAGAGAGAGAGAGAGAGAGAGAGAGAGAGAGAGAGAGAGAGAGAGAGAGAGAGAGAGAGAGAGAGAGAGAGAGAGAGAGAGAGAGAGAGAGAAGGAACATGTGCATATGAGTAGGAATACGTGTGTTTGTGTCTAGTGTGTGTGTCAAGTGTGTGTGTGTCCCTGTGTACGTGCGTGCGCCTCTGTACTTGTGTGTGTGTGTGAGCTAGGTACCAGCTGTCTGGTGCTGCCCTCAGGAAGCATGTCTAAATGGGATGAGTTGCTCCTCGTGGGTTTCCAGCCCGCTACACCGTGGCCCTGTTCCAAGGAAGGGGAAGGCACAGTCAAGGAGAACCACAGCCTTCTGCCTGCCTGGCTTCAGCCTGAAAGACCTCAGACACAGCCAACCAGAGCACCCGCACCCAACAATAATATCTCCCCCCAAAATAACTGTGAAAAAAGACTATTGATACAGTTAAGTCCAACAAAGCTAGTTGATATCAAATATGTCATACTCCTTCAGAGCAGATAAGAACAAGGCTATGCATCTCTCCATCACAGAAGGAAAAACAAAGCAGGTTTACATCAAATATATCAATCAATGT
Organism: Salmo trutta; assembly: GCF_901001165.1. Taxonomy (NCBI): domain Eukaryota; kingdom Metazoa; phylum Chordata; class Actinopteri; order Salmoniformes; family Salmonidae; genus Salmo; species Salmo trutta. The sequence goes on along the minus strand of NC_042961.1, from coordinate 43,786,809 downwards.
TCTTTTGAAGCGCACATAAACAAAGCTTTTTTTGTTGTTGTAGATATCCAACTGCTCATTTACGGTAGCTACGTATAGTTAGTACTTTCCTTCAAGGCTCAGAGTCTACCTTTGGATTGAACACAAGAGGATGTAACATTTTGAGCGATGCAGTTAGATATGTCAGCATGAAGCTGTTCTAATGTATTTCTATCTGAACGTCCTGAAACAACAATGGCGTAAGAGAAAGCTTCAGCTGTGGCACATGAGCAACCCCAGGTTGCCCTTCCCTCTCACTAGTTCAACAATTGGCTTACAAATATCGCCCCATGATAGCTCCTATTAGAAAGCTTTAAAAAAGTTACCAGTGACACGAATAACAGTGAATGCAGGGTTTTTTCTGCATAGAAAAGTCTTGGGTGGGCTGCCTAAGTGTTTTTTTTCCGGGTGGCCTATGTCCAAACAGTAAAAAACAAAAAAGATTAAAATATAATAATAATAATTTTCAGGATGAAAAAACTTTTCAATGTAAACTTAAGCGACTAAAATCTGATATAAAGTATGCAGAAAAATAATGGACCTATATACTTTTAAATAAGATAATATTCACCAAAACAGGCACAATCAGGGAGAATCTCTCTTATTTTTGGGGGGGATGCAATTCAGGAGTATTTTTGGTCATGGCATGGGGCCCATTTATTTTGTTAGACATAAGCCACAGCAAAATGTGTAGAACTGCAGGAAATGTTCTTTAAAACTGCAAATGCCCCACCACGCCCACCACCTAAGCCCCATTTTGATCCAGAAAAAAACCTGGAATAGTAATATTCAGCTGATGCAGCATGGTAGCAGAAGCTGGCCTGGGAAGCTGAGTCATGGAGAGATGGGGAGAATTGAGAGAGGTCAGAAGAAGAATGAGGGAGGGAGGAGAGGGATGGAGATGGTGGAATTATGGTGTTGCCTGACCTTGTATTACATCATATCCCACCTGTTCTCTCTCTCTCTCACACACACGCGCACGCCTTCCTGCTGACCCCTCACGCACAACCCCTAAAGCCTTCCTTCGATAATGAGCCAATGGGAGAAAAGAAAGGAGGGAGAGAGCGAGCGAGCGAGGGAAAAGAGGAGACACACACAGGAGGCTGTTTACTTGCATTGTTAATTTCATTAGCCCCCCGGCAACCACTTCAATATTTAACATTCTCCATTTAGCTCGCTCCTTTTTTTTCTCTTTCCTCCATCCACCAAAGTTTGCCACACAAAGTCCCACAATTAAACATTGTGGCCAGCCATCATCTATCAGCACTCTCCAGTCTTACCACTTACTATAGTTGCTGCTCGGTTCCCAGTCTATGGAAGACAGGCTTGCAACCATTTTAAAACGACCATCAATTGGGCAATGAGATTTTGGGCCCTGTGGTGGTTGAGTAACACAACCGTGTAGTGTTACCACTTAATCCATTGATTGTGTCAATGGCAAACATGAACAATTAATTGGTCCGTTGATGACTCAACAATGAATAGCTGGTTAGCCCGTGGTATAGGTCAATTGGTGTATTCATAATTATCCATTACATGGCTCCGTTGACTTGGTTTCTTTGAGACCAGAGATATGGGTTTGTTTACTGCATGGACTAAATGCACTGAATGTGTTAAAGTAACTGTACAGTGAAAATCTCCTTTTAAAAAAGGCCAAATAATGTTGCTGACTTGTCCTATACTTATCGTTGTGGCCAAAGCATACACTGAGTGTACAAAACATTAGGAAGAACTGCTCATTCCCTGACATAGACTGAACAGGTGATTGGTTAAAAACAGGTAATTGATGAAAGAGGACAAAGGAGGCTGACATGTACAGCGCAGAGCAAGAGACAAGCTACAGTTAGTCAACTGACAGTCCAGTACAACATTGGTGCCCAAAGACCCACAAAAGAATGGACAACTCGTCGTACCTTGACACAAATGGGGTACGGCAATTAACGACCTTACAGAGTTCCCCTTCTTCCAGCAAGAAAACAGAAACTGCGGTTCCAGTGGGCTACGGAATGAAAACATTGTACACTGGAGAATTGGAAAAGCACTGCCTGGTCTGATGAATCCTGGTTTCTGCTGTTTCACGGTGATGGGAGGACTAGGGTGTGGAGAAAACCCCGAGTGCATGCAATCATCATGCCGCCTGTCAACATTGCAGGCTGATGGTGTTGGGTGTGTTTTCATGGCACACATTGGGCCCCTTGATAAAAGTGGAGCAACATTTGAATGCCACAGGATATCTGAACAGCATTGCCAATCAGGTGCATCCCTTCATGGCAGCAGTGTATCCATCGGCTAGGATTGTCCAGGAATGGTTCCACAAACATGACAGTGAATTCAGCTTACTCCAGTGGCCTGCCCAGTCACCAGATCTCAATCCAATTGAGTAGCTGTCAGATGAGCTGGAAGGAGCTATTCGGAGTAGATATCCACTACCAGCCAACTTGACAACTCTAGGATGCATTGGAGTCAACATGAGCCAGCATCCCTGTGGACACCTTGTAGAGTCCATGCCCTGATGAATTGAGGCTGTTCTGAGGGCAAAAGGGTGTGCAACTCAATATTAGGAAAGTGTTCCTAATGTTTTGTACAGTCAGTGTATATTAGAGAAAAACCCTTCAGTAAATCCCCATCTCAAACGTATTTTTTAAACAAACTATACTGAACAAAAATATAAACACAACATGCAACAATTTCAACAATTTTACTTTAATAAATTGAAATAAATTAATTAGGCCATAATCTATGGATTTCACACGACTGGGCAGGTGCCCCTGCCCAACTGGGGAGCCAGGCCCAGCCAATCAGAATTAGTTTTTCCCCACAAACAAGTTTTATTACAGACAGAAAAACACCTCAGTTTCATCAGTTCTCCGGGTGGTTGGTCTCAGACGATCCCACAGGTGAAGAAGCCGGATGTGAAGGTCCTGGGCTGGCGTGGTTACATGTGGTCTGCGGTTGTGAGGCCGGTTGGACGTACTGCCAAATTCTCTAAAACAACATTGGAGGCGGCTTATGGTAGAGAAATGAACATTCAATTATCTGGCAACTCTGGTGGACATTCCTGCAGTCAGCATGTTAATTGCACGCTCCCTTAAAACTTGAGACATCTATGGCATTTTGTTGTGTGACAAAACTGCATATTTTAGAGTGACTTTTTATTGTCCCCAGCACAAAGTGCACCTGTGTAATAATCATGCTGGTTAATCAGCTTCTTGATATACCACACCTGTCAGGTGGATGGGACCAACACATGGGACCAACACTTTACATATTGTGTTTATATTTTTGTTCAGTATATTTAAAAAAAATGCTTTAAATTTGCTTTGATAGTGACATCATTCTCTTTGGTTCGAGACAGGCCCGTATGTGATTGGTCCAGCAGCTTTTTCCTTTTTTCCAAAATTCTCAGGTGGGAAGACGGATCCTTCTCGAGACTAGGGGAGATACCGCCTCAGGAGTGCACACACACTGCACACAAGCATGCCAAGCAATATACAGCTGGTGTTGGTGCAAAAAGGACAACGCCTATGCAACAACTATCTCAAAAGTAACTTCTATTTAAATTTTGGTTTGTAAGAGTTGGCCTGCTGGCATGCTAACGTTAGCTATCTTGGCTAAGTTAGCTAGCTGACTAGCCAACAATAAAGCAAGTCGAAGCAGATCCTCCACACAACAACCATCTTGCCACTGCCTTCTATTTTCAATCCTGTGGTTTGTAGCTAAAAGTTTTATGTCAAGAGGAAACCTAGTTAGCGGTTGTTGACTGATAAGTAGCAACAGTAGCTAAATAGCTACCTAGTTAGGTAGCTAACAACAAACATATCAGGAATACAGTGAAAAAGCAAAAGGACAGAAACTACACATACTGCTGTTATAGTAAAATGCCCTAATGGGCTCTGGCAGTCTGCCCCAGTTCCCCCAGTGTCTCATTGGCTGAGCTGTCAAAACGGTTTTTTGACCAGTATACACCCAAACAACTCTGTTGTTTCCTAACAGGCGCAGAAAAAAGCTGCTTTTTAACATTCTTAATTATAATTTTTTTGAAAGGACATTTAATTAATATTTGAATTAATTAGTCTTAGGTAATATTTCGTTAAAACAATCAGTAACACTGGACAGATACCTTAAAACCTCTTACATCTAGATGTTCCGCTAGCGGAACGCCTCACCAATATCCAATGGTAGAGCGTGGCGCGAATTACAAACACCTCAAAAATGCAAAAACTTCCATTTTTCAAACATATGACTATTTTACACCATTTTAAAGACAAGACTCTCCTTTATCTAACCACATTGTCCGATTTCAAAAAGGCTTTACAACGAAAGCAAAACATTAGATTATGTCAGGAGAGTACCCAGCCAGAAATAATCACACACCCATTTTTCAAGCTAGCATATAATGTCACAAAAACCAAAACCACAGATAAATGCAGCACTAACCTTTGATGATCTTCATCAGATGAACCTCCTAGGACATTATGTTATACAATTCAATCAAGTTCATATTTATATCAAAAACCAGCTTTTTACATTAGCATGTTTTGTTCAGAACTAGCATACCCCCCGAAAACTTCCGGTGAATTTACTAAATTACTCACGATAAACGTTCACAAAAAACATAACAATTATTTTAAGAATTATAGATACAGAACTCCTTTATGCAATCGCGGTGTCCGATTTTAAAATAGCTTTTCGGTGAAAGCACATTTTGCAATATTCTGAGTAGATAGCCCGGCCATCATGGCTAGCTATTTTGACACCCACCAAGTTTGGCACTCACCCACTCCCAGGACTTCTACTTCAACACCCAATGTTGTTTTGGTTCCAAATAGTCCATAGTTATCCAAATAGCTGCGCTTTGTTCTTGCGTTCAAGACACTATCCGAAGGGTGACGCGCCGGCGCATATCGTGACAAAAAAAATCAAAATATTCCATTACCGTACTTCGAAGCATGTCAAACGCTGTTTAAAATCTATTTTTATGCAATTTTTCTCGTAAAATAGCGATAATATTCCAACCGGAGACGTTGTTTTCGTTCAAACACTGAAAATAGAAAATGGAGTCTTCACAAGCACGCGCTCACCAGTGTCATTGTTCTCAGAAAGACCACTTTCCAAAAGCCCTACTGTTTTTCGCCCAGGGACTGCAGAGTTATCATTCCATGTTCTGGCGCCTTCTGAGAGCCTATGGGAGCCTTAGAAAATGTCACGTTACAGCAGAGATCCTCTATTTTCGATAAAGAGGCTACAGAAGGCCAAGAAATGGTCAGACAGGGCACTTCCCATATAGAATCTTCTCAGGTTTTGGCCTGCCATATGAGTTCTGTTATACTCACAGACACCATTCAAACAGTTTTAGAAACTTTAGGGTGTTTTCTATCCAAATCAAATAATTAGTAATAACCAGATTAAATCGGGTACGTTTTTTATCCGGCCGTGAAAATACTGCCCCCTATCCTAAACAGGTTTTAACTTGCCAAGCTCTTAGCATCTGCTAAATGACCACATTATTATTAGTAACAGTACTAGTGTCCCATGGTAATGGTACTAACCAATTAGGCACTGTATTAGTCACTGTATTAAAACTAGCCAGTTAAATCAATGCAAAATGCCTAGAGAGCACCATCCTGAAGAAGGAGACTGGAGCATTCTAGCAGCACGGCGACAGCGATACTGGGGTTGAGACAGAGGTATAATCATGATCTTACTACCCACGCCTCCCAGTGAGCATGCCTCCTGAGCCGTGTCCCAAGATATCCATACACTGACATCCTACTGTATATACAGTGCTGTGAAATCAAGCTCCGGCTCAAAAATCAGCTTTGCATCATGCCTACATTTCCTGTTGGCAGAGCGATAGGATGACTGCCTCCAATGCTCCTCCCGCAATGGAACAGAACCATATGATCACTGTGACAAATTTCCTCGTCTCCCCCCTGGACCCCTACCCCCTCAGAGGCTTCCATTGTGGAGTTTTAGCCAGGTACCCCAATTTGTAAATGATTCCTTTTAGCTAGTATGATTGTAGTAGGAGCGCCACATCCTAGGCTTCTGATTTATTAAACAATTTGCATGTAAAAAGTTCAGAGAACCGACATTGCCGGGGACTTGACGAAGCGAAGAACCACAAACATATTGCAACAATAGTACCTGAGACCTTTTCATTTACCATTCAAAACAAATCGGACTGCGGCAGGCAGAAAATAAATTCAGACTTGTAAGTAAATACATGTAATTGAAGCAGTGGACTGTTGAAAATGCATCAAGAGCAGGCCTCTTTCTATTATGAGGATATTTATATTCCCTCCCAAACAAAAAGGCCAAGGGAGAAGAAGTCGGCTCTCTACTGTGTGTGTGTGTGTGTGTGTGTGTGTGTGTGTGTGTGTGTGTGTGTGTGTGTGTGTGTGTGTGTGTGTGTGTGTGTGTGTGTGTGTGTGTGTGTGTGCCCATGCATGCCTTTGGGTGTAATTGCTGCCTGTTATCATTATGCGAGCGAGGGGCCACGGAGGAAGGCACAGCGCACGATGAAGGGCAAACCTGGGGATATTGTGCATGACATTGGGTGTCTGTGGGTAAGTAATGATCACAGCGGTGTGTGACACCCCAGCCTTGGCGGAAGTGACGGTGGTCACGGTTGTTCGCTGTGCTACATCGCCTGTCCTCCTCCGCAACCTCTTCATTAAAGGAGTATTTTCCCTCCACCCGTACAGGCTACAGGTGTCTTTAGCGATGCTACGGGCGCTAATAATTCAGTGATCCCACCATATTTAAACTCCTAATTTATGGAATGAACCCACAACGCCTGGTTGTTTAACACTTCATGAAATAATCATTTGTTTCAATGCTGATGAAGGCAAAACAGAGAGCTTTGTTCTATTTTTTTTTACTGAGGTCACCCGTTTATGCTTGTGTGTTTGGTCAGGTTCAAACCGAGGCCACATCACTTCCAGTAAGAAGCGTAATAACCTTCAGTTTAGGAAATAATCCCAAAGAATTGGATCCAGGCATGGCAGATAATGAACAATTGTCCATTGACACCATGAGACAATTTACACTGAGCGTGCCACAAACACGGACAGATGTGTGGGATCATTGGAGAGAGGATTTAAGAAGGGAGGGTCAGGGGGAGGAGAGAGAGATTCTATATGCTCCAAATCCTCCCTCTGAGAAAGACGACACATTGGACCATGGAGGAAACAGACAGAAGGAGGGTTGTGGTTTTGTTTGCGGCATCTCCGCAGCCAGTGAGCGTTTCTTCCCCGGTGTGCAGTGTTACTTTGTAAACACGGCAGGCACCGCAGGTAACGTGTCCATAAACGTCACTCAAGAGGTGGCGTAATTTCATTTTGTTTTGGGAATAAATAAAGCCCTCATCCCTCAAACTGATTACGTGCCCTCAGAATCTTTTTCGGCTTGACTCCCGCTTTGATGAAACGGCGCAGGGCTTTAATGACACCGTTGATTCATAGCCTGTGGGGATCAGAGGGGAGAGGGGAAGGCTCAATCTCTGAGAGAGAAAGAAAGTCAGTTGTCGAGTCCCTCTCAGTCAGCTGAAGAAAACGGACAGAAAAACAGCAATATTCGTCTCTTGGTCATGAATAAGTCATATCAACCACCCCTGATATATGAGAGAATATATGAAAAGCTAATTACCATATTTTCCATTAATGGGGAGAGGGAGAAGTTATTTTTTGGAAAGTTCATTTTCAACTGCAGTAAATTCTGTAATTATGGGCCTGTTCTTGTTATTCTTGTTTGGCAAGACAGTAACGGGGCTCTACAATGGCCAATGTTCTGTGGATTTATAAGCGCCGGGAGAACTCTGGTTACAGACTGATAAAGGGAGCGTTGCTGAGCTAGGTGAGCGTTCTCGCCTAAAACACTCATTTTAACAGTAACAGTAATAGTATTTATGTGGACTCAAACACTGGCATTGTGCCAGTTATTAGGAAAGTTGAGAGAACTCACAAAAACTTGTCTCCAGTCCTCTGGGTTGTAATGCCAGACTCTCGGTTAAAACCTTCTCAAGAGCAAGGGAACAATGCACTGAGTTATAATCCATGAAGGTGATTGTCCTCTTGAACAACTGGTCCTATGAACCAACAAGACAATGCTAAGTATTGGTGGATTGCGATGAACATGTTCTTCTACTTGTCTCTCATCCAAGTGATCTAACCATTCCAACATCAAGCCTCTGCCACATTGAGATCATGCTGCCATGTCTAAACACACATGAAAGAAAGCATGCACCCATGAGCTTAGCATGAGCTTAGCATGAGCTTAGCATGAGCTTAGCATGACTTCCCATTCAGGAGCACAGAAGTGGGGCTTGCAGGGATCCAGGAAAATACGTTTTTAGTCCACCAACACCCACATTGATCGAGATCAAGCTCTGGCAGGAAGCAGTGGGCATTTGGAGCAGGGTTCTCTTTGATCATACAGTGGTCATGTACCATCTCCCAGAGAAGTCTGGGAACAGTAGTAAAAAGGGAAACCTCTGAGAGAGGAGCAACACTCTCCATTCCTTCACATGGTGCTCTGCCAACTACAGGGAATCCAAATTCTGCCAAAATATGTCAAGTCACTGGAAGCTTGGATTCGATCCAAGGCGAGATTGAAAAATGAAATTATGATTTTTTTCTCTCTCTTTTCCAAGCAAATACGGCTAATCCACACACTTTTCTGCCTTGTTTATTTGTGCTCTTAATTAAAATCCTCACACTCTCCTTCAGGCAGTTGCCGATACTTGATGCGCCGGATTACCGGCGGCACAGTCAGACATAATTTATTTTTAATAAAACATCAGAGGATTAAGTCGATGGAGTTTGCTGAGATGTATCTCTGAAGAGGCGCTGCCTGCGTCTTGTAAATGCTGAGCACAAACAAGGCAAGAAATGCTTTGGCATCTTTAATAGGCATTTAATTGCCCTTAATATAGAAGAAATTATGATAATGACGGGGATTGCTAACACAAATGCAACTACAGTAAATAGAATGAAATGCATAATACTAATAGACGGCTTTACCTACATGCTTGCATTTGTTTTGCACTAATTTGGGGTGAAATTGCGGGATACAACGTTGAGAGAGGTGGTATTAATTAGTGGTCTTAATGAGGAGTTTTATGGGTTGCCACACTAGAGAGCGCATAAAACGACAGCGTCATCACTAATTCAACATGGCAGGCCTGCAGAACACCATCTGCTGCTGAAGAAACTGTTAATAAAGTCACAATTATCTTTTTGTGAGCACTTTATTGAGAATAAAATGTGCAAATTAATTAGCCGACTGTAGAGTCCACGAGTAAAGGGAAGGGAGAAAGAAAGGCCAAATCACCAAAGACAGACACAAGATCCATTTGATTCGCCGAACAACATGCCGCCATCAAAACAACTTGCGGTGCTAATGATAATTTGGGGTTTCATTGCAGATGATTTGAGACAAAGGCTTTGTTTCATTTTTTTAATTGTGCCTCACAACCACTTACATGCATTCCATAATGAGGATACACAGTTAGTGTAGCCTCCCTCTCTCATCACAACAAACAAAAAAGCGGCCCTGCAAAGGATTTTGCATGGGCTCATAATTGCATGGTATGACAACAGCTGGCTATCAAGCACCAGCAGGAGAAAACTAGCCTCTGTAAAAGTTGAGCAGCGAAGCCTATTCAGGATCAATATGGCCGGGCCAGGAAACCACTAGTTGTTAACGGTGTTTACATTGTTGTTTTAGTTTCTCATGGAGAATGCTTCCCTCATTAGCTTCCATCACGCATTCTCGCTGCCGTTCGAGTCTTTTGTCTCCTGCTCTGAAAAACATCATGAATGGCCAAAGTGTGGCCAGATAATTCAGTTAATCCCCTTTGCTTAAGACCTTGAGGAGTTTAATTCATGATGATTGTTCTGACACTCCTGGCTGACAATCAATACATACCATTTTCAGCACTTTTGCCAGACTCAAAACACCCCTCTTTCTCTCGCTTCGCTGTACGGACACAAGCCAACACAATATCCTTCACACACTCAGAGTGTGCAGACAGACAGACAGACAGACAGACAGACAGACAGACAGACAGACAGACAGACAGACAGACAGACAGACAGACAGACAGACAGACAGACAGACAGACAGACAGAGACTCTCTTGCCAAATGAAACAATCACATTTATGTAATCTTTCACACATTTGACTGATAGACACCAAACACAGCATCAACACACAGCACACACACACACACATTTTCTCTTACAATAAGCAGACAACACATACACATGCCAACTAAAAGCCATAACAATATTACTCAGACTCGACGCCAGTCTTAATCCTAGCCAGTTTATTTTCCAGCTATAAGGTCATGTTCATTGTACCTTGGAGCTGGTGTATTTTTCCTCAGGACATGTTTTCAGAGGGGATTGACTGTAGCAGAGGAGGCATGGAACTGGTTGGGGATATTCATTTTTCTATCTGTCTCTGAGGCTCTTATCTGTGACCCCTAGCAGGGGAGTCATCTCTTACCCTGTCATCCACACACACCTGACCTCTTCATTCCAACCAACAGAGAGACGATATGAACAAATATCTCAGAAAATAACACCCAGACAAGTCATTCCTGCACCTTCCCCCATCCCCCAACTGCCTCTTTTGAAGGGAAAATAAAGCAAGGTGGATTAATTCTTGACTGACCATGGTTTAACCTGGAAGAGTAGGAAGTGTGAATGGAAAAAGCGATGACATTGAGGTTAGGAGATTAGCCACTCCTGAGCCGTTAAAGAGGTTGAGAGGAGATGTAGAGAGGAAAAGGAGGAACACCACTTTAAATAATGGTGAGAAACAGAAGTGTGAGGTAATTGTACTCATTAGCTTGATTTATTAACCATAAATTCTCCACTGTTAAGGTACCCCTTGGAAAGAAAAAGGATAAAGAATCTCCTTTTACATTTTTAATTACCTGGTCCCTCGCCATGATTCATATATTGACGCGGATACGCCGGGGCGATTACTCCTGAGTCTCTCTCCTGTTATTTAATGAAACGTGTAATGCCCACATATGCATAACCAGATTTGTGGTAAACAACTCCTCGAATTAAACATGCTAGTTGCTCTAAGAGTGCAGGGCTCTAAATGGCATTTGGAAAATTACCTCATACATTTTATTTGCGACATGCTTTACGCGCCAAGAGGTAATTGACAATGGTGTAATGAAATTGCAGGTAGAACCGTTTGACTGTGTTTATTGGACAAAGTCAATAACACCAAATGTAATGCCCTGCTGAGTGGAGTTTAGGAATACAATTATGATCAATTTGAGTAGCTGAGGGCAGCCATTTTGTAGGAGTCTCACACAGAGCGAATGGGCGTCGCATGCGAGGCGAGCTCATAAAACAACTTTGACTTACGAGATCTAGTACTTCAAACAAATGCATGCTGGGTAATAGGCTCATCTCCCAGCATCTGTAAACCTATTCAAGCCGCTGGTTCAAACAAATTGACTTCCTCCCTGTTCTGGAGTCTTTTTACTCCTACGTTCAACTCCTACTTTGCAGTGAACTGTAAAGACTCCAAAGTGGTTAGTATCAGAGCTAAATCTTCAGAAAAGCAATAACTCAATGGTCAGTACACTCTAGACACTCCTCCCTCTCCCTCTCTTTCCTACTCTCCCTCAGTATTCAGTCCCTCATCCACCTCTCTGCCTTAGTGATTCATGTCCTTTTGCAGGTGAGCGTGTTCACATCAGCATTCCTTTCCTTTTCCGTGACGGAGATCTGATTCCTCGAGTGTATCGCTTGGTTTCTACACTTCATGGCTCAGGTACTACCTCTCATTGAATGGCCTATACGCTACGCTACACTACACTGCAGTGCCCCCTTTCTCCCCCTCCCGAAAGCTGCATTAAAACGAACATTCACAGAGAAAGAGGCAAGACCGACAGGTATAGAGTAAAATGTAGTGAAAGTAGATCAAATTGCTCTTATACCTACATCGTTATACTGTAATTACTTTAGTCACATGTTGTAGCTGGTACTAAAGTAATTAGAGTTGAACTATACCGGTATTAGAGCAACTTAATGTAATGTCTTACTGAAGGGGTCCTCAGTCCCATGTATTCCTATTCCAAGTATTCCTATGATTCAACGCAACAGTAAAACAATCCCAGGAAATGCTTTCATTAGCGTTGAGAATCTCCACAAACCGGAAAACATTCAGGCAAAAAAAAAGGGACAACATTTGAAATATCCCTGGGGCCTGAATGTGTAATGAAACTATGGTTCTGATAAAACCAACCTATGTTGAAATAATAATCAACACAAAACTGATTGCATTACCACCTGCTGGGTCTTTTGAAGTCAGCCATGATATCTTCAACCATTCTAACCTAGATTATTCTATTTAATCAAAAAATATGTTTTGTTTAAATTTAGTTGATATATAATCCCAGAACATATGTAGTTTAATTCAGTTTACCACTTTGCATTTTTAAAAGAGCAACGGCAATCTTTGCAAAATAATCAGTATGATATGCAGGAACCTGGAGAGCCCAATATGGCCATATCTGATGATAGACTTAAGTGGGAGAACAACACTGTGTATTCTATCAGGTTTGTTGGACAAAATAATCAGGATGAACACTTGTACAGCGGCTTAAGAAGTGGCGGAACGAGACAGCACCGCCATGTTTTTCTCATTATCTTATCAGTTGGCATCGGCTGACGACGGCATCCAACTGTCGTAACCTCCAGACTTGTGGCCGCTTGGCTTCCAATCGTCGCAATGAACCCTGTGACCTCATCGCCGTAGTTACGCTTTGTTTGTTTATCGGACGTTTAGGCCTTCCCTGGAAATATTTAGCTACAGTAGGGTTGGGTTATCGTTGGAGGATATCAGGTGTGGAAATCTCTGTTTAGTGTATAGGAAACAGTAAGAAAAGCTGACCCACTGAAATATCTAGTCAAGTATGAGGGTTGGCATGAAAATGCTATGCGAAAGTGCTTCTTGAATTAATAGAGTAAGACATCCTAAAAATATGAGTCAATTTTCAACACATTTCTTAATAAATCTAGATGGAGTAGTGTATCGATTAATATACCTGACATATTGATATAGTTAGTTGTATTGAAAAGTTGTGGTCATACGCACATCCTTAAAAACATAGGGGCTGGGCTAACACTGGGCTAACACTGTTAAAGATCACAATTCACCGGTTTATTGACAACGTTTCAATCTGAAACGGATCTTTCGTCAGGTCAAAACCTGATAGTTGGTTGTATTAACATTGCTTTCATTTGAAACTTAATGAAACAAAACTACATTTATTCGTTAGATACTGAATATCATTATACAATGATTTGTGACCGGAAGTGACTGCCAAAGTATTTAGTAATCATTATCAATCACTAAGCAATCAGCTGCTGGTGAATAAATCACGACACATCACTTTTTTATTTATTTATCTTTATTTCACCTTTATTTAACCAGGTAGGCCAGTTGAGAACAAGTTCTCATTTACAAATGCGCCCTGGCCGAGATAAAGCAAAGCAGTGCGACAAAAACAACAACACAGAGTTACACATAAACAAACGTACAGTCAATAACACAGTAGGAAAAGAAAGAAAAAAACACGCCACTAGCTACCGCTCTCAGCTATCAACATGGCTGAAGAATAATATTGCATGAGGTGAATAAGATTGCATTGACATTAGCAGATATTGGTGGTTTCGCTCGGTCAATAACCTTAGCCTGTAGGGGTGAGCCACGGAGACCTTTCCTCACACATTTAATTAGGCAGCAGCTCAGCTAACTCAACATGGGCATTTCGCCGACTGCCACGGTCCAACCACTGGAGACCACCGGCCAAAGGCCAGAGGGTGGGCAGACGCCTAAACTTTGTATATTGATTAGAGATGATCCCTGTGGATCCCACTGGATTTCATGGTGGATCTAGCTTTGACTGGAAAGCCCTCCCTCACTGTAACCCACTGGATACCTATGAGCACCTAAAGCCCGATCCAGGAGGACATGGCATTTAGGTGCAACGAGAGCAGTGGCCGGTTCAAAGCATCACCGCAACAGTCGAAGACCCCGGAATAGATCCATACTGATCAGGGGAATGATTTTTACCCGAGTCTCCCGGTCCTTAATGTCACCAGTTAATTAGCAGGTAATATTACAGTCTGCCCTGCAACAAATGACTGGACATCCAACGGACAGCCGAAGGAGAAGTCTAATTTGGTCCCCATGTGCTTATCTCACCCCTCGTCCCTCCTCACCTCCCTACATTCAAGTGGAGAGTCACTCTGACCCTTCTACTCATGGACCCTTGTCTGGCCTCGCACCCCTTCTCCCCTTTCCTTTAGGATTCCTAAACACCTGCTGCCCCCGTGAGGTCTGAGCTGGACCCGAATTAACATTCACAAACACAAACACACACACACAGGACACGTATTTCTCAGTAGTCCATCCCTCACCAGACCAGAAGGATGAAATACCATAAAGGAGATCACATTTACAAAAGTCAGTCAATCAAATGTTATTTGTGACGTGCGCCGAATACAACAGGTGTAGACTTTACCGTGAAATGCTTGCTTACGAGCCCATCCCAATGATGCAGAGTGAAAAAAGAGGAATAAAATACACAATAATGGAAATATATACATGGGGGTACTAGTACCAGTGGCTGCAGTCTTTGGCAATTCTTTTGGCTTTCCTCTGACACCGCCTGGTATAGAGGTACTGGATGGCAGGGAGTTCAGCCCCAGTGATGTACTGGGCTGTCCGCACCACCCTCTGTAGTGCTTTGCGGTCGAGGGTGGTGCGTTTGCCATACCAAGCGGTTATGCAGCCAGTCAAGATGCTCTCAATGGTGCAGCTGTACGGCGCAGTGGTCTAAGGCACTGCATCTCAGTGCAAGAGGCGTCACTACAGTCCTTGGTTCGAATCCAGGCTGTATCACAGCTGGCAGTGATTGGGGAGTCCCATAGGGCGGTGCACAATTGGCCAGCGTCATCTGGGATTGGCCGGGATAGGCCGTCATTGTAAAGATCTGAGACAGCCTGGATCACAGAGGACCTCCGCATTGCACATTGAGAGAGACATTGGGACTAAGGTGCCCACTATGGAAAATGACTGTACAATAAAACGCCATCCATCTCATGTCTCAACTGCAGTTTTCAGCTTGCTTTTTCACTCGGATGTCTTAGTCACTGAGAAATGCATTTAACGGGGGAAAGAAAAGTTTTTTCCGTTGGTCTCAGGCAATAGACAAGGCGTTGCGAGGCTTCACACGGGTACAGAAGAGTCGACGGAACTTCAACGCGCAGGTTAAGTGTGATAAGTGGAATGAGCATATGCCACAGGGAAGATAATGACAAAAAAATGACTTTTGATATCCCTTACACAAAGAGAGACAGACACAGAGGCATGGCGGGCCAACTAAGATTGACGGTGCTGCCAGACGTACAGACTACTAGAGGAAGGAGACATACAGACGCAGAGGAAGGCAAACGCAGCTCTTAACCAGCCGACAGACATTGGGATAGGCATGGGATAGACAGAGGTTATCCATTCATCAAACACAGCACTTGTAGACTAAATAACACGCTTTGGATGCTAGGCACAAAACCATAGTAGCAATGACAAGACAACTACAGTAGTTCAAGGTGGTGTCAATGGAGAATGTTTTTGATCAAGAGTGTCCTCAAAATCATCCAGCACACTTCCTTAAATAATCCCTTAGTGATCCCATGAGTCTTTTTCGACTGTCCCAGCAGGGACACTGGCTGAGCTTTTGGGGTCTGACACGTCACACTGCATCATCATTATGGTTTGCCTTGAGTCAAAGAAAGCCACGGAGGCCAGGGAAGAAAGGCCAGCGTGGGTCCGGAGGGAGGGATGGAGGGATAGAGGGAGGGATGCAGTCATTTAGCAAAGTACAGTGCGCCTCCCTTCCTCTCCTCCCAGAGTGCCCTCCGACTTACCCCCCCTCCCGTCACCTGAGCGAGCTGTCCATTCACAAGCAGCGGTGTCAATACCGCAATTTGTTTTTCTATTGCCTCCCTTATCAAGGTTAAACGGAATAAATCAATCATCCTAGTTGGGGCAAAAGGAAAAAAAATACCCTTCCTGTCAGAAACAAAGGGTTATAAATAATACGTCGACAGAAACCGAACACTCGCTATGCGAATTTCTCCAAAAGGCAATTAACTCGGGAGGGGAGAGGAAGAAACCTGAAACAAATGCCTTCTGAAAGCCCTTCTGCCAAATCTTCACGTGGGGACACAGAAGCTCATTCTTGGTAGAACAGTGTTGATAAATTACATGCGTTTGCCCTTGGTCGCTTTATTTCAATACTTAATGTTGATGCATTGCCACCGCGGCACATTTTCATTCATTTTCTCGGTGTGGGGAATTTAACCCAAATAAAAGCTCCTTTGAGTTGCTTTTGTATGGCATTTGTGTCGTTGACACGCATCGCTGAACATAAAAATACCTCATAGAAAGGAACTTGAAATAAATACGCCAGGAAGAAAAGCACAATGTCAATACATAAAGGCTGTTATGCCAAACTGAAAAGGAGTGGGCCAAAGGTTGGGTTCAGTGTTACTGTGCCACTACTAAATGCTATATAAAGACATCTCTATCTGGTTGATTTTCAGCATGTGATTGGTGCAATCATCTGCTGGTAACGCATACGTTGAAGAAGGTATGTGCGTGGGTGGGTTTATTGGCATGACAGCCAATGCCAAGGTCACTGGGACATGGGTGACACAACATGGGCCTGTGGCCTTGTAAATGAAACATGGGAGGAGTCTATTTCGGGCCAGCTGTGGGTAAAGATAGGTATGAGTGAATGGGTTTGGCACCATATGACTGAGTCCGTACTCGCATAGGCCGCATGTGACCTTCTCAATCCCTCCTTTGACGGCAGCAGCGTCGAGGGCCTTGACTCATAGCAAATAAAACGGCAGGCTGTGGCTTAATGTGGGGCAAGAGGCCCACCCTCTGTTACTCTCCTCTGGTTTCACCGTTGTCTCATGGGAGGGGAGAGATTGATTGGGGCGTTGATATTTACTGCGCCCGGCTGGCCCAGGTGCTGTGGAACACAAGCGCACCACGCTTTGTTTTTATACGCAGTTTATGGCACAGCTGTTTTCGCCGGGCCTGACACTGCAGCCATAATCACCGGCTGAGTGTGTGAGACACTCAAATAATCATCAAGGGCTCCCGAAACGACGACGGAAGTGTAAAAAAAAAATTGAAGGCCACAAATCAACCTGGAGTTTTTATGGACGCCCTGGTCCAGGTAGGCCCTAAGGTCAAAGGTCAAAGAAAATTACTTTGAGGAGAACATGTTTCTGGGTTTCTCACCCTGCGGCTCTCTGAAATTTTGTGGCTCGTGACTGCCATCCGGTCATTAAAAATATTCCCCTCCTCTCCTCTCCCCCTCTCTCCTATCCCTACACTTTCCCCTCCCGGCCTGCCTCCCCCACGTCCTCCAGAAGCATTAGCGGGTTGCGGGCGGGCGGCCGGTCCGGCGGAGTGCCACTGTAATCATTGTAATGCATCTCTGTTCTTTTAATTAAGGGATAATGTCCAATTTCATGACGTTTATGAGGTTATAACATCCATTAGCCTGCAACAGATGCTGTGGCTGAATAGCTAACTAGCCTCGAGCTGAGCCACGCTGAGCCCTCCTCCTGGCCAGAGACAGACGCCGTCCGGCCCTTAACCAGTCTCTCTCTCTCTCTCTCTCTCTCTCTCTCTTCCTCCTTTTCCCTTTTCCTCTCTCTCATTGCCTTGGAGCAGAAATTGGAAAGAGATTTAAAGAGTATAGCTATTGAACTTTAAACAGCTTATAGCCATGGAACATAAAACTGGCATTAAAATTTGTGATTGCAATTAAACAGAAGTTATTCGCAACGAGAATGTCAAAAGCAGTTCTAATCATTTTTATTGTGGCGCTTAATCATCGAGTCACACTTTTTCCCCCGTTCGAGCCAAATACTTTCCAGGTGCATAATTTCAACCTTTCGCTCCTCTCTTCACGCTTATGCCAACAGCGAGAGAACCTTTCCAAAATGCTCTTCATTTTTTGGGCCCGCCGCCAACCCCCCTTTCATGACTGACCTCAATTTTCTTACAAGCACCCTGGCGCCCATCTCAGCGAAAGGTGAAGGACACCACCTCCCCAAAACACCAAAGGATGTATCAATCATATATCTCCAATTGCAGCTTTATATCCTAGACCACAATGTTTCCACCAAAGCCATTAGCCTACATACGGTCTCGGATTTTGGATAGACTGAAAGTGACAAAGGTGAACTGAGACTTCTGTCTATTGAGTACAATCACATCCATCTCAACTGTCAAAACATCCAACCACCACCCGATGGCGTGGCTGTGGCCATCACTGGAGATAGGTGTAGCGTGTTATTATGGAAAATGTCCTTGAGGGAGAATGAAGTGCTCAGCCACAGTTGTCTAAGTTACATTAGCCCTCATTTCTCATGGGATGACTGGGGTGGCAGCGTGGTGACAGGTGATCCTTGTCTGCCTGTCCCCTGTTGATGAGTTTGCTCTACTGTCGCCCTGTTCTGTTGGAGTCAGGCTGAGCCTGGTGAGGCCGCGGCTGGGGGATAGTGGACAAGGCCCGGCTGTCCCCAGGGACGGGTGAGGGCTGCTGGGCAGCTGTCCGGTAATTAGTCCCCTCCCTTGTGCCTGCCCCCTGGCATCTGCGAGAGCAGCGGATAACAACGCCGTGGCCCCTGTCCAGCACTCAGGGACGCACATCAGTGAGATTCATTCCACTTTGTTTAACGACACACACGAGCACACACAAATACGCATAAACAGAAACACACACTTCTACCAAACATAAGAGCATACATGCAAACATGTACTCAAACTGTGGACTTCAAATACAGTATGTGCATTTACAGATATTGTAATAAAAGTGAATATACATGTGTACAGAATACAGACACTCCAGAATCCATAACGGTACTGTATACACACTAAAGCAAATGTTTTTGGATTTTTTTAAAGTATTATCTTCCAAAAATAATAACAGTTGGGAGTATTATTAATTATTAAAGTATTAATTGCTTTCACAATTCAAATTGTTATAATAATAATAATAATAAGCCTTTCATTTGTTACTCCCTGTCCACTATCCCCAAGCCGCGGCCTCACCAGGCTCAGCCTGACTCCAACAGAACAGGGTGACAGTTGGAGCTGTTGGACCCCCCTCCTTGACTTTTAGCCCTGTTACTTGTTTCCTGTCTCTGAGAGCTCCCAATGGCCTCGAGTGCACTGACCATCGACTCAAGACACAATAGCTGACCTTAAGAAAATCAGCTCCCCTTTCCCTGAATGTCTATTTCTCATAGAGGCCCTAAAAGGCCCTCTCAGACTGAGAGGGGAGTCAGGCTCCATCAGTGCATCCGTTCAGATATATGTTCACTAAAACACTGTCTACAAAAAGCACTCTACTTTTACATGCCTTTGGTTTTCTCAAAGCAGTTAGTGTTCACTGAGTACCCTATTACTCCTACCCTGTCATGGGACAAACAAAACTGTGCCCTTAAGATATTCGGGACAGGGCTTTGCTCCTTCCCTCTACCGTCCCCCTTTACCTATTTTCTCCATCCTTCTCTTTCATTCCCTTTCCACTTCACTATTCTGGTGTCCCTGAATCTCCATCCATCTCTCACTCTTCCTGTCTCCATCCATCTCTCACTCTTCCTGTCTCCATCCCGCCTCTCACTCTTCCTGTCTCCATCCATCTCTCACTCTTCCTGTCTCCATCCATCTCTCACTCTTCCTGTCTCCATCCCGCCTCTCACTCTTCCTGTCTCCATCCATCTCTCACTCTTCCTGTCTCCATCCATCTCTCACTCTTCCTGTCTCCATCCCGCCTCTCACTCTTCCTGTCTCCATCCATCTCTCACTCTTCCTGTCTCCATCCCGCCTCACCCCTCCCAACTCGTTCTCCCCACCAGTGTTCCTTTTCTTCCCTAACTCTCCCCGTAGCAAACCCTGTCTCGCACCTTCCTTCCTTCCTTGGCCTTCCTTCTCTCCTTCTCCCTCTGGCCCTACGGTGTCAGTGACAGTGTCAGTCCCTTTTTCTAACCCCTTTTCTTCTTTCTACCACCGTGTCGTCTCCCGTCAAGCATTTGAGGGCCTCAGTCTCACTCGGAGGGAGAGTTTAAGTGTCCTTGGGTTGAAGGGGGCTCCTGAGGAGCTAATGGCAAGGCGGTATGACTAATGGGGAAAAACCGTGACAAAACAAGACAAATGGTTTGGACCAACTTCATTACCTAAGTGACAGCTTGACGGCGCTCCGCCGTATAATATGGTATTTTTCATCTGTGACTCATTTGGAAACAAAATGACAGCACAGGCGTGAGACTAACTTTCTATGCGATATGAAAATGGGCAGATATTAAATCTGCCGGAACACAAAAGCAGGCGAAGGGAGTTTGAGCCTTTTCTTATTATCGTTGCCGTATGTCATATCTTTAAAAAGAAAAGAAAGCGAATGTGGAGTGAATTTGTGAGAGGAAGATGTTCTGATGCAATGCTGCCGTTTTAAGGTTTCAAACATCAAACTATCATTCGGCACTGTAACTACTGGCAAACCTCAACGGAAACATTCATTTCATGTCTTGTGCTTCGCTTCTATGGACTGGAAGATACTAGGGGAAAGTTTTTGGCAAGTTAAAACAAAGATATAAGCTATCAAATTGAAGACACTGAGGCACATTCATTAGTTTTGAGTCTGTGCAGATTTAAATTAGAACTGTCAACTTGCCTGGATCTGTGAAAAATAAAAATAAATACCATACCTCAAACATAGGCCTTCATACCAAACACTATTTTCACAAAACACTGTTTTTTCTCCCGGACATGATCTGAAAAAAGTCTAAATAAAATGTAGTCTTCTCAATATCTGAGAAGTTAATTTTTCATGAAAGGAGGGGTTATCATGCTTCTGTAATCTCCAGTACTGAGCCTGGTTGCTGCCTGTCTTGTGTTGTAGCATACATTATTCAACGATTGCTTGGGAGTTCTTGAAGGAATACCACGGCACGCCCCTCTGTTTCATTGAATTACACAAATTCAGCTCCAACATTGCAAAGAAAGCCCTAAATAATTAATTATCCGTCCAATGTCAGAGGACAAAACTCAAAGTGATCACACTTGTTTTCTGCAAACTTGCCAGCCAGTTGCCAGACAAAATGGTGGCAGGAGAAACAAAATCCAGCACGTTGGTTAATATTTCCGGCCTAATTTTGTCTAGGGAGATGTTTTGGGATATGCTGACTGAGCGTGCTGGAGTTTGAGTTGTGTGGTTGATGATCGTGAAGTGCTTTGATTGGCAGTTGGTAGTGGATTCGTAGAGTCGGTGAATGGAGGTCAATTCAGGAATACATTTACGGATCAATTTCAACCTATCAAGTTCAACGTGAAGGTGCGAATTCATCCAACAGCACTTTACTCTTCAAACAGAGAGTATTCAGTATTTAAAAATGAATTATGGACCCTCACTAATGTACATCTATATTGTACCACGTCCACTTACACAGGACTGATGCAGATGAAATGCGTCACTATTCCAGTCCTATAGTATGTATTTGGATACAAAGACCAGTGCGTCTCTCTGGCTCATTTCTGTGTAAATGCTGCAAGCCCTTTCGTTTGTTCCACGCTGTGTTAAAGCCAAGGAGTCATTGCTTCCTCCGAGAGGGAAAATCCATCAAAATCTCCCGGGAATAGCCAGGTAGAGCAGCTGTCTCCCAGCAAGGGGAGAGGAAAAGTGTCAGAGTTTGCAGATTGAGTGTTATTGTTGAGGTTTCTCTTCTTGCTCTTTTTTTCCCCTCTCTCTTTCTCTCCGTCTTAACTTCGCCTGTATCTGCTATTTCTGTCTGCAGACCCATTTGTATTATTATGGAGAATGGCGCTTGGGCAATGACACAGCTACAATACCAGTTCAATTCTGTCTCAAATGGCTCCCTAGAACTTTCCAGAATTGATTTTGACACATTCCGCTATTTAGTTATCTTTGGAAGAAGTTAGACTTTTTAGTGGCACACCGAGCTTATTTTTCCTCCCTTTCCAGTTGTGAACAGGCCTGGCCCCTACCGCTAGTAGACAGAAGGAGTCATTGCAAAGCAGAGCCTTAAGTCTTTCAGAGGGAGCGCGTTGACAGTAAGAGATATTAGCCGACTTTCAAAGTGATTCTCCTGCCTCTCAGGTGCGGCTAACGATGCATTCCTTATGAAAGAGAGGAGAGGGAGGAGGAGAGCAGAGGCTGGCTGCAACAGAAGAGGTGTGAAATGAATTATTCTGAGGTCATCCGCTGAGTCCCGCGGACCCGACCGCCAGGAGAAATCCAGCAGGTGTTCCGAGCGCGCCTGTCCATTCGGCAGAAAATGATTCCCCCTCTCTCACTCTCTCTCTTTTTTCCTCCTCGTTCACAGCCGCACGCTGTGAGACAGCTCCAAAATGTATGAATTAAAGCTTGAACTTAGCAACGCGCTCTGCCAAAGTCCCACACACTCCCCCCCACCACCTCTCCTCTCCTTTGCTCCAGCCGACTGAAGTCTGGACTTTAGACTCTTCAGAGGACATGGATGGGTCACTGCCCATATGCCCATCTCAGTGGCCCCAGCCAGCCAAATTCTGGTGCAGTCTGGGAAAAAAAGCCTTTTAAAAAAACAAACCTACAGTATACAGCCAGTGTGTGTAAATATATTTTCAGCCCATTCGCACAAATGATGAAGGCATCCACCTGGGAGCGCGGAGGGAGATGGTGTCTGTGAAGTTTCTCGAGATACCCCATGATTCTATTATGATGTTCTATAAATGGGGTGGCAGGTAGCCTAGTGGTTAGAGCATTGGGCCAGCAACCGCAAGGTTGCTAGATCGAATACCGGAGCTGACAAGGTAAAAATCTGTCGTTCTGCCCCTGAACAAGGCAGTTAGCCACTGTTCCTAGGCCGTCATTGTAAATAAGAATTTGTTCCGACTTGCCTAGCTAAATAAAGGTTAAATAAAATAGAACATTTGATGCATTTGTTTGAAGGTCCCTTGTTCCAAAAGAGAAACGGGAGAGAAGTTGCTTTCCCTATGGAGAAATCAAGAATAAAATGAGTTTTTATAAAAGAAACAGTTTGACAATTTATTACCTGGCAACTAAGTTTGATCAATTACTGCCATTTTGGGGAAAGAAGCATGTTTTTTTACAACACAGGATACAAGTGAACGTTGTAGGGGTGACCTCAGCAATAAATGTTCTGGTTCATAACAACCACCAGGTCACAATACCCCTATAAAACATGGGTACGCCGTAAAATAATATTGTGTATGGCGTGTAACGATACAACGACCACCTTTTACTATCTCGCCGTTGGAGGCTCGTTACACTGCTCTGCATTGGTTCGCACGTTTATGCCTTTGTTCTGCTTCAGAAAATTCTCCATTATTATTATCGTGACCTGTCCCACATTGGATAATTGCCACAGATGGGTTAGATTCCTGTTTTTGCATATTTCAGCCTGAGCCACTTCTTTCGCATGGATGGTCAGACCTTCATTTTCCATTATAATTGACGTAGATCTCTATACGTTGTGCCAACGTGGATCGACTGTTATTGCTGTTGCCTCTGTCATAGTGTATGTACGATATTATGTAAACAAAGGCCTTGTGGCCGGACTATGACACGTGTTATGCATGCTGCTTAATCTCCTCTGTCTCTCCTCCTTGCTCTGTCACTCTCAAATCTAGAGAGGGAGATCCATTCTCTTTTGCCTCCATCTTTACACCCAAATTACATATGAAAAACTGAGAGTGTAACACCTCTCCCAAAAAAAATCAAAGCCCCTTTTCTTCTCAGCAATTAAGGGCCATTCTTTGATGGAGAGCTTAGCGGGACTAAAAACTAGTCAACATCTAGAATTAAACGGCAAAAACGACGAAAACAACAACACAGAAAAACTTGAATAGTCAACTTTTTGTAAATTTATTTTCCCTACTTGGGAAACGCAGACGTATTTGCGTTATGCTCGATGTCGGGCCTTGTCTGAGGTGGCGGTGTATTTTAACAACATTCCCCGGATAAGGAGTGGAGTGTATTTCCGTCAGACTCCTACTGCGCCTGGGCGTCAGAGGGAACTGACAGGTTGAGAGGAGAGGAGACAGGAGTGGGAAAACTCACTGTACTCATCACTACTAACAATCAGTACACACTTCTACCTACACATAAACACACGACCGCATGCAATACAACACATCTTCCCATTAACACAGCCCCCTCCCTGTCTAAAGAGTGGAAATAGCACCGCTACTAAAACCTATTTGACGCCACACACACACACACACACACACACACACACACACACTTCATACTGAGGGAATACAAATTAACCTGAGGTGCCATCAGCAATCAAGACTCATTTCAATAACGTTCAACATTTCATATTCGCACGCGTTCCCATTAGCGTAATCAAGCAACAACAAATGTTATCCCGCATGATAATAGCGACGGTGTCCTCGGCGTGTGGATAAATGAAGGGAAAACGCACAAGTCCTGATTGAATTCGCTGGATCTCACAGGATGAAACGTTACCAACGTTCAGGACAGCAAAATCCAGGCCCCTGATCCGATTTTGAGCAAAGGGATCCAGACATTTGCATATTCAGCTAAACCCCGTCAAAACTTCTCAAAGCCTCTAAACGAATCACAATTAGCTAAACCCTGTCTGTTAATGACAATTTTGTTCTCCAATGGCGTGACGCCATCTTTTCGGAGATGGTGGATACATTCATATTCAGCAGTTCCGCCGCGCACCGTCAACATAAAATTGGCGTAATTGTATTGGATGGACTCCATATACATTAAGATAATGCTGCATCATTGAAGAGGACTTCTTAGGTCAGCCCTCTGGAGACGGCTTTCATTCCCAACAGGCAAAGCTTGCATTTCAAAACAGTGAATCTGTGGAATCATCAAGATGTTCTTCTATTCATAGCAGCAGCAGCTAAACATCTCTTGCACCTTTGAGTCGACGTGCACACAGCACGCACACACAAACAAACACATTAACCTCTCTGCATTAGCTTTGTTGCATAATCACCAACAGCTCAAGAGATCTTTTAGCCGATTGGGGAACATTTCAAAAACACCAGTGATTCTCACAGCACCCTGTTACGTTTCCAGAATTACAGCGCCCGTTTACATTGATGAGGTGGCAATTTGGTGGAGACCGATGCAGAAAAATAATAACCAGCCATAAAAGCAATATGTAGACGTAAATTAAATGCAAGTTATGAAGACAGAATGGGCCATTTAAGAGGCGATGACTGCGTTTCGTCAATGAGCGGCGTATGGTCCAATCAGGAAGCATTGATGTCAATTACGGTGGCGTCCATTAGCGTTGTGTTCGGCAAGGAGTCAATTTTGTCAGGCAATTCAATTCCACATTAGGGAATGACCCTGGGAAGGTCTCTGGGTTCAGCTTTGCTTTTAGCTGCTGGCTAAATGCTCCTAATGCATGATACATTAAACACAGTGCTTTATGAAGCCAGCCTGGGCCTCTTACAGTGGCAGTGGAGTCTCGTATGACACAGACTCAACATTAGCTCTTGTTCGGCCTAGAGTGCACCACGTCATTACCGCTGGTGTGATTGTATTAGCGACATGTTATTGAGGTACATGATGTACGGTTGAGGTAAATTGGGCTAAATAAGGCCTTTGTTGTTTTTTGGTGTTCTCATGTGTAGGGTAACATCGGGTGACATCCATAGAAAGGTCAGCTGAGCGTTTTCGGCTGTATGTCTCCCCTTAAAACATTGTTGTTGTTGTCCATTGAAACATCAATAAATTAAGCCTTTTTGCTGTTTAAGGTTTCTATTTCTAGTCTCTTTTCTTTTTGAATCTGTATTGATGCCAGGTTGCTGACAATCATCTCTTGTGCCCGAGTGGCACAGCGGTCTAAGGCACTGCATCTCAGTGCAAGAGGCGTCGCTACAGTCCCTGGTTCGAATCAAGGCTGTATCACATCCGGCAGTGATTGGGAGTCCCATAGGGCGGTGCACAATTGGCCCAGCATCATCCGGGTTTGGCCTGGGTAGGCCGTCATTGTAAATAAGAATTTGTTCTTAACTGACTTGCCTAGTTAGGTAAAATAAAAAAGTATTTCCCAGATAGCCTATGCTGTATTTTTCTAAATATAAATACAGTGCCTTCAGAAAGTATTCAGAACCCTTGACTTTTTCCAATTTGTTTTACATTACAGCCTTATTCTAAAATGTATTAAACTGTTTTTTTCCCTCATCAATCTGCACACAATACCCCATAATGACAAAGAAAAACTGATTTAGAAATGTTTGCTAATTTAATAAAAATATCACATTTACATAAGCATTCAGACCCTTTACTCAGTACTTTGTTGAAGCACCTTTGGCAGCGATTAAATGATAGAGTTTTCTTGGGTATGACGCTACAAGCCTGGCACACCTGTATTTGGGGAGTTTCTCCCATTCTTCTCTGGAGATCCTCTCAAGCTCTGTCAGGTTAGATGGGGAGCGTTGCTGCAAAGCTATTTACAGGTCTCTCCAAAGACGTTCGAACGGGTTCAAGTCTGGCCTTTTTTAAGAAAAATAAGTGTTTCTTAAAACTGTGGCATATTGAGGGAAGCACATTCATTTGAAGCCAGCACCTAAAACGGCTCCACTGTCGACAAAGGGGCATTTATCAAACACTCTCAGTACAAAGGAGCATTTATCTTCCCCTGTTGGAGCATTAGAAAAGTCAAAGGTATTAATTCGGAAATTCAATTTGCCCTGCAAATTGAAGAGCGAGATGACATAAAGGATGAATCCAGATTGTCGGGGGCTGAGCCCATATATACAATACATTCGGAAAGTATTCAGACCCCTTGTCTTTTTCCACATTTTGTGACGTTACAGCCTTATTCTAAAATGTACTAAATCGTTTTTTTCCCTCATAAATCTACACACAATACCCCATAATATATACAAATAAAAATAAAATATAACATTTAAATGAGTATTCAGACCCTTTACTCAGTACTTCGTAGAAGCACATTTGGCAGCGATTACAGCCTAGAATCTTCTTGGGTATGACGCTACAAGCTTGGAACACCTGTATTTGGGGAGTTTCTCCCATTCTCTAAAGTTCTGTAAGGTTGGTAGGGATCGTCGCTGCACAGCTATTTTCAGGTCACTCCAGAGCTGTTCGATCGGGTTCAAGTCCGGGCTCTGGCTGGGCCACTCAAGGACATTCAGAGACTTGTCCTCCTGCATTGTCTTAGCTGTGTGCATAGGGTCGTTGTCCTGTTGGAAGGTGAACCTTTGTCCCAGTCTGAGGTCCTGAGTGCTCTGGAGCAGGTTTTCATCAAGGATCGCTCTGTACTTTGCTCCGTTCATCTTTCCCTCGATCCTGACTAGTCTCCCAGTCCCTGCCGCTGAAAAACATCCCACAGCATGATGCTGCCACCACAATGCTTCACCGTAGGGATTGTGCCAGGTTTCCTCCAGACGTGACGCTTGGCATTCAAGATAATCTTGTTTCTAATGGTCTGAGAGTCTTTAGGTGCCTTTTGGCAAAATCCAAGCGGGCTGTCATGTGCCTTTTACTGAGGAGTGGCTTCCATCTGGGCACTCTACCATAAAGGCCTAAATGGTGGAGTGCTGCAGAGATGGTTGTTCTTCTGGAAGGTTCCCCCATCTCTACAGAGGAACTCTGGAGCTCTGTCAGAGTGATCATCAGAGTGGCCCTTCTCCCCAGATTACTCAGTTTGGCCGGGCGGCCAGCTCTAGGAAGAGTCTTGGTGGTTCCAAATTTCCTCCATTTAAGAATGATGGTGGCGACTGTGTTCTTGGGGACCTTCAACGCTGCAGATATGTTTTAGTACCCCTCCCCAGATCTGTGTCTCAACACAATCCTGTCTCCGAGCTCTACGGACAATTCCTTCAACCTCATGGCTTGGTTTTTGCTCTGACATGCACTGTCAACTGTGGGACCTTATATAGACAGGTGTGTGCCTTTCCAAATCATGTCTAATCAATTGAATGTACCACAGGTGGACTCCAATCAAGTTGTAGAAATATCTCAAGGATCAATGGAAACAGGATGCACCCGAGGTCAATTTCCAGTCTCATAGCAAAGGGTCTGAATACTTATGTAAATAAGATATTTTTGTTTTCGCTTTGTCATCATGGGGTATTTGTGTGTAGATTGCTGAGTATTATTTTTTTTTAAATCCATTTTAGAATAAGGCTGTAACGTAACAAAATGTGGAAAAAGGAAAGGGGCTCTGAATACTTTCTGAAGGCACTGTGTATATATAGCAGTGCAATCTTCTCTCAGGCAGACTGCAGAGATAAAAAAAAGAGCTCTGACCTATCTCAGGAGGCATGATATATTGATCCTATGGAGTACATGTATAGCCCATGCACACACACGCCAGCTATCATAAATATTTGATACCGATTCTGTTTACATATGCGGCGGTAGAAAAACGTAACGCCAAAAAAAAAAAAGACGTTGAAAAATTCCCTCAGAGTCCCAAGTCGGCGTTTTACAGACTGTGTCTGTAACCAATTACAATCAAAGCATATACTTAGGGCATTAAGAGCGGCGAGGCAAAACTGCGACGCAATGTTAATGGGCCTTGAAGCATGACCGGTGCTTCTCTCACGTGGCACCCTTTTAGTAGAGTCGGGGTGATTGAGTGAGTTGAACGTGAGATGCTGGTTTAAAGGCTAAACTACCTGCTTGAGCTCTGGGGAGTGTGTGTGTGCGCGTGTGTGTGTAAGAGGATAAAGAGGTAATATCAGGAGTAAATGCCTTGCAAACAGCAATGAGGCCTCCTCAGAAGGGACACTTAGAGGAGAGAGGAAGGATAGAGGAAATAGGAGGATGAGAAGGTGAGGGGAGGATAGAACTGGAGGGAACATGAGAAAGATGTGAAGGGAAAAATACATTCTCAAAGCTACTAGGAGATGAAAGGAGAGGCAATATTAGAAGAAAAGGAAGAAGAGGAGTAAAGGGGAGATGCGAATTCAAGAAAGCAGTCGAGAATCAAAGGCAAAAGGAGGCACAAGGAGAATATATGAGACCAGACGAAAAGAAGACGAGATGAGAGAAGAAGAGAGACAAAAGAGTCAACAAGAGAAGGAGGCCTCACCGACTGCCAACAAACAGACAGCCATCCCTCTCGCCACACAGTGGAGGACCTCTGTCACATAAATCCCAAAGGGGAGCCGTTCTTTACAGGGGGGGGAGGATGAATGGGGCTGCACAATGCCACCATCCTCTGTTTGTTATTCTCCTCTCCACACAGGGCCCTTACGGTCATCTGTTCCTCGTATGGTAACAAACAGAGGCTGATGGCTCCGGGCCCAGAGTAAATTTGTCAAACGACTGAGAGTTTCAATTAAAAATGCACTATGCAGAAATTGCGCCGCCATTTCCTGGTTGCTAAAATTCAAATAGTTCGCCAGTTTATGTGACAAAACAAGCAGTCATTGTGTAGAGAATCATTGTACCGTCTAAACAGCCGTTTAATATATTTTCCATACGCAGAAATATTGTATTTTCAGCTGTTTGAAGCTGTGGCACAAAACCGAAAGTAAAAGATGCAAAAAACTTAAGACCGGGGAGCATAGAAATAGAACACATAGAACAGATGTACCGCTCATGAGACTTGCCTTCAATGAGAATGGCAGATCTATGACTCATTTTTCTATGTGAATTTGATCTGGCCACCCAAAAAGTTACACATTGTCGCTTTAACCTGTTGGGGATAGGGGGCAGTATTTGCACGGCCGGATAAAAAACGTACCCGATTTAATCTGGTTACTACTCCTGCCCAGTAACTAGAATATGCATATAATTATTGGCTTTGGATAGAAAACACCCTAAAGTTTCTAAAACTGTTTGAATGGTGTCTGTGAGTATAACAGAACTCATATGGCAGGCAAAAACCTGAGAAGATTCCTTACAGGAAGTGGCCTGTCTGACCATTCCTTGAGCTTCTTGACTCTGTTTATTGAAGACTGAGGATCTTTGCTGTAACGTGACACTTCCTACGGCTCCCATAGGCTCTCAGAAGGCGGGAAAAAGCTGAATGATGTAATTCCAGCCCCAGGCTGAAACACATTAGCGCTTTTGGCAAGTGCTCTATCAGAGAACAATGGGCTGAGGCGCATGCACGAGTCGACCCCATGCTTTTATTTTCTTTCGTCTTTTAACCTAAACACAGATTCCCGGTCGGAATATTATCGCTTTTTTACGAGAAAAATTGCATAAAAATTGATTTTAAACAGCGGTTGACATGCTTCGAAGTACGGTAATGGAATATTTTTTTTTTTTTTTTTAAATCGGACATATCGAGTAAATAGAGGAGTTCTGTATCTATAATTCTTAAAATAATTGTTATGCTTTTTGTGAACGTTTATCGTGAGTAATTTAGTCAATTTTTAGTAAATTCACCGGAAGTTTGCGGGGGGTATGCTAGTTCTGAACGTCACATGCTAATGTAAAAAGCTGGTTTTTGATATAAATATGAACTTGATTGAACAAAACATGCATGTATTGTATAACATAATGTCCTAGGTGTGTCATCTGATGAAGATCATCAAAGGTTAGTGCTGCACTTAGCTGTGGTTTGGGTTTTTGTGACATTATATGCTAGCTTGAAAAATGGGTGTCTGATTATTTCTGGCTGGGTACTCTGCTGACATAATCTAATGTTTTGCTTTCGTTGTAAAGCCTTTTTGAAATCGGACAGTGTGGTTAGATTAACGAGAGTCTTGTCTTTAAAATGGTGTAAAATAGTCATATGTTTGAGAAATTTAAGTAATAGCATTTCTAAGGTATTTGAATAATGCGCCACAGGATTCCACTGGCTGTTACGTAGGTGGGACGATTTCATCCCGCCGACCCTAGAGAGGTTAAACAGCTTGGAAAATTCCAGGAAATAATGTCATGGCTTTAGAAGCTTCTGATAGGCTAATTTACATCATTTGAGTCAATTGGAGGTGTACCTGTGGATGTATTTCAATGCCTACCTTCAAACTCAGTGCCTCTTTGCTTGACATCATGGGAAAATCTAAAGGAATCGGCCAAGACCTCAGAAAAAAATTGTAACCCTCCACAAGTCTGGTTCATCCTTGGGAGCAATTTCCAAACACCTGAAGCTACCACATTCATCTGTACAAACAATAGTACGCAAGTATAAACACCATGGGACCACGCAGCCGTCACACCGCTCAGGAAGGAGACGCGTTCTGTCTCCTAGAGATGAACGTACTTTGGTGCGGAAAGTGCAAACCAATCCCAGAACAACAGCAAAGGACCTTGTGATGATGCTGGAGGAGACAGGTACAAAAGTATCTATATCCACAGTAAAACGAGTCCTATATTGACATAACCTGAAAGGCCGCTCAGCAAGGAAGAAGCCACTGCCCCAAAACCACCATAAAAAAAGCCAGACTATGGTTTGCAACTGCACATGGCGACAAAGATCGTACTTTTTGGAGAAATGTTCTCTGGTCTGATGAAACAAAAATACAACTGTTTGGCCAAAATGACCATCGTTATGTTTGGAGGAAAAACGGGGATGCTTGCAAGCCGAATAACACCATCCCAAACGTGAAGCACGGGGGTGGCAGTATCATGTTGTTGGGGTGCTTTGCTGCAGGAGGGACTGGTGCACTTCACAAAATAGATGGCCTCATGAGGCAGGAAAATTATGTGGATATATTGAAGCAACATCTCAAGACATCAGTCAGGAAGTTAAAGCTTGGTCGCAAATGGGTCTTCCAAGTGGACAACGACCCCAAGAATACTTCCAAAGTTGTGGCAAAATGGCTTAAGGACAACAAAGTCAAGATATTGGAGTGGCCCTCACAAAGCCCTGACCTCAATCCTATAGAAAATGTGTGGGCAGAACTTAAAAAGCATATGCGAGCAAGGAGGCCTACAAACCTGACTCAGTTACACCAGCTTTGTCAGGAGGAATAGGCCAAAATTCAACCAACTTATCGTGGGAAGCTTGTGGAAGGCTACCCAAAACATTTGACCGAAGTTAAACAATTTAAAGGCAATGCTACCAAATACTAATTGAGTGTATGTAAACGTCTGACCCACTGGGAATGTGATGAAAGAAATAAAAGCTGAAATAAATAATTCTCTCTACTATTATTCTGACATTTCACATTCTTAAAATAAAGTGGTGATCCTAACTGACCTAAGACAGGGAATTTTTACTAGGATTAAATGTCAGGAATTGTGAAAAACTGAGTTTAAATGTATTTGGCTTCAACTGTATGTCCTAATTTAATGCATATTCATGATCAACAAATTCCATAATGTGAGTACAATGACTAATGTCCTTATTCATCTAGTCCTGTTATTACAAAAATAGACCGCTTTTCAATGAAGTATGGATGCCCTTTTTTTCCATTAAAAGGGCAAGAAGCAGAACTCCTTCGAGATACTCCTATGTATGGTGCTAGGGAGGTAGCAGGTGTGTGTGTGTGTGTGTGTGTGTGTGTGTGTGTGTGTGTGTGTGTGTGTGTGTGTGTGTGTGTGTGTGTGCTGGTAGTAACTGTGAAAGTACAGCTTCATAATGGCTCCCATCAGGCATGGCCACATTCGTAGAGGGAAATACAATTTAGACACAAGGGCCATACTGAACAACATGGAGACAGCATGTCCTTATGAATATAACATCTGCCTTATGCAGTCATGTGAACTGTTGCAGAATGACAACAACAATACAAACATGCATACACAGACGCAAACACACAGGTAGGCATACACACACACACACACACACAGTGCTGTTCATCCATGCTCATACGCTTCTACTGTGAATACAAACCAGAGAGAGTCAATACAAGAGACTTCATAAGCTCATCAGATAAACAAGACGAGACTATGGCGAATGAGACCCATGGCAACCCATGGGACTTGTTCTAATATAATATATGCCATTTAGCAGACACTTTTATCCAAAGCGAATTACAGTCATGCGTGCATAACATTTTACATATGGGTGGTCGTGGGAATCAAACCCACTACCATGACGTTACAAGTGCCGTGCTCTACCAACTGAGCTACAAAGGACCACTGCAGTTGTTCCAAACTTCGTATGTAAACGACTATCGCTTTATTCCTCCTACTAACCATGAGAGAGCCAGAGACAAATCTGAATATGAAACAGAATAGATTACAGACGGCGTGGTTGTTGATAAGATTATGAATAAAAAAGTAGACCCAGGCTCTTTATTATGCATTTCTGTGTAGGAATACAATTTACAGCTATCAACTCCTGTGATGATTTCTCAATGCATTTCCTCCCTCCTGGTATTTATTATTCCGAGCCATGAAGGGTGGCACGAGAGAAAGACAAGGCCTCAACAAAGGAAACATTGCAGACTAGCTCCTAGTTTACATTGTTTACCATCAACACTATCAAACATGTACTAATCCCACGTGAGTAGACATGAGTAGATTACACCGCGGTGACTGTGCAAGCCACGTCTTTGTTGAATGCATAATGTATTGATGGTAACCTCAGGGAAGTAGTTGCTATGGGCTAAGAACTAACTCTAAAAGTACAAGTTGGAGAGCCTGCGGCATGAAAATGTGCATGTGGATTAGTCTACGTTACCGAAGATAAGATACATGCAGTGGCTACATAGGCCCAGAAAATGCCAACAGACCTGTTTCACGGCAGGCACATAAAGGAGCAGCGAACTAAATTGAACGGTTCAATGTCAAAGTGACACACACGGAAATTGTCAAAACATCACAAACTTAGTACAGCCATGGTACCTGTGTAGCAGAAAGTGCCACGAAAGACACCCTATTAGGAGGCAGCGTATCACACATGCAACATGCCACGCGTTCACCCTCTTATCTATTCCTAACTATACATCTGTTCAAAAGAACAGCATTGGGAGAAAATGCGCCATTTGAAGAAATGCAATCAGAAATGTTTAGGTTTCTGTGACAGCGTGCCACCCTTCATCTTTCCGCCGTGCAAACAGAATTTTTGTTCCACATGGCAGGAGACGACTACAGTGCGATTCGCCGGGGCCCGACAAGACAGACATGCTTTGTGGAGATTACAATTATTGGCACCCATGTGTGAAAATATTATGTTTTGTCGAGAGCAGCAACAAGTGTCTCTGGTAATAAGTTGGCTCCCAAAAGAAAAAGGAACTCGCTGTTCAGGCAAAGAGGCAAACTTGTCTCCGTAGCAACAGAGAGATAGTTTGAATACAATAACAACAATCTGAAACTGTCTCCTTTGCTGTGACGTCTAGGGTTTTGGAGGGTGATACTTGCTAATTGTTTATACAGTAACACCGTGTGTGTGGCTCGATATTCAACTAATTTCATCATGAGAAGCCTCCTTTCATAAGAACAAAATGTGCTGTATAATTTATTAACAAATAATTTAAAAATGTATACAGTACCAGTCAAAAGTTTGGACACACCTTCTCATTCAAGGGTTTTCCTTTATTTTTACTATTTTCTACATTGTAGAATAATAGTGAAGACATCAAAACTATTAAATAACATATATGGAATCATGTAGTAACCAAAAAAGTTTTCAACAAATCAAAATATGTTTTATATTTTATATTTAGATTTTAGTAGCCACCCTTTGCCTTGATGACAGCTTTGCACACTCTTGGCATTCTCTCAACCAGCTTCAGGAGCAATAGTTTTCCAACAGTCTTGAAGGAGTTCCCACATACGCTGAGCACTTGTTGGCTGCTTTTCCTTCATTCTGTGGTCCAACTCGTCCCAAACCATCTCAATTGGGTTGAGGTCGGGTGATTGTGGAGGCCAGGTCATGTGATGCTGCACTCCATCACTCTCCTTCTTGGTCAAATTGCCCTTACACAGCCTGGAAGTGTGTTGGGTCATTGTCCTGTTGAAAAACAAATGAAAGTCCCACTAAGCGCAAACCAGATGGTATGGTGTATCGCTGCAGAATGCTGTGGTAGCCATGCTGGTTAAGTGTGCCTTGAATTGTAAATAAATCACAGACAGTGTCACCAGCAAAGCACCCCTACACCATCACACCTCCTCCATGCTTCATGGTGGGAACCACACATGCAGAGATCATCCGTTCACTTACTCTGCATCTCACATCGACATGGCGGTGAGAACCAAAAATCTCAAATTTGGACTCATCAATTCGGTCTAATGTCCATTACTCATATTTCTTGGCCCAAGCAAGTCTCCTCTTATTATTGGTGTCCTTTAGTGTGGTTTCTTTGCAGCAATTCGACCATGAAGGCCTGATTCAGTCTCCTCTGAACAGTTGATGTTGAGATGTGTCTGTTACTTGAACTCTGTGAATCATTTATTTGGGCTGCAATCTGAGGTGCAGTTAACCTCTGCTGCAGAGAATAAATTCATTAGAGTTAACTTTGGGTCTTTCTATCCTATGGCAGTCCTCATAAGAGCCAGTTTCATCATAGCGCTTGATGGTTTTTGCAACTGCACTTGAAGAAACTTTCAAAGTTCTTGATGTCTTCATGTCTGAAAGTAATGATGGACTGTCGATTCTCTTTGCTTATTTGAGCTGTTCTTGCCATAAATGTAAAGTTGATCTTTTACCAAATAGGGCTATCTTCTGTATACCACCCCTACCTTGTCACATCACAACAAATTGGCTCAAATGCATTAAGAAGGAAAGAAATTCCACAAATTAACTTTTAACAAGGCACACCTGTTAATTGAAAACCATTCCAGGTGACTACCTCATGAAGCTGGCTGAGAGAATACCAAGAGTGTGCACACACACACACACACACACACACACACATTCTGAACAAAAATATAAACGCATCATGCAAAGTCCCATGTTTCATGAGCTGAAATAAAAGATCCCAGAAATTATCTATACGCATAATAAGGGTATTTCTCTCAAATTGTGTCCACAATTTCTTTCTGTAATAAAGCTTTTTTGGGGAAAAACGTATTCTCTTTGGCAAGGACTGGCTGCCAGTCATGCGAAATCCATAGATTAGGGCCTAATGAATTCATTTCCATTAACTGATTTCCTTACATGAACTGTAACTCAGTAAAATCTTTGAAATAGTTGCATGTTGCGTTTATATTTTTGTTCAGTATAGGTGCAGTACAGGGTTAGCCATAGCAGTACGACGCCCCTGGAGCAAATTAGGGTTAAGTGCCTTGCGTACAAAACATTTCTGTCCTCAAAAAGACATGTCAGTGTCAAATAGAGTGTAAAGTGACGTGATGTGGAAACTTGTTGGGATTTGTAGAATTACCATGTGGCCGAGGCGACAGTGATGTTAGGGTGATGTAGCCGTGTCGTGACATCATCATCATAACTAATCACAAGTCCTCACATCACTGAGGGATTGGAGTGACGAAGATGGGTTTTCTGCCTCTCTGAACAAGAGAGGGTGAATTTCACGCTAGGTTAATAGTAGCCAATTGTATGCCACTTTCATTTAAGGTCATTTGTTCTTCCTAATAGCCAACTATCTACATGTTTTGACCGGTTTTAAAGCTAATCATGCAGTGACTTTCATATCTTAATTCAAACTGTGTTGTGGGGGGGGGGGGTATAGAGTGCCACAAACCCTCCGAGCTTAGATGATTGATATCAAATTAGCTATTTGCTTACTTGGGAGATTCTCAGAGATTGAATGCTTAGTATTCAATCAATATTTGGTAGACTGGTGCAATATTTTGAAATGTAATTAGCTACATGGCATGGGTAGATATATGTTAAGTGTTTAGGCATGAATAGACTTGATTCAGGTTGTCCAGTGCAATTATCTGCCGGGAGAAATGCAGCAAACAGAATGGCAATTTAGCTTCGGCCGTCACGCTGCACGGCTATGATTACGTTTATATTCCCTATACATTATCCATGACATTATGACTAGTCATTTTCTTCATGAGAAGTAGCTAGCAGTTCATTTAAAAATCAGAATTTCAAATATATTTTGCTCTGTTTCTCATACAGTACACTCTCCCCCCTTCCTCCCGCTTCTTCTCATCCTCTTCCCTTCCTCCCACCTCTCCCCTTCTTCCCACCTCTCTTCCTCCTCTCCCCTTCCTCTGCTCCTCTCCCCGAACACGCATGCAGAAACAGATGGGAATTTCCCAAAGAAATTAAAATCCCACTATTGGCTCAGGTTCAATTCCTTTTTTTCTAAACCTACTGGCACACAAATTGGCAATTGATGACAGCGAGCGTGAACGAGCACAGATGCAACACATTTACCCACGGTGATTCCCTTAAAGAACATAAGAGATGCGTTTGGCCTCATGAGTGTGATATGTTCCTTAGAAAGACCAGAAGACAGGATCATAAAAGCACTCGAAGTGTCAGCTGCAAGTCCTCAAGATAATATTGCTTGGGCTTCATAACCTGACTAAAGAAAGGAGACAGAAGATGAGAAGAGACAGAAAGAGGAATGAAAAAGCAGGAGGAATGTCTCTTAATGGTAAAGTGTCCATCAAAGATGTGGCTTCGAGGCCAGGCTGAGAACATGTGGCTAAGTCACTTTGCGGGTATTTGCAAAGTCCCCCTCTTTCAAGCATTCCTCTTATCTCATGTTAAATAGGCAGGCCCGTTCATAACATTAAAGATATGAGGTGGTTGGACGATATCTTCCCTCTCTCAGCCCGTTCCGTCTCATCAAAGATCCTTCACCGAGGCAGCAGTGGTAACACTCGTTTTGATGTGGCTCTGGATAGCCTACTGTCCCTCCAGCAATTACAGTTCGGACAGCTCCACAAAGCTTTTTTTTGGCAGAAATTAACTTTAATGTGCGTTAATAACAAACTTTTATTACATCCATAAATACAAATATATATTTTTTTAATTACGAGTCTAGTTGGTTTAGCCATGGAAAAACACAGGAACCTTCCCGCTAGCCATGCTTGGCAGAGATAATGGGTGGGCTGGACATGCCGGGAGATGAGTTTGGATTGGTCTGCCATGTAGCACGCTTCTGTCTATAACGTGAGCTGTTCAGTATGTGTTGACCATCCTTTCTACCGCACCGTTTTTTAAGATGTAACGTTAGCCATCGAGAACTACAAACGTTTTGCTACTTTTCTCAACAACATTGATGCCCTGATCAGTTGGAGAAAGTGATGGGCTACTTTCTGCACACGCCACGGTCAGTGTGAACCAGAGTGACTTGACACAACGCTGGCCAAACAAGATGTAGCGACAAACAAAACAGAGTTAAATGGTTCCAGTCTGCCGTGAAGCGTTCATCCATGTATACGGGTAAGAGTACAACTACATTTTCAGATACAGTTCTGATTTAGTCAGAAAGTCCATTTTTTGCAAGTTAAACCTTACTGTTAGTTAGCTAGCAAACGTTAGCTTGCTGGCTCGCTAGCTAACGTTACGTGTATGATCTGTGTAGTAAGATTATTTGAACCAGAAAGCCATTTGCATGGATAGCTAGCTATCATTGAACCTAGTTGGTTAGCTTTAGCTACCTGCAGATTCATACTACAGCTATGACAATGTTTGTAGTAGTAGTAGTATGAGTTGGGATTATGCCGGTTAATTGCTTAGCTAGCTACCTAGCTACATGTCTAAACAAAAAAGACTCCACTTCAGCCAGATTATGACATGACCCATCAAATTAGCCAGGTGTGATTACAGCCATCTATTGTATTTCATGAACATGTGTACATGTCTAGACAATAGTGACCAATCCACTTAGCTAGATGTGGCTGGAAGGGTGGTTATAGCAATTCCTTCACATGACCCATCAATTTAGACAAGTAATGATAAAACATTTATAAAATATTTCTATCTGGACACTTTCTGTTTTTGTTATTGCTACTATGCAAGTAACCACTTCACTGTACCATTTACACCTTCTGTATCCTGTGCATGTGACAAATAAACATAGATTTTATTTGATATAGCGTATGCTAAGGTTTAAGACGATGCCAAATGGGTGTAAACAATGAAGAGCTCTCCAGTAGGTGTACCAAAACATTCAAGGGCCACTTTCTCAAAAGTGGAGTTACAAGTTTATCAACTTTCAAAGCAGAGTGACTTTCCCATTGTTCATCGACTGCAGTGTATGATATACCATTTTCTAGCTCTGAGTCTCTACTTTTATCCAATGAAAAAAAAAGTAAAAAATAAAATGTTGCTTCATCAGACCTAATCAAGGCGGTCAGTCACATTTTATTTTTATTTTTTTCAACAAAAAAATAGATATTCCACCCAGTTCACAGAAATGGCTCACACTTGCTATGTAAAGCAAGCAGACAGGCATCGAGGCAAACAGTTACTGTTCCAATGAACGTTAGAATGGACAAAACGAGTGACATAATAGACTTTGAGCGTGGTATGGTTGTCAGTGCCAGGCTCGCCGGTTCCAGTATCTCAGAAATGGCCAGCCTGCAGCAATGACATTGCAGGATTTCATCAAATTATTTTCACAGCACAGAGTAAATGGACCGTCCTGGGGGCGTTGAAATGAACGCCCAGGCCTTCTGGGTCTGCTCTATCAGGTACTGAACAGATGGCGCTAAAGAGAAAATTGCAAGGAACTTGTAAATAAATAATCTTGACAGTTATTGGGAGCCTGGGACCTGAACCAGACATCCACATGCATCAACAGTCGAAGGACAGAGATACACTAGCAAGAACCTTCTCACAGATCTGGTAGGACAAAAAAACATGGCTTTGTGCCAATTAGCAAAAAAACATTTTTAGTTTCTTCTGCCGTTAGATGCTATGCTAGTGAGCACTAGCTACCAGGCTAGCATACCATTAGCTAGCTTGCTAGCTCGTATGCCAAATCATGTCTTACTGAAGTTACTGGTGAGCTCATCATGCTTGTGACATTATGCTAGCTAGCTATCCCCAGTTAGACAATTTGTTTTCACTTGTCGCATATGTGCTTGTTGCGTTTTCCCTGTTTGTGTCACATGCACACTGCTCGTTCTAAAAATAGAACTTCTGCTAATCAAAACCATGGCAGCATGTGCAGCAAAGGTGATTCTGTTTTACATGCAAAATTGAAATAGGTGTATTTATGCTGTTGTTCAAATGCACAGATCACTTTATTAATCTTCCCAAAGAAACAACCGGTAATTTGAAAACTTGGGTTAATAATTCTGTCATGCTGCTTTGTTGGCAATATGAACAGCAAAGGTTGGTCTGTGCTGATCAAATCAAAGTTTATTTGTCACGTGAAATGCTTACTTACTTTCTAACCAACAGTGCAAAAAAGGTATTAGGTGAACAATAGGTAAGTAAAGAAATAAAAACAACTGTAAAAAAGACAGTGAAAAATAACAGTAGCGAGGCTATATACAGTAGCGAGGCTATAACAGCAGGAAGGCTACATACAGACACCGGTTAGTCGGGCTGATTGAGGTAGTATGTACATGTAAATATGGTTAAAGTGACTATGCAAATATGATAAACAGAGAGTAGCAGTAGCGTAAAAGCGGGGTTGGTCGATGGTGGGTTGTGGGACACAGTGCAGATAGCCTAGTTAGCCAATGTGCGGGGGCACTGGCTGGTCGGGCCAATTGAGGTAGTATGTACATGAATGTATAGTTAGTAACTATGTATATATGACAAATAGAGAGTAGCAGCAGCGTAAAAGAGGGGTTGGGGGCACACAATGCAAATAGTCTGGGTAGCCATTTGATTACATGTTCAGGAATCTTATGGCTTGGGGGTAAAAACTGTTGAGAAGACTTTTGGTCCTAGACTTGGCACTCAGGTACCGCTTGCCATGCGGTAGTAGAGAGAACAGTCTATGGCTGGGGTGGCTGGGGTCTTTGACAATTTTTAGGGCCTTCCTCTGACACCGCCTGGTGTAGAGGTCCTGGATGGCAGGCAGCTTAGCCCCAGTGATGTAATGGGCCGTACACACTACCCTCTGTAGTGCCTTGCGGTCGGAGGCCGAGCAATTGCCTTACCAGGCAGTGATGCAACCAGTCAGCATGCTCTCGATGTTGCAAAAAATGATGAGGGTTGAGGCTTCGCTCCTGCACAATTGCTCTTTAAAAGTCCCCTTTGGTGATTGGATGCCATGATGAGATGAGATGGAGAGATAGGCCCCTGACGGAAAAAGCCAGGCACCAGTGTTTCCTTGCGCAACCACCGCTCTGATAAGATCCTACTTTGGCTGGTGATGAAGCCCAGGGTCAGCCGGTCAGAAGACAAAACTGAAAGTAGTGTCAAGGGACCAAAAAGAAGAGCGCGACTGCAAAATAATTCAATACATACAGAATTGTATTCATTAATTTATTAAGCTAGGAGTTTCCATAGAGTACAATATGATATAGATGTATTGATATTTGATTGAATAACTGTCCCTTTTGATAACATCACATCTCTTCAATCAATTTGATATTGGTCATTCTTTAAGAATGCAAAAAAAATGAATTATGTATGGTCTGTGGCATGAGACCTATGTGTTAATGCGTTCTAAGACGCGAGTGCATTCTTTTCTAAATAAAGATGGGAGTAGAAATGATTGGCACCCATTTTTCAATAATCCAGCACCCTCCCCTTGCAAGGATGACACTGAGCCTTTTTCTAAAATGTTTTATGAGATTGGAGAACGCAGTGGGAGGGATCTTAGACCATACCCCCATACAGAATCTTTCCAGATCCTTGATATCCTTTGTCTGCGCTTATGGACTCCCCTCTGGACTGCCCATAGAGTGGACTGCCCATGCACTGCCCATAGCACCAGTTCCAATCCAAGTATCAATGCCGTTTAGCAAACTCCAGGCGGTGCTATGGTCAGACGACATGAAAATAGAGTTCTTTGGCGTCGAAAAACAGAAGCATTTACAGAAAAATACCTCATACCTACTGTAAAGTATGGTGGTGGATATTTGATGTTATGAGGCTATTTTGCTTCTACTGGTTCCTGGGGCAATCTTTTTCTCTGAGCAACTGTATTAGTATAAAGCATACAATATAGCTCAGTATTTGTATTACGTATTTTATACAGTCGTTTTTGCTAATCTTTATCAAGGGTGCCTATAATTTTGGACCTGACGGTACATCCTCTGTAGTACAAAACGATGACTGTTTTCCCTGGCGTGTTCATCTGATATCAAAGTGAGTTGTCTATTTGTAATTAACATTGCCCTTAAGAACCACCGTCTCTGCACAGATTCTCATTTCATTGCTCATCTCTGTGTAGTTCTCAGAGGATCGGCTGTCTTTTAATATCTGGTTACTCCGTAATAGTTCTTCCATCTTCGACATCAAGGAGATAGGGACACTTCTGAAGATGTCTTTTTTATTAATTTCATACTTTATTAGCCACACTGGCAGCATATCTTTGCGTATCTAGGGGTCTGAGTCATAGGCACTTCGTTGTCACGTAGCTGGCGCCTTGAAAAGGACTAAAATACAAAGGGACTGTGACTTTGTGTGCAATAAGTAGAAGTATAAATTCACCCACAGCCGGGGAACGATTGACAGCATTTTCATCATGGGTGAGAGAAAAAAAAACTGGCAGTGTGTACATATACAGTATATCTGAGGTTTGTTCTCCGGAATTCCTCTGTCCTCAATTCCACACTCAGACTTTAATGCAGCATCAACATCTCCATTACACCTAATGGATGGATTAGGCATTTATGTATGTGCATTATGTGGTGAACCTAGTGAATTGATGTGGAACACAAGCGATGAAATGGCTCGTTTCCTTGGGACCGGTCTCCGGGAGTGCACAAGGTGCAGATGAAACTGCAGGTAATGTTGGCCCCGATTTAGTGTGGCCCGAGTTCAACTCTAGAAGTGAGTGAGTCGGAAAACTCGGCAAGCTCTGCATTTCTGCACCCTACCAAAGATCAGACATTTCTAAGACTAGTTATGTATCTTCTGCAGGGCTTTGTTGAAATCACAGAGCAGCGTACAAATAAAGGGTTGTTACTTCTCTTTTAGTGTGAGTTTTTTTTCCATTGCACTTCACTCCAAAACTAGTGTAACACATGCTGTTGATTCTGCCTGAGTGCTCTGTGTCAGTTAGTCTAGATAGCCCTACTATAACACTGGGTGAACAGGGTCCATATCAGGGGATACCTATATGACACGTTTTTTATATACTAGAGAATACAGACCATTCCCAATGCATATTTTGAGTTTTGTGGATATGCACCAGCTGAATGCAGCTGTGTCATTTCGACACATATAATATTGGGATTACTCCAAATATCACACATGGACATTTCCTATGGTCGTACAAGGACTCATTCAATATCCTGAGATATGTGACATCCTATTTTCAAGTTTTTTCTCTCTTCATGTTGACAAATACTGACTGTATACATTGCAT
Organism: Salmo trutta; assembly: GCF_901001165.1. Classification (NCBI taxonomy): domain Eukaryota; kingdom Metazoa; phylum Chordata; class Actinopteri; order Salmoniformes; family Salmonidae; genus Salmo; species Salmo trutta. The sequence continues at coordinate 43,743,405 of NC_042961.1, read as the reverse complement.
GGGTTTTCTCAGCACATTCAAGATAATAAGCTACTGTATATTGATTCCAGATGTTATTTTATTGGCTGAGGTCCATATCTGGATCTTGATATGCTTTTTCATATGCTGAAAATAAGGACGATTTCTGATGCATTTCTGAGTTTTCAGCACATGCACAATAATTTGTCAAATGCACAAATCCTTTTTGGACTCCCTCCGGATATCATACATGGTATGGGCGGATATGGAGTCATTTGATATCTTAAGATAGGCCTATGTGGACATCTTATTTTCTCTATATGTTGACAAATACTGACAGTAGGCCTATTTTCTCTAGCGTTGAGCGATTAATACTTTTTGAGGTCGGTTCGGTTTCGGGTTCGATTATTTAAAAAATATCACTGTTTCCGATTTCGCAAATTGTTTTAAAACATTAAATGCAGTATGCATTATGTGGGTTGAATGCTGTAACAACACAATAAAACATTTAATAAAAGTTTTACTTTAATAAAATATTTCAGTTGTGTATATTACATTTGTTTTATTTGATGACTTTATTATTTTATTCCAAGTCATCGTCTCATTTCTATAAAGCTGCTGCCTATGCTGTCTAACAAAATCACTATTTTAGTAGTTCTTCAAAGTAAATAAGGCATACTTTTATGACCGCTGAAGACCTCATGTATTTTCAGGTAGAGATACCTCACGAAGCAACTGCTCTCTATTCCCCTCGATCACGTGTTCTTCTGTTTCTTCTCTCCCTCTCTTTGTCTGCTTCACAAAGACCAGACAAGTAGGCACACGTTTTTTTTATGTAGAATATTGGCCTGTTGGAAAGTACAACTCCCTACTACATCGCACAGTTCGGGCTTGATCTGATTTATCTCTAGAGAAACTGCGCATTGAGCTCAATTAGTTGTTTAAAAATAAAAAAATAACAGACATTTTGGTTAATCGTTCATTTTCTCATCACAACAATACATATGCTCTTGGTTGAGGTCTTGATAAATGGCTTCCAACTTTTGAAAATAGCTTGGCGTGAGATTTCCTATCGTGAATGTCAATGCTCCACCACTAGCCGGGGTGACAACTTGGTTTGAAGTTACTTTGAAATTATTTGGCCATGTAATTTAGAGTACGCTAACTGGAGGACATTGAATTACATTGGTTTTTGGTTAGAAGACGTTAACATTAACAGTTGGTGGCAGCGGCTAACCATAGGATGGATTGCAGATTCTCCTTGTTCATAAGAAACCAACATGTAAATATTGCATTAATTTGGGTGAACTATCCCTTTAAAATAGGACCATAGAAAATCCTGCCTAGAGGTAGCTCTCCTAGAGAGTTGGTCGCCCACAACTGATCTATGTTTCCCAAATACTGGGTGTTTGAATATGTTCATTGGACGAATTACACCACATTCAAGAAAAATCTATTGAATATCAATCTTCAGTTGGTTGAGACTGATTTGCAAAACCTTGCCATCATCTTACGCTACATAGGCAAGATTCTTTGCATTTATGCCTATCGTTTCTACCTAGCAGCCTGTGCTGAAGAAACAGGATATTTGAGGCAAGTGGCATTTCAATATAGCCTAATCTCATTTTATGACTTAGCCTATATTCAACATAAGGTACCAGTCAAAAGTTTGGACACATTTTTTAAACAGAAATAGTAGCAATGTGCTTTGAAAATAGCAACCTGGATTAAATATGACGATGTTTGCCTTTCCGTGCCTTGTACAGCCTGCTACTGAATATGGTGCAAATGTATGCTCAGAAATGTCACCTTCACATGAAGATCCACAACGATTTCCGGCACCTGAACAGGTAAGACAATTTGGGCGCTGGACATTTCATGAGGCGGATTTAGCCCATTTTCTATCAGACATACATGGATAAATATTAAAATATCTACGATTCACATATCATGTAACAATATCTATTGAAATCACTAATTTTTGGGGAAAAACGGATACAAATATGATCAGGTAGACTACAGCTACTGTATGATCTATTTCTGAAAATATTTGGATTCGTTCATGCTTAAGTATAAAGGCTTATATACAGCGCCTTCAAAAGGTATTCACACACTTGCCTTTTTCCACATTTTGTGTGTTACAAGGTAGGATTGAAATTGATTTAACTGTCATTTTTTGTCAACAATATACACAAAATATTCTGTAAAAAGGTCTAACATTTGTAAAAAATAAAGCACAATATACACTACCGTTCAAAAGTTTGGGGTCACTTAGAAATGTCCTTATTTTTGAAAGAAAAGCAAATTTTTTGTCCATTAAAATAACATCAAATTGATCAGAAATACAGTGTAGACATTGTTCATGTTGTAAATGACTATTGAAGCTGGAAACGGCTGATTTTTTAAATGGAATATCTACATAGGCGTACAGAGGCCCATTATCAGCAACCATCAGTCCTGTGTTCCAATGGCACGTTGTGTTAGCTAATCCAAGATGATCATTATAAAAGGCTAATTGATCATTAGAATACCCTTTTGCAATTATCTTAGCACAGCTGAAAACTGTTGTTTTGATTAAAGAAGCAATACAACTGGCCTTCTTTAGACTAGTTGAGTATCTGGAGCATCAGCATTTGTGGGTTCAATTACAGGCTCAAAATGGCCAGAAACAAAGCACTTTCTTCTAAAACTCGTCAGTCTATTCTTGTTCTGAGAAATGAAGTCTATTCCAGGCAAGAAATGGCCAAGAAACTGAAGATCTCGTACAATGCTGTGCACTACTCCCTTCACAGAACAGCACAAACTGGCTCTAACCAGAATAGAAAGAGGAGTGGGAGGACCCGGTGCACAACTGAGCAAGAGGACAAGTACATTAGAGTGTCTAGTTTGAGAAACAGATGCCTCACATGTCCTCAACTGGCAGCTTCATTAAATAGTACCCGCAAAACACCAGTCTCAACATCAACAGTGAAGATGCGACTCTGTGATGCTGGCCTTCCAGGCAGAGTTGCAAAGAAAAATCCATATCTCAGACTGGCCAATAAAAAGAAAAGATTAAGATGGGCAAAAGAATATAGACACTGGATATGGGAATTCTGCCTAGAAGGCCAGCATCTCAGACTCGCCTCTTCACTGTCAGACGGGCCTCTGTACACCTATGTAGATATTCCATTAAAAAAATCTGCCGTTTCCAGCTACAATAGTCATTTACAACATTAACAATGTCTACACTGTATTTCTGATCAATTTTATTTTATTGGATGAAAAAAAGTGCTTTTCTTCCAAAAAGAAGGACATTTCTAAGTGACCCCAAACTTTTGAACGATAGTGTATATTGATTACATAAATATTCAACCCCAAGTCAATTCATTTTAGAATCACCTTTGGCAGCAATTACATCTGTCTTTCTGGGTAAGTCTCTATGAGCTTTGCACACCTAGTCCTTACCTATAACCTGATGCAGCCACCACCATGCTTGAAAAAATTAAGAGCGGTACTCAGTAATGTGTTGTATTTGCCCCAAATATAATGCTTTGCATTCAGGAAATTAAATTAAATTCTCTGCGATATTTATTGCAGTTTTACTTTAGTGCCATTTTGAAAACAGGATGCAAGTTTTGGAATATTTTTATTCTGTACAGCCTTCCTTCTTTTCACACTGTCATTTATGTTAGTATTGTGGAGTCACTACAATGTTGACCCAGACAGTTTTCTCCTATCACAGCTATTAAACTCTGTAACTGTTTTAAAGTCACCATTGGCCTCATGGTGAAATCCCTGAGCGGTTTCCTTCCTCTCCGGAAAGTGAGTTAGGAAGAACACCTGTATCTTTGTAGTGACTGGGTGTATTGATACACCATCCAAAGTGTAATTAATAACTGGACCATGCTCAAAGGGATATTCAAAGTCTGCTTTTTTTTACCCATCTACCTCCCTTGTCTTTGTGGTTGAATCTGTGTTTGAAAATCACTGCTTGATTGAGGGACCTTACAGATAATTGTATGTGTGGGGTACAGAGATGCTGTAAACATTTAAAAAATCATGTTAAACACCATTATTTCACACAGAGTGCAGTGGCGGTTGTAGACCATTTCAACTGGGGGGGCCAAGCTGGGGCCAGTTGTACTGTTAGAGGGGCCAGTTACATTAGACGTTATTGTTGTCATATCGTTTTCTTCACTGCACTGCAGGCATTAGCAGGCAAAAGACCATGTTCATAATCATTAGTGTTCCGCATTGCCACTGTCTAATAACGGATGTAAAAAAAGAACGATAGCAAAAATTATTATTATTATTATTTCATACTCCACATTTAGGGGGGGCCACAAGGGCATCCAAAATTGTTGTCACAGGGGCACTGCCCCCCCTGACAGAGTGAGGCCATGCAATGTATTATGTGACTTGTTAAGCACATTTGTACTCCTAAACTTATTTAGGCTTGCCATAACAAAGTGGTTGAATACTTATTGACCCAAGACATTTCAGCATTTTATTTTCAATTCATTTGTAAAAAAATATATATATTCTAAAAACATAATTACACTTTGACATTATAGGGTATAGTGTGTAGGCCCGTGACACAAAATCTCAACTTAATCCATTTTAGATTCAGGCTGTAACACAACAAAATGTGGAAAAAGTCAAGGGGTGTGAATACTTTCTGAAGACACTCACTGTATGTCAGCATGTTGTCACATACCCTTTCTGGAGTTAGAATATTATATGAATATGTAAGCAGGTGCATGCGCATCAGGTGCGTGTCTTGAACGCATCTCACCCCTGATATCTCTCTTGGCTCATACGGTAGCAGGGACATTTCGGAGGTCTGGATTGGATGCATGTAGAAACTGTCCCATTACGGAGGATATCCTAGCTCCTTATATGAAAATAAGGATATGTATCTGGAGCATGTATACTCCTTATATCTAATCAAGCGTCAGATATCCGGAAATATATAGATATCCACTCATATTGACCCTTTTGCGCCCAGTGTAATGAGAAAATGTCTCTCCATGCGTAATCATTGTTTACCATTACTCATTCGATACATGAGCCACTGTACTGTCGTGCATTAAAACAGCTCTCGGAATCACTGTCATAATGGACCACGAGTTTCAAAATATAAATAGTAAAGTAAAGTAGGGGAGAGTGGGGTAAGTTGACACAAAGGAGTAAATTGACCCAACCTTGTTTCTAGGAAACCATACACAAGATTTATAATTTAACCAAATAGTTAGGAAGAGGTCATGGAAAAAACCACGTGGAAAATGTGGTAAGCAAGATAGGTTAAAAAAACTGAAGAAAATAAAGGTTTTCACCAAGTCAAATGAATTTATTGTGTGAGGTTTCATGATGCTTGTATCTAAACCAAATCAGATCATTTTAAGATTGTTATATACATCAGTTGGGGTCTCTATAAGCTGCAATATGAGGTCCTAAACTTAGCAGGAAAGTGCATCCTTTTAGCTGTGTGGGCAAATATAGTCAAAATGTTTGCCTTGGGGTAAGTTGAGCCAATGGTTGAGCGCATGGCAAGTTGAGAAAATGTAAATGTTTTCAAGCATTATCGCTGGGATATGAGGTAACAACAGGGCCTGCCTGGCTTATGTTAAGTGTAAGTGTAAGTGTAAGGTTTTAAAAGATGCTTAAAATTATTAAAAGACAAAAAAGCTGTTGTGATTGTGTTAAAATGTGTTTGCTAAATAAAGATAGACATGGTGTGAAAAAGGTAGTGGTAATATTTAATTCAGTGCAGGAATTTGTACATGGCTTAATTACCCTGCCCCGCAGCTCAACTTACGTCATACCCAGGGTAAGTTGTGCCAAGATACCACTTTTTTTGGACAAGCTATTATTTAACCTTTATTTAACTAGGCAAGTCAGCTAAGAACAAATTCTTATTTACAATGACGGCCTACCCCAGCCAAACCCTATACCGGACGACGCTGGGCCAATTGTGCGCCGCCCTATGGGACTCCCTATCACGGCCGGTTGAAATACAGCCTGGAATCAAAGCAGGGTCTGTAGTGACGCCACTAGCACTGAGATGCAGTGTCTTAGACCGGTGCGCCACTCGGGAGCAGAATTCATGTTTACATGAATTCTGATTATTTCCAGGGATACACAACATCCTGAAATATATGTATATATCTTAGAAAGAATACTATATTTCCCTTGATGGAGTGATGCTGAATGTAAAAAGTTCTCAACTAAAGATACACAAATAAACTACTAGTAGTACTTCAAAGGAATTTTACTTAAAGGGATACTTCAGGATTTTGACAATGAGGCCCTTTATGAGGCCCCACAGTCAGATGAACTCGTGGATACCATTTTTATGTCTCTGTGTGCAGTTTGAAGGAAGTTGATGACCAGCGCTAGCACAATTGTTAACTAGCATTAGCGCAATGACTGGAAGTCTATGGGTATCTGCTAGCAGCCATTGCGCTAACACTAGTTAGCATTGGCTCGCAAAACTACTGTACTTCTAACTTCCTTCATACTGGACACAGAGACATAATAATGGTATTCACGAGTTCATCTGACTCTGGGGAAGTAGTCCGAAGTATCTCTTTAAGTACTTTACCATAATGCCCACTGGATTGCTGACCGATGACAGCCTTCTTCTGGATGTTTTTTCATTACTTTAAGAATCCATATTGAAATATTATGGAGGATTTGGAATATTTCGACCCAGGCTCTGACATAGGAAAAGGAAGGTCTTTGCATCAGAAGCTGGAAGGGGATGGCGGTTTGTGTTTCGGAGGGCCTTTCGGTATAGACATCCTCATTATGTGCCAAGAACAAAGACATGTCCAGTGACATGCTTAAAGGTCACACTCTGGGAATAGACTGAACACAAACACATTACTCATGCTTTAGGCCTAACGCATCACTCTCATTCAGTCATTCAGAGTAGTCATGGTTATAGCACCAGGCAGAGATGCCACCCTGACCCGTCTGGGTAAATGCCACGAAGAGGCCGGCCAGTCAAAGAAAGACATTTTCAGACTTCAGATCCAAAATGCCTGAAAACTAAACGCAATGGGCGGAAAGAGAGATGGGAGAGTCACATGGTCAGAGAAATGAAACAAGCGTTCAGGAAAAGAGGGGATGTGTGGATGTAACCCTATTAATTTGTATCATTCCGGGTGGGGAACGTTATCATTCCAATTCCAGTAATTAAAACATAACTCGTGCACGGCAAGGAGTTTCTATTTTTTGTGTTGCTGTCACACAGGGCAGGGTCTCCAAAGCATCAGAACATTACAAACCAATTTCCCTATATCAGCTTATATTCACATTTGATTCTGTCGCAATGCTGATGGGAGTTGGAACAAGGTCTCAGTACACAGAAATCTAAATAACGTTATGATGCCTGGCACAAACCTCATTTATAATCCAATGCCTCGGCTGAATTCCATTAGGATTTTTTTCTTCCCTTCCTTTATTCAGGGCAAAATAAGGAAAATGGAGATAATAAAAACAACATCAACATACATTTTCTGGGTGGTTGCGATGCCTCCATCACAATGCTTGCAAGTGCACCAAAGCTAGCCGAGGACATGCTAATTATATCAACATGCTCCTTTTCTGTGAGAGTAACCAAATACCTACTGTAGTGTACATGGCTGGGCCATTGTTATGCACTTGATTACCAAGTGGCTAATCACTGCATTATTAAAGTCAATGTCTAGTGTTTCCACATTTCTATGAAATAGGCAATATGAGTGAAATAGTTTTCCTTCCAAAATATGGTAATTAAGTATATTAAAAATCAGCTTTTCTGTGTTTCAATGGTGTGGGCGTATACCGGTCAATAAAAATATTCAGGCGAGTTGACCACTGATTGGCCAGCTCAGTTTGAGGTGTTTTTTCTTCAATTTATGTGTTGGACGAATCCACAAGAGTATTTGGGTATGAGTAAACAAAATATGAACTTTGAAATTGTCACTGGACACTTCGAAACATGACAAATTAATAAGATTAGGCAGAGCAACATGGCCACATGAAAGCATTGAAGTTAACCAGGTTAAATGAGGTCTTTCCCTGGCTTTCTATTCCCTGTGACACATGAGTCAAACGAAAAGCCTAACAGAAATTAATTTATTCTCCTGTCAAGCCAAACGTGTGATCACAAGCACCTTTTCAGATAAGAAGTAATGGAAACCACTTGCATGCAATCTCAACATAGTTGCATCACGATAGCCTTCAGTTGTTGGTTTCTCTGATCAGGTAAGTCCTTTGCCTTACAAAACACCAGCTATAACAGGCCTCCAGACTGCAACCATTTAGTCACATTTTGTGACCCTTTGACTTGGCTGTGCAAGTAAAACATTTGTTGTCACCGATGCGAGCTGCACAAGCTACCTGGTCACCTCAAAACGTCCTATTTTTTTTAGTGGAGTAAAGTTCATTATCATCATGATTCTTGTTATGAAAGTGTTGGCCCTGCCGCTTTGCCTGTTTTGCTGGGGTCGGCTGCTGTAATGAGCGAGCCTCTCTCCCCGCGCATGCGCCCCGAAAAACGCATTATGATTGTAGAACATTTCAAAATGCAATTGTGGGGAAAAAATACAACTTTTGAAGACACTACACTGTAGGTATCTTTTTTATTTCTCAACTCTCCATATTGAGCTCAAAGCACACTACAATTGAGATATCTGATAAGACCTTGAAATATGGAAAGAAATGCACATCGCCATCGCTATTGCAGTAGGCCTACTACCATGCAGTTTTTTAGGGCATTATATTTACTGTTAGATTAATGCATGACTACTAGCAGTAGGTGTTATATTTTGAGTAAGCGATCTAGCTAATGTGTTTTGAGTTTACACTTCCTCAGGTGGTAAATTAGCACCAATTGAATTAGGCTATTATATGATATTAGCGCAAATAAAGATGAAGGCATCTCTATTGTACAAAAAAGAAATTGAATACCATCTCAGTAGTCTATTAGACTTCTTAATAAAGCATTGTGAATTACTTGATAATGACTTCCTAAGAGTTTTAATCATTGTTCTATTGTGTGACTCAACCAAATCATGGGGTGGTGCCACCGACTTGAAAAGGTTAGTGGCACCAGTTTCACCAGGGGAAAATGTTAGTCTGGAAAGTGATCTTCTCTCTTCCCTATGACAGCCAAAGACAATATATAACTCCAGACTGTATATTATATTTATAGTGCAACACTGGGGAGAGGGGAGAGATGAAACACTTACCTGTCACCTTGCCTTGGCTAAAGGAGACTTAATTACCTATCAAACTAGCCCTTCAATGTCAACAGAATAAATCTGTTTCGTAAATGTGCAAGTAACCATTTTTGACTTTTCACTTCCCAAGGGGAGCAAAAATCAATTTTAATCAAAAGTCCTCAATCCGTTCCATCCATATGTATGTTCGCAGTGCAGTGTACTGTACATCATCTGAGCTAATAAATATGGCTGTCTGACCGAAGAAGAAGGGGGGGAGTAATTGAAGTTGTTCTTTGCCATTGCTTAGTGAGGCAGTTTTTACTGCTGCTGGAGTGCTGAAAGTCTTGCTTTATTGTATTGTCAACATTCCTAATGAGTTTGTCTTATAATTGAGAACCAGGGGGGATAAAGGATGGGGGAAATATTCAAAATGTCTACCAACCGTGTTACAGATCAGGCCCATTACTTTATAGAACCTGCGGTTTCCTTCTTGTGAACATAGAGAGCTCTCTCAGAGAGCTCTCCCTCACTCGTAAAACACTTGTTTATATATATATATATAGCCATGTTATGTAAATATGGAAATGCTAATGCTTTTTTTCCCAAGTATGTTTTTTTCCCTCTGTGCATGACTCGGGGTTGCTTGCCTTAATTCAACTCCGATTGCATTTCCTGACCCTTAATCTTGTGGGAAAGCGAGGGGGATTTTCAAAGCAAGTTAAAGTATGTATATTAATAGAGCGTATTAATTTATTTATTTCAGCCTAAATGCTAAAGGGGCAGCTGACTCCTTTTCAGCGACCGCCGGACGTTTTGGCAACAAATTCCCAACAACTAAGCCAGACTGACAGCCCCTTCTGAAATATGTGGAGAAACTAATTTGCGGCTCGCATTGGAGCACTAATCTATTTATCACATTTTAGTGGAAGTGACGTTAACTCGACCGAATCGCTCAAACAGACGCGATGAAACGTTTGTTGGACGTTACATATTGAATCGGGGGTGTTACAGAAAGCTTTTTACTGTTTCTATTCTTTCTCCTCGCCGTGATGGAAAGTCGAGCATGTTTATACATGAAATGCCCAGAGAATATTTGCTTCAAGGGTTCCCTCCGTGAATCACAATAGCCTTCTTAGGGAGGAGAAAAAAGACAAGGAGAGAGAAGAGAGAGGGAAGAAGGGATGGACAAATCTGCTTACTTTGGAGCTTATTGAGCAGAATGAATCATCCACAGAGATGAAACGTGACTGCAAAGCAAAAGGTAAGACAATCCCAACGAGAAGGGGAGAGAGAGCGAGAGACAGGAGAGAGAGAGGGAGAGAGAGAAAGAAAGGGAGAGAGGTAGAGAGAAGAGGGAGATTCAGAGAGAGAGTAAGAGATGGATGAGAGGAGGGTTAGAGAGGGAGAACAGGCAGAAAGGCAGACAGCAAAAATGTGACAGAGCAGTGGAGGCTGGTGGGAGGAGCTATAGGAGGACGGGCTCGTTGTAATGGCTGGAATGGAATTGATGGAACGGTATCAAACACATCAAACATGGAAACCACGTTTGACTCCGTTTCATTTCTTCCATTCTAGCCATTACAATGAGCCCGTCCTCCTACCAGCTCCTCCCACCAGCCACTTTAATTCCCACTGTGACAGAGGTAGGGAGGAGAGCAAGAAAGCAGAGAGTGAGCGATAGAGAAGGGTGGGGGAATTAAAGGCCAGATGAAATTAGTTCCATCAGGCCAGTGTGATTGTTATTTTTATAGTGTGGCCGCCAGCGGGGAACTGACTAGTGCCTCCTGGGATTGTCACAGGCAGGGGTTGCTGACACAGAGCGCTTCCAATATCACTGACAGAATTGTTCAAGCCTTCAAGGTGTCACTATTGATAGTGACAACGCTCTTTGAAAAGCTCTCCTTTTTTCCCTCTCTCTCTCTCTCTCTCTCTCTGTCTGTCTGTCTGTCTGTCTGTCTGTCTGTCTGTCTGTCTGTCTGTCTGTCTGTCTGTCTGTCTGTCTCTCTCGGTTTTAACGAGAGGGTCCATTGGAGTTGTTTCTTTTGCTTTCTGACAGATGTGGAGAGGGTTACACTGAATCTGCTTTATCTCCCGTCCTTACATGTGGAGAGGGTTACAGTGGCTCTCGATCAGAGGCAAGTGGATGATGTAAGGAAGGGAGATAAAGCAGATAGATTGTTTATTCAGGACTTCTTAGAAAGCCCAGGACTGAGCTTACATGACACACAAACCCAGAGCCAAACATAACAAACAGACGTGGTACGTCACTCATCTGACAATTTGTGTGTGCATGTGTGTGTGTGTGTGAGAGAGTCACAGCTGCTCTGAATCACCTACATAATTTTCCAGTCAATGGCATGACCTGTGCATAGCAAACTACACCTTGCATTGGATTTCCTCTCATTCAGGGGGAACAATGCTAAGGGCTTTCCAGACTACTTGAACATGAATGACTCTGAAGCCTTTAATTGCCAATGGGGACAGAGAGGAAGACAATAGATTGGGGGACCGGCAGCTCTTTTCTACTATTGATTATTGGTCCTGACCTTCAAGCATGAAAAGAAGACAAGAGGATGGAGGGATGGAATGTTTCCCGAGCAACAAAACACCACTCCTTCCTCTCTCCCTCCCTCTCTTTCTCTTCCGTTTTATTCGATCCTTCCATCCCCCTCTCCTCCTCTCCTTTCTCTGCAGTCTTTAAAGCAGTTCCAAAACTATAATCCTCCACAGGGAGCCAAAACCCCCAGCCTCATGCTTTAGCCAAAGAAGCTGCAGGCGAGCAACAGTTCTATAAGTGAAGAAACGTTAATGAATGCTTTCAATAAATAGTGAACATTTCATGTGAGCAATATTTATTTTCTATCAATGAGTTCATTTCTTGAGATTGTTTAGATTAAGTATCAATACGCAACATGCAACAATTTCAAAGATTTTACTTAGTTACAATTCATATAAGGAAATCAGTCAATTGAAATACATTTAATTAGGCCCTAATCTATGGATTTCACATGACTGGGTAGGGGTGCAACCATAGGTGGGCCCACACCCACCTGGGCCCACCCCCACCCACTTGGGAGCCAGACACACCCACTGGGGAGACAAGTCCAGCCAATCAGAATGAGTTTTTCCCCACAAAAGGGCTTTATTACAGACAGAAACACTACACAGTTTCATCAGCTGTCCGGGTGGCTGTTCTCAGATGATCCTGCAAGTGAAAAAGCCAGATGCAGAGGTCCTGGGCTGGCGTTGTTAGACGTAGTCTGCAGTTGTGAAGCCAGTTGGACGTACTGCCAAATTCTCTAAAACGATGTCGGAGTTGGCTTATGGTAGAGAAATGAACATCAAATTTTCTGGCAACAGCTCCGGTGGACATATGTGAACCCTTTGGAATTACCTGGATTACCTGGTCATCAAATTTGATCTGATCTTTATCTAAGTCACAACAACAGATAAACATAATGTGCTTAAACTAATAACACACACATTATTGTATTTTTCTTGTCTATATCGAATACATCATTTAAACATTCACAGTGTAGGTTGGGAAAAGTATGTGAACCCCTAGGCTAATGAAGTCAGGACTCAGCTAACCTGGAGTCCAATCAATGAGACGAGATTGGAGATGTTGGTTAGAGCTGCCTTGCCCTATAAAAAACACTCACAAAATGTGAGTTTGCTATTCACAAGAAGCATTGCCTGATGTGAACTATGCCTAAGATTAAGAATTGTTGACTTCCATAAAGCTGGAAAGGGTTACAAAAGTGTCTCTAAAAGCCTTGATGTTCATCAGTCCACGGTAAGACAAATTGTCTATAAACTGAAAAAGTTCAGCATTGTTGCTACTCTCCCTAGGAGTGGCTGTCCTGCAAAGATGACTGCAAGAGCACAGAGCTCAATGAGGTTAAAAAGAATCCTAGAGTGTCAGGTAAAGACTTACAGACATCTCTGGAACATGCTAACATCTGTTGATGAGTCTACGATACGTAAAACACTAAACAAGAATGGTGTTTGTGGGAGGACACCATGAAAGATGCCACTGCTGTCCAAAAAAACAACATTGCTGCACATCTGAAGTTTGCAAAATTGCACCTGGATGTTCCACAGCGCTACTGGCAAAATAATCTGTGGACAGATGAAACTAGAGTTGAGTTGTTTGGAAGGAACACACAACACTGTGTGGAGAAAAAAAGGCACAGCACACCAACATCAAAACCTCCTCCCAACTGTAAAGTCCAAAAGATGGTGTTCTAAAACTTTCGACCGGTAGTGTGTGTGTGTGTGTGTGTGTGTGTGTGTGTGTGTGTGTGTATATATATATATAGTTGAGGTCGGAGTCATTAACGAGTCATTAAAACTCGTTTTTCAACCACTCCACAAATGTCTTGTTAACAAACTATAGTTTTGGCATGACACAAGTCATTTTTACAACAATTGTTTACAGACAGATTATTTCACTTATAATTCACTGTATCACAATTCCAGTGGGTCAGAAGTTTACATACACTAAGTCGACTGTGCCTTTAAACAGCTTGGAAAATTCCATAAAATGATGTCACGGCTTCAGAAGCTTCTGATAGGCTAATTGACATCATTTGAGTCAATTGGAGGGGTACCTGTGGATGTATTTCAAGGCCTACCTTCAAACTCAGTGCCTCATTGCTTGACATCATGGGAAAATAAAAAATTGTAGACCTCCACAAGTCAGGTTCATCCTTGGGAGCAATTTCCAAACGCCTGAAGGTACCACGTTCATCTGTACAAACAATAGTACGCAAGTATAAACACCATGGGACCATGCTGCCGTCATACCGCTCAGGAAGGAGACACGTTCTGTCTCCTAGAGATGAACGTACTTTGGTGCGGAAAGTGCAAATCAATCCCAGAACAACAGCAAAGGACCTTGTGAAGATGCTGGAGGAAACCGGTACAAAAGTATCTATATCTGTCACGACACCGACGGATGGTGGCGCCCCTCCTCGACCGGGCGGTGCTCGGCGGTCGTCGTCGCCGGCCTACTAGCTGCCATCGATCCTTTGTTTCACTTTCTGTTGGTTAGGTCTAGGTAGGCACGCACCTGTTTTGGTTTAGTTATTAGTAGGGGGGGTTATTTAGTCTAGCAAGGTATGTCTGTGTTTGTGCGTGATTATTTTCGTCAGGTTGTACGTCTGGGGAACAGGTGTTTTTTCCTTCTGCCTGTGGGTTTTGTGGCAGTGTGTTTTGGGCTGCGTCCCTACGCTGTGTTCGGGCTGTAAATGTTTTTGTTTTACCTTGCCCTGCCCTACCTGTTTTTGGCAAGTGTGGATTATTTATTAAAGACGAGTGTTCACGGACTTGTCTCCTGCGCCTGACTTCAACCCTCCTGCTTCCTTGAGCATTCTGACAATATCCACAGTAAAACAAGTCCTATATCGACATAACCTGAAAGGCCGCTCAGCAAGGAAGAAGCCACTGCTCCAAAACTCCCATAAAAAGCCAGACTATGGTTTGCAACTGCACATGGGGACAAAGATTGTACTTTTTGGAGAAATGTCCTCTGGTCTGATGAAACAGAAAAGTAACTGTTTGGCCATAATGACCATCGTTATGTTTGGAGGAGAAAAGGGGAGGCTTGCAAGCCGAAGAATACCATCCCAACCGTGAAGCACGGGGGTGGCAGTATCATGTTGTGGGGGTGCTTTGCTGCAGGAGGAATTGGTGCACTTCACAAAATAGATGGCATCGAGAGGAGGGAAAATTATGTGGATATATTGAAGCAACATCTCAAGACATCAGTCAGGAAGTTAAAGCTTGGTCACAAATGGGTCTTCCAAACGGACAATGACCCCAAGCATACTTCCAAAGTTGTGGCAAAATAGCTTAAGGACAACAAAGACAAGGTACTGGAGTGGCCATCACAAAGCCCTGATCTCAATCCCATAGAAAAATTGTGGGCAGAACTGAAAAGGCCTACAAACCTGACTCAGTTACACCAGCTCTGTCAAGAGGAATGGGCCAAAATTCACCCAACTTATTGTGGGAAGCTTGTGGAAGGCTACCCAAAACGTTTGTCCCAAGTTAAACAATTTAAAGGCAAGGCTACGAAATACTAATTGAGTGTATGTAAACTTCTGACCCACTGGGAATGTGATAAAAGAAATAAAAGCTAAAATAAATCATTCTCTCTACTATTATTTTGACATTTCACATTCTTAAAATAAAGTGGTGATCCTAACTGACCTAAGACAGGACATTTATCCGAGAATTAAATGTCAGGAATTGTGAAGAACTGAGTTTAAATGTATTTGGCTAAGGTGTATGTAAACTTCCGAATTCAAATATATATATATATATATATATATATATATATATGCACACACGCACACAGCAGAAGGCCAGCATCCCAGAGTCGCCTCACTGTTGATGTTGAGACTGGTGTTTTGCGGGTACTATTTAATGAAGCTGCCAGTTGAGGACTTGTGAGGCATCTGTTTCTCAAACTAGACACTAATGTACTTGTCCTCTTGCTCAGTTGAGCACCGGGGCCTCCCACTCCTCTTTCTATTCCGGTTAGAGTCAGTTTGCGCTGTTCTGTGATGGGAGTAGTACACAGCGTTGTACGAGATCTTCAGTTTCTTGGCAATTTCTCGCATGGAAATGCCTTCATTTCTCAGAACAAGAATAGACTGACAAGTTTCAGAAGAAAGTCCTTTGTTTCTGTCCATTTTGAGCCTGTAATCGAACCCACAAATGCTGATGCTCCAGATACTCAACAGGTCTAAAGATGGCCAGTTGTATTGCTTCTTTAATCAATACAACAGTTTTCAGCTGTGCTAACATAATTGTAAAAGGGTTTCCTAATGATCAATTAGCCTTTCAAAATGATAAACTTGGATTAGCTAACATAATGTGCCATTGTAAAACAGAAGTGATAGTTGCTGATAATGGGCGTCTGCACGCCCATGTAGCCATTCCATAAAAATCTGCCGTTTCCAGTTACAATAGTCATTTGCAACATTAACAATGTCTACACTGTGTTTCTGATAAATATGATGTTATTTTAATGGACAAAATGTTTTCAAAAACAAGGACATTTCTAAGTGACCCCAAACTTTTGAACGGTAGTGTACATACAGTACCAGTCAAAAGTTTGGACACACCTAAACATTCAAGAGTTTTTCTTTATTTTTACTATTTTCTACATTGTAGGATAATAGTGAAGACATCAAAACTATGAAATAGCACATATGGAATCATGTAGTAACCAAAAAAGTGTAATTTAGTGTCATCTAAAATATATTTTAGATTCTTCAAAGTAGCCACCCTTTGCGTTGATGACAGCTTTGCACACTCTTGACATTCTCTCAACCACCAGCTTCACGAGGTAGTCACCTGGAATGCATTTTAATTAACAGGTGTGCCTTGTTAAAAGTGAATTTGTGATTCCTTCGTAATGCATTTGAGCCAATCAGTTGTATTGTGAAAAGATAGGGGTGTTATACAGAAGATAGCCCATATTAGTGCAAGAACAGCTCATATAAGCAAAGAGAATCGACAGTCCGTCATTATTTTAAGACATGAAGGTCAGTCAATACGAAACATTTCCAGAACTTTTCAAGTTTCTTCAAGTTCAGTCGGAAAAACCATCAATCGCTATGATGAAACTGGACCACCACAGGAAAGGAAGACCCAGAGTTACCTCTGCTGCAGAGGATAAGTTAGAGTTACTAAACTCAGAAATTGCAACCCAAATAAATGCTTCACAGAGTTCAAGTAACAGACACATCTCAACATCAACTGTTCAGAGGAGACTGTGTAAATCAGGCCTTCATGGCCGAATTGCTGGATATAAACCACTACTAAAGGACACCAATAAGAAGAAAAGACTTGCCTGGGCCAAGAAACAGGAGCAATGGACATTAGACCGGTGGAATCTGTCCTTTGGTCTGATGTGTCCAAATGTGAGATTTTTGGTTCCAACCGCTGTGTCTTTCTGAGACGCAGAGTAGGTGAACAGATGATCTCCGCATGTGTAGTTCCCACCGTGAAGCATGGGAGAGGAGGTGTGATGGTGCTTTGCCGGTTGATATAACCGATGTGTAATGGCTAGTTAGTTAGCGGTGGTGCACGCTAATAGCGCTTCAATCGGTGACGTCACTCGCTCTGCGACCTTAAGTAGTTGTTCCCCTTGCGCTGCAAGATCCGCGGCTTTTGTGGCGCGATGGGTAACGATGCTTCGTGGGGTGTCAGTTGTTGATGTGCGCAGAGGGTCACTGGTTCAAGCCCAGGTTGGGGCGAGGAGAGGGACGGAAGCTATACTGTTACAGTGACACACAATGTAGAAAATAGTAAAAATAAAGAAAAACCCTTAAATGAGTAGGTGTGTCCAAACTTTTGACTGGTACTGTACATGCATAGTCTATATTTTTCTCCCTAATAATGATAAGACAATGATAATACATAATTGTTTAAATGTTTTCCAGAGAGCAGTAGAAAAATGCACTCCTAAAACGAAGAGTCACACGTTGATATAAATCTGGGTCCAGGGGAGGGGGCCTGCATATAGAGGGAGTGTGTATGATTATGTTAACCATATGCTTCCGAAAACAGAAATTAGCCAAACATCGAGGGAATTGGAGAAGAGAGGCGAGTTTCAAAAGCGAGCAGTTAAGCTTGTCGAAGTATTTAATCTATGAATAGCAGGCATGCGACTCCAAACCATGACTTTGGGAGGGAAGGGGGAGGGAGGAATTGAAAAGGCTGGCGTATGCTTGAAACAGATGTTAGCCTTTTTCTGTGTGTGTGATACGGACGACTTCAAATCGCAAGCTGCATTTTTAACAGCATCATCCTACCTGGGCACGGCTCGAAGCAGAATTTAACATCACACCGCAACGTTGCGCCTATCTTAAAACATCCACCTGTCCATGTATAGAAAACAGCCTTATTACCTGCTGGAGGGGATCGAGAACCCCTGCTTACTCCTTCCAAACTCATTTTGGATATGAAAAGGTCTCGGGGAAACTGTTTACTTTAGAATTTTTTTTCTCCAGGAAAACAAGGAAGAACTCGATTGATCTTCGATTTGCATAATCCATTTGCGATTTTACACGCCTCATTTTCACCTTGGGGTCTACTGTGGATCGTCCAAACTTTGATATACCCAAAACCTGCAACTTATAAATATGTATCGAACTAACTGAGTCCAATTTCAAACAGGGAACACCTCATGGCATGTTGTGCAAGTTAGAAATGTAAGCATGTCTACCGGTAGATGGCAGAAATGACATTGAGGTCAATATTTATAATGTTAAGTGCATACATTCTGATTCCTCTAGGCCCTGTCTGTTGCAAGCAAATAAAGAAAATGACCAGATACTCTTCTATACACTACCGCCCATCCCTACACCCATTGGACTGCCATAAGCCTTTAACGCAATGAAGACCTCTTCATAGTGCCAGAGACCCCTTACCGTCCACCACTTCACCTACATGCAGCTAGTCTTTTAGGGAGATTGAGTTCTCTCTGTGTGCATTAAGTGATGAAAGTCAGGTGCTGCCATATTAGTTGTCACTGAGGGATTCCGCAGGTGAGCTTTGAAGCCCTCCTCCTGCTTTGACCGGAGAGAAATAAGAGGAAGGGTAATGCCACTTTGGCAACACCAAGACAGTGCAGGAGCTAAGATAGAGTGGGCGGCCTGAGGCATGACGCTGCATACAAGTCTATAGGCTGCATTTACACACAACACACACATCTCGAAGAACCAAGCCCGTGGACACATAGCGCTGTCTCCCAAATCATTTCTAATTCCCGAACCCTGGAACGGCGGGCGCAAAGCAAGACTGGAATCGATACTAAAGACTAACACCAAGCTAATTAATATCAAGGTGATCCAAATAGATTTCCATAAACAGGTAGAGGAGTTGGACAGACCTTTTGTGGGGTTGGCTCTCATTGTCATTCTGCTGCTGGTGGCAGCTGGTGTTTGAGATTCCGCCATCGTGTCCCTTATGTAACAACTACAATGACATGACTAATACAGTGAAAATACTGGAGAGAGAGAGAGAAGAAGAAAACTAACAGAACTCTGTGTAGAGGACTCCCGCATAGAGATTACACTACTTGAAGTAATACGTCAAATAAATAAAAGCTGAAGTGAAATGTTTGGAGGCGGAATGCATAATGCCGGGAGATTTGTCGGCAGAGTAAATAACACCACAAGGTTGGAGGGTTGGATGTACGGCGGCGAGGTGGCAGCAAACAAACCGCAAACAGCGTTTCACGCTGAGGAGCTGTCAAAGCCTGTTCGCAGAGGCTGACTTATTCAATAGGTTACAAGGGCTGACCAAACAAGAGGTTCACTTCGCATGCGGCCCTAACACTGGGCACTTACTGTGCAGTGTTCTTGGTTATGATTGATCACGTGAGAAAAAAAGTGTTTCACTTGGAGGCTGAGTGTATGCATGCATACAATTCAAAACATTTATCTTCATGTAGTCCCTGGTTCCTTGTAAAGATGTCATGCATGTCATTTAAAAAACAAGGTTGAATGGCGTGCGGTGATGAACCGAAATGTGATCGAACGGACACGTGCTTGCATAAAGAGCAGCTCAGCATCCCTTCTAAAGGTTCCCCCTTCCGTACGGTTATCAAAAGCCCTTTTCAAAATGTAACTGTCACACAACGGCTTATGTGGTGCACATATCTGAACCGATCAAGTTATACATAAACATTCCCCTAGCAGACCCAGATAAGCTAAGCTATAGACATGCAGAGGGTGGAGGGGGGAGAGGGAGAGATATCAGGGGTCAGGTCGACCCTGTCCATTCATACTCCCCTCTCCCTCGCTGGCCTTTTATCCTAATTATAAGATTTACCCCGTAATCCCGAGCAAAGCCTAAATCTGTCATATCGAAAAAATATTTATACGCTTGCCAAAGGGGAAGCTGTACCCCTCATAGACTGTCTCTGCGCTTCATGGCTTCTGGTATCCTTTTTTACCCCCTGCTCTGCAGGAGGTCAGATACCTACGTGGCAACACAGACTTATGCAAATAGAGCCAGCCCACCTGCAGTGTTTGTGTGTGAGGAGACGCGCGTAGCATGGAATCATGATCCCCGCTGGGGGTCTAGAGACCACAATGGAAGTTTAGCTCCCAGTGGGAAGGGTTAAAGACGTAAACCATTACGAAGGTCAGGCATTTGGACTGTTTTAGTTGTACTGGGGTTCACTGGCTCCAGTACACCAAGGGTTGGCCTTGACATCAACAGAGCATGACTTTAATCCTAATGGAATTATCCTTCTTTGCTTCTTCACAACACTTGATTGAACAGAAAACGCAGAACACTGTTTTTTTTTTAAAGGTCGGAATGAGTTGGTGATATCAGCTGAAAACCAAGAAATGAAGAATACCTCGAGGACTGGAACCATCCAGCCAAAACATCACAGATTTAGATGCTTTGAGACGCCGGGGGGAGTCCTTCGGCAGTCACGCAGGGGTTAAACGCGGCGCCTCCTCTGACAGCCAAGGTTGGGGACCACCAGCTAATCGCGTGCCACTACAATTAGAGGTGACAGGGAGGAGGGTCCTCACTCCTGACCCCCATAAACCTTGTCTGAAGAGAGTTGTCAATCAGCTGCGAACGAGGGAGGCGAAGGGGGAGAGACCAGTGGCGTGGCCGTTATTGGCGTGATGGGCGACCGGGAGTTTGTCGGAGATATGAGGCAGTAACAGGGGGAGTGGGGAGGGGGGAGTGACAGCCATATCCGTTATGAGTTGAGGTCATGATGAGAGGGTTAATAGCTGGCATTCACACATAGGGGTCACACAGCTGTTTCCAATTGTCGTTATGCACGAGAGTGTCCTTATTCAGGAAAAGGTCTCCAAAAAGGGCCTTGTTCCACCATATATGTCATGTAAGACATTGTGAGAGAGAATGTTACTGTACATGTGGTTCCACACATTTCATAAACAGTAGCAGAAGTAGCAGTAGTAGTAGCCAGTGGTGGAAAAAGTACCCAATTGTCATACTTGAGTAAAAGTAAAGATGCAGTACCTTAATAGAAAATGACTTAAGTAAAAGTGAAAGTATTTGGTTTCAAATATACTTAAGTATCAAAAGTAAACGTAATTTCAAAAATATACTTAAGTTTCAAAAGTAAAAGTATAAATAATTTCATTGCTTATATTAAGCAAACCAAAACAGCAAATTTGATAAAAAGTAAAAATCATATCAAATTGCTTATATTAAGCAAACCAAAGGGGACAATTTATTTATAAAAACATTTTTACGGATAGCCAGGGGCACACTCCAGCACTCAGACATAATTGACAAATGAAGCATTTGTGTTTAGTGAGTCCGACAGATCAGAGGCGGTAGAGATGACCAGGGATGTTCTCTTCATAAGTGTGGGAATTGGACCATTTTCCTGTCCTGCTCAGCTTAAAAAATGTTATGGGTACTTTTGAGTGTTAGGATAAATGTATGGAGTAAAATGTACATTATTTTCTTTAAGAATGTAGTGAAGTAAAAGTTGCTAAAAATATAAATAAAAGTAAAGTACAGATTTAAAAAAAATACTTAAGTAGTACTTTAAAGTATTTTTACTTAAGTACTTTACACCACTGGCAGTAGCAGCAGTAGAAGTAGTAGCAGCAGTAGTAGTAGCAGTAGCAGAAATGCATGGTAGTAGTAGTAGTAATACATTCAAATGTACAATTTGAAATGTATAAATGCTTGAAAGCAAAGCAACAAAGCTCATATGTATGCATAATGTACTACAGTGAGATCCTGTTTAGATTCTATCAAGATGGACTTTTCAGTACAAGTGAATAGACATTTAGTAAAGATAACGCTTCTGAAATACATAGGGACTCGCATGTTTGTTCATATTTTCCAAACAACAAGATGAAACAAAATATGAATGCTAACTACAGCAAATAAGCGGCAAAGGGTGGGTGTTCTGGTGAATACCTAATCACGCATATAGTTAAAATGGCAGCGAAAGGAAAAATAATAATTAGTTCCAATACCCCGAGGGCTGGGATTTTATGGCTGGGATGCAGAGGTGATCCCCAATTCCCACACAATATAAAATTCACATTTACCAAAAAGAAAAGGGCATTTTACGAGCTTTCAACAAGAACATGTTTTCCTTCATCCCATTTTGCCTGAGAAGGAAGAGAGCGCGAGAGAGACAGAGAAAGAGAGAGATGGAAAGAGAGGGATGGAGAAACAAAGAAAGAGAGCAATGGCTGTATTTAGAAGTCTGGGCTGCTAGAATAATATCACACTCGTTGTTATCCCAGTCCGGCACCACATTTTTCTGTTGCTCTAATGCACTCAGACATACTGTTGTCCTGACAACACAGGCCGCCTCCCCCGCAATCCCCACTTCAGACAGATTTGGAGATACCTTGACACTGACGACAATACAGGCAATGTCATGACAACCTGTTAGTAGGGTAGAGTGTTTCCACATGGGGCGGGTGATGGAGTAGTGATGGAGAGGGAGAAAGGTACTGAGAGACACACAGTCCTAGTCGCTGTTATTTTAGAGAGGGTGTGATGAAGTTAGTAGCACCAGCTAGTTTTGCCTTTAGCTGTTTGCCGGTGGCCTTGTTCCTCCTCCTAACCGTGCCTTCCCCTCAAAAGCCCAGCACAATACATCATCAGGAGCACCAGGAAGCAGCGCTGTAATAACTCTGCAATCTCTAGAGCAAACAACCAGTCCCACCGACCGCATTATAAACTTTTTATTTTTTCTTGTTATCAGCTGAATGCGTCAACTACACACCGGCAAGCGCCATGGAACAAAAAAGCTGTACGGGCTGAAGGAAGAGTGATACACGAGCGCAAAGCTAAATCACCAACTCAATACAGATTCAGTGAGAGACTAAAAAACAGAGGGTGAGAGAGAAAAGGGGAGAGTACAGAGATGCTCTCAATCAGTAAATGATGCCCATTCAAATTTTGTTCCCTTCCATCACTTTAATAATTTGTTATTTTATCACTACAGAAAGACCAATTGTCCCTAAAGCTGTATTTTACATTAGCGGAGTATGTGGAGAGCAAACGACTTTCAATAAGCTGACTGACTAGCTTTTATACTCAAGAGAGAGAGAGCGAGAGAGAGAGAGAGACAGACAGAGAGACAGAGAGCGAGAGACAGAGAGAGGGGTAAAGATGGATGTGAGGAGGGAATATCAGTTCACATGCACAATGGATACAATTCATCTTTGGCAGTGTAATTTCTTATTAGAAGATTCTTTTGAAAAGGGGGGCTGGTGAGATGGGAGGGAGGCTGAGGCTAAAGTGATAGATAGCGAGTGTTCGACACAGCTAGCGGAGGTAGGGTCTTCCACCAGCAGCGGGATGGGATGGAAGGAAACGGGACATTGCAGCAAATATTTCCCCCAACAATCACGGCCGATGACAGGCCGAATCAACTATGACATCCCCTAGTCAATATTTTAGACGGCTACAAATTGAGATGGTTGGGGATAAAAATACAGCTTGACAGCAGAACTAATATGCCTTTCTTGTGTTGTATCGGTATTTTTCTCTGACTGTGCTGTCGGGTTTGGAGGGTTGGCAGTACCAGCATGCCTTGACGTACCTTGGTGCTTGATGGCCGTAGTTGTTGCTGCCTAACATTACTACAGTAATATTATAATAATAATAATAATAATAATAATATATGCCATTTAGCAGACACTTTTATCCCAAGTGACTTACAGGCATGCCTGCAAACATATAGCAGAGGTAAGGAATCCAAAACAAATGCATTACTGAGATGGCTGCGATAACTTTAACGGGCCAAAACCTTTGAAATGTCCTCTTGAACAATCTGCATCTGTTTTCCAACGAAGACTTACTACTGCGAGAAGGCCTATATTCCCCTCATATAACCAGAATATAATGCAGCATGGTCATGGCACCAGAGTTATCCTGCAAAACTTCAGTATTAAACCTCAGGATGACAGAGCAATACCTTAAGGTAGGGTGATACGGGTAGGGGGTTCATTTCTGGTGGCTCACAAGGCCTCGATGAGCAGCGTGTTAATCTCACCAGCCAGAAAAATCAACCCAGGCACAGCCCTGCTAATACCAAGCCCCTCTGGAACTGCTGACTTTTTTTTCCTTCTTCACTATGTTTCACCATCAATAAGAGATCAAGTACCCCTCGCTAATGATTCTGCCGCTAATATTGATGCCCTGTACTTAGAGGGAGGCCAAGCCTCCAAAATGTCAACAGTGGCATTTTTATGCACTAATGCCATATGGGTGCAGTGAGCTGGTAAAAAGCTTTTCCTCACATCGTGCCACGCTCAAATGCTAATACCGTCTGTGCTCGCAGGTCTTCGCTTCATTTTCAGGCGCCGTTCGGCTAGATTAGCCATCGGTGAGCGTGGGTCTCACGGTGGGCGGTCAGCCCTTGCTGATACAGAGGAAGTTAGCAGCGGGGGGGCGGTATGACTCAACCCCAACAGATTGGTGTGGCGCTGAATGAGGACGCACAGTGCGTCGCCCAACCCGACGTCGCAGTATTCCTCTGGTTAAGGACCTTGCCACTCCAGCTCGCCGTTAGAGAGAAGCGGGACAATAATATCCCCCAAAATGCCGGGGAATAACAGTCTTTGCATGGGCGCTATAATAGGTGACCGTGCATGACAGTGCTCAGAAAGTGTGACAAACAAAACAGTGGGAGATATCACTCAAGCCCAGTTTAGGCTATCACTGTTATTCAAATGCGCTTTCTCTGTGTCCACAGCCCCATGCCCGCGGTGCTCATTTCTGTTTTTTGCACCTTTACACCCTATTTTAGCTTTCTTTCACATCAGGGTTATTTTGAATAATCTTAGGCAAACTGCCATCCTACCAGGTGTCTCCAAATAGTATCCGGCAGCAAAAGCCTGTGCTGACAGGCAGGCCGAATCACGCATTGTGAATGGATTTACTTGGAAAAGAGAGGAGGGTTTTTTACTACAATATTTCCACTCGCACGTCAAAAAAGCAATTGCGGTTTTAAAAAATGAACATTTAATTGCCTAGGTATGCATAATCATTAGGATCTCTCAGGATCATTAGTTTATATTTCTCCTCACAGTAATATGCAGTGAAAGATGCTGACTGTTTTCTAAGCTGGAGTCCAGGAGAGAGCTTGGGGTTCCTTTCTCTGAGACAGACCGATACAACGCCATCCTCAATTTGACAGGCCTGCTGGCCACTCTCCTTCTCCCCCGCCACACTCCACAACCCCACTGACCGACACTACTCATCTCGTCACTCCTCTCCCCCACAATGGCTGCCATTGCCTTCTTTTTTGCCTCGTCAACCAGACTCGCTCTAAATTATGTTATATATTTTTTGGTATCTCTCTGTACAGAAGGGGATAGGGAGAGAGAGACAGGGCTTTACTCACAGAACAGGTTTCGAAAATGAGGTAGATAACCTCTGGAGCGCTTCCCTCTCTTGCACACTTGTCACAACTCGCAGATGTTGCCACCCCTCCTCACCTCCTTTGCGGTGAAGCAGAGGCCTATACACTGGATGTTGGTACATTGCAAAAAAGCGCTGAGGCCAGGAGAACTGCAATGTTTATCTGTTGTGGAGATCTCGAGAAGAGAAGACTTGATCTAAAGCAAGCAGGGCTCAGGGGGGAAAAAGGAGATTTCTAATCCTAAACAAAGGAGAGGAGAGATGGGAGCCGCTTTACCTGATTTACATACACTGGCATCACAAGCACAAGGTGACGGGGTTGCAATCCTGGCAAAAATGTCACCCTCATTTGAGTGACCTCCATCACTGGCATAATCTGCCATTTATATAGCAAGGAGTAATCCAAGAGACGTAGATTATTTGGCCTGCTGAGCCATTTAGGAGATAGTGTCACGATGCTGACCGAGCAATCCAAGATGATATGCACTGCCTGCACATTTCCAAAGCATTGTGTTGAATCAAAGCTTTAACAGCGATGTATCGTCTATGGCATTTGTGTGCCCAACATCAACACCTCTTCCCCATCTCACCTGGAGCAAAGGAAATTGCTGATGCAGTTGCCAAATCGGGTCTCTCAATCTATATGTGCATATCTTATTAGACAGCTTATTGTTCCTAAGCAATTGGCTAGCTTCTCGCCTGTGTCTTGCTCTCCATTCAGCCAAAAAAAGCAATGCATAATGGACAGTTTATGGGGGGGCTCCTTCTCAAAGATTTTACATCTGCCTATTAAATGGCAAAGATGACCTCTGCGTAAAAACTCATTCTGGGCAGCCAACCATATCTGCCCATTCAAAACTGTGCAAAAATAGTCTCATAATTCCCATTTCAAGCTCTCTATTGCGACATTAATTATAAAATAACAGATCTATGATAAATTAATTACCCAAGCGAGTGAATGCATCAAACGCCGGGCCAACCGGCTCTGGAATCAAAGATAGTCTTTAATCATCTGTTGTTCTTCAATCATCTGCTGTTCTTCAATGGAGAGCAGAATGAAAATGGTTCCTCAAATTAAAATGGCCGGTCATTTTTGGCCACCATTTGAAGCCAGCAGCTGTGGAACAAAAGGCCTAATGCGGTGTTCTTCCCAGTTTGTTGCCGGGTTCCTTGCTGCTTCCTTCCTATCATGCCGAGATAGACCGCTCTGGCTTTTCTCGGTGAACACACTTTCCCGCCAAGGGAACCCAATCTCCATGCAGATAGATGAAATGCATGTCGATTTTAATAAGCATTTACAGGGGCACGTATCGATGTGTGCACACTTCCTCTATAAATAGATTATATTTAAACCAACAACGCGACGGTCTATATGCATGCATGGGGAAAAAAACGGGAGGATGAGACAATCCTGGCGAAATGTGATTTACCTTTAATAATGTACTGATATTCGGCTGGCTCGGGGGAGTGTGTGTGTGTGTGTGTGTGTGTGTGTGTCTGTGTTTGCATGTAGGACAGGACATTATCTCAAGAAAACTGGCAGCCGCAGCAGTCAATTAATAAAAAATGGCAGGGAGCATTCACAAAAAGCTGGTCCATGAGATCGGCACTATTCTTGGGAAGCATAATCATTCCACCTCCCTCCGACTGTGCGTTCCTTCGCCACTGTGTGACGTCAGGCGCAGCAGTTATTGTAGGTAGGACAGGGGTGCTCCATTACAGCACAGACATCTGAAACACTACTGGCACACATACCCCGACCGTGCAATGTGGAGGAGGGGTTAGTGGGGCTAGGGTTAGAGAGCTCCACACACGACAATGGTACTGCGATGGTTGACATACCGCACCTGATGCTTACATAAGCAATTGTCCAAACGAGGGCAATTCTTTGATCCCCTCGTCTCAACCCCCTTGCCTTATTAAAACAAGCTGCAGAGAGCTTGCCATTTGCATGCTGGATGGTGGGTTGGCACCGGGCCCACACCACGAGACCCTGGCACAGGCCAACGTAGCGCCACGCGCCTGTCCAAAGCTGGCGCCAGCCTCTCCCTCTCAACCTACGTCCAGGGCCAGGCGTGACGTAAGCCAGAGATGGGGATATTTTTGGTCGATGGAGGCGTACAAGATCTCGCTGAACGTAGCAGGATAATTTTAGACAGATAGGCGAGATTCCTTCCTAGCACTACGCTTTATGAGGCAACAGCCCCAGTGGAAAGAAATACCACACGGGGAAAGAAAGACAGGAAATAGCAGACACCATTTACAGGCCAAAACACAGCGTTGGCTGCTACAATGACTTTTGACCGTCTTCTAGTTACAGTCATGTGAATAGCACGCAGGCTTCTGGCAGGAGGCCACGTCTAATTTAGTGTGCCTTATCATGACGATATAGAGCTAAAAACAGCAGTCCTGACATCTTTAGACGGTAACCTTGGTGTTCAGACCTCATTTTGGGTATCCCATTAACTGAAACGCAGTCCTTTTGGTAGCCAAAGTCGTTTTCCAGTGATGTTGGTATGCCAGTGATGTTCGTTTCAACAAACCCATGCAGTGGAAAACGTGTGGGGGTATATTCATGTAACGTCTTCAAAAATTTCCTTTTGGAGGAAAGGTATTTTGCACGATGAAAGGACAACAAGGGTTTAAAAACCAAGTAAGCCAACTGAATTAAACAAGCAGCAGCTTCTCCAGGCTTAGAAAAGTGCTGCATCGCAAATAGTGCAGCTGCAGCACTTTATCTTGGGTAATTCATATACATGTCTGCACAGAGACTCATATTACATTGTCACTGCCTTGCCTCCCTGTGTGTATTTCCGTGTCCCAGATTCAGTGCACACCTTGCGCCTTTACATCATGCACTCCGAACAAATGAGAAATGCGAACATCCTTATAATAGTGGCGAACAAGGCGCTTTGACTGTGAGTACACAGGCTTCCGCTTTCCGGGCTTCCTGTTGCACAACTTTGTGTGGACGTTGCAATTTCCCTTTCCCAGGCCTAGTGTAAAGCGATACTACCATCCCTCTGAGCGGACCTCCGTTCTGGACCATCGTGAGTGATCCATTGCTCAGCGATGCCAAATACCACCCTTTTAAGTCCTCGTTCTTCTAGCCCTGGCAGCATCTCTCCTAGTGCTGACCAACAATCAGCAATTTCATCCTGGCTGTGTTGCGCTCAACCAACGTCTCACACACCTGGTAGAACAGGTCAATGCCTTGGAGACTGTGATGCGTCTCCTTAATAGGCAAATAAAATGCTTGAGTACCCACTTTTTCTGTATGTTCCCTCTCAGTTCTATGCTCTTACAGTACAGTTGGATTTACCAGCATCTCATGGGCGCCCAAACCACATTTAAACAAAAACGGCACATGGTCACTAAAACTACAACAACTATTGGTATATTAGGTAGCAATTCCTCTTCTTAAAGGTTTCACTGTCAAGTACAATGGTACACTAAAGTTCAGTGTTACCATTGTACTTGCCTGACTGAAGCACAAATAGTGTGACAATAGTTCCAGCAGCGGATTGACTATGAAATGCTGTTTCTAAACAACGCTCTAGGGTCACGTTCATTCTTTCAGAATAATGTTTACAAATGGAGGCATTGCTCTACAGTGTTCCAGAAAACACTGCTTGAAA
This sequence comes from Salmo trutta, assembly GCF_901001165.1. Classification (NCBI taxonomy): domain Eukaryota; kingdom Metazoa; phylum Chordata; class Actinopteri; order Salmoniformes; family Salmonidae; genus Salmo; species Salmo trutta. Next base: position 43,714,196 of record NC_042961.1, on the reverse strand, counting down.
AGTCTGGGCCCAAAGGTGAAAGTAATTTTGTGCACATTCATCATGGTACTACCCATTACATTTCCTATATCTCCTTTGAATGACAGCATTTTAAAAACAACTTTCCAGCCTGAGCTGTTCAGTGTACCTCACCTATTATAAAGAATGTCATTAAAAATGGGTAGGCAAATTAAACATAACATTTTTTCTAAATTCCTATCAACTTGCCCTCCGGCTACACAGCACAAAGCCAGTAAAGCCTGATTGCACTCATGATGATTCCTATTCAGACGAAAGTAAATATGGCACACCTAGTTCACCATACCTCATGCAATAATTAGCTCCCGGAACAACCAATAAAGAGGGAATGAATGTTTAGTAGCAAGGAAATGCAAGTCATGAGTGGGAATGAGAGAGGGTAAAAGAGGGGGGGGGGGTGAGACACAGCTGTGTGTAATCTCGGTGACATTGCGTTTGTTCAGCAATTAGCGGCCGGGGAGAGAACATACGAAGAAGTGACAAATGAGAAGCCACTACCAGCTCTAAAAATAAAATCACACACAAGAAAAAAAGTTTTGAAAATTACAAGGAAACAAAACGAGTAGATGTAAAATTACAAACAGTGTTGACATTCTTCTGGAGTGTCCGTGTGTTTAGTAGGTCTCCGACTGCGTGGTGAAAACTTGGCGAGGCCCTTTCCACGGCTCGTTCCGCTAATCGCACAGAAACTCAGACTACTTACAGGAGCAGTAATGAGAAAGTAATTTTTTTACTAATTTCTGCTGGCTCCGCTTCCATTCAGTTTGATTGTGTGAGCCTTCTGCATCATTACGGAAACATCTGCAGTGACTCGCAGAGCATAAGCCACCGAGAAAAATAGTTAAGATGGAGAAGAGAGGGAGGGATGGAGAAGAGACAGGGAGCGGGGCATTAGAGAGAGAAAAACCACAAGCCGGAGGAAAAAGATTGGGTTTTAATGCTGCTCGAACAGAACATGGCGTTACTTCATGTGCATACCGCCTCCTATTGTCCAGATTTCTGATATGGAAAGAGACAAGAGCTTGGATACCATAGCCAACGATAGAGATATTTCCAAACTTCCACCTCCAAGCAGCTGCTTGCTAATCTGCTCTACCAGAACACACTAAACAGCTGACGACCCCGTAATCTGATCCCAGTGCAGTCATTAACTCTGGAGCCAAGAGTGGGTGTCTTCCCAATATGCAGTCGCGTAAACAAATGAAACCCGATTTATGTCCATTGTCTGTCATTCGACTGGGCCTTTCATGTAATCTCATTTGAATATGCTTGTTAGGCCAAATTCACTATCATTTCATCAAGCTGTCCCGTGGCTCGTTACATAGGCGGCTCAATGTTTACGCAGTCTGTCTGCTTGTGTGTGTGTGTGTGTTGTTATCTTTCTTCAGTATGAAATGGCTGGGCTATAGTGTTCTACTGTCGTGGATGTTTATGTCATGTTTTTTTTAATATTTTTTTTATTTCACCATTATTTAACCAGGTAGGCCAGTTGAGAACAAGTTCTCATTTACAACTGAGACCTGGCCAAGATAAAGCAAAGCAGTGCGGCACAAACAACAGCACAGAGTTACACATGGAATAAACAAACATACAGTTAATAATACAATAGAAAAAGTCTATATACAGTGTGTGCAAATGAGGTAGGATAAGGGAGGTAAGGCAATTATAAATAGGCCATAATGGCGAAATAATTACAATATAGCAATTAAACACTGGAGTGATAGATGTGCAGAAGATGAGTGTGCAAGTAGAGATACTGGGGTGCAAAGGAGCAAAATAAATAACAGTATGGGGATGAGGTAGTTGGATGGACTATTTACATATGGGCTATTTACAGATGGGCTATGTACAGGTGCAGTGATCTGTGAGCTGCTCTGACAGCTGGTGCTTAAAGGTAGTGAGGGAGATATGAGTCTCCAGCTTCAGTGATTTTTGCAGTTCGTTCCAGTCATTGGCAGCAGAGAACTGGAAGGAAAGGCGGCCGAAGGAGGAATTGGCTTTGGGGGTGACCAGTGAAATATACCTGCTGGAGCGCATGCTACGGGTGGGTGCTGCTATGGTGACCAGTGAGCTGAGATAAGGTGGGGCTTTACCTAGCAGAGACTTATAGATGACCTGGAGCCAGTGGGTTTGGCGACGAATATGAAGCGAGGGCCAGCCATAGAGAGCATACAGGTCGCAGTGGTGGGTAGTATATGGGGCTTTGGTGACAAAACGGATGGGACTGTGATAGACTGCATCCACTTTGCTGAGTAGAGTGTTGGAGGCTATTTTGTAAATGACATCGCCGAAGTCAAGGATCGGTAGGATAGTCAGTTTTAAGAGGGTATGTTTGGCAGCATGAGTGAAGGATGCTTCGTTAGCGAAATAGGAAGCCAATTCTAGATTTAATTTTGGATTGGAGATGCTTAATGTGAGTCTGGAAGGAGAGTTTACAGTCTAACCAGACACCTAGGTATTTGTAGTTGTCCACATATTCTAAGTCAGAACCGTCCAGAGTAGTGATGCTGGACGGGCGGGCAGGTGTGGGCAGCGATCGGTTGAAGAGCATGCATTTAGTTTTACTTGCATTTAAGAGCAGTTGGAGGCCACGGAAGGAGAGTTGTATGGCATTGAAGCTCGTCTGGAGGTTAGTTAACACTGTCGTGTCTTTGGCTATGCCGGATTAAGTGATATGACATGCTATTCTATAAAATCCTTTCTCTGCAATTAATATTACCTGATTGAGCTAATCATGTAAATGTAATTTAACTAGAAAGTCGGGGCACCATGAAAGAGTGTTTATAGAGCTGTTATCTTCTGAATAAACTCTTAAAGACCTAGTAATATTTTACATCAATAGTAGTCAATATTAAATCGTCACCTTATTTCAGTCTCATCTGAACATCGTAAATTCTTGGTTATCTTCACGAAGCCTGGCAACCCCAACAAGTTGAATCAGCAATACAAACTTTGGTTTAATTATTTATTTACTAAATACCTAACAAATCACACAGAATTACATATAAACAGAATGGATCATACATTGATTACTAATTATGTCCTATAAGAAAACATCCCTGGGGGACGGAACCTGTATAACAGCTGGTTACACAAAGAGAGGGGGTTGGGCTTGAATGAAACTGCGGGAGGACTGAAGAACAAAGGGAGAAGCTATGCTATCGTAAATACAGAATCTTATGCATTCTAAATAACCGCCCATTTGGAAAAGGAAAATGCAATAAATATTTACTCAGAGGTGCGCTTCGGTAGGTTGGTCATAGATGCTGGCTGTGTTGCCCAACAGAGATCTTCCTTATCCCTTTAAGAGTGTCTCTGGTGGTATACTTGGCAGTGTCGTGTTGTTTGTTAGAATAGATCCTTTGTCTGTCCTTTTCTAGCCCACGTTTACAGCTGCCGCTGCTAACTCAACGGCTAGGAGGTATCACTTCTGTAGTGAATAAGAGTTCAAAGTTCATACCATTCGCAACCAAAGCTCACGCTGAGGTTGGCTTAGTTCTGTAGTTGACATGTTAGTCCTTTTAACTTGGAACCGTCGTCCTCACATCCTCGGAACAGTTTATTATCTGAATCATTCTGACATCGGACCGTCGCCCTAATGTACCCGGAACAGCTTATTATCTGAGTCCTTTTAACGTGAGGCTGCAGGCCTCGCTTACTCGGAACAGGAGGTTACATTTTCATCAAGGACTTATATAGTGGAGGGAGAGAAGGGTGTGTTTCATAGTTTATAACCCATGTCTCTTCACAGGGGCGGGCCACTGATTGAGCACAGCTCTAACCTTATGAAAACCCAATTCTCTCATTTGGAAGCTAAAATTACATATAATCTTTTCACAAATAGTTTCATATTTAAGCATTTAAATTGCACAACAATTCCATGTGAATCTGATAACTATAATGTGTAGACTTTCCACGTTACAGTTTATGTCATCCTATCATTAATAAGAATGTCTCAGATGAGAAACTAACTGACATCATATTCATTAAGTACAAACGCAACTGGTTGGATTACCGAAATATGGTTCCTTTCCCCCCACCTTTTGATGTTCCCCGACTCTCTATGTTTAACAAAGGCTTTTCAAGAGTCCTTCAGAGTCAAGAGAGGAAAGGGAGAAAGGTATTTATGGGGGGTCATAAACCTTACCCACAGGCCAACGTCATGAAAACACAGTGTCCAAAGAAGGGCCAGAAGTATACAGAATGGTGTCGTCTGCGTAGTGGTGGATCAGAGAATCACCAGCAGCAAGAGCAACATCATTGATGTATACAGAGAAAAGAGTTGACCCGAGGATTAAACCCTGTGGCACCCCCATAGAGACTGCCTGTCTGAGAAGTAGTTGGTGAACCAGGCGAGGCAGTCATTTGAGAAACCAAGGCTGTTGAGACTGCCGATAAGAATGTGATGATTGACAGAGTCAAAAGCCTTGGCCTGGTGGATGAATACAGCTGCACAGTATTGTCTCTTATCGATGGCGGTTATGATATAGTTTAGTTTAGGACCTTGAGCGTGTCTGAGGTGCACCCACGACCAGCTCGGAAACCAGATTGCATAGCGGAGGAGGTACGGTGGGATTCTAAATGGTCGGTGATCTGTTAACTTGGCTTTCGAAGACCTTAGAAAGGCAGGGTAGGATAGATATAGGTCTGTAGCAGTTTGAGTCTAGAGTGTCTCCCCCTTTGAAGAGGGGGATGACCGCGGCAGCTTTCCAATCTTTGGAGATCTCAGACGATACGAAAGAGGTTGAACAGGCTAGTAATAGAGGTTGCAATAATTTCGGCGGATAATTTTAGAAAGAAAGGGTCCAGATTGTCTAGCCCGGCTGATTTGTAAGGGTCCAGATTTTGCAGCTCTTTCAGAACATCAGCTATCTGGTTGTTTCTCGCTCGGTCCAAACACCATCTTATGTCTGACTTTAAACACAGAGAGACACTCAAAACACACATACAGTGCCTTCAGAAAGTATTCATACCCCTGGACTTATTCCCCCCAGAAAATGTATAGCCTGTATTAAAAATTGATTAAAAATATGTTTTTTTCCTCATCCATCTATACACAAAACCCCATAATGACAAATTAAAAACATGTTAAGAAATGCTTGCAAATTTATTGAAAATGAAAAATATAAATCTCAATTACATAGGTCAAATCAAATGTTATTGGTCACATACACATATTTAGCAGATGTTATTGCGGGTGTAGCAAAATGTTTGTATTCACACCCCTGGGCCAAAACTTTGTAGAAGCACCTTTGGCAGCGATTACAGTTGTGAGTCTTTCTGGGTAAGTCTAAGACAGTGGTTCTTAACCTTGTTGGAGGTACTGACCCCCACCAGTTTCATATGCGCATTCACCGAACCCTTCTTAATTGGAAAAATGGCTCTCTTCACCTTGAATTCAGCGAGCGTTGTGTTCTTGTATTGTCCATCTCCATGCAGCTTAAGGAAGTGTTCTCTTAGTTTTGCCGGTGCTAGACTAGAATTGCTCAACTTGGCATTGCAAATCATGCAGTTAGGACGCTGACTCTCATCACGTTCCGTTATACATGTGAATCCATATTGTACATATTCGTCCGACCACTTTCTTTTTTTGCTCGACATAGTTAGTATGAAGGGATTAAAATATTAAGAAAGAAATCACACGACGTACCATCACGACAGTCACAATTCGACTACTGAGCGCGCCAAATTCCCTGCAGCACAGATAGGCCAAGCGATGTTGCGTGATCACCTGCAGCCAATGATGGCCAAGCGGGACGTGTCATCACGAATCATATGAGTCGGGTGTGTGTCTTGACCTCCGCCGAACCCCTGAGACTGACTCACCGAACCCCTGGGGTTCGATCGAACCCAGGTTAAGAACCACTGGTCTAAGAGCTTTCCACACCTGGATAGTGCAACATTTGCCCATTATTCTTTTCAAGATTCTTCAAGCTCTGTCAAATTAGTTGTTGATCATTGCTAGACAACCATTTTCAGGTCTTGACATAGATTTTCAAGTAGATTTAAGACAAAAATGTAACTCGCCCACTCACTGCCTTCTTGGTAAGTAACTCCAGTGCAGATTTGGCCTTGGGTTTGTCCTGCTGAAAGGTGAATTCATCTCCCAGTGTCTGGTGGTAAGCAGACTGAACATGGTTTTCCTCTAGGATTTTGCCTGTGCTTAGCTCCATTCCATTTATTTTTTATCCTGAAAACCTCCCCAGTCCTTGACGATTACAAGCATACCCATAACATGATGGAGCCACCACTATGCTTGAAAATATGGAGAGTGGTTCTCAGTAATGTGTTGTATTGTATTTGCCCCAAACACAACACGTTGTATTCAAAACAAAAAGTGAATTGCTTTGTCAAATATTTTTCAGTGTTACTTTAGTGCCTTGTAAACAGGATCCATATTTTGGAATATTTTTTCTTCTGTACAGGCTTCCTTTTTTTCCACCTCTGTCAATTAGGTTAGTATTGTGGAGTAACTACAATGTTGTTGATCCATCCTCAGTTCTATCCTATCACAGACATTAAACTCTGTTTTAAAGTCACCATTGGCATCATGGTGAAATCCCTGAGCCGTTCACTTCCTCTCCGGCAACTGTGTTAGGAACGACGCCTGTATCTTTGTAGCGACTGGGTGTATTGATACACCATCCAAAGTGTAATTAATAACTTCACCATGCTCAAAGGGATATTCAATGTCTGCTTGTATTTTTACCCATCTACCAATTGGTGCCCTTATTTGTGAGGCATTGGAAAACCTCCCTGGTCTTTGTGGTTGAATCTGTGTTTGAAATTCACTGCTTGACTGAGGGACCTTACAGATAATTGTATGTGTGGGGTACAGAGATGAGGTAGTCATTCAAAAATCATGTTCAACACTATTATTGCAGAGTGAGTCCATGGAAGTTATTGTGTGACTTGTTGAGCACATTTGTACTCCTGAACGTATTTAGGCTTGCCATAACAAAGGGGTTGAATACTTATCAACTCATGACGTTTCAGCTTTTCATTTTTTATTCATTTGTAAAAATTTGAATTGTGTGAAGGCCAGTGACAAAAAACGTCAATTGAATCCATTTTAAAATCAGAATATAACACAACAAAATGTGAAAACAAGTCAAGGGGTGTGAATACTTTCTGAAGGCAGTGTACATACACATACACACACACACACACACTCAAATACATACAGAGACACTCAAATACATTCCAGCCATGACACTGATGCCTTACAATCAACCCCATCAACTTTCCAGTGGCCTTTGTGAGTACAAGGCCAGGGCAGTTGGGAGGGAGACTTCTGCTTGCTTTTATCATTTGGATCATGTCTGCACATTAAACTTACAGAAACCGAGCAGCCCCTTCAGATGACAGCCGCGTCCGCCTCCTCCGTTTGCCAATCTGTCAGTGTGAACACGACTGCACATGTAATCAACGGTGAGCCCATCAGAGTAGAGAACGCCTTGCTTTTTTTTTCCACGGCAGAGCTTCCTGGCTCGGTCCCAGTGGTTTTAGAAGAATGGGATTCGACTCCTCTCTCCCGCTGAACGTGGAGGAACAGGTGCCCGTGAAATTAAAGTTTGGCTGTTCAGACGTGTGGCAGGAAATATTTTTAAAAAAATAATAAACTGCCAGCGTTGCAGACAGAAGATTACCTTGTGAGGGCGCGAGAGCCAAAAAGGACAGCAGAAATGTCCATAGTCAGGGTTTCCACAGAGTGAAGACAACCCGTACCAGTACAAAAGGCCAAGAAATCCCCTATGAATTGGGCAATAACGTCTGGATATTTTCTTCCTTCTCTCTAGGTTTGGTCTCCGGAGAAAAAAAACTAGACCTGACCACAGAGCTTTGGCTGGGTCCCGACTGCTTGCTTCCAGCCTGAAGTGTTATCCCGAGATACTGTGGCATTCTATCTTTGTGCCCCTCTGCTTATTATAGATTGCATTAAGATGGCTCTAAATTGGACTTCTCTGGCAGCTTTAGAGCACCTTGTTTGTTTTAGTCTTCTTGACGCTGTGAGTCAGAGTTGTATTATTAAGCCTTTCAGAGATAAAGGATGAATTAAAGGGACAATCAAACAAAAGGCTGTTACTTCTATCACTTATTGCTTTTCTGTCAGCAAGACACAAATGCACTTAAATGCTAAATACTTAATGAAGACAAAATAACAGAGTGGACAACACTTCCTTGCCTTTTAAACAGTATGAGCTCATCTCTTGCTGGGGTAATATGAGGAACAACACCCACCCCCCACCCACACACACACACTCACACACACCCTGCCTCTCCAGTGGTCACTGTTCTAAAATACGAGCCAGTTTATTACCCCCATTTCCTGCATGATGTCTGTTGAAATGACGACTGTTAAGAGGCCATCTCCTTCACCAACGCACTACACAAGGGTTCAGAAAACCGCCTCACACAAAACAGAACTAAATAGGAAGGGATAGTGGTATGACAATAATCTGCTGATTGTCTCCACAGTGCTCAATTCTACACTGTAAGACATTTTCCTCGGTTGGCTGGGGATGGAGCACAATGTAAATGAACGATTACATTTTGCTACATTATGAAGAGGTTCCCCTCTTAGGTTAGGCTGATTTGTGGGCCCGTTTGGTTATATTTCCGACACAGCTCACTCCGTAATGGTTATACCGGGCCTGGAATGGTTGTGTGGTGGAAGCAGTTCAATTAATACCGTGCCACCATAACATAACTATTGAACTGACAAGTGGCAGAATGGATGAGCGTAGACACCCCGGACAAGGGGGGGATGTTTGACTGGTTGAAATACACCAGCAAAGCATGCACTTTTGGGGAAGATGTCTATGACTAAATATTAAACTCCCACTATCTCGTAGCAGAAGAGACAGGTGAAAGATGAGCCAGTTATTTCTCAAGGCATCGACAAAAAGTTGGCTCATTTGAATATTTATGTCCGCCACTAAGGCTCGTAAATGATCGCTGGTGATTAGGCCGCAACCCTTCAGTGAGGCGATGAGATGGATCAACAATGGCAGCTGTGGAGTCGAGCCATATGAAGGTATGAAAAAGCTGCCAGAGGTGAGAGCATTCAGAGCTAACCCAATCTCCCAAACAGTGAGAGAAGAGGGGGAAAAGAAGCACAAGGAATCAGAACCACCTTTATTCACCAAATGCATTTGCATGTACAGGAATTTGACTCTGAAATGGCGCTGCTACAGAGTTACAGACAGACAATAACAGACAGACAAACAGACTAAATATATAGACGCAGAATATACACAATCCGCATACAGCATGTACACTATATGCACTGAAGCTAAAAATGACAGACTATAAAAACTATAAGCTACATTATGTGTAAAGATGGAGGACTAAAAACAAATTAAAAGAGAACAATTTAACAGGATGATGTGCAATGGGGGAAATATATACAGTATGTGGGAGTCAGTCCACAGACAAAACGGATGCAGCAGGGAGACAGGGAATCTGGGGGAGGCCGGAGAACACTCACACAGCAGTCAATAGGGAGAGAACTCCTGGCCGCACTCAAGCCCACAATGTTCCCTGCATGCTGATTAACCACTCGAGAGCGCGGATGACTAAGTCAGGTTCAGACAACTGCGGGGCACATGGGACTTTTTAATTGACACTTTTTCCACATCCAGGAAGTAGTCTTGTCTTAGTCACGGCTGCCATCTCTGATTGCAGTCCATCGGACTGAGATAAGTTTTGACTGTACTCACAGCAGGTGTTATTGCTCGTGATGGTGCCACAGTGAGTCGTGAGATTAACATTTCGCCGTGGTTGTCTACTTTTGCAGTTTCCAGGGAGGCTGAACTTTGACAACAGCTTTCATTAAAAAAGATGAGCTTCCAGGAGAAGGAAAGAAGAAAAAAAACAGTACCAAGTAAATTCATTCAGATTGTTCGGGCATTAGAAAAGTGACAGAACTCCTGAGAGCTGTCTTTTTTTATACACATCCCATGCACAAAAAAAAATGGTTGGTGTCATAACATGGTTCACATTAGATTCAATTAGCGTTCGTCTAAATGAATTAAGAGGCTTTAATGCCGTTGCTGTCTCAGTGGTGGTATTAACCTGGTGGCTCTCATTAGACACCCCTGGCTGATAAAGAGAGTAGGGAGCGGCAGTGCAGACAGACACCTCGCACTGACAGGGGTGACAGAGTGGATCAAGCCAGCTCATGAATAGTAATGGCCGCCGCCATGTCCCCGCCGCTCTCCCTCATGTGAGGAGTGACTGACTCCGTGTCGACAGAGCCCAGGGCTGCGGGGAAAGGGAATGGCGACTCAGACTGAGAGACGTTGTGGAGACAAGGCGAGGAGGGGAAGGAAAATTAAAAAAAACACCAAGCCACCATGACATGAAGGCAACATCATAACGTTCTTTGGGGTGTCAAAGTTGCTGCCATCATTTTTTGGAGATAAACACAGTAGAAGGGAAGTCGGACTAGATTTTCGGTCTGTGCCCTTTGGGGGAATAGGGAAGGCACTGGAGCATCTCAATAAATCAGGCCGAGGTGCCGTTCTTAATGCACTCCCCAGAACTATCGATAAGGGAAGAGAAGGCAAACACTGCCATTCGGAGGAGTGATGTCACTGATAACCTGCCGTGCCCGTACTCTTCCCAGCTCGCCGGGCCTGGGCCTGGGCCAATCGATCGCGGCACAATGCTTCACTTGGCAAATGCAACGGTGAGCAGAATGTGAAATAAGGAGTGGAGAGAGGGAGTCGAACAAAGCCCCACTCTTCAATAGATCTAGGTATGAGAGCTCACTGCAACATACAGTCCTGTATCGACAGACGCCAGGGCTGCTCTCCTGTTCTCCTACTGAGCAGAATGGACGTCACACTCCAGTCGACTTTAAAGCCTTGAAAGAGTGGAGCGAAAAGGAGCAGCACCTCCGCTCCCAATTGTCTGGATATGTTTTTAAATGTTTTGTCTGTTGTTCTTCTCTCTCCTGTTCCACTTATCTCAGGGAAGAGGGTGACAACTGGAAGTGGAGAGCACAGCTGGATCCCTGAAATGTTAATTTGTTCCCAGTGAACCCCCCTGGCCCACGGAGAGATCTCGCTTACGGCCCTTCCTTTTAGCCCAAAAAAGGGTCATACTGCTAGCCAGCTCTGTCACGGGAACATGCAGTTCCGCTCATTTAAAAAAAATAAAAATCTGGACTGCCTCTAACAGTCTCTCTCTCTCTCTCTCTCTCTCTCTCTCTCTCTCTCTCTCTCTCTCTCTCTCTCTCTCTCTCTCTCTCTCTCTCTCTCTCTCTCTCTCTCTCTCTCTCTCTCTCTCTCTCTCTCTCTCTCTCTCTCTCTCTCTCTCTCTCTCTCTCTCTCTCTCTCTCTCTCTCTCTCTCTCTCTCTCTCTCTCTCTCTCTCTCTCTCTCTCTCTCTCTCTCTCTCTCTCTCTCTCTCTCTCTCTCTCTCTCTCTCTCTCTCTCTCTCTCTCTCTCTCTCTCTCTCTCTCTCTCTCTCTCTCTCTCTCTCTCTCTCTCTCTCTCTCTGGTTAACAATTAAGTACCTTACTGTGATTGTTTTCAACTTTGCTAAGACTGTCTGGGAGTGGTCTGAGTTGGGAGGGGAAAACTCAAAATGTGCTGGCCAAAACTTCAGGTGGTCTTATGAAACAGCTCTTACACTTAAAAGGGCAATGTCATAATTTTCACAATTCCACAGTATTATTCTAACCTCACAGTGTGGAAATACATAAAACACAGGAAAATCACGTTTTGGACTGCACTGAACCTTTAAGGTGTGATATGTGGCATCAAAAGCTAGGTGGGTGTCCAAATAGAAAGACACATGGTGGCAGGTGAAATCTAAAGACACACGCAGGTGAAATCTGATTTGATGGAATGTTGTTGCTTAGATACAGGATTCTACTGGCATATATGGGCAATTGGAGGGTGTTTTATTTAATATGACTTAATTCTGACTAACAACAGAATAATAGGCTGTATGTTAGCACATTTACTGAGTCCTATGGCAATTCATTTTTCTAATTCAGCTAGTATACTAATACCAACTTTCAAAAAGGGTCAACACTCTGCTACTAGTAACGTGAGCTAATGTACTTCATGCTGTTTCGTGAACTTTGGCATAACTGTGTTTGTTTCCTTCACTAGTTAATCCATTCAGTGGGTAGAGGTAAATGTTCCTTTGACTTCGATCTCACCTCAAGAAACTGAGAGTTAATGTTAATCTAAACTTTAAAGACCCACTTTCAAGCATTAACGAGACAGATCGGGTATAATCACAAGCTTAATTATTTGGGTGGCATAACTGTAGTTTCCTTTTTGTTCAATCGCAAAGTATTAGCTAAATGAATCATTCTGTTTTCATAGTGTTGGATCACAGAGGGGCACATTGAATGATGGGGAGGGGGGCAGGTTTCATTCATTATGGAGTCTGAGAAAGCTGAACATAATTTCCGGCATCCATTATTCACACAGCCTGTTTCTTTGATAGCGCTCCCATTGTCCCCTAAACGTCCCAAATCACCACAGAGTCGACGGGGAAGACTGAGTGCACACTCAGCAGGAAGTGAGGGGATAGGGTTTCCTATTGGTGGGAGCTGAACTGGAATCCAGGAAGTATCGAACTGTGGACCACCACCTACACAAGTTCATATATATTTAGTCATCTGTCACAACCGGAAAGATACCTAGCCTTTACCTAAATTAATCAGAAAAAAGGGGTAATTTTCTATAGAAAATTTGTGACGAGCAAAATCAATGCAGCCACTTCCTACCTCTACATTTTGGGGTATTTTCTGCTGTTGTGGAGCGCTATTCTCTGAAATCAACTAGATACTCTCTCCACTGAAGGTGAAAGATGTCATTTTCACTCATGAATATCTTTTCCCTGTGGACTAAGTCTCCAGGTGGAAAATATGAAAATTAGGTATGTGTTGACTTTCAGTGCAACTCGAGACAAACTTTATTCCTGCTGATAAATAAGACATGTATATTGTAAACCAATGTTGCTTTTTTTTGGCCCGCCAGCCATACATAAGTACAGTATGTATTAAGGAGTACATTTTTAAAAGTGGAAAAATAGAAAGGTATTTCATTTTTATTAGACAACAAACATCATAGTGTAATAAGGCCTTCTCCAAAGGGAGCCGACTCGACAGCATCATCAATCCTTGAAAAAGTGGTTACTTTTTGGAGAGAGCACCATCATTCAGATAACAAAGGTTTGGCAAAGAGAAACAGCTTAATCACCGACTTCATGGGGTTCACTACATGAATCTGATAATGGCTGGAACTGTACGGTTTAATTATAGTATAATTACACTGTCATTATATTTTCATAACCACTACAACAAATAATTCAATCAAATTTGGGTTACGAGCAGAACAACTGATGTTTGTATCAAAAACACCTACAATTTTCTCCTGCAGGAATCAACCATTTGCGCTGTGTCACATTTCATTTCGTCCCCAGTTTATGGTAAACAAACACACGCTCATGGCCTTCTTAGAGGCTCCACCTCCGTTGGGAGTCAGACTGCTCCTTGTTAAGGATCAATTTGTCTGGACAGCCTTACAAATTGCACAAAGAGACAAAGTTGTCTTTGGCGTGAGCTACGTTGATGGATGTCCCCACACCTGGGTCGTAAATCCTCCCGACAGTGCGGAGACAAATCTCTAGCGTGCCGTTCTCTCCCTGTCACCGCTCCCTCCCTCCCCTTTCACTTCCTCAACCCCCCCGCCCCTCACCCAAACCCGAAAAACACCATGCGGTTCAAAGTTTTTAATAGATACCCAAAACACACCACTCGCATTTATTCCCCTTTATGTTTTGCATCAAAAATGTGCAAACTAGCACTGGCAATACAAAAATATGCTTATCAGACACTTTATATGTAAATTCGCAGTGAGTGGCAGTGAGTTTATATTGTGAGGCTGTTACAAAAATTAAAAACGCCATCCTGGTGAATACCAGATGAAGACATTCCACAATAGTTTTTTTTAATCATCCTTTTTTTTGTCAGCTTACACGATATCATCGCTATGTGTGAGTGTGCGACGCACAAGAACAAGCAGCCGGCAGGCGCAGTGTTTAAACCCCCCAAAGTTATCAGCAGTCGTAGATAAAACAACTTCTCCAGGGGGCTGCCTTGTGAGGGAGAAATCGCAGTCTTCCCTGGGGAGGCCACACCACTGTTTGTTTCTGCTGAAACACTACAGGCTCCTTTTTAAAGCCCCCCCCCCCCCCCTATAATCAAATGTGATCTGCTCACACGGGCCATCCATCCTCCCTCGGGAAGCCCTGTTCTGAAGGAACTAAACTACATTTTCATGCAGTCCCACGCACAAGACAAAATTGTTGCGAGATAAAGAATTAATGAAGATTAAAGTCAATTAAAGAGTGAACGGAGTCTAACAATGCACAAAAAAAAGCAGTTGGGAAAATTTGAGAAGAAAAATCTTAACTCTGTGTGGCTGTGAAAATGCAACAATTCCAAAGGTAAACTTAAGAGAAGCCTATTTTCGAAGTCTATCTGGCTCTGTGTACATGTACGAGAGGGAGAGATGTACAGTATGTGTGTATATGAGAAAGTTTGCTGAGCTTTGCGTGGGTATATTTCAGGCGGTGCTTCTGGTGTGTGTGTGTGTGTGTGTACTGTGTATGTGTGCATTACTGTGTGCGTAGGTGTCTGAGTGTGCAAGCAAGTACGAGACAAAATAAGCCATCTGTTCAGGATTCACCTGAGCACTGGCGCTCCACTGATTAACGTGACTTGACAGAGAAAAGGATTTGGAGAGAGCTGAAGTTTAAACTAGGCACACAGGGGGTGAATAGTAGATTTCCTCTGTAGTATGCATGTTAGTGTCCTCACAATTTTCATACCGTAAAGGATAGGTATAAATAATTAAGCAGGCTGTTCCCCCAAATAGCCCCAGAGCAAAAGAAAAGAGGGAGAAAAGGAGGGGGAAAAAGGAAGAGCCAGCCTGATAGCAGGGTTTTAAAGTACCAACAACATCCTCATACAGTAATTAGGTCCTCTTTACAGGAACCGCCAGGAATTTCTTTGAATGCAAAAGAAAATGTAATACTTCCAGGACAATTTTTCTCCGGTCTCTAGTAATTAAAAGGGAAACCTTGCTGTCATCTAAAATGGAAGGCGACGCCGCAGCACACTCCATATTCCCTGGCACTTTAATGAGAGCAATAAATGCTATGCTCATTCTGGCTATTTATACATTTTTATGGCACAAATTGCGGCTTAAAGGGCATAAATCACAGGAATGACAGATGAAGGACAGCACAGAGGCCCTCCAATGAGCGATGCAAATGGAAAACTGTGGCCCTGGCAGTTAATTAGCCAAAGAGGGCCTAATCAGCGTTTTGGATGCCCGTCCCTCCCCAGGTGATGCGCTAATAGGAGCCGCTTGAACAGGTACATATGAACTACGGTGATGTGGAAAGGTGGCACCTCATATGCCCAGTCTGACACCTCTCGAAGAAAGCCAATGGAGGCAAAAAGACAAAACCGGTGTGGAAAACTAACACACCCACATTTAATGTTGCTACTGTTCAAGGATGGCTAGTATCTAAGCATAAACGTTGAGTCATTACATGCCATGGTTGCAAATCACATACAATAAGATACTGTGAAGTTGGGAATAGGAGGCTGCTGGATCTGCTGTTCGCAATGCCTACAGTTGGGTCTGGCAGTAACCTCACAGAGTGGACAGGGGGCGCTGCAGAGTGCACTGTAGCCAGGAAGGCACGGTATGAGAGCCATCATTAGGAGAGCAACAGCCAGCAGACCAGCAAAACACTCACTGAGATAAAACACAAAACGCCCGCAGCTCTCTGAAGTCAACCAGAACAGTTCCCTATGCATTTCAAATAGACTCCCAAACAAAAACAGGAGGCTCAAGTTTCATAATCTACCACATAATCAGCCAGCAAGCAAATCCTGCTCCACTGTGGAAGAGAAAAGACGAAAGAGAGACAGAAAAAAAAATCAAAGTCAGGTTGTCCTGTGATGCTGTAAACAGGGAATCTTTTTTCTCCACAATTAAAGAGTGGTGGTTATTGATTTCCAATGGGGTTCTTAGTTGACTTCGCTGGCTGGCTGCTGTCACAATGAGGCTCGGGGTAAGGTGACCATGCTCTCCTGGCCTTGCTTCATGCTCCACCAGCCAGTGTGATAAACCTCAGATGTCATGAGCCAGGTATCAGCCCCCCCCCCACCACACACTCACCGACCCCCCCACCTGAACTTCCACTGCCACCGCAGCAGCATACACCCATGGGCTGGTGCCACGTTGACACGGCCCACTTCATTAACTAATAAAGTCAGCTGGGAGTTACTGTAGCTAGCCTATGTTATAACCAGAAAGGCTAAAGTCAATGTGAAGAGCGTATTATGTTGTCCAAGAAGACCCAGGTGGTTTAAAACACACACAAATGAAACGTACGTATGCTCACCATAAAACAGACCCTTGTTTCAGATCAAAAGGTGAAGTAATGCAATAAGAAAAGTAATGGAATAGCATGAAAAGCATTATGTGTGCTAGCTACAGCTACAGACAGAGATGAGCTTATGGCCCATCTCCTCTGGAAAACAACCATAAATCAGAGACAAGCCGTCAAGAGGAGCAGATCCATCAGAACGGACCTGCAACAACCCCTGACATTGACCCGTGTCACAGATAAATGGGGGGCGGGGGGTGTGGAGAGAGAGAAAAAAGGCTATGCAGATTGATTCAATGTTGAAATTAGCGTTCTGTTGGTCATGTTTACCGATTCCATGGATAGTTTACTGATTCCAATGTTGTTTGTTTCCAAAGTAATGATTACACGTCAGGGTTGTAATTTGACAGGCTGCGGGGCACTAAGCA
Source organism: Salmo trutta (assembly GCF_901001165.1). NCBI lineage: Eukaryota > Metazoa > Chordata > Actinopteri > Salmoniformes > Salmonidae > Salmo > Salmo trutta. The sequence continues at coordinate 43,697,314 of NC_042961.1, read as the reverse complement.
CGGCGGCTGATTTATGTGCATGACAGTGACCCGAGGCTATGGAGGAAGCATCATGCTCGACGCACATGTAGGAGAACACATTGTACGTGTAAATATTGTTAGCGCTTTGATTGGTTCCATTTATTGTACAGTAACTGATTCAAGGATTCAGCGTTAAACATTCGCTGATCAGTAAGAGTATAATCTTGTGTGGCTACAAGCTAAATCGCAGCATGATTAAAGTCTACAATTAAAGCTCTTGATGATGCACTGCAAATAGCATACACACGGAAAAATCCTTACACTGTCATTTGTCAGTGCAGATTGCTTTTCGCAAGGAGTATTGTACCCACATTCTGGCACAAAGTATTCATTATGGATTCTGCGCCTACTATTCCTATGGATAGACAATTTGTTTTCAGAGGATGAAATGTCACGGAGGCCAAATAAGCAGTTTTCCTGGACAGAACAACCCAGAACGGCCTGGAACAACAAAGCACATGTATTCATTACGTCACCGTATAAACCTGCTGCACTGAATGCACCAGGCCGTGATACAAATATGCTCGGCAATAGTGGTCAGCAAATGTATTCAACCCATCATTCTGACAGACAGAATGACATAAGAGCCAACATTAGCAGCCCATATCAATGTATAAAAACAAATGTATTGACTGTCAAGCCACTGGATGCCTGGGGTAGCTTGTTCTTGTCTTGGACTCTTGAACCCGTGCCACAAGCCAAGATTCCATGGTGTCGGGGACAGGTGGGGATGATATTCCAGTGTCAAGCGCAAACTTGTCTGGGTGAAAGGGGTCATGGAAGGTTCTGTTGCCGAGCGGCGATAGGTGAGAAAGCCTGCAGAAGAACTTCCAGAGCAAAGAGAGGAAAGAGACTAAGAGAGCGTTTCCTTCCCTCAACGGTAAAATATACACAATCTGGCTGCATGATGAGGGCAAAATTAAGTCCAAGGAGCGACTCTGATGAATAGAAGACGGAACCAGCATTAGTTAGTTACTCTGGAGAAGGAAAAGCAGAAGCCCTTGGCTTGTTTACCACTTTGCCAGGAAACAACTTTTCATGATTGCTTTGTAATTATCTCCCTGATAATGTAAAACGCTTTTCTCGAGCTCTTTCCCTCTCTCACTCTCTGTTGGTAGTGGACCATGAAAATTAATAAAGGATTAGCCCAAATGTTTAACTTTTTATTGGATGGGGTGGGGGCTTGGTGGGCTGGTAAGGCGTGCCCCAGCAGATAATCGACTAATAACACTAAAATGCTTGTGCCAGGGCATGAGAACGATTGTACATAAGGATACCTATTGTTTTGTGCACCAGCAACCTTTCCCGTTCTTACGAGGTGCTACTTTGACCAAAAAGTCTATAACTCCCTCTATTGTGTGGCTTAACGAGACATTATCCGTGCTAACAACCAGGCGGCCGATGTTGGACAGCTGAAGCTGAATGTGACTTTCTGTGTAAAAGGCGTTTTTTTTTTAGACACTCACCACTCCCTGAGTGCAGGTTACAATGAAAAACAACTCTCTGGGTCGCCATCTCAACAGCTTGTGATGGCTTTTACAATGGGACCCCCAGGGGCTAGGGAACACCATAAAATGTCTTGCTACCCTCAAATAGATCGGGTTAATCTGCCTCTGTTGTTTGCCGTTGCTCCCAGATATAGAAAATGCAGAACAGCAGCCAATTTAATCTCCAAGCTTGTAATGCTGTTTTATAAAGATTACTGCCTAAAAAAGTAGTTTCCTGACTATGAGAGCCGCTATCTGCTTGTGTGGATAAGGATGATGGTGGATTAGCTGTTTGTTTGTACCTTCCTTTAGAACTAAGTTTAAAAAATGAAAATATATCTGTAGGGAACTACTTTTTCCTAATTCTAAAGGATGAAACATACATCAGAAATTATGCATTGCCACAGTAATTGTTAAAATTTGTATTTGTGTAGTTTCATACCAATCCCTATCCCTAGGGGTGGCAGGTAGCCTAGTGGTTAGAGCATTAGACTAGTAACTAAAAGGTTGCAAGATCGAATCCCTGAGCTGACAAGGTAAAAATCTGTCTTTCCTAGGCAGTCAGAATTTGTTCTTAACTGATTACCTAGTTAAATAAAATGAAAATAATAAAATGTATGTTTCATATATTCCCAATGCATTTAACAATTGTATTTATTTTTGGTATGGGCGGGGCTCACTGTGGGACAGGTTTGGGCTGTGTTGGAAGTTTGAGTCTCAGTGGCACAGCAGTGTATGCAGAGAGAGAGAGAGGAAGTGACGTGGAGGGTCTACTCTGTGGAGGGCCCACTCCCCCGCCGGGCCTCCCATCTCAATTAGCTCAGCTCAGCCAGGCTTTCTGCTGATAGGGGAAAATCAGCAAGCTGAAGAGGGAGGGGGGGGCAACCCTCCTCACGCACATGTAATATACAGCCCTGGGAGTCTACTTGCCTCTCTCTCGCTCTGTGTCTGTGTGTGTGGCTCTCATCTCTCCACTCTGATGGATTGGAGCCCGATGGTGCTTTCCTTAACAAGCACCTGGACTACACTAGGACCGTACTTGCTGAAATGCCGAAAATCCACTGATATTAATTGATGTGCAGTCATAGTGAAAGTTAATAAGCACAAGAGAGACTTATGAAAAAGTGAAATTAGTTCATCTGTCTGCACTGTTGGCGCAGGTACAACAGACTAGCGCTAGATAACACTACCTAGCAAAATTTGTGTATATATAATGACAAAGCGAAAACGGGTTTTTAGACATTTTAGCAAATGTATAAAAAACAGAAAAACCTTATTTACATAAGTGTTCAGACCCTTTGCTATGAGACTCTACATTGAGCTCAGGTGCATCCTGTTTCCATTGATCATCGTTGAGATGTTTCTACAACTTAGAGTACACCTGTGGTAAATTCAATTGATTGGACATGATCTGGAAAGGCACACACCTGTCTATATAAGGTCCCACAGTTGACAATACATGTCAGAGCAAAAACCAAGCCATGAGGTCAAAGGAATTGTCCGTAGAGCTCCGAGACAGGATTGTGTCGAGGCACAGATCTGGGGAAGGGTAACAAAACATTTCTGCAGCAATGAAGGTCCCCAAGAACACAGTGGCCTCCATCATTCTTAAATGAAAGAAGTTTGGAACCACCAAGACTCTTCCTAGAGCTGGCCGCCCGGACAAACTGAGGAGGGCCTTGGTCAGGGAGGTGACCAAGAACCCGATGGTCACTCTGACAGAGCTCCAGAGCTCCTCTGTGGAGATGGTAGAACCTTCCAGAAGGACAACATCTCTGCAGCACTCCACCAATCACACCTTTATTGTAGAGTGGCCAAATGGAAGACACTCCTCAGTAAAAGGCACTTGGAGTTAACCAAAAGGCACGTAAAGGACTCACAGACCATAAAAAACAATATTCTTTGGTCTGATGAAACCAAGATTGAACTCTTTGTCATGAATGCTAAAAGTTCCGTCTGGAGGAAACCGTGGCACCATCCCTACGGTGAAGCACGGTGGTGAAAGCATCATGCTGTGGGGAAGTTTTTCAGTAGCAGGGACTGGGAGGCTAATCAGGTTCGAAGGAAAGATGAACGTAGAAAAGAACAGAGAGATCCTTGATGAAAACCTGCTCCAGAGCGCTCATGACCTCAGACTGGGACAAAGGTTCACCTTCCAAAAGGACAACGACCCTAAGCACACTGCCAAGACAACACAGGAGTGGATTCGGGACAAGTCTCTGAATGTCCTTGAGCTTGAGAGGAGAAGAATGGGAGATATAAACGGTAGGTGTATAGGTGTGCCAAGCTTGTAGTGTCATACCCAAGAAGAATCGAGGCTGTAATCGCTACCAAAGGTGCTTCAACAAAGTACTGAGTAAAGGGTCTGAATACTTTCCGAATGCACTGTATGTATGTACAGCACCAGTCAAAAGTTTGGACACACCTACTCATTCAAGGGTTTTTCTTTATTTCTACTATTTTCAACATTATAGAATAGCGAAGACATCAAAACTATGAAATAACACATATAGAATCATGTAGTAATCAAAAGTATTAAACAAATCAAAATATATATACATAAACTTCAGAAAACTTAAAATGTGTAAATATTTGTATGAACATAAGATTCAACAACTGAGACATAAACTGAACAAGTTCCATAGACATGTGACTAACAGAAATTGAATAATGTGTCCCTGAACAAAGGGGGGGGGGGGTCAAAATCAAAAGTAACAGTATCTGGTGTGTCCACCAGCTGCATTAAGTACTGCAGTGCAACTCCTCCTCAAGGACTGCACCAGATTTGCCAGTTCTTGCTGTGAGATGTTACCCCACTCTTCCACCAAAGCACCTGCAAGTTCCTGGACATTTCTGGGGGGAATGGCACTAGCCCTCACCCTCCGAAACAACAAGTCCCAGACGTGCTCAATGGAATTGAGATCCGGGCTCTTTGCTAGCCATGGCAGAACACTGACATTTCTGTCTTGCAGGAAATCACGCACAGGACGAGCAGTATGGCTGGTGGCATCGTCATGCTGGAGGGTCATGTCAGGATGAGCCTGCTGGAAGGGTACCACATGAGAGAGGAAGATGTCTTCCCTGTAATGCACAGCGTTGAGATTGCCTGCAATGACAACAAGCTCAGTCCGATTATGCTGTGACACACCGCCCCAGACAATGACGGACCTATCATCTCCAAATCGATCCCGCTCCAGAGTTCAGGCCTCGGTGTAACGCTCATTCCTTCGACGATAAACGCAAATCCGACCATCACCCCTGGTGAGACAAAACCGCGATTCGTCAGTGAAGAGCACTTTTTGCCAGTCCTGTCTAGTCCAGCGACGGTGGGTTTGTGCCCATAGGCAACGTTGTTGCCGGTGATGTCAGGTGAGGACCTGCCTTACAACAGGCCGACAAGCCTTCAGTCTAGCCTCTCTCAGCCTATTGCGGACAGTCTGAGCACTGATGGAGGGATTGTGCGTTCCTGATGTAAATCGGGCAGCTGTTGTTGCCATCCTGTACCTGTCCCGCAGGTGTGATGTTCGGATGTACTGATCCTGTGCAGGTGTTGTTACACGTGGTCTGCCACTGGGAGGACGATCAGCTGAGGCTGCATTTATTGTAGCTGGGGATTTTAACAAGGCTAATCTGAAAACAAGGCTCCCTAAATTTTATCAGCATATCGAATGCGCGACCCGGGCTGGCAAAACCCTGGATCATTGTTATTCTAACTTCCGCGACGCATATAAAGCCCTCCCCCGCCCTTCTTTCGGAAAATCTGACCACGACTCCATTTTGCTGCTCCCAGCCTATAGACAGAAACTAAAACAGGAAGCGCCCGTGCTCAGGTCTGTTCAACGTTGGTCCGACCAATCGGATTCCATGCTTCAAGATTGCTTGGACGTGGACTGGGATATGTTCCGCATAGCGTCGGACAATAACATTGATGTATACGCTGATTCGGTGAGCGAGTTTATTAGCAAGTGCATCGGTGATGTTGTACCCACAGCATCTATTAAAACATTCCCTTAACCAGAAACCGTGGATTGATGGGTACCTTTCGCGCAAAACTGAAAGCGTGAACCACTGCTTTTAATCAGGGCAAGGTGACAGGTAACATGACCGAATACAAATAGTGTAGCTATTCCCTCCGCAAGGCAATCAAACAAGCTAAGCATCAGTATAGAGACAAAGTAGAGTCACAATTCAACGGCTCAGACACGAGAGGTATGTGGCAGGGTCTACAGTCAATCACGTACTACAAAAGGAAAACCAGCCCCATCGCGGACCACGATGTCTTGCTCCCAGACAAACTAAACAACTTCTTTGCTTGCTTTGAGGACAATACAGTGCCACTGACACAGTCCGCTATCAAAACCTGCGGGCTCTCCTTCACTGCAGCCAACGTGAGTAAAACATTTAAATGTGTTAACCCTCGCAAGGCTGCCAGCCTAGACGGCATCCCCAGCCGCGTCCTCAGAGCATGCGCAGATCAGCTTGCTGGTGTGTTTACGGACATATTCAATCAAACCCTATCCCAGTCTGCTGTTCCCAAATGCTTCAAGAGGGCCACCATTGTTCCTGTTCCCAAGAAAGCGAAGGTAACTGAGCTAAATGACTATCGCCCCGTAGCACTCACTTCCGTCATCATGAAGTGCTTTGAAAGACTAGTCTATCTATCACCTCCACGCTACCTGACACCCTAGACCCACTCCAATTTGCTTACTGCCCCAATAGGTCCACAGACGACGCAATCACACTGCCCTAACCCATCTGGACAAAAGGAATACCTATGTAAGAATGCTGTTCATTGGCTACAGCTCAGCATTTAACACCATAGTACCCTCCAAACTCCTTCTACTGCATCTTGCCTATGCCGTTCGGCCATCGCTCATTCATATATTTTTATGTACATATTCTTATTCATTTCTTTACACTTGTATGTATAAGGTAGTTGTTGTGAAAAGGTTAGGTTAGATATTACTGCATGGTCGGAACTAGAAGCACAAGCACTTCGTTACACTCGCATTAACATCTGCTAACCATGTGTATGTGACAAATACATTTTTTATTTGATTTGGACCCTGGGCATCTTTCTTTTGGTGTTTTTCAGTCAGTAGAAAGGCCTCTTTAGTGTTGTAAGTTTTCGTAACTGTGACCTTAATTGCCTACCGTCTGTAAGTTGTTAGTGTCTTAACGACCGTTCCACAGGTGCATGTTGCTTGTTCAATGAACCATAAACAATTAATCATGGGAAACAGTGTTTAAACCCTTTACAATGAAGATCTGTGACTTTTACGAATTATCTTTGAAAGATAGGGTCCTGAAAAAAGGGGTTTACACACACACACACACACACACACACACACACACACACACACCCTTCGGAAAGTATTCAAACCCCTTGATGTTTTTGTGTGTTTTTTTACAACACTATACTTGGAGTATCGATATAATATCATCCAAAATAATATTGTGATATGTAACTGTATCGATTTTTTTCTCCACCATCACTACTGTTCTGCTCTTGGATCATCATATGATACATTCTACCCATTTTTTACTCTATGGGTCTTATATGCCGTTGGTGTGAAACCAGGGCCAAAAATAGATTCCAAGCTATGGACTGGAATCTCCTGCCAGATAAAGAAAGTTCCAACAGCTCAGGCAGAAACTCTCAGCTAACAAGCCTTTTACATCTGATTATAGCATGACTTCAACTCCCACACAAAGTGAACAGCCAAACGGATGGGCTCAGCAGCACTGAGTGTCATACAAAAACACAAATTCCTACTTTTTTTTCTACTTTCAAACTAACTCTCCGTCCTCCACTAGAGGACTTTACGACAGAGCGGTCCAATCTGAAAGCAGGTGGTCCACATTTCAGATGCAGCGCATAAATCATTGAGATGGGCAGCGGTCGGACGTGCTTCCAGGATGTCCTAAAAAGTCCAAGGTCTGGGGAGGCGAGCCGTCGCCACGGCGCAGCCTCCCTCCCATCCACAGCAGGGGAGCAGTCCTATCAGGGGTGCGCACGATGCACATGCATGTTTGAAAGGCAAAGTGGAAGAAAAAAAAAAGCTCACGGAGGAAGAAAGATGAAAAAGAGAGAAAGTGCTTGGGCAGCAGAACTCAAGGCCAAAATCTATTTAATCACAGAATAAGGACAGTTCAAGAAGTGGCAATGTAATAATCCACCGCCTCTCCCAGTGACCCTGCAGCCGGCGCGTTTTATGACAGTGAATACATTTATGTGCGAACCCGCGCCCACCAAGCTCATTTCATCCGGCCTAGAAATTAATAAACCTTTTCAACCACACCCAGCCTAGATGCTTGAACACCCAGCCCACCTCCTATGAAATTCAACCCAGCTGCAGCAGTGAGCAAAGTAACCGAATAAACAAACCAACTAAACTGATAATGACGATAAGTAATAACCCGGGCGAAATGAAAGGATGAAGGTCAGTAATTGCGAGGCGGTGAGAGATAGGAGGGTGGTGTGTTTTGTTTTTCTGCCGTGGCAGAGAGCGGCCGGGGGTCCGTGTGAGCATGTGCGGTGGGCTCCTGGGCGGTGTAGGAACACGTGTGCAGAGGTTAAGAAAAGCAATTAATCGGCAGTTGAGATAATCAGAGAGAGAGAGAGAGAGAAAGAGAGAGAGAGATGGGTAAACACTTGTTTACAGCTCTGCAAGCACAATCAAAAGCTCAGAGGCTCAGTGCTGACACAGAGGCCCTCCTTTTCAGGTGAAATTGCCAACACTTCAGATGCACAGCTCAATGTTTGCTTGCTTACCTCCCAGTGAGAGCAAGCAAGCCTTACCTACCATCAGCTGAATTTCCTTTCATCTCGACATTGCATAGAATATCACCGTATCACGAGTGTTTGGCGGCATTTCTCGCCACATATTTACCAATGGTCCGAGCGCCATTGATAATGAGTACAACATAAGTCGCTTTAGATTCCACCTCAGAGTACGAAAACAAATATTGAATTTACATGATAATCATCAGCAGAACTGTGAGATAACTTGGCTATATCAACGAACAACTATAATAACCCATTTGTGATGTACATAGAAATGTAAACAAACAGAAACCCCTTAGTGGGAAACTAACCCAAATTCTCTTTGAAACCATGTTTGGGAGATAAAATCTGACAGCAAACCCCCCCCCCCAAAAAAACAGGCTAGTCTTTTCATTTGATCTTTGCAGACCAATTAAAGCAGGTAAGATATCAGCTACATGTTCTTCTCCGGGTTCTGTTGTACTGCCAGGATTGTCAGTAATATCTTGTAAAAGATCTTCAGCGATACTTGTTACGTGTTCAGGCAAACGATGTTGCCTATACATAGCGAGGTATTAAAGGCAGACAGTCATTTAGCAGGCCAGTGTTGAGTAAGTAGCGTCACTTTCATTAAGTCTGATGAGATAATTATCCATCCATATCATGGCAATATGTTGCAAAGTAAAGAAGCGGTTAGCTCATTAAACCACTAACGTGCCTTATTCCTGTGGGCTTATATCAAAGGAAAGATACTGGGAAAGCACTATACTTATTGACAGAAATGGTCTGCTAACTTACAATGTAGTAAGTAAGACAATTTCATTCAAGTGGGAATATTAGCCGGGACAGTTCTAGCTAAATTGCTAGGCGATGCATCGCAATAACGAGGGAAAGCATGCACAGTTTGGACAGACATTCAAAAGTGAAAGAAAAATATTTTTTGTGGGATAGCTTTTTTTTCCATGCCATGTACTGAATGTAGGAAGAAATTCACAGCAGCTTAGTTATGATATTTCAACTATATGATATACGATAAGAGGGTCTGGTCTGTCTATCTACAATCTTCCAGCAGTGTTGGCACTATGGGAATCAAATACTGTCAAACCTATAGGTCCTTTCCAATACACCCCCGCCCCTAGATAATCATTTGATACACACTGCACAGTACAAATGTATGGTGGACCTTTGCATGGAGTGAATAAGGTGGCATTTTCATTTAACTCAACTGCAGTGTAGCAACCCAACCTGAACCCACCTGTGATACAATATGCTGAAGGGGAAACAGGCTAAAAAATGCATGAGTCCTCAGAAACTACTCTGAGACCGGGGATGTGGTACCTGCAGCTTTTTGAAGCCTCTGAATGGTAGGCATCACGCTTTACAGCCCAGGCAGAGAGTGCTTGTGTGCTTTGTCAAGACAAACTGAATACATCGCTTTTGAAGAGCGAGGGGGCCAAACAGCGACCGAGTCTGGAATTTTTAAAGGCACGCAGCGCAAAATGTCTGATGAAACTTTCAGCACCTTGGACAGCTGTCTGAAGAACCCCCCCAGACAAAGGGAGACATGTGTGCTGCTTTCTCTTCACATAGATAGACACAGGGACCATAGAGTTGATTTGGTAAATTAAGTGGACATGTCAACCCTTTTTCCTCATGCAGCTCAGTGGTCTCGCTGTCTGGTCTTTTAGAATTGGAGGCAGTCACCCCACCACAACAGACACACACACAGATAGCCTACCCTATTCACACACACACACACTCTCTAACCCCCGGCAGGAGCCAGCGATTCCACAGTTTTCCCCAGGCCTCCGTGTCTCAGACTGAATAATGTAGAGCCTTTACCCAGTACTCAAGCATGAGTGAATAATCTAGCCACAAGGACAGAACGTCAACATTTCCTTTATTTATTTACCCCCCCCCCACTCCACTACACCAGGAGCTGGGAAGGGAGAGGCAATGTTTTCATCTCAATATCAAATCATTTCTGGGTAACAATTAAATCCCTTACTGTGATTGTTTTCAATTAAAATGGTCAAAAATAAGAAGTAAAAAATTGCTTCTTAGCAAATAGCAATTTCTCAAGCAAGATTTTTGCTAGGACGGTCTGGGAGTGGTCTGAGTGGGGAGGGGAAGACTGAAAACGAGTGGTTATTGGCAGAGAGGTTTGGAACTCTCTTTCTTATTGGTCTATTAACTCATTTACCACCTGGTTATTTGTGTTAGTATTTATTATGGATCCCCATTAGCTGCTACCAAGGCAGCAGTTACTCTTCGTGGGGTCCAGCAAAATTAAGGCAGTTATACAATTTTAAAAACATTACAATACATTCACAACAGATTTCACCACATATCTACAACACAAAATCCATGTGTACGTGTGTATAGTGCGTATGTTATCGCCAAAATAAATCAAATTTTATTAGTCACATGCGCCGAATACAACAGTGAAATGCTTACTTACGAGCCTCTAACCAACAATGCAGTTTTAAAAAAAAATATGGCTAAGAATAAGAGATAAAAGTAACAAGAAATTAAAGAGCAGCAGTAAAAAAATAACAATATAAACAGGGGGGTGCTGGTGCAGAGTCAATGTGTGGGGGCACCGGTTAGTTGAGGTAGTATGTACATGTAGGACGGCAGGTAGCCTAGCGGTTAGAGCGTTGGACTAGTAACCGAAAGGTTGCAAGATCAAATCCCTGAGCTGACAAGGTACACATCTGTCTTTCTGCCCCTGAACGAGGCAGTTAACCCACTGTTCCTAGGCTGTCATTAAAAATAAGAATTTGTTCTTAACGGACTTGCCTAGTAAAATATAAATAAATGTAGGTAGAGTTATTAAAGTGACTATGCATAGATGAGTGGTGTGGAGGGGGAATGCATGTTACTATGCCTATGTTTGTGTTGCTTCACAGTCCCCGCTGTTCCATAAGGTGTATTTTTATCTGTTTTTTGTTTTTTAAATCAAATTTTACTGCTTGCATGAGTTACTTGATGTGGAATAGAGTTCCACGTAGTCATGGCTCTATGTAGTACTGTGTACCTCCCATAGTCTGTTCCATGTCACCAGCAGGCCAAAACTCCATCCCATCAAAACAGGCTGAAATTTCCGGGGGTCTTTTCAAACAGCACTTACACTAAAAAAATGGCATTATCATCCTTTTCACAGTATTATTCCAACCTCGGTGTAGAAATATACACTGACTGTACAAAACATTAAGAACACCTGCTCTTTCCATGACATAAACTGACCATGTGAATCCAGGTGAAAGCTATGATCCTTTACTGATGTCACTTGTTAAATCCACTTCAAATCAGTATAGATCACAGGTCTCATTCCACGGATGGCCAAGTGGCTGAGGGTTTTCGCTCCTCCCTTGTACTTGATTGATGAATTAAGGTCACTAATTAGTAAGGAACTCTCTACAACTGGTTGTCTAGGTCTGAATTGAAAGGAAAAAACAAAAACCAGCATACACTAGGCCCTCCATGGAATGAGTTTGACACCCCTGGTGTAGATGAAGGGGAGAAGACAGGTTAAAGAAGGATTTTCAAGCCTTGAAACAATTGAGACATGGATTGTGTATATGCCATTCAGAGGGTGAATGGGCAAGACAAAATACTTAAGTGCCTTTGAACAGTGTGGTAGTAGGTGCCAGGCTCACCGGTTTGTGTCAAGAACTGCAACGCTGCTTCGTTTTTCACGATCAACAGTTTCCCGTGTGTATCAAGAATGGTCCACCACCCAAAGGACATCCATCCAACTTGACACAACTGTGGGAAGCATTGAGTCAACATGGGCCAGCATCCCTGTGGAATGCTTTCAACACCTTGTAGAGTCCATGCCCAGATAAATTGAGGCTGTTCTTAATGTTTTGTAGACCCGGGAAGTATCAGCATGCATACACACACACACACACACACACACACACACACACACACACACACACACACACACATACATACATACATACATATATAAACAAACAATTAAAAATACAAAATAGACAACTTAACATTTCACAGACATGGATCCACTAAACTGGACACAACAACGGCTGGGACTTAATGCACAACCTTCAACATAAAGTAAAAAGACAAAGTCAAGAGAAAAACACCAACTCAGACGTACATACATTTCAACAAACATTTATGACATCATACTTGCTCAGTGTGCCTTCAGAAAGTATTCACACCCCCTTGACTTTTTCCCAAAAAATGTGTGTTACAAAGTGGGATTAAAATTGATTTACACAAAATAATCTGTAATGTCAAAGTGGATTTTTATTACATTTAAAAACATTTTTTTTTTTACAAATCTTAGAAATAATAAAACACTAATATATCATCTTGATTACATAAGTACTCAACCCCAAGTCAATACATGTTATAATCACCTTTGGCAACAATTTTACTCTGTCAAGCTGGTGGTTGAACATTGCTAGACAGCCATTTTTCAACTCTTGCCATAGATTTAAGCTGATTTAAATCAAAACTGTAACTAGGCCACTCAGGAACATTCAATGTCGTCTTGGTAAGCAACTCCAGTGTATGGCCTTGTGTTTTTAGGTTGTTGTCCTGCTCACAGGAGGCTGCTGAGGGGAGGATGTCTCTTAATAATGTCTGGAATGGCGCGAAGGAAATGGCATCAAACACATGGAAACCATGTGTTTTATGCATTTGATACCATTGTACTCATTCCTGTCCAGCCATTACCACGGGCCAAATTAAAGTGCCACCAACCTCCTGTGGTCCTGCTGAAAGGTGAATTTGTCTCCCAGTGTCTGTTGGAAAGCAGACTGAACAGGTTTTACTCATAAGATTTTGTTTATCGCTATTCTGTTTCATCATTAAAAAAAACTCTGTAGTCCTTACCGATGACAAGCATACCCATAACAGCCACCACCATGCTTGAAAATATGAAGAGTGGTACTCAGTGACGTGTTGTATTGGATTTGCCCCAAACATAACGCTTTGTATTCAAGATAAAGTTAATTTTGCAGTTTTACTTTAGTGCCTTATTGCTGTACAGGATACATTTTTTTCACTATGTCAATTAGGTTAGTACTGTGGAGTAAGTACAATGTTGATCCATCCTCAGTTCATTTATCACAACCATTAAACTCTGTAACTGTTTTAACATCACCATTTTAAAGTCAACAGTCATAATGGTAAAATTCCTGAGGGGTTTTCCTTCTCTCTGGCAAGATAGTTAGAAAAGACGCCTGTATCTTTGTAGAGACTGGGTGTATTGATACACCATCAAAAGTGTAATTAATAACTTCACAATGCTCAAAGGGATATTCAATGTCTTCTTTTTTAAATCCATCTACCAATAGATGCTCTTCTTTGCGAGGCATTGGAAAACGTCCCTGGTCTTTGAATTTCTGTTTGAAATTCACTGCTTGACTGAGGGACCTTACAGATAATTGTACATGTGTGTTACAGACATGAGGTAGACATTCAAAAATCATGTTAAACACCATTATTGCACACACAGTAAGTCCATGCAACTTATAATGCGACTCGTTAAGCAAATGTTTACTCCTGAACTTATTTAGGCTTGCCATAACAAAGGGGTTGAATACTTATTGACAAAACATTTCAGCTTTTCATTTTTAATTAATATGTAAAAATGACAAAAAACATAATTCCACTTTGACATACATTATGGGGTACTATGTGCAGGCCAGTGACCAAAAAAAATCAAATTTTCAATTTAATCCATTTTATATTCAGGATGTAACACAACAAAATTTGTAAAACGTGACGAGGTGCGAATACTTTCTGAAGATACATATTCCCACAGTATCCATACCAGTCTTTTTTGTTCTCATAACATTTTCTTCCTAATTTTTTATCCTTTGGATAGTTTTTGTGCTTGTAATAATTTGTCATATGGCTTCAAATTGTGCAATTTTGTTTCTCTCTGTAGCCCACATTTTTTTAAATATTTGAATAAAGCATTTGATTCATCCACTGTCTTAACGATGGAGGATCATTTGATTTCAAGTAAAACGTTTTTTCAAAATGATTAATGAGAAAAGTATGGTCCAACCCATTGGGTATTTTACCGCACCCCCATATGCCATGTCTTGAAATATGCAGACAGACAGATTAAAAAGAAATGTACATTGTAAAATGTAGGATAGGCAACTTTCTAAATCCCTTTGAAAACAGCCTATGTGGCATCGATTCGAAACAGTAACTCTAGTGTCGAAATTGACTACAAAGTGCAAATAGGAACATTTTGGTCATAAAGTCAGTCCTGTCTAAAATGGAGTATGGAAGGTTTGGTTTTGATTTGGCCATGTACATTTCACCCACTTAACATTGGGTGAACAGCTGCAGTGATTGCGCCCTATACAATAGCATAGACGGTGAGACAGACCTGCCCAGAAGGGGCAGACCTGCCCATTAATTCCACATTTTTTAAATGATCTTAGATTAATTCAGGTTCTTGAGGAAGTGAAATAGGCTTGGGGGACAAACATCATTAACCAAATGGAATCGGTCAAGAAACACACGTTTTTGGTACCCTTCCCCAGATCTGTGCCTCGACACAATCCCGTCTCTGAGCTCTATGGACAATTCCTTCGACCTCATAGCTTGATTTTTGATCTGACATGCACTGCCAACTGTGGGGCCTTATATAGACAGCTGTGTGCCTTTCCAAATCAGGTGGACTCCAATCAAGTTGTAGAAACATCTCAAGGATGATCAATGGAAACATGATACACCTGAGCCCAATATCGAGTCTCATTGCAAATGGTCTGAATACTTATGCAAATAAGGTATCTGTTTTTCAAAATGTCTAAAAACCTGTTTTCACTTTGTCATTATGGGGTATTGTGTGTAGATTGTTGAGAAAAAAATGTTTGAATCCATTTTAGAACACGGCTGTAACGTAACAAAATGTGGGAAAAGGGAAGGGGTCTGAATACCTTCCGAATGCGCTGTATATGCAGCCCATATGTAGTAGTAAGCACACTGGTACTTTGTATGATCTGTATGGTAAATGTGTGAAATTATGTGGCTCAGAGTTTTTAATTACATCGCTTAGTTTCTGTTGCCCCACTCATTTGCACATGTGGATTGAGAGTTTCTGCTTGGGTTTCGCAATGCAATCGGCAAAGTCTTAATGGTGGCACAATTATATAGCATTCACAATGACATTAATAATGTTTGGGATGCCTTTTGTTTTCCCCGCCTAAATACTGCTGCAATAGGATTTTTTTTGCATTGCCAATTAAAAGCCTGGTTTAAGCACCTAATCCGCTTTAATTCGCAATTGCTTGTAATTCAAAACAGTTCTCCATGCTAAACAGCAAGTGTTTTATTGTTTCAATGTGTCCTCCTGCAACAGTATTGCAACTGACCTGAATACAATTACATAAAAGCAACCTTTCCAAGAAATGTATCCTTAACCCAGGAGACGCCATCCAAGTAAATTTAAATCAAGGAATTCAAGAAATTATCTCCAGACACTATATGGCTGTTCTGTAGAAGCAGTTGTAGGCCTAGTGCTGCAGGATGAAAACCTGGCAATACTGCTCATCATCAGGTAGCTTTGTTTGAAAACCAATAACTTGTATATCACTTCAAATTGCCTCACGTATACAGGCATTGCATCCAATTGGTAGTTACAGTCTTGTCTCAAGACTGCAACACACGTACGGACTCGGGAGAGGCGAAGGTCGAGAGCCGTGTGTCCTCCGAAACCCAACCAAGCCGCACTGCTTCTTGACACAATGCCCACTTAACCCGGAAGCCAGCCGCACCAATGTGTCGGAGGAAACACTGTACACCTGGCGACCGTGTCGGCGTGCACTGCGCCCGGCCCGCCATAGGAGGCGCTAGTGTACGATGGGACAAGGACATCCCTGCAGGCCAAACCCTCCCCTAAGCCGGACGACGCTGGGCCAATTGTGCGCCACCCCATGGGTCTCCTGGTCGCGGCCGGCTGTGACAGAGCCTGGACTCGAACACAGAATCTCTAGTGGCACAGCTAGCACTGCGATGCAGTTCCTTAGACCACTGCGCCACTCGGGAGGCCCTGACTCACTTATGCTTTTAATGCAAAATGTAGTTTAACTATGGAGCATGCAGCCAGTGGATATCAAATATAAAATTTGAGTTCCTTCAAAGCAATGTTGTGTTCCTGTTGGTTCTGATTTATTGATAGGACTTCTGGCATAAGATTTATTCTCTCTATTGGGTTAATTCATTATTGATTTCGAGGGCGTGCAGTAGTTGTTTGATCCCTTGCCCAAAGCTGTGTAACTTTAGAATGGTAGCCTATCTGAGTTATGGGGGTTGCTGTTTCCTGGAGAGTATAGGGCAGGCACTTAGCCGATGCAATTCAATTCCATCAGCATATCACAAGTAGAAAAGTTATATCCAGACTGAACCAAAAGGTTCATAATGCCTGAAGATGGAAATTTAAAACTATGTTGAGTGGGACAGAGGCATTCTGATGTAATGGAAAGTCAAATTAGTAAGAAATTGCAGTGAGTTTGTATTTATTGCAATTTTATATTATGTATGATATTATAAACTGGATGGTTCGAGCCCTGAATACTGATTGTCTGACAGCCGTGGTATATCAGACCATATAGCACGGGTATGACAAAACATTTATTTTTTACTGCTCTAATTACGTTGGTAACCAATTTACAATAGCAATAAATCCCCCCGAGGCAGTGTGGTATATGGCCAATATACCATGGCCAAGGGCTGTGTCCAGGCACTCCGCGTTGCGTCGTGCTTAAGAACAGCCCTTAGCCGTGGTATACTGGCCATATACCACACCACCCCAGACTTTATTGCTTAAGTAGCCTACAGGTCAGGTTATATTGAAATGGGTGATGTCACCTCACATGTCATGATAAACCTTTGGAAACTTGATAGGCTTATTTGGTGGGATACCCCAGCATGGGGACAGTGATGTAGCCATAGTGCAGTAAAGTAGCATAGTGTGACACCGCCATAAGAATTAGGCTAAATTTAAATAAAGACAACTCTTCTTAAAGTGGGAATCAGGAGTTCAAATAATATCAGCTTTTCCCGCCCATGTTTCAAGGAATGGGGCTGGAGAAATGTAACCACTCAAGTTCATAGACAGGGATATGGATGCAAGGGCTGACCATTCATGATATCAACATTCTAGTTTTAACCATGTTTTGAGGCTATAAAATGTTTTATATTTACTTTGTTTTCAAACATTGGAATAAAACAAGCTTATATGTTGGCTTTTTATGGGGTACGACCGTTGAACTAAGCTCATGAGGCATTTCTAAATTATATTCTTCAAGAATCAAATGGGTACATATTTAAATCATTTATCATTCAAAAAATGTATGTAGCAACTGCTGATTGCCTCTTTAACTGAATTGTCGCCATCATCACGTTGCATTTTCCAGACATGGTTAAATTGCTTTGCACGATTTCCTAAACTTCATTTATGTCTACCTCGGTTATTAAAATGATACATAGCAGCCTAGACTACGAGCTATTCACTGCTGCGCTTCTCAATGGGGTTGAATAAATCCTAAAGCATGCACCTGCTCGCGGCAGAGGACAGGATGGATACTTTCATAGAGTCGGCGAGGAAGAGTGGAGTCACGTTCCTACCTGCTCATAAGAATTCTCCCAGGTGAGGTTCAGGAGGCAGGAGGAAAACAGCTCATCTTCTGTCAGCGCATTACCGTCCATGGTCTGTTGTGTCGCGACGAGTGAGTAGAATTTTTGTTCGGGAAAGGTTTTATTTCTTCCCTCGACGAGTATTTCTGCCCCGCTTGCTGCTCTGGCGCCGTGTATTAAAACGAACGACCGCTGTATTGCTTGCTGGCTCCGTCACGTGGGCACCTTCTCCCCAAATCGGGGATGCAGGACGCCTTCACTGGACCAAGATTCTAGCAAGTTCGTTTTTTTTTTCATTCCCTGACGACAGTCAATGGCCTGTCAGCACAATAATTGAACCAAACCTTTTGCAAACTTTTTACAAACTTATTTGCAATTGTTGCCTCGCAGTCAGACGTTGTGCTGGTGACTTGGCATAAACTTCAACAGGTAGCCAGCCTAGTTACCTCATGGGGGCTTTTCACCATCATGTTGCCTTAGAAACGAGGCTACATCAGGTACTCTTGATTTCATACAGACTGAAATCATTGAAATTTATATTTTTTTGAATGTAGTGAAATCAAGTCCAGTACCCATAGAACGAGAGTGCCATCCCATTTATATGGTACACATAGCCTACCAATGGTTGTTGTGTGCATAATGGGGAAAAGTGTAACATCTACAGTATGTGATTCATTGACCATACTTCTAAAATGTCTGTATGGGAATTTGCTCTGCATTTCATCATTGGGAAGCCATTGATTGGCCAAGCTAATGCTGCATTGTATGTTGGGGATTCACATGTACTCTCCCCTACTTATTTACTTGGACAGTGAAGCTATTACATTTAACTTGGCACTATAGTCCAGCATTTTGGATTTGAGATCAAATGTTTGAGGCAACAGTACATAATGTCACCTTTTATATGTATTTCCATACATCTCTTTTACCGTTTAGAAATGAATGCACTTTGTGTGTCTAGTCCCAGCATGTAATGGTGTTCTACACAAAACATTAAGATCACCTGCTCTTTCTATGACACAGACCAGGTGAATCCAGGTAAAAATCTATTATCCATTATTGATGTCACTTGTTAAATCCACTTCAATCAGTGTCGATGAAGGGGAGGAGACAGGTTAAAGAAGGATTTTTTTTTAAGTCTTGAGACATGGATTGTGTATGCGTGCCTTTCAGAGGGTGAATGGGCAAGACAAAATATTTAAGTGCATTTGAACGGGGTATGGTAGTAGGTGCCAGGCGTACCGGTTTGTGTCAAGAACTGCAACACTGCTGGGTTTTTCCACACTTAACAGTTTCCCGTGTGTATCAAGAATGGTCCACCAAGGACATCCAGCCAACTTGACAACTGTGGGAAGCATTGGAGTCTACATGGGCCAGCATCCCTATAGAACGCTTTCAACACCTTGTAGAGTCCATTCCCAGACAAATTGAGGCTGTTCTGAGGGCAAAAGAGGTAGGGGGCAGGGGTGCAACTCAATAGTAGGAAGGTGTTCTTAGTGTTTTGTACACTCAGGCAGTATCAGCCTCTCTCCAAAGGGGAGTCCAGCAAGCAGCCCGTGTATTAAAAATCTATTGTAAGATTTTGTTTTTTAGACAATACACAAGTTAGCATTTCACAGACATGGATCCACTCAACTGGACATGACAACGGCTGGGACGTAATACCCAACCTTCAACATAAAGTAAAAAGATGAAAAAAGTCAAGCCAAAAACACCAATTCAGACATACATACATTTCAATAAACATAAATGGAGTGCGCAACTCAATATTAGAAAGGTGTTCCAAATGTTTTGTATACTCAGTATAATTATTTGGACAAATTAACTTATAGTGTGTTTCATTTAGTCAAAATGTATTTGTTCCCATATTCCAAGCTAGCAATTACTACCTCAAGCTTGTGACTACAAACTTGTTGGATGCATTTGCAGTTTGCTTTGATTGTTTCGGTTTGTTGTACACAATAGAAATGAATGAATGGTGTCATTTTTGGAGTCACTTTTATTTTAAATAAGAATAGAATGTCTCTAAACATGTCTACATTAATTAAGGTTATTCATGAATGAATCGGGAATAATGATGAGTGAGAGTTCCAGATGCACAAAGATCATGCCCCCAAAACATGCTAACCTCTCACCATTACCAATAAAAGGGGAGGTTAGCATTTTGGGGAGTATGATATTTATGCTTCTGTAATTTTCTCACTCATCATTATTCACAATGAATTCATAATTATCCCTAAACATGGTGGCATCCACAATGTAGAAGTGTTCAGAAACATTCTATTGTTATTTGCAATGTGATTCCAAAAAGACGATATTTACCATTCATTTCTATTCGGCACAACACAACCAAAACAAACTCCAAATGCATCAAACAAGTTTGTAGAGTCACAAGCATGATGTAGTCATCGCGTGCAGGAATGTGGGACCAAACACTAAACCTTTGACTAAATGTAATACGCTAAGTGAATTTGTCCAAATACTTAAGACACCTTCAAATGGGGGGGGACTAGATACATAAAGTGCTTTAATATCTAAATGGTAAAAGAGATTTGGATTTTTTTTTAAATTTCATCAATCTACACACAGTACCCCATAATGAATTGGAGTCCACCTGTGGTAAATTCAATTGATTGGACATGATTTGGAAAGGCACACACCTGTCTATATACAGTTGAAGTCGGAAATTTAAATACGCTTAGGTTGGAGTCATTAAAACTCGTTTTTCATCCACTCCACAAATTTATTGTTAAAACTATAGTTTTGGCAAGTCGGTTAGGACATCTACTTTGTGTATGACACAAGTAATTTTTCCAATAATTGTTTACAGACAGATTATTTCACTTATAATTCACTGTATCACAATTCCAGTGGGTCAGAAGTTTACATACACTAAGTTGACTGACTTTAAACAGCTTGGAATATTCCAGAAAATGATGTCATGGCTTTAGAAGCTGCTGATAGGCTAATTGACATCATTTGAGTCAATTTGAGGTGTACCTGTGGATGTATTTCAAGGCCTATCTTCCAACTCAGTGCCTCTTTGCTTGACAACATGGGAATATCAAAAGAAGTCAGCCAAGACCTCAGAAAAAAAATTGTAGACCTCCACAAGTCTTGTTCATCCTTGGGAGCAATTTCCAAATGCCTGAAGGTATCACGTTCATCTGTACAAACAATAGTACGCAAGTATAAACACCATGGGACCACGCAGCTGTCATACCCCTCAGGAAGGAGACGCATTCTGTCTCCTAGAGATGAATGTACTTTGGTGCGAAAAGTGCAACTCAATCCCAGAACAAAAGCAAAGGACCTTGGGAAGATTCTGGAAGAAACAGGTACAAAAGTATCTATATCCACAGTAAAACAAGTCCTATATTGACATAACCTGAAAGTCCACTCAGCAAGGAAGAAGCCACTGCTCCAAAACTGCCATAAAAAAGCCAGACTACAGTTTGCAACTGCACATGGGGACAAAGATCGTACTTTTTGGAGAAATGTCCTCTGGTCTGATGAAACAAAAATAGAACTGTTTGGCCATAATGACCATCGTTATGTTTGGAAGGAAAAGGGAGACGCTTGCAAGCTGAAGAACACCATCCCAACCGTGAAGCACGGGGGTGGCAGCATCATGTTGTGGGGGTGCTTTGCTGCAGGAGGGACTGGTGCACTTCACAAAATAGATGGCATCATGAGGACGGAAAATTATGTGGATATATTGAAGCAACATCTCAAGACATCAGTCAGGAAGTTAAAGCTTGGTCGCAAATGGGTCTTCCAAATGGTCAATGACCCCAAGCATACTTCCAAAGTCGTGGCAAAACAGCTTGAGGACAACAAAGTCAAGGTATTGGAGTGGCCATCATAAAGCCTTGACCTCAATCCTATAGAAAATTTGTGGGCAGAACTGAAAAAGTGTGTGCGAGCAAGGAGGCCTACAAACCTGACTCAGTTACACCAGCTCTGTCAGGAGGAATGGGCCAAAATTCACCCAACTTATTGTGGGAAGCTTGTGGAAGGCTACCCGAAATGTTTGACCCAAGTTAAACTATTTAAAGGCAATGCTACCAAATACTAATTGAGTGTATGTAAACTTCTGAGCCACTGGGAATGTGATGAAAGAAATAAAATCTGAAATAAATCCTTCTCTCTACTATTATTCTGACATTTCACATTCTTAAAATAAAGTGGTGATGCTAACTGACCTAAGACAGGTAATTTGTACTAGGATTAAATGTCAGGAATTGTGAAAAACTGGATTTAAATGTATTTGGCTAAGGTGTATGTAAACTTCCGACTTCAACTGTAAGGTCCCACAGTTGACAGTGCATGTCAGAGCAAAAAGCTAGCCATGAGGTCTAAGGAATTGTCTGTAGAGCTACGAGACAGGATTGTGTCGAGGCACAGATCTGGGGAAGGGTACCAAAACATTTCTGCAGCATTGAAGATTCCCAAGAACACAGTAGCCTCCATCATTCTTAAATGGAAGAAGTTTGGAACCACCAAGACTCTTCCTAGAGCTGGCCGCCCAACCAAATTGAGCAATTGGGGGAGAAGGGCCTCTGACAGAGCTCTAGAGTTCCTCTGTGGAGATGGGAGAAACTTCCAGAAGGACAACCATCTCTGCAGCACTCCACCAATCAGGCCTTTATGGTAGTGTGGCCAGAGGGGAGCCACTCCTCAGTAAGACGCACATGACAGCCCCCATGGAGTTTGCCAAAAGGCACCTAAAGACTCTCAAACGATGAGAAACAAGATTCTCTGGTCTGATGAAACCAAGATTGAACTCTTTGGCCTGAATGCCAAGCATCACGTCTGGAGGAAACCTGGCACCATCCTTACGGTGAAGCATGGTGGTGACAGCATCATGTTGTGGGGATGTTTTTCAGCAGCAGGGACTGGGACACTAGTCAGGATCGAGGGAAAGATGAACAGAACAAAGTACAGAGAGATCCTTGATGAAAACCTGCTCCAGAGCGCTCAGGGCCTCATACTGGGGCAAAGTTTCACCTTCCAACAGGACAACAACCCTAAGCACACAGCCAAGACAATGCAGGAGTGGCTTCAGGACAAGTCTCTGAATGTCCTTGAGTGGCCCAGCCAGAGCCTGGACTTGAACACGATCAAACATCTCTGGAGAGACCTGAAAATGGCTGTGCAGCGACGCTCCCCATCCAACCTGATACAGCTTGAGAGGATCTGCAGAGAAGAATGGGAGAAACTCCCCAAATACAGGTGTGCCAAGCTTATAGCGTCATACCCAAGAAGACTCAAGGCTGTAATCGCTGCCAAAGGTGCTTCAACAAAGTACTGAGTAAAGTGTCTGAATACTTATGTAAATGTGATATTTCCCTTTATTTTTAATACATTTGCAAAAAATTCTAAACTGTTTTTGCTTTGTCATTATGGGATATTGTGTGTAGATTGAGGGGGAAAAAACAATGAAAAACATTTTTGAATATGGCTGTAACAATGTGGACAGCGAAAGGAAAAAAATACAGGAAGTCAAGTGGTCTGAATACTTTCCGAATGGACTGTATGAAAATACCCTCAAATAAAAGGTGACATTCTGTACTATCGCCTAATATAAAACATTTGATCTCAGATCCAAAATGCTGGAGTAGAGCTAAATGAAAAGTTTTAGCTTCACTGTCCAATTAAATACGTAGGGGAGCGTACATGTGCAAGAGAAGAGACATAACAGCAAGATGTCACATTGACCCAGAAAAATGTCGGAGGGGGTGTGTCAGCTACCAAAGACGGTCCACCCTGGTTCCTGCACTCGCACTAGGCCAAACATCTACGTTTTTCCCCCAGATGCAAATCGTGTATCTTCCCGCAGGCCCCAGAGCTCAATTTGGTTTTGGGTCGTTGAGATTAAATATCGCGACCCAATATTCGCATTGCGGAGAAATTGCCAAAATGCAATCTGGAAAAGTATTTTTAATGCTATATTGATAGAAGTAGCAATTATATGACAAAGGAAAATAGGAAATAATTACATTTTGCCCATATTCTCCATTAAGAACATTAATAAGATAACTATTTTGAGACCATAAAATCTACCAAATCCGCTAAATAGCGCTGCTAATAGCTCTATATTAAAAATACTGTGATTGAAGAAAAATTGTTTAGAGATTAAATTATTTAAATCACTTTCTACCTGGGTTTAGTTGTTTAAATTCAGACTGGAGTATTTCTCAACCCCCAAAAATATATAAATATATTTTTTCCCCAGACACCTGCAACCCATTCGAAACCTCACAACCCAACCGTAGAGAATCACTGGATTAAAGGATACCAAATGTTGCTCATCAAACAAGCCTGATTCTCTTGCCTTTATTCTTGACTCACTTCAACTAGGTTCACCAACAGAGCTTGTTTGGAGGGCTGTCTTTCGCCTGTTATCATGACTTGTTGCTGAGGACCACAAAGCAGCCAGAGCCTTTCATTCTCTCTCTGTATCTCTCTTTGCTCTCCTCCTCGTTTGATTTGACGTGTGTTTGTCACGCATCAGCTGTGACCTTTTTGAATTTTGGTTGAGTGGCTCAATGTTGTGCATTTTCATTCACACACAACTTGTCATACACTTCACTGGCTAGAGTAATGTAAAAATGAAATGGACACTGATGGTATTAACATGGAAGGAGAAACTGTGTTCACTGTAAAAGGCTTTTCATACAGCAATCAGATTTCAGCATGGTCACTTGGTTTGGAGGAAGATAAGAAAAACACATGTTTAATGTGTCACAGTTAATGTGGCCAATAGGGAATTCATGTATCATGCAAATTTCACATCAAAATGCATTCTGTAATTGTATTTAATTTGTCAATTAAATATGATCAAATTGTCTTAATTGGGATTTACCACCAAGGATCATTAGTGTCATGTTTCCACTATAATTTCTCCTACTCATTCCTCCTATATTTCTCCGGACTAGTGATTGCAAATGACCTTTCCTATTAAGGTCATTAGTTAGAATTCCCAAGTGTGGTACTGCCTTTTAGAATGTCTGTAAATAGCCTAAACCTTGTTTCTATGGGTAGAAAGAAAATAGGTTAACCAATTAAGTAGTAAGAGTAAGGAGGCCTAGATGAAAGAATAGAGAGTGGGGGGTGGAGGGGTGATGCACGCAACATGAACACTGGGGGGGGGGGTTATGCTTTCTCTGTCATAATCTACCATAATCTGTCCTCTACTGTAGATTAATTTAAAGATTGCAGAGCACCATGCATTTACACAGCACAGGGGAGCTGCACAGCGAGAGAAATCACAATAGTCTGAGCAAGCTTTTTAAAAACAAATGTATTATGGCACACGCTACCCTTCAGGGTCCATTGCAATGTACTGAATCTTTGCTTTCTCTGATCTCCCTTTCTTATTACGTCTAATTCTAGGGGCATATTTGTTTTTCAGAGAAATCGCATTGACAG
Source organism: Salmo trutta (assembly GCF_901001165.1). Lineage (NCBI taxonomy): Eukaryota > Metazoa > Chordata > Actinopteri > Salmoniformes > Salmonidae > Salmo > Salmo trutta. The sequence continues at coordinate 43,671,967 of NC_042961.1, read as the reverse complement.
GTAGTAATAATCCACTGTGACAATCATGTGTGCCATTTCAATACTGGTATATTTTAATAATTTCCATGTTTTTTTTCATAAGGGGACCACACCAGTGAACTGGTTAGGTGATATGTCAGGATATCTATCTACTGAGCTTGAGGAAATAGATGAAGTCACAAATGATGCAAATATTGTTTTTCATTTCCTGCCAGCACATTTCTGCATAGATCCCTCTAGTTGGGGGGGCGAGATTAATTTCCAATTGGCAGCTCAATTTTAAACATGCAGACTACCACCCACCTCCCCCTATATAGCCAATCTATCAAGCCTAACCCAGTGGTTCATGCATATATACCATATCACATAAAGGGCTGGCAAGCGACTGTCAGAGATGGCATGATTGAATTGTTCCGTTGCACTGTCACCAGAGAGGCTATTACTTCAAATTAGCATACAAATTCAAACCAGGACAGATGGATTTGTCACATTCCAGTCGCCATCTTCCTGTGAGATTGGCTGCTCTTGTGCTGCGTGATGGAGATAAGACACCTGTCTGGGCTCGTATCGGGAGGAAAGTCTGGTGCAGGATGGTAGGGGGCTAGATGGGTTAGATGGTGGAAAGGGTTTGTGAAATGCTGAGGTGTCTTGCAATAACCCCCTCCCAAAATGATGAGGCCGCCATCCAGCGCCCCATGGGTGGTCCAGAGATGCAGTCGTTCTCATACAAAGTGGTGATTTGTGTGCCGGTTGGCTAGCCATTTCCTCGTCCTTTTGTCTCAGAATTTGTGGTTTTGGTAAGTTATGTTCGCAGACCGCTGTTGAATGGTCCCTTGTGTTGTCCTCTGTCACATTCAAAGGGGGGCACATCAGCAAAGGCTGAGAATGACCGTGTCAGCAGGTGAGGGTTGGGTGAACAGTGATGATCTGAGGTTACTCTGGTTCAGGCAATCTCCTTCCTCGACATAATAATGTATCCATGGCCTTTTATCACCCAGGACTAAAGGTTCCTCTAAAATAGAATGCATTTGCTGAAATTATACTCCTTTATACTAACTCCTTTATACTGAAGCATGAGATTACTAAACTTCGATCATGACTGCTTAGGCATAAATTAATGCCATTTAATGGGGAAATATCAGCTAGTATGTGGACGGTCCATGTTGTAAACTATGTAAGTACAATTCAGACACAGAGGACGTTATGTTTACATAACACACATTTCACCATGCCACCGAAATGAACTGTACTCCACACCATTGTCTTCCGACAGATGGAGACACTAACGCAGCAAACGTTGTCAGTGCAGACGGCCGTTGTAAGACAAAAGGATATATTGTGGATGGGTCTAAAAATGACATTTTGTTAAATATATGTTATGCTTTCACTGTGTCTCATTAGCCACTCACAAATAATAAAAAAAAGGAGTGATTTTTATTTTGTAATTATGTATGACAGAATGGATCGATTGGAAATATTGAGCATGACAATTTCCCAATCAGCTCAAACCTATGGGTTTTCCGTTGGCTTCAGTTAGGGGTGCTAATCTCCCTGGCACCATCTCGTGGTTACATTCATGTTCCTGTGCAAAATGTAGTCGATTTAAAAACTTGGGCTGAAAAACTTGCCTCCCAACAGTCTGGAAATATAAAATAAACATACTAATCTCCTGACTTTGCATACTGCGCAAACCATAGCCTTAATACTCCCTCAGTAGTATAGGGTGCCACATTCCCCTCCTCTCTCCTCGCTACTAAAGACCGCTCTGAAAACACTTAAACTTCCCCTCCCCACTTGGCTGAGGTGCCTTTGAGGCTGAGGTGCCTTTGAAACTTCAATCAGGGGGCAAATGCTAAGTTAAGGGTCGCTTTTGAAGTTCGTCTTCCTCAGTCGTGTCTCTTAGCATAAGACTCAACACTTCTCAGGCACACGGGTGAGATATATTATGCCATAGGTGGAGAAAAAATTATTTGGTCCTCATGTAAGACTAATGGATCATCACGGAGCTAAAACAAAGACCCCTTGGGTGCCGTGGCAAACTGCGTTCTCGCCCACGTAGTCAGCTGCAGAAACATGAACCGTGCTGCTGCAAATGCTTTAGTTTTTGCCCAGCAACACAAGGGCAGCCATTTTTAAAAGAAATGGACATAAAGTACCTGGAATGGCAGAGGTGTGCCAGACACAGGCAGCCATTCAGGTGAGATGAACAGGACCACCTTCACAGCCATACTGAGAATATACAATGAGGTAGAGAAAGAGGGGGAAAAAAAGAGAAATGTCACAACAGGGAAAAACCAACAGAATTCACCTGCAACGGTCACAGTGCATAGGGCACCATATATTAGGGAATAAGCACTAAATCTCAAAAGAACTGCATCCACAGCCATTGACATTTTTCTTAAGGCATGATCCACCATAGGGGGACAAAACGCCAGAGTTCATATAACTGTCGGAGGCTTTAACTCTGAATAATATAGAGATTTTATGGAAGTTGCCGAGCCTCAAATAGAGCCAGCTGAAGCTGCCTTGGACACACACTGCGAAACCCCCTCAACCCAAAGCAGCCACTAGGGAGCCTTGAGGGGTGGAAGGACCCAAGATGCTCCACCAGTTGGGCTAGCCTTCTTTGGGACCTGGGCTGACCTGAGCCTGGGGAACAGCCCTGTCTTCAAGGCTCTCATCTCTAAGGAGTCCTGCATCCAATTTCTTGTGGCTTCACGCACCGCCTCACACAGCGATGTGTTTCATTTGGGCTGCTGACCCATAGGATGACAGGGGAGCTCTCTAAGAAACTTCTCCAGGGCTCATCAAACTTTCTTGTCTAGAGAAGCAAATAAATATTAAATTCCTTTCTGTTCAAAGTTTGATAAGAACTAGCTGTCCAATCCTGATGACAATTTAGGAAGTGTACTGAAGAACGTTTAGAATGTTATTGGGTCCTGTTTCAAATTATTATGCAGCCTCATCAGTGGCTTGACAAAAGCTTGAGCAATTTTATGCAACTAAAGACCCTACCACTCCAACAGATGCAGGCAAAGAGATTTTCACATCTTTTTAACCCTCAAACGTTTAGTTACTCATCTATGATTACTTTCAGACTAAAAGTGATATCTGGAATTTCCCTGAAATGTGCAGACTTCAAGTTATTGGCTGATATACACTGAACAAAAATATAAAAAACACAACATGTAAAGCATTGGTCCCATGTTTCATGAGCTGAAATAAAAGATCCCAGAAATGTTCCATATGCACAAAAAGCTTATTTCTCTCAAATTTCTGTGCACTAATTTGTTTACATCCCTGTTAGTGAGCATTTCTCCTTTGCCAAGATGATCCATCCACCTGACAGGTGTAGCATATCAAGAAGCTGATTAAACAGCATGATCATTGCACAGGTGCACCGTGAGCTGGGGACAAAAGACCATTCTAAAATATGCAGTTTTGTCAAATCCCAGACTTCTCAAGTTGAGGCCTGCAGGAATGTCCACCAGAGCTGTTGCCAGAGGATTGAAGGTTAATTTCATACCATAAGCCACCTCCAATGTAGTTTTAGAGAATTTAACAGTTCGTCCAACCGGCCTCACAACCGCAGACCACATGTATGGTGTCGTGTGTGCGACTGGTTTGCTGACGTCAACGTTGTGAACAGAGTGCTCCATGGTGGCGGGGGGGTTATGGTATGAGCAGGCAGATGCTACGGACAACAAACACAATTGCATTTTAGCGATGGCAATTTGAATGCACAGAGATACTGAGACGAGATCCTGAGGCCCATTGTCGTGCCATTCATCCGCCTCCATCACCTCATGTTTCAGCATGAAAATGCATGGCCCCATGTCGCAAGGATCTGTACACAATTCCTGGAAGCTGAAAATGTCACAGTTCTTCCATGGCATGCATTCTCACCAGAAATGTCACCCATTGTGCATGTTTGGGATGCTCTGGATCGACGTGTACGACAGCATTTCCAGTTCCAGCTAATATCCAACGGCTGTGTGAAGTTGCTGAAGAGGAGTGGAACAACATTCCACAATCAACTGCCTGATCAACTCTAGGCGAAGGAGATATGTCGTGCTAAATGAGGCAAATGGTGGTCACACCAGATACTTTTGGTCAGAAAACCAGTCAGTATGTGGACATCTGCTCGTCGAACATCTCACTCCAAAATCATGGGCAATATGGAGTTGTTCCCCCCTTTGCTGCTATAACAGCCTCCACTCGCAGTCTGCGTTCCAATTCATCCCAAAGGAGTTCAATGGGGTTGAGGTCAGGGCTCTGTGCAGGCCAATGAAGGCCTTCCCCAAACAGTTGGAATAACATAATCGTCTAGAATATCATTGTATGCTGTAGCGTTAAGCTTTCCCTGGCATCCGCCACACCCTGATTCGTCCATTGGACTGCCTTATGGTAAAGCGTGATTCATCACCCCAGAGAAAGCGTTTCCAGAGTCCAATGCCGGCAAGCTTTACGTCACTCCAGCCGCGCTTAGCATTGCGCATGGTGATCTTAGGCTTGTGTGCAGCTGCTCAGCCATGGAAACCCCATGAAGCTCCCGACGAACAGTTCTTATGCTGACGCTACTTCCAGAGGCCGTTTGGAACCTGGTAGTGAGTGTTGCAACCGAGGACAGATGATTTTTATGCGCTACACGCGTCATCACTCGACAGTCCCGTTCTGTGAGCTTGTGTGGCCTACCACACAAGCTCACAGACGTCACAGACGCTCCTAGACGTTTCCACTTCACAATAACAGCACTTGCAGTCGACCGGGGCAGCTTTAGCATGGCAAAAAATGTGACAAACTGACTTGTTGGAAAGGTGGCATACTATGACGGTGCCACGTTGAAAGTCACTGAGCTCTTCAGTAAGGCCATTCTACTGCCAATGTTTGTCTATGGAGATTGCATAGCTGTGTGCTCAATTTTATACACCTGTCAGCTATGGGTGTGGCTGAAATAACCGAATCCACTAATTTGAAGGTGTGTCCTTATACTTTTGTATATATAGTGTATCTGTGACCAACAGATGCATATCTGTATTCCCATTCATGTGAAATCCATAGATTAGGACCTAATGAATTTATTTAAATTGACTGCTTTCCTTATATGAACTCTTTGAATTTGTTGCATGTTGCTTTTATATTTTTGTTCAGTATACATAGAGTACATATCTATATACACAAAAAATAGCTAACTGACTTCCAAGGCCAAGCTTGAAAAGCCAAAAAATTCAAAGACCATTACAAATTATTACAGTTTATTCATGTAATTTAAAATGGATGACCAGGTGATTTCCCAGTCCGCACACCACTATAATCTCACATTTGTTCACACAAGGGGAGTGCCCTTGTGTCCATTAACATTAAAATGCATTAAGGGCACAATGCATCTGTTTTTATATCAATATCAAACCTTTCTTGTTAACTTAGTACCTTACTGTGATAGTTTTCAATTAAAATGGTCAAAAAGAAAGCAATTTCTCAAGCAAGAACTTAGCTTGGACTGTCTGGGAGTGGTCTGAGTGGCGAGGGGAAAACGGAAAACTAGCTGTTATTGGCAGAGGTTTGGAACTCTTATTGGTCTATCAACTAATTGACAAAAGTTCATCCCATCAAAACAGGCTGAAATGTCAGGCTCTTTTCAAACAGCTTTTACACTAAAAGGGCATTATCTTTTTCACAGCATTATTCCAACCTCAAAAACTATATAAAACACAAGACAATCACATTTTTAACATTTCAACCTATTGATCCCCTAACATAACACCAACGTCTGGTAGCTATACAAGCAAGACGGTGGGTGCTAAACCGTCCACGCTGGTATGTTTCCTTAAATTGAAGTCAAAGTTTGTTCAATGAATTAGCATGGACTGTCTCTACCTAAGTACATTTCAGTAAGAGTTTACGCTTTCTAAAAAGGAATGTCAACATCTACATAAATGGTCATGCTTTACCATGGTCAATGGCAGTAATTGTGTTGACCGCTAACTCCCACCCGGATCAGCCGCAGTGCCAACCACCTGCTAATCACAAATGACTACAGGTGGTCAAAATAAGGAAGAGCCAAACAAAAAGTATGAAAATAATACATTATGAACCAATGAGAAGAAAAGGCTTTTGAAGAAAATGAAGAGTGCTCAGATAAAGAGTTCAGATTTCCTTAGTGCTGGTGGTGATGGTATTGTTCTCATACACACTTGTAGTGTTAGTACTGAGAGTATTCCTTGGTTGAGAGTTTAGCAACGATGCGCTCCAACTGTCTCTTGGCTTCACAGTTGGGGAAGTTACCCATCTCATAGTACTGCGGGGCGATTTTCACCAGCCTGGGAAAGGACACAAATAAACAGTCATGAAATGTGCCTGGATTGTGTGTGTATGAGAGAAAGTGAAGGAAGGTTTTCTCTCCCAGGTACGTACAGACAGACAGACAGACAGACAGACAGACAGACAGACAGACAGACAGACAGACAGACAGACAGACAGACAGACAGACAGACAGACAGACAGACAGACATTGGTGCAGACATGTAAACCAACAACGGGCACAGTCTCACAAACACATAAGGAGTGGGCTGACTGCTTTTTAATTTTTTTACACACGCTACCCACATTCTCACTAGTCTAGAAGGAAACATGAACACTAGAAGCTGTAGTCTCTCTCTGGAATATTGATCTAGGAGCAGGCGGTTTGACTGCAGGCAAGCCCATACACAGACGCCTAGAAGAATCTAGGAGAGGACCGACTATAGTCAGGAGCACACGCACTAGACAAGATGGACCTGGGGCTAGACAGGCAGTGAGCTTACCACTCTGGTTTGATGTCGGTGCAGGTGCGGATGTAGTTCTTGGTGGTCAGCACAAACTCATTGTACATCACCCACTCCGGCTTGTGGTCCAGCACAGTGGAGGGGTGCAGCTGGACCACCTGGTTGTCCTTCACAGTCAGGTAGTGGCCTGTACGCTCCAAATGGGCTACCTGTCAATCACATACAGAGACAGGAATAAGTAGGCTAGATATTAGCTGCACAGGGCACATGTTCACACAAGACTAACTACATTTCAAGAGGGCTTCCATTGACATTTATTAACAAAATCTCACTAATGCATACAGTATTAACTAATTTAAAGTCCAGACACGAGGGATATGCATCTTTCAAGACGATTGGATACGTATCTAGATACATGGGCTCCGATACGATACAGAAACAATATGTTTTAGTTTGAAATGATTTGGTGCGATTCGGTTTGATTAGAGGAATGAATCGATGCGGTTCGGTGGGATACGATTCGATGCTCTAACATCTGTTGCATAAACACATTCATTTTCCATTTTCAATTAAAATCTTCTGAGCTGATGTGTGTGTGTGTGTGTGTGTGTGTGTGTAAATTATGTACAGTATATGTCTATGGTGTATGTAGTCACCTGAGCCACTGTCAGATTGGGGGGCAATGTATGATTTTCTCTTTTGATCTGAATTAAACGTGTTTTAGCTAGTAATGTATCAATATTTAACTTAAATAATTAGCTATGGCAATGAATACATAGCACAACTTTGGATTTCACCCCGTCCCAAAATGAATGGTTTTGATCGTTATGTAATTATCAACTTGACCCTGTATATCTAAAACTGACCATATACACAGATTATGTAAAGCAAAACTACCAAAACTATTGCTGATGGGGAACCTGAACAATCGTATTAGAATCTAATGTAAGCCCCGAGCAGCAGGTATAGGCTATTGCCAGATGAATGTTGTCTCCGGTAGCTTACTTTTATTCCGGTAAAACACATTTTAACTGCACAATAACCTATCAAATTACATTGGTTTTCACTCAACTAATATTGTGCAAGCCAGTTGACAAGCATTTGAATGCTGAAGGTGCCGTGCAGATGTGCAAGATCAGGAATAGTGCGCCTACATCTTGTTGGTCAGCGCACGAAGCAGCACAGTGAGCAGTTTGACGAGGCTACTGATATTGCCTGGGGTGTTTCAGCATGAAAAACGACTTGTAGATCAATGACGTTCAACACAGTTATATGCTTAGTTTGACACTGAAGAAGAGGACGTATCAGTTGTCGCAAAAAAAGTCGGTATTTTCAGAAAGTAATATGAGCAAAACATTTTAGTGAACCGGCGATTCATAACGTTTTAATCTATTTTCTGACCGATGCATGCAACATTTGGATCGGTTTGAGGTCCCACAGACTGATGCACTCAAATCTTAAACATTTGAACCAGGGGCCGATGCATATCAAACGTTACATCCCTACCGTACACGCATAGAAGCACAGTATCAAAGGTTTACTGATCAGGCACTCGTGATCTGCAGTTTTTTTTGTTTTTTGCCTGAGACGATTTAACAGTTTTTTTTGACCATCTATAATCCCTGCAGCCGAATTGGCCTATTCAGGTTTGAACTAGACTGACCCCATGGAATGTAGTGTACATCTTAAAGTACAATGAACACAATCAATTACACAGAAAAGGGAAGAAGAGGCAGCTCTGGGCTTAGGCGTTTTAACTTCAGCAGAATTTGCCAAGTTAAGGAGGGCGGTTCCTTTTTTGGTTTCCGTTCGGGGTACTTCAATATGCAGACGATGGCTGCTGTGATTAACGAGGCCAATCAATCAGTCTCAATAAAGACCTCTCCAAACAAAGACGTGCGCTCAAACGCCTCTAAACTGCAATATGAGCTACAAATGTGTTTTTGCGAAAAGGTTAATGTTGACAAATATTTTCATATTAACGGCGTAATTCAACTTGTCAGGTCGCTTGTTTTCAGGTTCCCCCAGAAATGGACTTTCAACAAAATGTCATTTATTTTCCCTTAGCAGGCAGCAAATTGCCTTGAATTCTTATTATGTGTTTAACTGGTAGTGCCTGTGTGCGAACACTTAGGGGAGGCGATCCATTACAATAAGTATCTTGACGTGTTGTGTTTTTAAGCAACAGTGTAAACACCTGTTAACTAAACAGACATGGTGAGTTCGAGAAAAGAACACCAAGGTGAAGCACAAAAGCAGCGCTGCATCTTACTTCAGTCTTAAAAGGGCAATCTGCAGTTGCTACAAAGAATTTAACTTCTGTCTCGTGAGTTTAGTTCAACTGTCGTACCCCATCAGAACCCAAAATATAAGCTTGTTTTACGCCAATGTTTGTTAAAGTAAATGTAAAACTATAGCCTCAAAACATGGTTAAAACTATCATTTTTAGATCAGCCCTTGCATCCATAGCTCTGTGTACGAATTTCAGAGCGGTTACATTTCTCCAGCCCCATCCCTCAGCTTTTTACACTTTGTTATTGTTTCAACTGTTGATTGCTACTTTAAGGGATGGCATTAGTTTGACAAGCTAACAAGCTTATATTGAAGACGGGTTATCTAACCATAAGTCAGTGGTACAGTGCTATTTTTCAATTTCAAAACGCTGACTAGGGTTAACTGACTAACCCACACACTCTACTCTGGCCTGTGACATTTTTGGAACATGTACAAGGGACTAGCCAACTACCCAAAGGTCAAAACCAAGTGCTGTGTTGTTGGGGGACAATATGGCGCCATAGAGCATGACGACACATTCCGAGAGAGAACCCTCTGGGCCCTTCCTTTCTCTGTTTGGCCAGTGAGCACTGACCTGCATGAAGAATCCTGTGACCAGTGCTCTGCGAATGTTGATGTAGTAGTCTCTGCTGGTGAACTCTGTGCTGCGGCGGGGCAGGCTGAAGCGGTCCATGATCCGGGACAGCTGCTGGCGCACGTTGTCGGCCGACATCAGCGACCTGTAGTTCACAAAGTTGTCGTAGCACCACTGTGTCGACTCATGGTCTGTGAGAGGTGAAACATAGATTTACAGTGCCTTCAGAAAGTATTCACACCCCTTCAGTTTCCATATTTTGTTGTGTTAAAGCCCGAATTTTAAATTGATTAAATTTAGATTTTGTTTCACTGGCCCATAATGTGGAATTATGTTTTTAGAAAGGTCTACAAATTAATGATACAATAAGTATTAAACCTATTTGTTATGGCAAGCCTAAATAAGTTCAGGAGTAAAAATGAACTTAACAAGTCACATAATAAGTTGCATAGAACGGTGTTCAATAAATAGTGTTGAACATGATTTTTGAATGACTACCTCATCTCTGTACCCCACACATACACTTATCCCTCAGTCGAGCAGTGAATTTCAAACACAGATTCAACCACAAAGACCAGGGAGGTTTTCCAATGCCTCGCAAAGAAGGGCATCTATTAGTAGATGGGTAAAAAAAAAAGATATTGAATATTCCTTTGAGCATGGTGAAGTTATTAATTACACTATCAATACACCCAGTCACTACAAATAAACAGGCGTCCTTCCTAACTCAGTTGCCGGAGAGGAAGGAAACCACTCAGGGATTTAACCATGAGGCCAGTGGTGACTTTAAAACAGTTACAGAGTTTAATGGCTATGATAGGCAAAAACTGTAGTTACTCCACAATACTAACCTAAATGACAGAGTGAAAAGAAGGAAGCCTGTACATGCATCCTGTTTGCAACAAGACACTAAAGTAAAACTGCAAAAAAATATGACAGAAATTAACTTTTTGTCCTGAATACAAAGTGTTATGATTGGGGCATATCCAACACAACACATGACTAGCACTTCATATTTTCAAGCATGGTGGAGGCTGCATCATGTTATGGGTATGCTTGTCATCTGCAAGGACTAGGGAGTTTATGATAAAAATAAATGGAATAGAGTTAATAAGCAGAGGCAAAATCCTACTGGAAAACCTGTTTCAGTCTGCTTTCCAATAGACATTGAGAGACAAATTCACCTTTCAGCAGGACAATACCTTAAAACACAAGGCCAAATATACACTGGACCTGCTTACCAAGACAATATTGAATGTTCGTGGTTACAGTTTTGACTTAAAAATCGTCTTGAAAATCTCTGGCAAGCAATGATTAACAACCAACTTGACAAGAGCTTGAAGAATTTTTTTAAAGAATAATGTGCAAATGTTGTACAATCCAGGTGTGCAAAGCTCTTAGACTTACCCAGAAGTCACAGCTGTAATTGCTGCCAAAGGTGATTCTAACATGTACAGACTCAGGGGGTTGAATACTTATGGAATCAAGATAGTGTTTAATTTTCAAAAATGTTTTACAAAAGTTAGAATTTTTCTTCCACTTTGACATTGTGTAGATCGTTCACAAAAAGGCACTGTATGTTATGTGACATTAAGGTTGGATTAAGCCTAGTCCTGAATTCTAATAAAGCATGCTCAATGGACATTCTGTGAGACACGTACTCTGTTTGAAGGTGTGGTAGACGTTGAGGAGGGTCAGGTGGTCTCCGTCAATGTGGGCGAAACGCATCTTGGACTCGTCGGCCGCCTTCCTAGCCTCCGTGGGTCGTACGAAGCACTGTGGGACTAAACAAGGTTGGTATGGGCCCCAACACAGCCGCCCATAGGGATGAGTTAAGCAATTCCCACAGAGAAGAACAAGGCCTCGGGTCAGAGAGGCCAGAGAGAGCACTTCACAGGGCAAAGAGCATTGCCACAGGTGCGTGTCGGAAGAAGGGGGTGAAGGGGGGTGGGAGAAGGCAAAGGAGGGTTGACTGCGCAGGTTTGAGTTTAGCTGTTTTACAAGCTGCATACTGTAAGACCTAACCTCAGCCAGGGTATGAGAGGGGTATAGAAAGGGGCTCCAACCCCCCAAAAACTATCTTTACTCAAACTGTTTGGCTAAAGGGCATTTATGAGGCTAGCCTGCATCTGACTCATAAGCTCTTTAAGCGGTGGTGCAGAGGGACACCAAAGAAAGTGTCCTCTTAACCACTCAATCTTTGCCTGAGCACTTTAGAGGGAAAACCGTGGTCTTGCATCCTAGCGGAAAAGCACTTGTACATCAAAAGGCTGCATCAAACACCTCCCGCCTTCCCAAAACTTGTTGTGAGCAGCCTAACGTTAAAACATGCTCCATCGTGAGCTTAACGGGTGAAAGCTGAGTGTTTATCGATTTGAACCCCTACACTTGGTTGCCTGGGCGATGCGAGGCCTAGTATCCACTGCTGACTCGGTAATGAACTCAGCAGAAAACCGGGTTCCTTGACACACCAGTTATAGATGTGCAGCGTGTCCAAACAGCTAGTTAAATTCCCTTTCCCTCTGTTCAAAAGCATCGGATTCATCTCAATGAGCAGCACTCTGCTTTGGCAAGCCTAAAGTGCAATTACTGCCGCAGCACATTGGTGCTGCTCAGACTATAAACTCATTAATTTACTGTAGACATGCATTTTTCCTGCCTGACAAATATTAAACTGACTGACACCACCAACTCCTTCTGCTCTACTCTTTCTACCTCACTGTGTTCAGTGGAGTTGTGTGCAAAGTTAAGGCCCATTAGAGATTAAATTTGCTATCAGCCGCAAGTCAAATCACATTCATCAACATCGTTATTGAAATACACAGTTGCAGAGATGGAGTTCAGATTACACCTCCTATACACAGCTCTTTTTAGAGCTCCATGTGCTGCATCAGTACTAGAGTGATGCCATTGCTACAATGACAGAGAGGCATGGTTTTATGTTCTTTCCCGGACAAATATGTTTTTCTAACGAACCAGGTGTGAAATGCTCGGACCAGCTCTAGACACCACACAAACAAATCTAATTTCAACAACTGCATATCAAAGGCTAGAGTAGGGCCTTCATGTTGTGTCTGCAGACCCAATCACATAAAAGTCTTGAGTTTCAGGAGAAGTTCATGACTTTTTTTATTTACTTAACTAGGCAAGTTCATGGCTTAAACATATAATCTAATTATCTCCAAAACCTGACTGGTGAAATAGACTAAACAAAAAAGGGGTCAAGGGTGAAGGGATCATCGTCTAGACAACTAAGAGAAAAATAAGTTGCAGATGCAGGGCACTGAATCCTTCTTTTGTCGAGGATGAAGGGCAAATTTGCCATGAACATACAACTTTCACAGGAAAATTAGTGTGCACAATAATGACGGTGGCTTATGATGGGCATACCACACTTTTCTCCCTGAGTATTACCTGACAGCATGGCTGTGATGGACAGAATCTCATTGGAGCAGTTGAACTCGCAGGAGGCGATCACCATCTTGGCTAGCTGCGGGTCTAGGGGGAACTCGGCCATCATGGAGCCTAGCTCCGTCAAGTCGCCGTCATCGTTGAGCGCCGCCACGTAGTTGAGCAGCTCTAGGGCCCGCATCAGGGTTTCCGGTGCTAGAGGGAGACGAGGGTAAGAACATATTTGTACTATTGTCAACCGCTGCCATCTTGGACCAGGTCTTTTCACACAAAAATGTGATTTTATATCAAATGAGAGTAGCCTGGATAAATAAGGTTTAAATAAAATATTTAAATAAGAAATCGCAGAGAAGCACAGGAAGCGCAAGGGATGGCATAGGAGGAAAGAGAAAAAAGAAACCGCAGAGGAAGAAGATAGAAAGAACAGAACACAAGGGGAGATTAAAACAAGCACCTCTATATGTGATGGCCGGTTACCCCGGACGGAAACTTTAATGGTGGTGGGGAGGCTCATTTTTCATCTTCCGCTCCACTGATTCAAAACAACTCTAATGCAATTACAGGGGAACCCTTCACTTAATGCATCAAAACAGGGCTCCCACCGTTTGGTTAAAAGATTTTCCCCAAGATGCAATTATTGACCTTCGGCTCGGGAGAACTGAAGCCTAATGACCAGTTGCATGTCAACTGAAAATTAGCTTCGGCTTCAGCTGAGGGCCATGTTGTTCACTTTAATTTCTCTCAAATAAGGAATTAAAAAAAGCTTTTTTCAAAATACAAGCAGGTATTTTCTTATGACGAACAAATAGATGATTCGGGGCATCAAACCTACTTTTGTTATAGAAAAGTGAGAGCTAGCCACATTACTTACTATATCAATGGCTTGTGGCGAACGCATTCCTTTTGGAGGAAAATCTGGTTTTGCAGTATCTGTAACATGATGCACAAGTGTGGAAATGCAATCTATACATGACGCACCTCATCAGAAATAAACTATTGACCGCCTCAATACATGAGAATCCAATATATTAACCAAGGGCCAAATCAATGGGACTAAAGGCTAAAAGGTACATTAAACTCACATTGGCTTTGAAATGTACTACTCTGCAAATGTCAAGAGGCAAATGAATCCCACCTAAGGCTGGTCCTTCCTGTAAATCGCTACTGATTCCTTTTGGACTTTCCATGTGATTTGGTGAGCCGCTTCACGCCACTGCACTTATTGAGCGTGGAGCGAGGCAGGTTGACAGAGAAATAGACTGGCCGCTCGTGTGCTCCCTGGTTACAGGGTGGAAACCAAGGTTCTCCATTAAGATTTAGGCCCAACTCAAATGCAACACAGACTAAAAGCCAATGGCCTCCATGCCTGGGTTCTTTGGTTAACCTTAAAATATATGGATCCCTCCAATCCTTGCCCACTCCGAGTTATCACCCTGCCTGTACCTTTTCATTGCATACAGCCACAGAGGAGAGCAGCAGCTCAATGACAATGTCCCCACTTGCCTCAATGACAGCAGCACAAACCCAAGTCGTGATTAAATCCTTTTAATGTGCCCAAAATGATGATAAATTAAAAGAAATGGCTGATGGGACGCATCCCCCCACCATCATAGCAGCAGAGGTTTTCAATCATCTCAAGGAAGCATTCCATCTCTCAAGCCCTTTGAGGAGCTGACATTTTATTCATTGGGTTGTGTGGCCTCATCAGTCAGATGACGGTGTGTGGACAATCCAAATGGCTACAGGCTAAGGCAGGGGTTCCCAAAACATTTTTGGTCTGCAACCCCATTTGTGATTCCAAATTTGTTTTGCAACCCTGACATGTAACAAAAAAAATATTTAAAAAAAATCAATGCCCAATATTTACTTTTTTAATTGGGGATATGCCAGTCTATTACAAATTGGGACTAGCGCTCTAGCCTAGCGGTTAGAGCGTTTGGCCAGTATTTCAGAGTTTCTCTCACGACCCCATTTTCAAAATCAGGCGACCCCTAGTTTGGGAAACGCTAGGCTACGGAGCAAAACATGTTCCAATCATGCCCCTCTACCTGGAGACCCAAATCCATTGCTCTCTTTAACCAGTTCCAGAGATCCACTTGGCTGAACCCACAACTCCGGCGTAGCCATCCTGGGAGTGGTTCTTCTGCGCCGCATGTCAAATTGACCTGTGCGCCGGCGAGATACAAAGACTTTTCTTGGAGGAGAAGCTTTGAAGTGCGTTGGAGCGAGGGCACAGCATACTCCGGCTATTCATCTTTCTAGTCCAATCAGCTCGTGTTCCCGGGGCGCTAAGCAGCTAGTTAGACGGACCCAGTGCCTCCACTGACAGCGTGTAGAACTTCCAGGGACAGCCTTTTTTTCTAAGTGGATGAATAAGGTAATCATTTCTTCCCCTCATTCCCAGTTAGACTAAATGGACAAGGCTTGAGTGGACCAGGCGGGGGGGCTAACCCTTAAGTGCTAGGAGACGTATAGTTGTGGGAGAGAACTGAAGGGGGCGGGGTGGCGGAGGTTGGGGGAATAGGTCAGTCACGTTTCACCGGCGGAATATAAAGAGAAGGCAATAGCCAAGGCGATACCGGGGCTATTGATGTAACCAATTTCATTCTCAAAATGGTGTTTGGCGCCGTGGATGGGGAGAGATGGGTTTAATCTCGGAGGTGAGATGAAAACTGTATTAAGGTGGAGGGGGTGGGGGGGTCTGGGGTTAAGGCTATGGACAGAGAGACCGAGGGAGGGGGGGGGGTTCTCCTTGGGGAGAGTAAGAACACATGCATGGTGTGTTGGCTCCGGGGCTGCTGGGAAGGGAAGTAAGTGACATTGGGACGAGACAAGGCACCTCTTGTGCGTTTTGGCCAGGCTCCAGTCCAGTGCAGATGAACAGGGGGAATAGGGAGCGCCTGGAGAAGCGACAGCCCAAACACACATCAACTGACCAGCCAAACTACTCCTCCCTAGTCACTACACCATGTCCACCCACAGCGGATAGAAACAGACTTGTTTTGACAGTGCAGTTTAACTACCTATTCCGGCAAAGGAGCAAAGAACCACTAGGTCCAATGTGGCCATTATGCTCAACTTCCAAGACAGAACAATTATTTTTGACTCTACAAACACTCCACATTTTCTCTTTTTCATTTTTCTAAGCTCCTAGCTGACCCACATTGGGTGTCATACATCAAACATTTTCAGTTCAACAAAAAGGTTTTGTGGACCTGAGAGCAACAGTTTATACCCGTCCATGTCTATTCATTAGCCCTTAACAGATGATGCTTTGATTGAAATGAGACAGAAATTTACCATGATGTTATCTATCAAAGCCCAAACTTTACAACTTGAGGCCCTATTCAATCAATCTCCGTAACTGGGTTTCCAGGACAAGTCAAGAACATTCATCTCTTAAGTCAAAAAAGTCATGTTTGGCTTTGTGATTTACACTGTGAAACAAAGAAAAACTCAGCAGCATATACAATCACACTGTGTACACACACACACACACACACACACACACACACACACACACACACACACACACACACACACACACACACACACACACACACACACACTGTGAAGAAAGAAATTAATTTAGCCTTGACTGAGATTGACTGAATAGGGCCCCTAGTAACACAAAAACAAGATATTAACCCAACAAGATATTAACCCAACAAAAAGATCTATCCCTGTTAACAAAATGCAATACAAGAGCTCTTACCTGGTGGGTCCATGAAGTCAAAATGTACCAAGTCGTCGATACCTAGCTTCTTGAGCTGCAGCACGACCGAACCCAGGTTGGACCTCAAAATCTCTGGATACGTGTTGTCCTGTGACAGAAGAAGGGGAGGGGAAACCGGAGGAGACGGTTTCAAATCAAAACAAATTAGTAAGGCTGCTGATTATCTCGTCACACGCACTCGTACGTTAAAGTGAACAGAAAATAGAAGTCTAGGGCCGTTTGAAGGGCTATTTAACTTGTTTTAAAATGCCCTCTGCCAGTCGGTGTGACGTGAAAGAATTACCCTGTTAAAGTGGAGGACTGGGTCCTTCACGTGTTCATTTGTCACAGGGGGGATCCGTGTCACTGGCGCAGGTTATTAAAAAGGGCTGTGGGTGATTGGTGGGGAATCCAGCTGTCAGAGTGAAAAGGGCTGAATAAGGAATAGGCGACTTAGGTTCTAAGTGGAAATACTGGATAGCTGGGAAATGGAGATATTTATTTTCAGTATACAGGTATAATTAAGCCTCATATGCCTTTTCTCTGTATAGTCTAGAGGTACAAGTGCACTGCACTTATAAGAATCACGGATACAAGTAAGCAATGAACGACAATGCTCTGTACACTCTCGGGAAATAATGTAAGACGTAGGTATGTCTCGACCTCGGGACATTAGCATTCCTAAGCAGCTTCAAATAATCAAATCGGTTATAGACAACAATTCATCTGGGACTAATATAATTCTTATAGCAGTACCACTACTAACCTGCATCTCGGTCTTGTAGGCCTTCTCTGTGTAGAGGCGGAAGCACTTCCCTGGGCGTGTCCTCCCGGCGCGCCCCGCCCTCTGCTGGGCCGAGGCTTTGCTGATGGCCGTCACCAGGAGGGACTCCACTCTGATACGAGGGTTATACACCTGGAAGGAACAGCAAGGGGGACAGGTGAGGTATTGAGAGGATTCAAATCACTCTTTTCACATACAAACACAGATACACAATCATTTACAAAAGGGATGAGCCATAGGGGGCATCATGGTTGAGAAATAGACCAGCATTTATACACAGGTTACAGGGGGAAATTGAGTTTCACACATACACAAGAGACACTAACACACATATTCCCAAATCACATACAAGCACAAACACACAAGCTCACACAATCCAACCGGGAAAATATATCATCTCTGATTGAGCCACGTGTACGACTTGGCTCTGGGCTAGAGAAATGTCAGAGGAATAAATAACTGGCTTTTCCATCTCTGCCGCTGTCAGGTGCAGCGCTGCTCTGTTTATCTGGGGATTTTCAGGCAACAGAGGCAGATGATTGGAGAAGATTAGGCTGAGGGGGGGTGGATGGGGGGGTGGCGCAGGGGAGGAAGGACGGCGGCAAACCTTTTGCTTGGCAAATCCGGGATCAATTACAAACACCACGCCGTCGATGGTCAGGGATGTCTCAGCGATGTTTGTCGAAACCACGACCTGCGGAAATGAGTACAGCTGGGTTTAGAATCAGTCGTTAGGGAGGAGTTGTGGGAAAGGGAGAGTAACATGGGTCGAGGCCCTGTAATGGAGTGGCACTATTCAATCACTCACTCCGGTATTTGGTCATTTGATAGTTTAATAATTCAGTCATTCGTATATTCATGAATTCTCAATTTTGACACAAGAGTCTAGTCATAAGGTGTTGAATCTGTGAGGGAAATGATTAGGTCATAGGTCAAAACCTACTGCCATTGGGGGAGGTCAAAATATCTTAGTATGAGAGGGAGACGGAGCAAATGTTTTAATAAAAGGAAAAATGACCAAGAGTTAATTTGTGGCCTCATACAAATCCCCCTTTGGTGGAGACACTGCTCAACACTCAAGTCATTACATTTCTACAATGAGTACGCATCAACATCTGAATGAATTAAGTTCTGCAGACACTTCCATGGCCCATCGCAGACACACTGTCTAATAGGACCCAACAGGGGAGTACTGCAACAGTTGTTGCAATCAAGTCGAATGAGATGTCTGCAAACTGCAGCGGGCTGCCTCGCCGCTGAGTGTCCCTTCCACATGTATTACCACTGCTCTTTTTGGAGGGGGTGCCGCTGTCAGCTCGCAGCACGCTACCAGTCTCCACAAGATGTCATCTTCTCTCTTACAAAAAGCCCCTCCCACAGGTCTTCAAAATTACAACAAATAATTGATGTAATAGTTCCTTTTCCAGCGGGTGGCCTGCATTTAAAATGCAGTTCTTTCAGAATCACTGTGTACGTTGACGTTCATCCTCTGAGATTATAGTTTGACAAGACTGGAGGAATTTGTTTTAGATTAAAATGAAAGTTGTGGTGAAAAAATGAAAGGAAATCAAATTCTGACTGGCTTCTGAGTAATGGAGCCTGTCGCCTTCAACAAACAAAGCAACACACGGATGTTTCATGCGCCCCAAGGTGCAGGCGTCGTGTGGCAGCAAGAGAGCGCCCACCAAATTAAAATCACTCACTCCGGCAATCAGAGATGTGCTCGAAACCCACCTCGAAATAGAAGCGAAGTTGCATTAAAATTAATAAGCTCGGAGGATTGCGGCAATTATGTTTAGAGTCACAAAAAATGAGTCACGGCAAAATGAGGCTCTAAACTAGAGCAGGTGATGAGAACAGAGATTTGTTTTCAACTGCTTCAAAGCCAAGGAGGGGTTTTCTTTTCCTATGATTCCCCATTTCCAAGTATAATGTTAGAAACATTACAGCTGGGTTTTTTTAAGAGAAATTCATCCGAGGTAACACAGTAATACTTAGAAGCAGAGGGGAGACGAGGAGGGAAAAAAAGCCCACTCCTCAGCTGTCAGAAGGGTGCGTCGGTTGATCAAAGCATCAGGGCCCGGCTGCAACCTTTATTTTCCCAAAAATGTAATAGGGTGCAGAGAAATACTGCGTAAGGGAGGGGAGAGGAGGAAGAGAAATAACTGAAATGAAAAGCCGTTTGGGTTGTGGTATCAACGCAAACGGGGAAGCTGCTGTGGAGTCGCACATCTCCCAGTCCCAGATCTTTTTCTATTACAATTATCCCCTATAGCAAGGCTGTCTATGAGCAATGACAGCTGAATCGGAGCACCGAAATCAAATGAGTCACATCACCCTATGGGTCTCTCTCTGTCAGCGTTTACACAAACAGGAGAGGAGGGGAGGAAGGCAGATCTGCAGCTGCTCTCACGCGAGCCTTGACCGCCGCTGGGGGGGGTGTTCCCGTTATGTAACGGCGGAGCCTGATTGGCCCCAGAACCCTTCGAACTACATTGTGCACCATGGCACTAGAGACTGAGTCAGACAGGCAGAAACCTGCTGTACTGGGAACTTCCACTCCCACTCCAATGTCTCAGCATAATGTAGGGGGGGGGGGGAATAAAATTGCTTCATTGCATATTCTGTGCACTGCCACTTCTTTCATATAGAAAAGTAATACCAGTTCAACTGCAAGCCCAGGAAAGATGCTAATAACGAAAGTTATCCATTTGCATTAAATCTGCAAAAGCATTGAACAGACACTTCCTTGCAACGAATGACAGGCGTGAGAAACATTCTCCCAAGGAAAAAGACTGCATCACTTACCTCTAACAAATCTGCCAATCATGTACTTAATTTGTTAGTGTACATGTGGCTTGTATGTGAATGCATTTCGTTAATGCTTTCACATCTCTTGATCAAACATTTGCCGGTGCAAAAAATACTTCTGTGAGTTATCATCCATCGATATGGGTCGAAAACAGATTCTGAGCACTTGCCGCCCATCCTGCGTAGCTCCGTTTCGTTTGGCTGTCTAAAGCTGTGCGCCTTAAAGGCTTTTCAAAATCCTACCTTTTAAGCAAGGATTTCTCTCCAGCCAGAGAATGCCTGACTGTTTAGTTATTAATGCCTTGGACATTTTTTGGGGGCCCAGCCCTTGGCCTTGTGTAATTCTGCCGTCAGAAGTAGAAGCGTTCTGCTTTCTATTCATGCTGAGGAGAGAGGCAGCAGCCAAAGACGACCCATTTTAAACCTGTCAGAAGGCAGCCTGGTCAAGCCAACGGTCACTTCGATTAGTTTACACCTCCCCCTCGGGAGGGATGTACATCTTGATCGGATTGAACACTAGAGGTGCATTGCAAGAATTAACGGTGGCAGGTATCACTTCACAATACGTCTGAGGGGATCTCTTTGAACTAAGAGGAATCAACCACCTTTTAATACAAAATTGAATGCTGACAACTAGAGCAACACTGTAATTAAACCAAAGCCAATTGCTTGGCAAAGAGTTCAAGACATTAAGAACGCCCAGCCACATTCAGTGACCCGTAGGTGTGGAGAAATTGCGTCTTCTTTGAGTCAATGACCCAGTTGATAAGCAATCTTGAACAAAGTTGGCTAGCCTAGCATGGACCGGCAGGTTGGACCATCATCTCTGGAAAACAACAATGTCGGCCAACATTTCCCCAAGAGGAACGGGTGGCAAGGAGCACTTCGTGTCCTGTTCAAAGGGAGCTGTGAAAGGTTCAATGGGATGACTCCCACCAGTTTAGGCCAATGACCTGTACGTCAGGGAAGAGTCGGTCAGTGCTTTAGCAGCTGCCACGGTAGCTAGCCTGTCTCCTCACATTTCATAACCATATAGGAGGGCCTCTCATTGACTGCATTGATTCAGAATGCGTCTGGAGGCTGGGGCCTGTTACACAGAGAAGCACAGTGCGGCTCCTTCCTGTCTGTCTGTCAGCTGTATTGAGCGTTCCAGACTTTTCATCAGTAATATCATTAGAGCATCATCTCTGCGCATTATTTCTGGGTTATTAACCTGCAGGGGGTGAGCACTGTGGCTAACAGGGGCCATCTTTCACTCCAACCCTCTGGGAGGAGCTGCCTGTTGAAAAATAAAACCTTCCCTTGATTGGTAAAAATGGAGGGCGCCTCGAACAATTTGGGCCCTGCCACATCAGTGACTTACTGGAATGGATCCCAGCGGGCGTGCGTCGCTGACTATTGAAGGGATATCCACACACGTGAGGATGATAGAAAACAAACCTAACACTAAACAAGAGCCCATTTGTCAAAAGCGCATAACGATGATACTTTGAAAGGGAGAGGGGGGATTAAAGTCTTTGCTAGTAATCACAGTGAATTGAAGCTCCAACACTAAATCATTAAAATGTTCTAAAATAGGAGATCAGTGGCTTTTCTGGGGAGACATGACGGGAAAGCAAGTTATGTTAATGGCGGGAGTGCTTAATGCAGCCATTAGCATGTGGGACAGCAGAGGCCGGTAACCTTAATTCTTTCATTGCCTCTCCTTGGACTTGCTTGGGTGACATCTCACCTCACCTAAGGCTCAGCCACTGACGGCGTCAGACTGACAACAGAAGGCCAAACTCACTCTGTGCATGCTTTTGTCCATTCAAGACAAATGCCATTGGCTGCCACTGCTACATTCAAGACCCTTGACCAATTGAGCTTAGTGAGAGACCAGAATTGATGATATTCATCAACCTGGACATTGAGTGAAAGCAAGTCATATGGTGTTCAATGATCATTGCGACCTACACGGTCATTCTAGCCTCACTCTCCCTGTTTGCAATGTAAGTTCAGACACATACACCAGCTCACCTCCATGTGACAGTCCCTTCAGGCCAGGTATGGGGGACAACATGAAAACAAAACTACCTGAGAGGTAGCACGCTGTTGAGACGGTCTGTAAACACCAGGGAGGAGTCTGGCACTGCTGAGAGTGCATGTTGGGAAGAAGTTCAGTCTTCAAAGAATTGTTGAATGCAAATTTACAGCCACTTACCAGTTCTCCCAACCACCCAAAACACCCCGTCCCAATCTACAAAGATGTGGAGGTGGGGTCTCCTGGGACCAGGCATCCAAACCACTCCCTGTGCTGCCCGTGTCCTTCTTTCATGTCAACATCCCTTTGAACAGCGCAAGCAAACACAGGGATGATGTTTGAACTTTGGAAAGATCCCAGGCCCTGGCTTAGGCCAAACTGTTGAGCCTCCTTTACACAAAACACACACGTGGAGGAGAGAGATAAAATAATGTCACACCGGGAGGGTGAGCGAGGGAGGCCGGAGCAAGCATTTCATCCGACTCGTCTTGAACATCAGGAAAAGAGGGGCCTGTCAAACTGCTGTGGATCAAACCACAGCGGTAGAAAGGAATGTGACGACAGCAGACTGCCTAGACTTGCCTTCGGGAAGTACTCAGACCCCTCGACTTTTTCCACATTTTGTTACGTTACAGCCTTATTCTAAAACTGATTAAATATATATGTTTTTTCCCCTCAGAAAGCTACACACAAAACCCCATAATGACAAAGTGTAAACAGGTTTTTAGAAATGTTTGCAAACGTATTAAAAACAAATCAGAAATACCTTATTTACTTAAGTATTCAGACCCCTTGCTATGAGACTCGAAATTGAGCTCAGGTGCATCCTGTTTCCATTGATCATCCTTGAGATGTTTTTACAACGTGATTGGAGTCCACCTGTGGTAAATTCAATTGATTGGACATGACTTGGAAAGGCACACCTGTCTATATAAGATCCCACAGTTGACTGTGCATGTCAGAGCAAAAACCAAGCCTTGAGGTCGAAGGAATTGTCCGTAGAGCTCCGAGACAGGATTGTGTCGAGGCACAGATCTGGGGAAGGCTACCAAAAAATGTCTGTAGAATTGAAGGTCCCCAAGAACACAGTGGGTTCCATCATTCTTAAATGGAAGAAGTTTGGAACCACCAAGACTCTTCCTAGAGCTGGCCGCCCAGCCAAACCGAGCAATCGGGGGAGAAGGGCCTTGGTCAGGGAAGTGACCAAGAACCCAAGGGTCACTCTGACAGCACTATCGAGTTCCTCTGTGGAGATAGGAGAACCTTCCAGAAGGACAACCATCTCTGCAGCACTCCACCAATCAGGCCTTTATGGTAGAGTGGCCAGATGGAAGCCACTCCTCGGTAAAAGGCACATGACAGCCTACTTGGAGTTTGCCAAAAGGCACCTAAAGACCCTCAAACGATGAGAAACAAGATTCTCTGGTCTGATGAAACCAAGATTGAACTCTTTGGCCTGAATGCCAAGCGTCACGTCTGGAGGAAACCTGGCACCATACCTACAGTGAAGCATGGTGCTGTGGGGATGTTTTTCAGTGGCAGGGACCGGGAGACTAGTCAGGATCGAGGGAAAGGTGAACGGAGCAAAGAACAGAGATCCTTGATGAAAACCTGCTCCAGAGCACTCAGGAGCTCAGACTGGGGCCAAGGTTCACCTTCCAACAGGATAACGACCCAAAGCACACAGCCAAGACAACGAAGGAGTGGCTTCAGGACAAGTCTCTGAATGTCCTTGCGTGGTCCAGCCAGAGCCCGGACTTGAACCCGATCGAACATCTGAAACCTGAAAATAGCCGTGCAGCAATGCTCCCCATCCAACCTGACAGAGCTTGAGAGGATTTGCAGAGAGGAATGGGAGAAACTCCCCAAATACAGGTTGGATGAAGGGTCCCTTGGTTAAAGGGTCATACCCAAGAAGACTCGAGGCTGTAATCGCTGCCAAAGGTGCTTCAACAAAGTACTGAGTAAAGGGTCTGAATACTAATGTAAATGTGATCAGTTTTTTATTTTTAATACATTTGCAAAATAAATATGGGGTATTGTGTGTAGATTGATGAGGGGAGGGAAAAAAACAATTTAACCAATTTTAGAACAAGGCTTCAATGTAACAAAATGTGGAAAAAGTCAAGGGGTCTGTATACTTTCCGAATGCACTGTATATATAAAAATGATCAGGCGGTGACTTCATTATTCCAAATAAGTCATCAATAATCTTTCGGGGCTCCAATGACAGCCAAATCAGCCTCGATTGGGTAGGCAGCACACAATGAGTCATTCATCAAATCCCAGTCAGATGTTGGGGCAAATGTTCGCAAATTACTGGCGGTGTGACAGGGTTTTGATATTCCATTAGATTCCTTGCCAACAGCGCGGCCGTCCAGGTGGTTCCACTGCTGTGATTATAGTGCGCTCGTTTGAACACCGAGCCATAAACAAAACGCTGGACAGGTTTGCGGTCCGTATTAATAATGGAACATGAAGTCGAAGGGCCGTACATTGCTCTGTGGGACCAGTTCAGGACAAGGGAACAAGAAGAGGGGAATGTTCACACATTCTTTTGTAGATGAGCAAAGTTCCAGTAATGCATGCTGCCTTTCCCTGGCACTGAGAAGACCAGATGATTGTGGCCTCTGTTCTCAGAGAGAGAGGCTGTGCAAAACCAATAGAGGAGTGCAAGAGATTAAAAGACTGTGGCTTCAGTGCTTTCCTCAGGCATGGAGGGAGTGAGTAATACCCCAGTTATATTTTAGAGCAGGGAATCATATGCTGACAAAAGCAGCATATGTTGTGTGAGTCAGTCCTGCACCAAAGCTGAAGCGGGAAAACAGTTTTTCTAACCCCCCCCCCCCCACTCCTCCCTCTCCATATCCACCCACCTACTTCCCTGTCTCTCTGCCACTCTCCATTTCTCGCTTTCTTTAGCCCTCTCACTTTCTCCCACTTTCACTCCCTCCCTCTCTGGAAGGGAAATATTGAGTTGCTGGGATGCCCTGTGCTGCTGAGGAGTGATTTGAGTGTCGTTTACCTTCCTCCCAATGGCTCCGTTGGGCTTGCGGGGTGGTGGCGGTTCAAAGATCCTCTGCTGCTGCTGGGGCGGCAGCGTCGAGTACAACGGGATGATTTTGATGTCCCCCGCGTCGTGTCCCAGGTCGTCGATGTCCCTCTTGATGCGCTTGCAGGCCTCGTCGATTTCCTGAAAAATGAAGCGGAAAAAGTACAAATGGGCAGGCAGGTGAAGGGTGGCTGACGAGGAGCAAGCATTTGGGCACACAGTAACCTGGGGCTTGGTTTGAATAACACCTTGAGAGACAATGGGGAGAAAAAGGTCTGAAGAGGAGAGGAGGGGTTAGAAGGAGAACATTTGTTCTGCCCATCTCTCCATCTGACTGAGGAAATTAAACCTGGACTGCCACGTGCTTGGTTGAGCTCCCCATGGCTGTGTTGTCAAATGCAGCAATCAGGAGAACACAGACACACACGGTTCATTATTCTATACCACAATATTGTAGGGGAAATGTGAAATGAGAATGCTGCACTGATGCATAACCAGCGGCAAATCATGGCAGATCAGTTTAGTGGAGCTGAACATTATAGAGCCAGTGGGCTCCCAGACAGAGAAACTTAACAACCAGGGGAATAAGAAAACATGACAGACGACAAAAGGCTAGGACTCCGACTGATCTAGGCAGCCTGAATATAATAAACCAACATAGTACGGACTGCCATAATGTGACGTTAGCAAATGCAACATATCAAATCGGTAAACGGCCCATGAATAATTAAGACTATTACTTTGCAATCGACCATGCCCACGAGAACCCTAAGTGACAAGCTTATATACAGCCTACATAATACTATATAGCCTGATAAGTGTCTATAATTCCTACACTAAAGACCACACTTGTTTTCCCCCCCCATCTCCAGACATTGGACAATGTTAGCTACGAAAAGACCAGAAAACGTACTGAAGCGATAGCCACTGCCTGATTAAGTCAATTTTCATGTTCATACTTAAAGGAAAGGTTACACAAATCTAACAGCTAAACAGTCTTCATGCAAAAGTTTCCCAAAAAATTACACACTTCTATTTTCGCAATTTGAATTAAATGTATTAAAAAGTCATACCAACAATACATTGCGGCTTTGACGTCAAGAGAGGAACAGCCTGCTGGTGGCTTTGGTGATAGAGGCGAATCGGGGAAAGTAGGTACTAAAGTGCCCAAAGAGTTGTCATGTTATGTTGATAGTAGATTATAAAAAAAACTAAGCCAGCTATGTAAGTGCACTGGGCCATGCAAAACGAACTGGCCCACTCGGATCTAGCATGGTTTTCGGGGATGGAATAACCTACAAGCAAGCTACAACAACACTGCATGTTTTCCAGAAATGAATGGTCAATTACCAAATCGGATTAATGCAGTGTTTCCCAAACTCTGTCCTCTGGATCCCAAGGGGTGCACCTTTAGTTGTTTTCCCTAGCGCTACTTAGCTGATTCAAATAATTAACTAATCATCAAGCTTTGATTATTTGAATCCGCTGTGTAGTGCTAGGGCGAAAACCAAAACGTGCACCCCTTGGAGTCCCGAGGACCGAGTTTGGGAAACACCGGATTAATGTCATTGTTTATTGTAAGGTATGTCCCTATTTTTGCTGAATTGTCTGATCTTTATTGGCCAATATACAGTTGAAGTCGGAAGTTTACATACACTTAGGTTGGAGACATTAAAACTTCTTAGGGATAGGTGGCAGTATTTTCACGTCCGGATGAAAAGCGTGCCCAAAGTAAACTGCCTGTTACTCAAGCCCAGAAGATAGGATATGTATATTAGTAGATTTGGATAGAAAACACTCTGAAGTTTCGAAAACTGTTAGAATAATGTCTGTGAGTGTAACATAACTGATTTGGCAGGCGAAACCCCGAGCACAATCCATCCAGGGAAAACATTTGAGGTCATTGTGTTTTCCAATGCTTTGTATGTGTCACTCTGAAGGTCTCTAGTATTTTGGTGCGCGTGAACAGGAGTGCGCTCTGGGTTATTTTTCTTCGGTATTGGATCCAGATTATCCCGTCTTAAATTTGATCGATTATTTACATTTTAGGATACCTGAGGTTGGATTAGGAATGTGGTTTGAAATGTTTGGACCAAGATTACAGGCAACTTATTAGATACTTTGTAGTCATGTTGGGCGAGTTGGAACCGGTGTATTTCTGAATCAAACGCGCCAAATAAATGGACATTTTGGGGATATAAAGAAGGAATTTATCAAACAAAACAACCATTCATTGTCTCACTGAGAAATTTGGGATTGCAAAAAAAAGATCTTCAAAGCTAAGGCATTTATTATATCGTTATTTCTGACTTTTGTGTCGCAGCTGCCTGGTTAAAAAATGATTTTCATGTGTTTGTATGCAGGGCACTGTCCTCAGATAATCGCTTAGTGTGCTTTCGCCGTAAAGCCTTTTTGAAATCTGACACAGCGGCTGGATTAACAAGAAGTTAAGCTTTATTTTGATGTATTACACTTATATTTTCGTGAATGTTGAATATTGATATTTCTGTAGTTTGAATTTGGTGCTCTGCAATTTCACTGGATGTTGTCAAATCTATCCCGCTAACGGGATTGGCGCATTAAGGGATCACTATAAGGCTAAAACTCGTTTTTCAACCACTCCACAAATGTCTTGTTAACAAACTATAGTTTTGGCAAACTATAGTTTTAGGACAACTACTTCGTACATGACACAAGTAATTTATACAACAATTGTTTACAGACAGAATATTTAACTTATAATTAACTGTATCATAATTCCAATGGGTCAGAAGTTTACATACACTAAGTTGACTGTGCCTTTAAACAACTTGGAAAATTCCAGAAAATTATGTCATGGCTTTAGAAGCTTTTGATATTCTAATTGACATCATTTGAGTCAATTAGAGGTGTACCTGTGGGTGTATTTCAAGGCCTACCTTCAAACTCAATGCCTCTTTGCTTGACATCATGGAAAATCAAAAGAAATCAGCCAAGGTCTCAAAGAAATTGCAGACCTCCACAAGTCTGGTTCATCCTTGGGACCAATTTCCAAACACCTGAAGGTACCACGTTCATCTGTACAAACAATAGTACGCAAGTATAAACACCAATGGACCACGCAGCCATCATAACACTCAGGAAGGAGACACGTTCTGTCTCCTAGAGATGAATGTACTTTGGTGCAAAAAATGAAAATCAATCGCCAAACAACAGCAAAGGACCTTGTGACGATGCTGGAGGAAACAGGTACAAAAGTATCTATATCCACAGTAAAACAAGGCCTATATCGACATAAACTGAAAGTCCGCTCAGCAAGGAAGAAGCTACTGCTCCAAAACCTCCATAAAAAAGCCAGACTACGGTTTGCAACTGCACATGGGGACAAAGAACGTACTTTTTGGAGATAAGTTCTCTGGTCTGATGAAACAAAAATAGAACTGTTTGGCCATAATGACCATCGTTATGCTTGGAGGCTTGCAACCGAAGAACACCATCCCAACCGTGAAGCACGGGGGTGGCAGCATCATGTTGTGAGGGTGCTTTGCTGCAGAAGGGACTGGTGCACTTCACAAAATAGATGGCATCATGAGGCAGGACAATTATGTGGATATATTGAAGCAACATCTCAAGACATCAGTCAGGAAGTTAAAGCTTGGTCGCAAATGGGTCTTCCAAATGGACAATGACCCCAAGCATACTTCCAAAGTTGTGGCAAAATGGCTTAAGAGCAACAAAGTCAAGGTATTGGAGTGGCCATCACAAAGCCCTGACCTCAATCCTATAGAAAAATTGTGGGCAGAACTGAAAAAGCGTGTGCGAGCAAGGAGGCCTACAAACCTGACTCAGTTACATCAGCTCTGTCAGGAGGAATGGGCCAAAATTCACCCAACTTATTGTGGGAAGCTTGTGGAAGGCTACCCAAAACGTTTGACCCAAGTTAAACAATTTAAAGGCAATGCTACCAAATACTAATTGAGTGTATGTAAACTTCTGACCCACTGGGAATGTGATGAAAGAATTAAAAGCTGAAATAAATCATTATCTCTACTATTATTCTGACATTTCAAATTCTTAAAATAAAGTAGTGATCCTAACTGGCCTAAGACAGGGAATTTTTACTAGGATTAAATGTCAGGAATTGTGAAAAAATTGAGTTAGAATGTATTTGGCTAAGGTGTATGGAAACTTCCGACTTCAACTGTATCATGGTGGTTGATGTTTGTTAGCCATTACACCTGGATTTATTGTTATTACTGCTAGTAATGTTAGTACTCAGGTTAGCATGTGGCTAGCTATAGCTACCATCACCCAACAACAGTTTGGTTATAGACGTTCAATGTCTATGATGATAAAGGTTTATTTAGATTTTGTGTAACAGTACAATAAATGCTCTTGTGCTGAACTGCTAATACAGTGCATTCGGAAAGTATTCAGACACCTTGACCTGTTCTACATTATGTTAAGTTACAGCCTTTTTCTAAAATGGAATTAATTGTTTTTCCCCCTTATCAAATCTACACACAATACCCCATAATGACAAAACAGCAAACATTTTGTAAAATAGCACATTTAAAATAGGTATTCAGACCCTTTACTCAGTACTTTGTTGAAGCACCTTTGGCAGCGATTACAGCCGAGTCTTCTTGGGTATGACGCTACAAGCTTGGCACACCTGTATTTGGGGAGTTTCTCCCATTTTTCTGTGCAGATTCTCTCAAGCTCTGCCAGGGTGGCTTGGGGAGCTTCGCTGCAAAGCTATTTTTAGGTCAATCCAGAGATGTTCGATCGGGTTCAAGTCCGGGCTCTGGCTTGGCCCCTCAAGGACATTCAGAGACTTGTCCCAAAGCCACTCCTTCATTGTCTTTGCTGTGTGCTTGGGGTTGTTGTCCTGTTGGAAGGTGAACCTTGCCCCCAGTCTGAGGTCCTGAGCGCTCTGGAGCAGGTTTTCATCAAGGATCTCGCTGTACTTTGCTCCGTTCACCTTTCCCTCGATCCTGATTAGTCTCCCAGTCACTGCAGCTGAAAAACATCCCCAGAGCATGATGCTGCCACCACCATGCTTCACCATAGGGATGGTGACAGGTTTCTTCCAGACGTGATGCTTGGCATTCAGGCCAAAGAGTTCAATCTTTCACCAGACTAGAGAATCTTGTTTCTCATGGTCAGAGTCCTTTAGCTGCCTTTTGGCAAACTCCAAGTGGACTGTCATGTCCCTTTTACTGAGGAGTGGCTTCTGTCTGGCCACTCTACAATAAAGGCCTGATTGGTGGAGTGTTTCAAAGATAGTTGTCCTTCTGGAAGGTTCTCCACAGAAACTCTGTCAGAGTGACCATCGGGTTCTTGGTCACCTCTCTGACCAAGGCCCTTCTCCCTCGATTGCTCAGTTTGGCCGGGCGGCCAGCTCTAGGAAGAGTCTTGGTGGTTCCAAACTTCTTCCATTTAAGAATGATGGACGCCACTGTGTTCATGGGGACCTTCAATACGGCAAACATATTTTGGTAGCCTTCCCCAGATCTGTGCCTCGACACAATCCTGTCTCAGAGCTCTATGGACAATTCCTTCAACCTCATGGTTTGGTTTTTGCTCTGACATGCACAGTCAACTGTGGGACCTTTTATAGACAGGTGTGTGCCTTTCCAAATCATGTCCAATCAATTGAATTTACCACAGGTGGACTCCAAGTTTTAGAAACATCTGAAGAATCATCAAGTCTCATAGCAAAGGTTTTTTATACATTTGCTAACATTTTTAAAAACCTGTTTCTAAAAACCTGTTTTTGCTTTGTCAGTATGGGGTGTGTAGATTGATGAGGATATTGTTTTATTTAATCCATTTTAGAATACGTCTGTAACGTAACAAAATGTGGAAAAAGTGAAGGGATCTGAATACTTTGATGTTTCAAAGCTGCTAGTGGGTAGGTAATAGGAGTGTAAAAGGGGCTATGCTAAAAGCCTGTGTGCTGTAAAAGTGATAAAAAAAACATTTATCTGATATAGAAAAAAGAAATCACAGGATATGGTCAGATGATAAGTTGGCTTTATTCAGAGTGCCAAAATATTTTTTCAAAAACAATGAGGACTCTACGATGTGGGTCTTTACCGTCTTATGTGGACAGTGGCTTCACTCCTGTTGTGTGTCCTTCTCTTGACATCACTTTTCCGAAACGCTTAAAATTCATGTTGTATTGGGACTTTTAGTTGGAAGGATGAAACCAATCAGAATGTTTAAAAGAAACCTAACTCTGCAATCTTCCCTTTAAACAAGTACACCGACATGTAAACGGCCACAGCCTGTGCTGTTGCTCCACCTTCAGGCCCTAGGGAGCTGTGCAGCTCCTTCTATAGTTTGGTTGGGGGTCACGAGACAATTAGCAATAACAGATTAAAATAAATGTTTTTTTGGAGTGCAAAGGAGAAGGGGGCTGGGGCAGAAAGGGGTATAGGGGCTTGGTGTATTCTGAAATTATGGGAACCATTTTTGATAGTCATACCAAAGCCACAATGTGACACTGACTGCAACCTAGAGATACCCAGTAGAACAGATGCTTTCCTTTGACCTGGAGCGTTTACTCTTTACGTGGCATTTACTTTACTCAGGGTAAAAACTGGCAAGGCTTTGCCCTGATTGAATAAAACACAAAAACATAGGCAGCCTCAGCTAGGATTTCTCTGTGTGTTTGTGGACTTTGTTTGCAGACAGTAATGCATTCCTAGCCCAATTTTTCCCTGCTGTGTTCACTCACTACACAAGTCAAATCCATCCCACCGATGGCCATGTAATCAACACGTTGACAAGTTAGAGTGGAAAAGAGTAATGAATAGATTGGTAAAATTAGCCTAGGTATTAATAGACCATCAACCCTCTGGATGCAGCAGCTGTCATGAAAAGTGGACGCCGTTGCCAAGGCGCTGGGATTGAGCTGGTGTGCCAGTGCCTGAAGAGAAATGGAGCGCGTGCACAGCGGGGCGGCCAGCCAACTGTGAGAACCTGCACACCAGCCGGCCCACGCGACCCCAGGAGCGATGCGGTGGAGCACCAGGCACCTAACCAGACTCAATTAGGCACTCGCCTCGGTCCACTTAATTAGCAGAGGCCCGGGCGAATCTTTACGTTTTGAAGTGAACCGCTGAGGGGGCAGCTTAAATGGTGGGACTTATCAGGGCGAGGCAGCTGTGATAAGTTTTGCCTCTCTTTTTTGGGGAGTTTGAGTTTGTCCCTGCCGCGAACCATTAAAAAACAGACAATCTCCCCCAGATACTTTGGAGGGAAAGAAACCCGCCCACTTCGCTTTTCATTTGTCATAAATGAAAACAGCTTTACCTCAAAGACAGAACTACATTGCAGATCTGCGTACCCGATCATTAGTCAACATCAAAGTTGCGGGAAGACGAGAGGTTGAGATGCGCTCCAGGGAGGCACTATTATAACGCCCATCTCCTCCAGAGCTACCTCACATTGACTTCTTTAACCCAATTAGGAAAGTGTTAATGAACTCGCCGTGGGAGTGCTCGCTGACTGCACTGCTTGCTTTGCCTCGGCAGCTTGACACCCTGACGCGTTCAGCGTTATTGAGCTGGAGGAGGTGGGAAGAGGGGTGGATACTCAGCAAGAGACGTTGCCCACCTCTAAACAATGTTTAACGCATTTCCCACAAAGCTTCTCTTCTCCTCTGCACATTCAAAGAGGCGAGGCCAATGCTGCTCCCTGGCTGTCCGAGCAGCTGGAACACCACTAATCTAATCTACCAGCCCCTTGAAGGATACCACTTCAAATACAATGCTCCTCCGTGACTTCATCCCTACCATAACGAACCAGGCATCGATCCGGTATCTGCAAATGAAAACGGATGTAGGTGCGCGGTAGTGCCGTCCCGCCGATGAATGACAAATAGCTGCCGTTAATGAATAGGCTGCCATATTATCTGACTGGGTGAGCCCTCAGCAGATATGATTTATTTTTAAAGATGGCTACGCTGGATGATGACGTGGCGCTAACGTAAGAGAATCCATACATTCAAAATGAGAAGCTCCAGGCACATTAACATTCACGCTCGGTCATGAAGGATACTTAGAGATTTATCTAGCCTACTTCCCCAGAGTCAGATGAACTTGTAGATAACGTTTCTATTTCTCTGCATGCAGTTTGAAGGAAGTTGCTAAGTAGCGTTAGCGCAATTGCTAACTAACTGTTCCCATAGACTTCCAGTCATTGTGCTATTCCTAGATAGCCTTGGCTCGCAAAACTACCCCTAACTTCGTTCAAACTGGACACAGAGACATCTTTTTGAATTTTTTTGTTTAACCAGGCAAGTCAGTTAAGAACAAATTCTTATTTACAACGAGTGCCTTCCCCGGCCAAACCCGGACAACGCTGGGCCAATTGTGCGCCTCCCTATGGGACTCCCAATCATGGCCAGATATGATTCACCCTGGATTCGAACCAGGGACTGTAGTGACGCCTCTTGCACGGAGATGCAATGCCTTTTACCGCTGCACCACTCGGGAGCCCAGACATACAATTGGTATCCACAAGTTAATCTGACTCTGAGGAAGTAGATAAAGGGTTTCCTTGACAAAATCTCCCAAGTATCCCTTTAAACTCAGTCTAGGGTTGCAATCATACAAACCTCACTTAATTAGTTCTCATGTCACAACCATAAGCTACACGAACTGTTACATTACGTAGGGAGAGAATGGTGAGAATAATAGTGTGGCACTGCTGAGCCCTGAGACAGGCTGCCTCTCCCACTCGTGAACTGGGAGGCAGACAGATGTTTCTGGGGGAAGGCAGGCAGGCGTGTGCCCGCCCAGCTGTGACCAAATTCATCATTATGGGCATAAACCTCACCCTCCATTACACATTAGTGGACAACATTTTTAGGAGTGAAATTTCAAGGATTCATGGGGCAGGCAAAATCTGGGACATTGTCTTTTTTCCCTCTTACCAGGGTATGTTCCAAAACAGGAAAGGCCACATGCGTTCAATATCTCTATTCATCTAAGCATTGATCATCTCGGTCGTGTGCGTGCGAAACGCTGGAATGGTGGCAGAAAAGGGCCTACCTCTTGTCCAGTGAGGAAGAGCAGACAGTCGCCCTCCTCCTCTTCACACATGTGTATCTGGATAACGGTGCGGATGGCCGCCTCCAGGTAGTCCCTCTCGGGTTCCGGCGTGTAGAAGATCTCTACCGGGTGCGTGCGTCCCGGGATGGTCAGCAGCGGACAGCTGTCAAAGTACACCTGGAACTTGCCGGCATCCAGCGTGGCGCTCATGACGATGACCTGATGAGACAAAGGACAGGGTGGTGAGAGGTGGACTGGGAAGAGAAAATGGCTGCCGATGGGGTTATATGATGCTATAGGATGAAGTTGCCCCTAGACACTAATCAGAGTTCTAGATTATAGTTTGGCCTAATGGTTCAGGTTCTGATTAGCGTTATCTTAGATCAGTGTCTAAGGGCTACCCGAAACAGCAGCTTTTAGCAGGAGCAATACTGTGAAGAGAGGAGCTTACATATAACCAGGGGACAGCGACGGTAGTATAGTGTAGGTAGATAAAGGTTAAGGTAGGAGTATTTAGAAGTTGACGAATGGTAGGGTCTGGTGTAGTCTCACCACAGGGTAGTTAAGAGTGATAGTCGACACATGTGACTGATGAAATGGATAAGGCCTAGGAGGTAGAACATACAGTACATTGGGAATGTATTCAGACCCCTGGACTTTTTCCACATTTTGTTACGTTACAGCCTTATTCTAAAATGTATTAAATAAACAATAATGATCATCAATCTACACACAATACCCCATAATGACAAAGTGAAAACCATAAAAAAAAAGGAAACATAATAAATAACCTCTGTGCAGGAGAATAGGAAGCGGGCGTGAGCCAGAAAGAGACTGTAGATTGGACCCTGGCCAAGTGAGGGGAAACAAGATGGTGGACATATCACAGGAGGACAGAACCCCTGACCCATGAGGATCACAACTCTCACTGCCTGGATAAGTCTCGCAGGCACACCATGTTCTCCCCTAGGGCCCATTAAGCACATAAAAATTCTGATGGTGGGCGGCGCGCCTCTCTCCTCCCATTTTCACTCTCAAATATTTCGGTCCACGGTCTATGCACTATTTCGCTTTACGCATAACAAGACATTATAATTCCTCTTAATCAAGGCAAATTACACTTCAAATTTGGGAGAGGAGGGAGATTGGGAAGAGGGACATGAGCAGGGCCGGTTCGATCACCTAGACCTTATTTAAAAGTCCCTGAACACGTGTGTAACCTTTGATGCCATCCCTGACAACAACTAGTCATTACCCATCTGTTTTATGAGAATTGTGTCCGGCACATTCGGCCTATAAAAACTGAACCCCCACCCCACCCATCCCTGTCTGATTCTCTTAAATGGGCTGACCCGGGCAGCAATCTCAGTGCTGCCGCAGAGGAGACTCGCCGTGCATTTCTGAGCTGAATGGCTGACGTTTGTCTTTTCCTCAATAGACACACAGCAGTCAGCCCGTGGAGAGGCTGCCACACTGAGGCTTTTTGGGGGGGGGGTAATAATTGAGTGTGTGTGTGTGTACAAAACCAGGTGTGTGCACACAGAGAGGCAGGCTCTCGTGTAGGATAGAGGCGTAGGTTGGAGGTAGGATTTGATTCTAGGAGAGTGAGCTGAGGAGAAGACGGTACAGGGCTTTGAGAAGCAGTAAAGAACACAGCAGAACCTGCTTCCCCAATAGAAATCCCTGATCGCTTGTAGGCGATGTCATGGTGATGTTAGTTAGCTAAGCTCATGCGCAGAAACACGTCATAAGTCTGCAGGTTGTGTCGAACTGCGGCCGTTAAATCAAAGGCACTCTTCCGATATAAAGGTGTTTTTGATTCAAATGAAAACGTGTCAGTTTGTCACTTTCACAAGGTTGTAGTAACGACAGGTTCAGCTACTTGAGACATTGGCTCGAATATAGGTTGTGCCTTTAGAAATTGAGAAAATCAACAAATAAGGAAGAACTTTTCACTTCTCTCATTGACTTCTCAAACCATAAAAGAAAAAAGTCCACCTTTGGATTTAGAAACTCTGTGGCATGACTCTATGAGATGCTGTGGAATGTAGACTGCCGAGAGGAAACTGTTGGCAAGGCCAGGGTTGCATTCACCTGGCATGAATCAGATCGCTTTCAAGTGGTGCACAAAGTTAAGAAACATTTAGATAGAAACACACCATAGCACTGACATGCTCCTCTGACAAGTAGAGTCAAGTACAAATAAGGTCAGCTCTGTTCAGGACATTTCTACCTGCAAGGTTTAGTACATTGACGTGTACCTTGAGGTCTGACCTCTGTCGGACCACCTCTTTGAGGACGCCCATGAGGATGTCTGTGGCGAGCGTTCTCTCGTGGGCCTCGTCCAGGATGACGACGCCGTAGCGCTCCAGCAGAGGGTCGTTCATGGCCTCCCGCAGCAACATACCGTCTGTCATGTACCTGCACCGAGGGAGGAAACACAACGGGTAAGTCTTTAAAGTGGACATTTTCATCGAACAATTTAACTACTAACTGTGTACTGCCAAATTAGCCAGCTCTCTCTCGTAAAGATATTTGAAATCTAACTTCTTTTTGCTAACAGCGAAAAACTGGGAGGTACTATCTGAACTAGAGGTCAACCAATTAATCGGAATGGCCGATTAATTGGGGCCGATTTCAAGTTTTTATAACAATCGGTAATCGGTATTTTTGGTTAAAAAAAATGTTTTACACCTTTATTTAACTAGGCAAGTCAGATTAAAAACACATTCTTATTTTCAATGACGGCCTAGGAACGGGGGTTAACTGCCTTGTTCAGGGGCAAAACAACAGATTTTTACCTTGTCACCTCGGGGATTCGTTTTTGCAACCTTTCGGTTACTAGTCCAACGCTCTAACCACCTGCCTTACATTGCACTCCACGAGGAGCCTGCGTGGCAGGCTGACTACCTGTTACGTGAGGGCAGCAAGAAGCCAAGGTAAGTTGCTAGCTAGCATTAAACTTAACTTATAAAAAAACGATCAATCTTAACAATCACTAGCTAAACTAGTAATATCATCAACCATGTATAGTTATCTAACGTGTCCTGCGTTGCATATCATCGATGTGGTCGGTGCCTGTTAATTTGTCATCGAATCACAGCCTACTTCGACAAACGGGTGATGATTTAACAAGTGCATTTGCGAAAAAAGCACTGTCGTTGCACCAATGTACCTAACCATAAACATCAATGCCTTTCTTTGAAATCAATACACAAGTATATATTTTTAAACCTGCATGTTTAGTTAATATTGCCTGCTAACATGAATTTCTTATAACTAGGGAAGTGCAAGCAGTCAGGGTATATACACAGCAGTTTGGGCCGCCTGGCTCATTGTGAACTGTGTGAAGTCCATTTATTCCTAACAAAGGCCGTAATTAATTTGCCAGAATTGTACATATTATGACATAACATTGAAGGTTGTGCAATGTAACAGAAATATTTAGACTTAGAGATGCCACCCGTTAGATAAAATACGGAACGGTTCCGTATTTCACTGAAATAATAAACGTTTCGTTTTCGAAATGATCGTTTCCGGATTTGACCATATTAATGACCAAAGGCTCGTATTTCTGTGTGTTACGTTATAATTAAGTCTATGATTTGATATTTAATAGAGCAGTCTGACTGAGCGATGGTAGACAGCAGCAGGCTCGTAAGCATTCATTCAAACAGCACCTTCGTGCGTTAGCCAGCAGCTCTTCGCAATTCTTCAAGCATTGCTCTGTTTATGACTTCAACCCCCGAGATTAGGCTGGTGTAACCGATGTGAAATGGCTAGCTAGTTAGCAGGGTGCGCACTAATAGCGTTTCAAACGTCACTCGCTCTGAGACTTGGGGGTGGTTGTTCCCCTTGCTCTACATGGGTAATGCTGCTTCGAGGGTGGCTGTTGTCGATGTGTTCCTGGTTCAAGTGAGGAGAGGGACGGAAGCTATACTGTTACACTGGCAATACTAAAGTGCCTATAAGAACATCCAATAGTCAAAGGTATATGAAATACAAATCGTATAGAGAGAAATAGTCCTATAATTCCTATAATAACTACAACCTAAAACTTCTTACCTGGGAATATTGAAGACTCATGTTAAAAGGAATCACCAGCTTTCATATGTTCTCATGTTCTGAGCAAGGAACTTAAACGTTAGCTTTTTTACATGGCACATTTACTTTCTTCTCCAACACTTTGTTTTTGCATTATTTAAACCAAATTGAACATGTTTCATTATTTATTTGAGGCTAAATTGATAGTATTTATGTATTACATTAAGTTAAAATAAGTGTTCATTCAGTATTGTTGTAACTGTCATTATTACAAATAAAGAAAAAAGGAACATTTTATTTTTTTTAAACGTTCGATTAAATCGGTATCGGCTTTTTTTTGGTCCTCCAATAATCGGTATCGACGTTGAAAAATCCTAATCGGTCGACCTCTAATCTGAACATGCTAAATGTTCAGATAGCAATACATTTTTCAATGGAAAACATATCCTACGAAGTGCCCCACTGAACCCCAGTGAAATAAAAAACAGTTGTTTTGGCAGTTCAACTTCAGTGGAGACTGGCACTTACTTGAGGAAGGTCTTGGCCGAGCTGCAGTCCTCGAATCGAATGGAGTAACCGACCTCCTGGCCCAGCATGACGTCCATCTCGTCGGCCACCCTCTGGGCCACGCTCATGGCTGCCACCCTCCTGGGCTGGGTACAGGCCACTGCCTTCTTAGGTCCACCCAACCCCTTCACCATATCCACACACCACTGGGGGATCTGAGGAGGGAGATGGAGAGGAAGAAGTTACTCAACCACACTCACTTTTACAATCCCTTGACCTTCCACAAATCAGCAACCAAACCAATACCATTCAAAAGCGCTTTATAAAATGGCACTGAAGACAGCATGGATGTTTTGGAGAGCAAAGAATAAAACTGCCAGTTACTGTCTGTAAACGCCATGCCACCATCCCCGATCACTTCCACTCTCTGATAATCAACTGCGAGCTCCAGAGAAGTTGAGATGATAGCTTGTATTAGACAGTCTGCCAGCTTTCTGCTGATAGGCACTCCCGGTGGGGATCCCCCCGCTCACTGTTCAAAAGACGAGGGGACCTGCTAAGAGCAGCCTAAAGTTAGAAACTGTTTCTTCTGCCGGATTAGCCTTGTGCTCGGATGAGTGCCCGTTAGTGGCAACCAACCTCTTTGCTACGGGGAAGGGAAACACACACTCTGCATTTAACATTTCAACAAATCAAGATGGAGGGAAAAGGAGATGAGTCACAGTAGCAGGATTATTTTGAAAATAACGGGAGAGTGTGTGAGGGCATCAAGGCATCTCATAGGAAACAGTATTGAGTTATCAGTTGGCTGTGTTACTGTTTGTTCGTGAATACAATGATATATTGCTTGGAGAACAATGAATAGATACATTCCAGCTCACCACATGAATGTAAAGCCTCTACCCTTTGTCCTGCTTACCTGCGTGGTCTTGCCGGAGCCCGTCTCTCCGACGAGCACGAAGCTCTGGTGGCGTCCCAGGATGTCGTTGAAGCGCTCCTTGTACTCCCACACTGGCAGCTGCAGCCTCTTCTTCAGGATCTCGTAGTAACGCGGCGTGTGGGGCAGGTTGGTGAACGGGTTGATCTGCTGCTGCATGGCTGTCTGCTTGTGGGAGAGGCCTGCGCTGCCAACAGCCAGGTTCAGGGCCATGCCAGAGGGCTTGACATCCCGGTCTCTGTCCCTGTCCTTCGACCGCTCGTCGCGGTCCCTGTCGCGGTCTCGCCTGTGGTTGAGGCATGAATGTGAGTAGTGTGACAGACTAGACAAAGCTTCTTATATATATATATATATATATATATATATATATATATGGCCAGGCCCCATTCCCTTCTCTTTTTCCATCACCATTCCAAAATGGAATGAACCCAACAACCAACACAGAAATAGGACAGCTCAGATCCTAGAATGTGCCGCGGTTCGGTTATGTCATGTCCTTTTCCTCAAATAACATGAAAAGGTTACTGCGCTTTTCCCTTTCACGCTGCAGAAGGATGTAATCAAGTGTTGCATGCAAAGGTCACATTAATAAAGAAATTAATAGGCTAAAATATCAAAAGTCAAAAGGGGAACACTTTCCTTTTACAAATGGGTGATATCTTTATTTCCTTTTTATTATGCTACAACACGTCTGCACCCCAGTATTGAATTTCCTTCTTTGACCAGACCAATGTTCAAGACTCCATTTGATGAATTGGCAAAAGGCTAAAACTGGTTGTGGCAATGTAGCAGGGCAAGATCTTTATTTCCTTTTTATTATGCTACAATGCATGTCTGCACCCAAGAACCAAAGTATTGATTTTCCTTCTTTGATGAGACCAAAGTTGAAGACTCCATTTGAAGAATTGGCAAAAAGCTAAAACTGGTCTTAGCAATGTAGCCTGTGTCATGAGCAACTGCACTATTTCCTAGGACATCATGTTGGCTTGGGTACATACATACACACACCAGTTGACCCTTCAGAACTCGTGTCATGTTCTTATGGGCCTAGAATGTTGACATTTCAGTACCCAATTATAGCAAAGGACTTAATTAATGAATGAATAGTGTTCTGACAAAGTTGGCCATGTGTTTCAGCACCACGTTGATGTCCACTGACAACTGAATCATCTGATGACATACAAATGACATTTTATATAGCTAGGGATTTTATAAACCATTATAGAAATGTATAAAGTCTGTGACTTAGCTAGTTAACAGTGCGTTATGTTTCTTTAACCCATATTTTACCAGGTAAATTGACTGAGAAC
Organism: Salmo trutta; assembly: GCF_901001165.1. NCBI lineage: Eukaryota > Metazoa > Chordata > Actinopteri > Salmoniformes > Salmonidae > Salmo > Salmo trutta. Next base: position 43,630,717 of record NC_042961.1, on the reverse strand, counting down.
ACATTCTCATCTACAGCAACGACCTTGGGAATAGTTACAGGGGAGAGGGGGGGATGAATAGGTGGCCATGATGGTATGAAGGCCAAATTGGGCATTTAGCCATGACACGGGGTTAACACACCTACTTTTACGATGAGTGCCATGGGATCTTTAGTGACCAAAAAGAGTCAAGACACCCGTTTAACGACCCCAACACCACTTCCAGCAGCATCTGGTCTCCCATCCAGGGACTGATCAGGACCAACCCTGCTTAGCTTCAGAAGTAAGCCAGCAGTGGGATGCATGGTGGTATGCTACTGGCATACCCAATGGACAGACGGCTTTTCGGGTAGTTCTAATCAAAACACACCTAAAGCATGTCAGCTAGCCACTTACATTTCTTGTTTAAAAACACAAATAATATAGTTAGCTAACATAACTAGTTAACATTAACTTGCCATGATAGCGGTCTAGCTAGCATTAGCAATACTACTGACTGGATGCTAACTAGCTATCTACATACCTAAGTTGGCTACCCACGTGCATGAATGATGCATCTTTTGCACTGTTCTGTAACGTTAGCCTGGTTCAGGAGCTTTCTAGCTATGTTAGCTTATACTTCGTGTTTATTTAAAAGACTAGATAGCTAACTAACGTAACTAGACTAGAATACTTTTTCGCCGCATGCACAACCCTGGACGTTTTGTCCATTCGCCATTTACATTTTATCTAGCTAGATAGCATGCGAACGACGTTAGCTGTAGCCAAAAACCACCTGCACTGCAGTGCCCATGAAACACGAAAACAAAAGGATCCTCTCCCTATTATTCCCTTTACACACCCATCAGAAGACTCTTTTTACTCGATGAATAACAATCTCCCAAACCCAACCGATGTCGTCTAGACATCCTTTTATTTACACATAGTTATCCACAATAAGGAACAAAAGTAGGTCGATGCCATACAATTTCTGCACACTTCTGCCAAATATATTCAGAAATCGGTCCTTGTTCTATCTGTGCTGCTGCTATTATTAAGCACCACAAGTATGGCGACCGGAAGCACTTACCTCATCATTATTATCTCTGCGTAAATGACAGAAAAACAGCAATTTAGCGTGAGTTTCGTCGAGCCAGATACATTAAATAACGTTTTTATATTAGCAAAATATTGCGACTTAAATATTTGCGGCACGGGGAACTGTAAAGGACAGCTGCTGCCGTGGACGTGGAGTCAGTTGTTAGCTGTCTGGGGGATGTTGTGGCTTGCACCAAACTCAGCCTCCCCCTAATAAAAAAAAAAAAAAAAAGAGGGTCCATGTGCAATACCAACATTGACCGAATCCAATGATGAAACTCAGTTGTAGAATTCATCCCAAAGCCAAACATTTTTCAAAGCTCAATTTTGTTTATAAATAACATGTATACGACAAATATGTTCTTGAAGAGGGCTGTCAAAGTGTTTGTTATTGCAAGATGCATCCAGAATGTGTATAATGTGGCTAAGTGATTATTTCAAGCCATGTCAATCTTTCAAGAACATATGACAAACATTTTCAGTGTATACACCTCTCTTCCAAGAGATTTCTTAAATGTTTCAACCTGTAAGATTATGTAGTGATGAATCAGCTGACACTGGAGACAATCATTGCCGCTGACACAGGTAATTACACAGCCTGGACATTCCTAACAAGCTTTGTAATGGCAAATGGCTCATTGCTTGTAACCAGGGATTGATGGTGATAGGGAAGGAGAAGTCAACGTTATAACAATGCCTTACAAATGCTCTTTATCCAAGGCTAATTTAAAATATCAGGTCTTTTTCTCCCTTTCTTTCACAGGCAATTAAATAACAGTCCAATTGTGTGTGAAATAGGTCTGCCAAGCAGAGCTGCTGACAGACAGAGGACCAACACCGACACAGGAAAGAATAGCCCTGTTATTTCACTGTGAAAAGGGACAATAGCATGCAACCTGAATGGACACAACCTCTCAATAATATCAAGATGAATGAATTGCAAAGATGCACTTGAAAAATCAAGTAACTGTATAAGCTATGAATAATTATTATTGCCAAGTGACAGTAAACAGGTATTGTTTAAAATAGTTATTTCACATTTTCAAGACCTACAACTTGTTCATAGTTCTGCACCACAGCCGTTTAGTCATTCACCCACATTTTTTACTTTGACCTCGCAGAATAGAATCAATAAAAAGTCAAGTAGAGGAGGTAAATGCCATGTGCACATTGAATAGGGTAACTAGCCCCCCTGGGTAACTGCCCCCTGTAATTCTCACAGAAACCACTTTCCCTGGCTGCCACTACTCTTGCTCAGCTGAAAATGCTATAGCTCTCATAAAAAATGCAAGTCACTAACAAAACGATTCTGAAGTAAGTTGATCTAATATTTTCTCATTTAGAAAAAGTTATACACACTACCGTTCAAAAGTTGGGGGTCACTTAGAAATGTCCTTGTTTTCCATGAAAACATACATGAAATGAGTTGCAAAATGAATAGGAAATATAGTCAAGATGTTGACAAGGTTATAAATAATGATTTTTAAATTGAAATAGTGTCCTTCAAGCGTTGCTTTCGTCAAATAATCCTCCATTTGCAGCAATTACAGCCTTGCAGACATTTGGCAGAGATTTCCCCCCATGCTTCATGAAGGACCTCCCACAAGTTGGATTGGCTTGATGGGCACTTCTTATGGCCAAACTGCTCCCACAACAGCTCAATAGGGTTGAGATCCGGTGACTATGCTGGCCACTCCATTATAGACAGAATACAAACTGACTGTTTCTTCCCTAAATAGTTCTTGCATAGTTTGAAGCTGTGCTTTGGGTCATTGTCCTGTTGTAGGAGGAAATTGGCTCCAATTAAGAGCCATCCACAGGTTATGGCATGGTGTTGCAAAATGGAGCGATAGCCTTCTTTCTTCAAGATCCCTTTTACCCTGTACAAATCTCCCACTTTACCACCACCAAAGCACCCCCAGACCATCACATTGCCTCCACCATGCTTGACAGATGGCGTCAAGCACTCCTCCAGCATCTTTTCATTTTTCTGCGTCTCACGAATGTTCTTTTTTTGTGATCCAAACACCTCAAACTTAGATTTGTCTGTCCATAACACTTTTTTCCAATCTTCCTCTGTCCAGTGTCTGTGTTCTTTTGCCCATCTTTCTCTTTTCTTTTTATTGGCCAGTCTGAGATATGGCTTTTTCTTTGCAACTCTGCTTAGAAGGCCAACATCCCGGAGTCCTCTTCGCTGTTGACGTTGAGACTGGTGTTATGCAGGTACTATTTAATGAAGCTGCCAGTTGAGGACTTGTAAGGCGTCTGTTTCTCAAACTAGACACTAATGTACTTGTCCTCTTGCTCAGTTGTGCACCGGGGCCTCCCACTCCTCTTTCTATTCTGGTTAGAGCAGTTTGCGCTGTTCTGTGAAGGGATAAGTACACAGTGATCTACGAGATCGTCAGTTTCTTGCCAATTTCTCGCATGGAATAGCCTTCATTTATTAGAACAAGAATAGACTGACGAGTTTCAGAAGAAAGTTCTTTGTTTCTGGCTATTTTGAGCCTGTAATCGAACCCACAAATGCTGATGCTCCAGATACTCAGCTAGTCATTGCTTTTTCTAATGATCAATTAGCCTTTTAAAATGATAAACTTGGATTAGCTAACACAACGTGCCATTGGAACACAGGAGTGATGGTTGCTGACAATGGGCCTCTGTACGCCTATGTAAATATTCCATAAAAAAAAGCCGTTTACAACATTAACAATGTCTACACTGTATTTCTGATCAATTTGATGTTTTTTTAATGGAAAAAATGTGCTTTTCTTTCAACAACAAGGACATTTCTAGATGACCCCAAACTTTTGAACGGTAGAGTAAGTATTCACACCCTTTACTCAGTACTTTGTTGAAGCACCTTTGGCAGCGATTACAGCCTGAGTCTTCTTGAGTATGACGCTACAAGCTTGGCACACCTGTATTTGGAGCGTTTCTGCCATTCTTCTCTGCAGATTCTCTCAAGCTCTGTCAGGTTGGATGGGGAGTGTCGCTGCACAGCTATTTTCAGGTCTCTCCAGAGATGTTTGATCGGTTTCTAGTCTGGGCTACACAAGGACATTTAGAGACTTGCCCCGAAGCCACTCCTGTGTTGTCCTGTTGGAATGTGAACCTTTGCCCCAGTCTGAGGTCCTGAGTACTCTGGAGCAGGATTTCATCAAGAATCTCTCTGTACTTTGCTCCCTTCATTTTTCCCCTCGATCCTGACTAGTCTCCAGGTCCCTGCCGCTGAAAAACATCCCCACAGCATGCTGCCACCAACATGCTTCACCGTAGGGATGGTGCCAGGTTTCCTCCAAACGTGACACTTGGCATTCAGACCATAGAGTTCAATCTTTTTTTCTTCAGACCAAATTATCTTGTTTCTCATGTTCTGAGAGTCCTTTAGCTGCCTTTTGGCAAACTCCAAGGGGGCTGTCATGTGCCTTTTACTGAGGAGTGGCTTCCGTCTGGACCCAATTTTTTTGTACACTTCCCCAGATCTGTGCCTTGACACAATCCTGTCTCGAAGCTCTACAGACAATTCCTTCAACCTCATGGCTTGGTTTTTGCTCTGACATGCACTGTAAACTCTGGGACCTTATATAGACAGGTGTGTGTCTTTCCAAATCATGTCCAATCAATTGAATTTACCACAGGTGGAATCCAATCAAGTTGTAGAAACATGAAGGTTGATACATGGAAACAGGATGAGCTCAATTTCATGTCTCATAATAAATGTGCAAACATTTCGAAAACTTTTTGTTATGGGGTATTGCGTGTAGATTGATGACAGAAATAAATGACTTAATCCATTTTGGAATAAGGCTGTAACGTAACAAAATGTGGAAACAGCTAAGGGGTCTGAATACTTTCCAAATACACTGTATATACCATTAGGAGAGACTAAAGATAAATAAATATTGTACTTCATTAGAGATCAATTTTTAATAAAGCAGTACAATCTAAGGAGAGTGTGTTGGGGTCAATGAGAAGTGTTGCATAGAATTAAAAAGGTATGTCGGATATTATTCATCCTAATCAGACATGTTTTTTACATGGATGATACATTGGAGATATAAGACAAGTACTCCAAACAATAGAACACTATGAAAAATCTAGGAAACCAGACATGGTATTCATAGCGGACTTTGAAAAGGCTTTTGATAAAGTACAACTGGAATTTATATATAAATGCCTGGAATATTTACATCTTGGGGAATCTCTTATACAATGGGTTAAAGTTATGTATAGTAACTCTAGGTGTAAAATAGTAAATAATGGCTACTTCTCATTAAGTATTAAACTGTCACGAGGAGTAAAACAAGGTTCGGTATATCTATTTATTATGGCCATCAAAATGTTAGCTATTAAAATCATATCCAAAAATACTATCAAGGGGCTAGAAATCCAGGTCTTAAAAACAAAAAAGGTGTCATTTTATGCTGATGATTCATGCGTTCTTTTAAATCCACAATTTGGATCCCTCCACAGCCTCAGAGGATCTCGATCTTGTCTCATCGCGGCAACTCCCCAATGGGCTCGGGAGGCAAAGGTGGAGTACAATGGGTCGGAAACACTGTTCACCTGATGACCGAGGTCAGCCTGATGGTATTTAAATTGCCATTGATAAAATGCAATTGTGTTCATTGTCCGTAGCTTATACCTGCCCATACCATAACCCCACCACCACGGGGCACTCTGTTCACAAAATTGACATCAGCAAACTGCTCACCCACACGAGACCAGACACGTGGTCTGTGGTTGTAAGGCTGGTTGGACGTACTGCTAAATTCTCTAAAACGACATTGGCGGCGGCTTATGGTAGAGAAATGAACATTCAATTCTCTGGCAAAAGCTCTGGTGGACATTCCTGCAGTCAGCAAGCCAAATGCACCCTCCCTCAACTTGAGACATCTGTGGCATTGTGTTGTGTGACAAAACTGCACATTTTAAAAACTGCATTATTGTCCCCAGCACAAGGTGCATCTGTAATGATAATGCTGTTTAATGAGCTTCTTGATATGCCACACCTGTCAGGTGGATGGGTTATCATGGCAAATAAGAAATACTCACGAACAGGATGTAAACAAATTTGTGCACAAAATTTGAGAAAAATAAGCTTTTTGTGCATATGGAACATTTCTGGGATCTTTTATTTCAGCTCATGAAACATGGGACCAACACTTTACATGTCGTGTTTATACAGTATTTTTGTTCAGTGTACATTTCATGAAATAAACATTTATTTAAAGCGTCACTCAGCAGTTGAAACAACGCGACCCCACCCGTGTCGGTAAAAAGTTGAGGGATAGGGCTGGAGAAATGTAGCCACTCTCAAATGTATAGGCAGGGCTATGGATGCAAGGACTGACCATCCATGAAATCAAAATGATAGTTTGAACCATGTTGAGGCTATATAGTGTTTGTTTACGCATACAAACATTGGAGTGAAGCAAGCTTATATTTTGGGTTCTGGTGAGGTACAACATTTGAACTAAGCTCATGAGGCATTTATAAGTTATATACTTCAAGAATCAATAGGTATAATTCATTAATTCAGAAGTCCAAAAATGGATGAAGCAACTGCAGATTGCCCCTTTAATGTAAACATATTGTATTTTGTTAATATCTAATCCTGATATGTCTATTTAGAATCTGAATGCATTCATACACTCAAAAGAAACGAAATATCTGCGTAATATACAATTAAATAACAAGAACACTATCACATTTTACAGGACCACTGTAGGAGAGACAGCTTTGGGAAACAACACATCTCTAAATCACACAGTTAAACAGCTGCCCTACTCACCTTACAATAAAAACTTTTTTTTTGTACATAGGGCAAGTTAAAGCACTTATTTAGCCAATCATAAGTTATACACATTCAAAGGGATAGTGTGACATTTTGGCAATGAAGCCTTTTGTTCTTTTTACCCAGAGTCCAACAAACTCATGGATACCATTGTTATGTCTCTGCTTGCAGTTTGAAGGTAGTGGAAGGCAGTTTCTGGAGCCCTTACTAACTAGTGTTAGCGCAATACCTGGAAGTCTACAGGAACAGCTAGCATGCTAGTTGTTCCTGAAGACTTCCAGTAGAAAAAAAAGGGCTTAATTGCCAAAATGTCACAGTATTCCTTTATTAGGGACAATCACTGTGGAAAATAAGTCACCCAATGCCCATGCAGGAATTGCAGCATTATTTCATAAAGTGGCAGCAATATCCATGGTTTAATCACAAAGTTAGCCACATTTGGAATGTTAAAGGTCAGTGCTGATGAGCACTTTAGATGGGAAAACCACATAAATATCAAAATTGTATATTAGGATTTTCACCCCTTATCCTTTCAGATATAGATAGAAAAGGTTTTATATGCCGGTGTCCCAACTTCAATCATTCTAACTATAGACACACAAATTGATGTGGATATGTCTGCTTGTTGTCACATTACATTAAGCGAGCTAAAGCTGGTTGACTCATCAGCACTGTGTGAGCTAACAGTAACTCTCCTACATCCACTGTATACATCTCTCTTGCCAACTGTGTGGTCTGGAATGATGTGTTAGCTCAATGTGACGCCCTAACCTGCTTTTAAAGGCTTAATGCGTGACTTTGCTCATGCAGGTGTGTCATTTCATTTGACAGAAATAGCTCAACCATTACTCACACTTGAAAATAAGTGTTTTTTCCCCCTTCAACATTTAGCTCTAGTCATCCCGATCTCATTTTAAAACACCAGCCATAACAAAGCGAGTGACTAACCAGGTTGTTGGATGGCTCATTTTGCCTGAGACAGTGTTGCAATGATCAAGAGGGAGTGTGTGGGAGTTCTAGATGACAAAGCTGGCAGTTTCTAAAGATGGTTGTCACACACTGGAGTAATGGGGGCCCTGCAGGTAGTGATGCCCTGAGGCGATGCACTGGAGCAGCCAACTCTAGGTAGGGTGGGCATTGAAACGCTCTGACAACAACGTGCCAATGTGCATGATGGGGCTTCTCTCAGCAAGGAGAGGGCACACAGACAGGCACAACACACATTTTCAATAGTTATGCCAAAGATTGAGTGGGGGGGGGGTTGAAGGATACTCAATAACACAACATATCAATTGACTATCCTGTAGAAGCTCCAAACATATCAGTCAAACTCATTCCTATCCAGACCTGGGTAGAATATGTATTCAAAATATCGTAGTTGCGCTTGATTTAGCTCATCAGGCACAACGGCACTAACAGAATAGTCATGCAGGACAGGATAAGCTGGTCTGTCCCCTTACTGCATGGGCTAGATCAGTGGTTCATGTCTCCTCTTATAGCTCCAGCCCACCCTCTTATCTTAATAGAGATCACACTGTAGGACTACACCTTGACAGTGTGCTGACCCCCCCCGGCGTGGCCTCTGCTTATCGGCCCACCACAACTCTCCCTCCATCCATAACGTCATCTGACGCCGGCCTCACTGGGGCCCTTGGAGCCATTTAGGTGCCACGGTCACTCGTTTCCTTAAAAGAAAAAGCGGAAACTGTAAGGTAGGTCACAATGGATAAAAGAACCCCCGCCAACAAATGTAGAAGAGCGACGTGGATGGAAGTGTCTAAAGTCGAGCGAGGCGCCACTCGACACGACACGATTAGCTACTCAACTTGGGTGATTTACAAAAATAATTTGCATAACTGCCCACAGATTCTCCAACTCAATTCCCTGTGCATAAACAAATCAAATTGAATATAAATAAGGCCATAAAAAGCAACAACCCGAGTGGTTCCGCGTGTTGTTTCCCTGGGACTTTGCCCTTGTGGGGAAGCACGACACATGTAATTGAATGTAATAAATAACAGTGGAGAGACGTAACTCTACAGTATATCTAGGACCTTCGTGGAGGTTGATGTTGGGTTTGGGTGATTGATGCTAATGTTAATGCTAACGGGCGGCTGCTTTATTTGCTTCTTTAAATCAAGGACAGCATCATCGAAGCCATTGCACTGACGTATAGTGATCCGAACGAATAGACGTAATGTAATAATCACAACATTGAACAATAACCAGTTGCTCGCACAAGGGTGGGAACGAGGCGTATGGCTTATCCATGCGTGGGTGACAAACAAGCAGGAAAAAAGATCTGACAAGACATTTCACATTGTTTTTCCACCTCCCCATGAGAGATAATGACAGACCCGTCATCCACCGAGCAGAAAGTTACACTTTTCACATCACCAGGTGACAACCTGGTGGGCTCGCTCGGTGCACTCTGATTGGTTCCCCCTCTCAGGGATTGCTGACAGAAATCAGGTAGCATAAAGAAGAGAGAACTGAATGAAACGCAGGACATAGACACAGCCATTGGCCATCAGTGGCCAGGGCACCTGGCTGGTAAAGTAATTAACCCCGCTGAGCGGTTGGCGTGGAAACCGCTGACTCCAAGTGTCCCACCCCCTCCTCTCTCCCCCTAGTTCCCTTTGCGATGATGGGGTGTCAATTCTCCCCACATCCAACTGCCTCCTGCCTCCTCAAATCACACCTATTAGAGCCAGCAGGCCCTGTGGTGACCCGGCTAGGCCACTGCGTCTGTCTGTCCAGGGTAGTGTGTGTGTGTGTGTGTGTGTGTGTGTGTGTGTGTGTGTGTGTGTCCAGGGTAGGAGGAGAGGGGGGCAGGTGGCTTGGCTGAAGCGTTTGAAGCAAAGAATCTCACCACCACTCCCTGTGAGAATGTGATTAGATTGCAGTGCTGCCGAAATCACCACACTGGATCTCACACATTCACTGAAAGGCACATATAATAAAGGCACAGCTGTGCACACACACACACACACACACACACACACACAGTGTTAACAAATACTATTATAAAACGAAACTACATTACTATTCTAAACAAATTCATACTAACATAAGGGTGGGGTATGGGTCGGGGATGTCTCTGTCAGAGATGTGGGGCTGAGATTAGTTTTGGCAGGGGCTGCACAGTGGTGACCATGGCCTAATTCTACCTGCCGTGGCAGAGAGACCCCACTCACAGGGGGCAACAGCAAGCTAGCCTGGCAGCACTCTGCTCTGAGACAACCACTTAACAACCAAAAATAGCATATATATATACACACACACATACACAGTTGAAGTCGTAAGTTAGGTTGGAGTCATTAAAACTCGTTTTTCAACCACTCCACAAATTTCTTGTTAACAAACTATAGTTTTGACAAGTCGGTTAGGACATCTACTTTGTGCATGACACAAGTAATTTTTCCAACAACTGTTTACAGACAGATTATTTCACTGTATCACAATTCCAGTGGGTCAGAAGTTTACATACACTAAGTTGACTCTGCCTTTAAACAGCTTGGAAAATTCCAGAAAAGGATGTCATGGCTTTAGAAGCTTCTGACAGGCTAATTGACATCATTTGAGTCAATTGGAGGTGTACCTGTGGATGTATTTCAACGGCCTACCTTCAAATCATGGGAAAATCAAAATAAATCAGCCAAGACCTCAGAAATAAAATTGTAGACCTCCACAAGTGTGAGTCATCCTTGGGAGCAATTTCCAAACGCCTGAAGGTACCACGTTCATCTGTAAAAACAATAGTACGCAAGTATAAACACCATGGGACCACACAGCTATCATACCGCTCAGGAAGGAGACGCGTTCTGTCTCCTAGAGATGAACATACTTTCGTGCGAAAAGTGCAATCAATCCCAGACCAACAGCAAAGGACCCTGTGAAGATGCAGGAGAGAACAGGTACAAAAGGATCTACAGCCACAGTAAAACGAGTCCTATATCGACATAACCTGAAAGGCCGCTCAGCAAGGAAGAAGCCACTGCTCCAAAACCCTCATAAAAAAGACAGACTACGGTTTGCAACTGCACATGGGGACAAAGATGGTCCTTTTTGGAGAAATGTCCTCTGGTCTGATGAAACAAAAATAGAACTGTTTGGCCATAATGACCATCGTTATGTTTGGAGGAAAAAGGGGAAGCTTGCAAGCCGAAGAACACCATCCCAAACGTGAAGCACGGGGGTGGCAGCATCATGTTGTGGGGGTGCTTTGCTGCAGGAGGGACTGGTGCATTTCACAAAATAGATCATCATGATGGAAAACTATGTGGATATATTGAAGCAACATCTCAAGACATCAGTCAGGAAGTTAAAGCTTGGTCGCAAATGGGTCTTCCAAGTGGACAATGACCCCAAGCATACTTCCAAAGTTGTGGCAAAATGGCTTAAGGGCAACAAAGTCAAGGTATTGGAGCGGCCATCACAAAGCCCTGACCTCAATCCTATTGAAAATATGTGGTCAAAACTGAAAAAGCGTGTGCGAGCAAGGAGGCCTACAAAACTGACTTAGTTACACCAGCTCCCAAGTTAAACAATTTAAAGGCAATGCTAACAAATACTAATTGAGTGTATGTAAACTTCTGACCCACTGGGAATGTGATGAAAGAAATAAAAGCTGAAATAATTCCTTCTCTCTACTATTTTTCTGACATTTCACATTCTTAAAATAAAGTGCTGATCCTAACTGACCTAAGACAGGGAATTTTTACTAGGTTTAAATGTCAGGAATTATATTTGCGTATGTAAACTTCCGAATTCATTCATCCATCCATCCATCCATCCATCCATCCATATCTATATCTATATCTATATCTATATCTATATCTATATATATATAAGAATAATGAGCCTCCCAGGTAATCCTGTCATAGGGAGAGGAGCAAAAGTAACCCTAGATGTCAATCAATCTGTGAAATAAGATTGTCTTTAACAATTATACTGTTAAGGCTAGATGTATTTTTTATTCTACTAGATCATGTATGGTCAACCCTCCTTCTGGAAAGCTATTGGGTGTGCAGGCTTTTGCACCAGTCATGCTCTAACACATTTGGATCAAATGCAGGACATTGATTCGCTGACGTGTTAGAGCAGGGCTGGAGCAAAAGCCTCCACACCCAATAGCTCTCCAGGAAGGGTTGGCCACCTCTGCTTTGGATATTGGAATGTCACGTCTGACAAAGGAATTGGATAATAAAGTCAAGCCATATCTAATCAGTCTGTCTTAATCCAATTTGCTGTAGGGACCTGAAGAGTTAAACAATGAACATAGCTACTTTCCTTTGCAAATGAGAATAGAAATTCCTCTAAGAGAATATTAAGTATACTGGTAGTGAGACGCGGGAGGATTCTGACTTCCCACAGTGCAAGCGGCAGGCTGTGACAGACCATCAGGGATCAGTGCAGGGAGAGGGGAGGGGGCAAAAAAAGTGAATTGTCAACTTCAATGCATGTCACAACTTGAGCAACCCAGCGAGAGCAGCTGAAATTGCTCACTTCTTCAATGCCCAGGGCTCTCTGAGCGGCAGTCAGTTTGGTTGACTAGTACAGGGCAGGTCACGCATTGTAACCTAGGTTACAGTCTCACGTCTACAAAACGACAACTACCAGCTCCACGCCACTGCTCAGAAAATAACAAAATGTGTAGTTCTACTGTTTACCCCTTTGAGTAGTTAAATTTCACACAGACATTAAAGTCAAATTAGGCAAGATACCGGAGGATGAGGAACCCCCTTATCGTGGTGAATTGGCACGCAGGTTAGGCATTTCGCTAAAGCCCAAGGCACCACGTCGTTTCACAATTTCATTAGCAGCAAATCCCATCTGCTTTATAAAGTCATCAGATTCCTCGAAACGCCTCGCCAATATGCCAAATAAGCTGGCTGGCAGCGGGCCTACTCTCTGTGTGAGTGTGTGTGTGTGTGTGCGTACTGCGTACACACCATGGCTTCCCGGGATTCTATATTTTTTTCTTCCTCCTATTTTGTGTCAAAGAGTAAAAATAGCAAGTAGCCTTCTGCAGAATAAGCACTTCATGGATTCTGGCTTTGATGCCGTTTGCTTGGAGAGGCCAGCTGCCACCTGAATGTGGGAAAAACTGAATCTGAATATCTTCGCAGGGCCTGGACTTTGGCTGCAAGTGTGTGTGTGTGTGTGTGTGTGTGTGTGTGTGTGTCAGAATTTTGGGGCAAGTACATGAAACTTTGTGTGACAAAATTAGTCAAGGTGTTTACGTACAAAAGTGTCGTACGACTGTGTGTGTGTGTGTGTGTGTGTGTGTGTGGTTATGCAGCTGGTAAACAAAGCTTTATAAGAGTAGACACAATCAGTTGGTTGTGAAAACAAGGACATTGACATTCCTCAGGCAGCACTGAGGCCCATATTGATTATAAGTCTGTGCTCCTATGCAACAAGTTAGACATGTGACACTGCAAAAGTTAGACATATGACATTCAAAGTCAGTCAAGCTCATTCAAATGGATTTTAAAATGTAAAATGATTGAAATATTCCAGTGTATATAAGGCACATGCAGTCACAAGCCAACATCTACTTTTCCATTAGAAACAGAATAAGAAAACAGCTCCATAATTGATTAGTGACTGTAACTATAATCTATATACATAAAGCTACAATAATACAAATACATTAAACTCTCCAACAATGTTCATCACAGATTTCCATACAAATCTAATACATTCATCACACTAACTCACAGTGGCCCCTGTATGTGGGCAACGGGAAAAAAATAAAACAGCTCTCATTTAACTAGCAACCCTTAGGAATAAACGGGAAGCAAACAGCTGGGATTATCCTACCATAGAGGCAGTTTGCGGGGGGACTTCGCTATCTTTGCTATTTTCTTTGCTAAATTACTCCTGTAGGACATTAGACTTGCAAGTGGATTGATTTCAAGATTGTCTGCTCTTTTCAGAGCAACAACACTATCTAGATGCAAAGTACACTTCAGGCACTGACTGTCAATGGGAGGCTGAGAAAGTGTTTTCTCTATCCATTCTATAGACTCACGCAAAGAATGGCTGGGAGCACAAAAGGGGGGTTGGTCTACATTGTGGAAATGTTGCTAGTGAGTAGTAATGCAACCAAGACAAACATCCCTTTTCAATGATTGTCGCTATGGCAACTGTCACTCTGTCCTGATTGACAGTGCAGGTCCCACCTATCTCTGCCACACCATTCTGGGGTTTTGAATATAGAAGCTGGCTTAGAGGCATCTTGTGTCAGGGAGTCCTGTAGGCTCCACTGCTTGATCATGGCAGGTCGAATGACCCGCCTCAAGGGTGTCATTTATGGTAGTTTGCCTTACAGGCAGCTGTGGGAGGTTACCCAAGTCTGACTCCGCCACTAAGGGCGGGGCGTCGAGCGCCAGGGCCGCCTCCTCTCCCTCCTCCACTGTGGAGCCCAGCTCCTCGTCCTCGTCCACTTTCACCTCATGCCCCTCCTCCTCCACGGGACTCTGCCCCTCGTCCAGCTCCGCGGCAGCTTGCTCCTCCGACAGCGTCACAATCTCCACTCCCCGCCTGTCACTCAGGCAGATGCAGTTAGCCTCCGCCCCGTCACTGGGCTCGGGTGCGCCCTCCCCGCCGACGCCATCTGCGCCAAAGTCTCCGCCAGCTGTGGCCCGTTCCCACGACGATGCTCCCATTCTGTCGTCTAGTCACATTGGGAGAGAGGAGAAGAGTTCATTGTGAGAGGGTAGTTATAATGAAGCTGTAACTCCCTCTAAACTAGTGGTAAACTGTCCTCCCGGAGAGCTTCTGCGTGTCCAGGCTTTTCCTGCTAATCTGCTATAACACAGCTGGTTCAGCTAATCAAGGTTTTGATAAGCAGCTGAAGCATAGTCGAGTTTTAAATCAGGTGTGTTTGAGCAGGACTGGAACAAAAGTTCCCCAAAGGCCAATGGTAAACTAGGTTGAGCTTTTCCTTCTACATATACAGTACCTTAACAGTCCTATCAGGGCCAGTTTCATAATGCGCCTCAGAGTAGGAGTACTGATCTAGGATCAGTTTTGCTTTTCAGATCATAATGAACAAGCTCGTATGGACAGAGGGGCCTGATCCTAGATCAGCACTTCAAAACACCAATGTGTTACGGTGCTAGGGGACACAGTCTGCTGATATTTGCATGTTGCAGTAATGCTTAATAGTGGTCAAAAGACAGTGGTGACCCAACCAAATTCCTGTCGGTCCTTAATCCGCATGCTATATCCAACCAGCCTTGGTATATGTAGAGCTGTGTAAATGGATAATGTAAGCTATGTAAAATCAACCAAGTTAAGTGAGTGAATATGCAGTGTGAACGTTACGGACAATGAAAACAACCACACCACATTACTCTGAGCACCTGTAAAGAGTTGATTGTTAAATCCTCCCTTTAAAATTGACAGAGAATTAAGATGACATTACAGGATTAAATAACTAGCCACCCCTACTTCTCTTCGGAGTTGGGGGCTGTGTCAATTGACAAAAGTTATTTCAATAACTTGTGACTCAAGCACTTCCACGGCAAAGGGCTAAAAATAGCGACGTCCCTAAGTTCTGCATCCTCTCCAAAATATTTCTCCCATTCCGCGGATTACTGACCCATATTTGTGAATGTTCAGTCAAAAAGGTTAAAGACAGACCAGAGAACACTTGCCCCCACAAAAGAGAGGGAAAGAAAATTCACGCCAGCATCCATATTTATAGGGCCCCCCCTTCCAAAAACACACCAACTTTTTGAATGTCAGCGGGCGAGAATTGTGCTCACATTTCCAAAATGCCATGGCATTTGAGGAGCATCAGGTACTTAGCCGTCAGCACCAATGAGAGGCCAGCATTGGAGGAGAGGCGGGAAAGGGGACTGGGCGCAAAATGAAGAAGGGTGTGTGGGCAGAGGGGGATGGAGCTAATTACAGCGTTTTAGCTGCTGCCCGAGGGCAACGTTTAACGAACGGCGAAGCCCAGTTACACACAATTACACACTCACCTTTAGGTGGCTGCGTTGCTGCGTGCGTGTGGGGCTGAGGTGGGCACGGCGTGATGCTGGGCGATAGGAGCTCGGGTCGCTGGCTCTCGCTCAGCATAATGTTGTCTCGTCCCCCTGTTAACCCAACAAACCCACAGGGGAACAAGAGTTAACTTCCCCAGAAGGTTTTCCCCACCCAGTCAGAAAATAAAAACACCCAACAGACACAGATGCTAAAAACATGAGGGTGGTTTTCAAAAAAGGTGCGTGTGTAAGCAGGTAAGGACTGAGCGTGCTCCTACACACAAAGTCATACTCATCCAAATGTGCACACACACACACACACACAAAACTGTGCTCACAGGAAGTGGCTGCAGTTCCCTGTCATCAGTCTTCATTAGTGATGGCTGCACGCCTCCTGGGCTGACGCCATATGCTACTCACAGGGGACCGTGCACCGTATACCAGACATCACACACACACACACACCCACACACGCACAAACACACTCGACACAAACTAGGGTCTCTCAAGTGTGAATTATGAACTAAAACATTAAAACAAACAGAAGAATGCTAAACATGGATGTCAGCATGTGAAACATGTTGACTATCAAGCATGAATGGCACAAACACTTATGATATGAATGCAGGGCACTGCTCATCTTTTCTATAGTACACCAGGGGTTGGGGTCAATTCCTCTTCACGTCAATCTATGGCAATGGATGCACACCGTACTTTGCCTTCTGAAGTTTCCCCTTTTACTTTCCTCAAAAGCTGTTTATGAAAAAGGACTCTGCAACTTAGTTTCTGTACACCGCATTTCACACATTAGCATATTCGTCTTAAATAAATGCCCATTGGGATACATGCAATGGCAAGGCTAAGTATTACTTCAAACTTTCATCTGGACGCTAGCCCTCATACAGGCTGAGAGCCTCGCTCGTTCGGAGTTGAGAGGGCCTTTGGTGACTTGAGTTTCTCAGGCTGCTTTTTAAAGCCAGTATTAAACTGGTGATTATGTATGCAGAGCAGGGCCTGGGCTGAACGCAGCAGGTTTCAGCCCACGCCGTGCTCAGGAGGAGGTATGGAGGAGTGGGTTTATACCCTCCTGACAGCTGCCCATCCATCCGTCCATTCCTCCTCTCACAGACGTGATCGCACACACACACATTAATAACTGCACACACACACACACACACACACACACACTAAGAGACAGACATCCCAACTCGCACGCACATATGCATGCATGAATGCATTAATCCTGAAGCCTATTTCTGCCAAAACATATCCTACCTTTCCTCATACATGCTAAAACAAAGATAGTAGAGGTACCAAAAGAAGTACTACCTCCACGAATAGAACTGCTTCTACCTTTACACTGACACCCCACACTGTAGGCCTATCTCCCTCATTCAAAACAGACATCTGACATCTCTCTGGTACCCAGCTTCTCTAGTCTCTACATAGTCTCGGGGGTCTGTCACACCCAATACACCGTCTTTGTGAGATGCCGGCCCGCGCCCTCACGGACGTTGATCCGCGGAGAGGTGGCAACAACGACAGGGAAGAGTTTGGGAGAGAAAATAGAGAAAACTGTGTTTAAAAATACCTGGGTAATGACATGTCTATCTATCAGGGCATTACACAATGTATCTTCTTCTCCAGTGTAGTAGGCTACTGTATATGAGAGTCTCACCCCGTTTGCTATTGAGTGTGGCTGATGCGCCCAGACAGGCTTTCAGTCTGCGTGTATTCCAGCGCTCATTGAACAGGGGATCGCTCCCAGGGGGGGTTTGGGTAGTCGAGTAAATCACAAGTCTATTTGAGTGAGTCGCTTTTGTTTTTTTACTCTCCCTTTTAACTTGTCGTTCGGAAACAACAACGCACGGCGTTTCCAATGTTTTGACTCGAGGCCTGCCCCCAAATCGGCCCGTTTTTTTTCACCCCGTCGTGTCTGTCCATCTTGACAAGGCCACTCTCTCTCTCAATCTCCATCTCGCCCTCTCCCTCTGCCCTACGCCGATTGTGGTGGACAGAGTCATGAGGCACTTTGGGCCTCGTCTACAAATCCCCTAATAACAGCACATTCCCCTAAATGTGTTTGTAATGTGGGCAATCATTTTCAGTAATGGATGCTTGTCAGTTTTATGGCGGGAGAATGACAGTCTCATGACAGGCGAGCTTCATCGAGCTATAGCTCGCCACCTAAATCCCACCAATGCACTTTAAACACAGCACAACACCCCCCTCTGGTGCACACTGGAGAAACTGTTCTATAAGCTCAACATCTGACTGGCATGTCTGTGCATTGTACATTTGCTGTTCTTTCCATTAGATTGAGGGAAGCTGTTAAACTAGTTCCTTTATTTACTAAATCATACGCTTAAAAAGTTAGTCTCTCTCAGTATTTGAAAGCAGTAGGAATTGCCCATTTAGCGGGACTTATGGGACAGCATCAAGCTCCCCAAATTACCTGTCACTCATTAACCAGTAGTTTTGGAACACATATATTTGTCCTGTTTCACTGCATGTACAAGTGTGAGGTGTGAAATGGTAATGCGTTTTTTGCATATCCTAACTCCCCCTGAAACATCGGAGAGTGGGGTCACAGCCAGGGATCAGCCATTATTTACGGCGACCCTGGTTAGGTGCAGATAGACAGGGCTCAAGGGCAGATCGACACATTTTTCACCTTGTCAGCACGAGGATTCGAATTATATAAATATATAAAACGCAAAATGTATAGTGCTGGTCCCATGTTTCATGAGCTGAAAAAGATCCTAGAAATGTTACATATGCACAAAAAGCTTATTTCTTGCAAATTTGGTGCACTAACGCTGTTAGTCAGAATTTCTCATTTGCCTAGATAATCCAGCCACCTGACAAGTGTGGCATATCAAGAAGCTGATTAAACTGCATGATCAACACACAGGTGCACCTTGTGCTGGGGACAAAAGGCCACTAAAATGTGCAGTTGTGTCACACAACACAATGCCACAGATGTCTCAAGTATTGAGGGATCGGGCAACCGGCATGCAGGAATGTCCACCAGAGCTGTTGCCAGAGAATTTTATGTTAATTACTCTACCATAAGCTGCCGCCAACGTCGTTTAAGAGAATTTGGCAGTACTTCCAAACAGCCTCACAACCACAGACCACGTGCAACCACGCCGTCCCAGGACCTCCACATTCGGCTTCTTCACCTGCGGGATCTTCTGAGACTTGCCTGCCGGACAGCTGATGAAACTGTGGGTTTGCACAACCAAAGAATTTCTGCACAAACTGTCAACAACAGTATCAGGGAAGCTCATCTGCATGCTCGTCGTCCTCACCAGGGTCTTGACCTGACTGCAGTTTAGCGTCGTAACAGACTTCAGTAGGCAAATGCTCACCTTCGATGGCCACTGGCATGCTGAAGAAGTGTGCTCTTCACGGATGAATTCCGGTTTCAACTGTACGGGGCAGATGGCAGACAGCACGTATGGCGTCGTGTTGGCGAGTGGTTTGCTGATGTCAACGCTGAGAACAAAGTTGCCCTATGGTGGCAGTGGGGTTATGGTATGGGCAGGCATAAGCTACAGACAATGAACACAATGCATTTTATCAATGGCAATTTGAATGCACAGAGATGCCGAGATCCTGAGGCCCATTGTCGTGCCATTAATCCGCTGCCATCACCTCATGTCTCAGCATTACAATGCATGGCCCTATAGCCTGCATATTCACCAGACATGTTACCTATTGAGCTAGTTTGGTATGCTCTGGATCGCTGTGTACAACAGCGTGTTACAGTTCTCGCCAATATCCAGCAACTTCGCACAGATGTTGAAGAGGAGTGGGACAACATTCCACAGGCCACAATCAACAGCCTGATCAACTCTATGTGAAGGAGATGTGTCGCGCTGCATGAGGCAAATGGTGGTCACACCAGATACTGACTGGTTTCTGATCCACACCCCTGCCTTTTTTTTTTTTTAGGCATCTGTGACCAACAGATGCATATCTGTATTCCCAGTCATGTGAAATCCATAGCTTGGGCCTAATGAACTTATTTCAATTCACTGATTTCCTTATATGAACTGTAACTCAGTAAAATATATGAAATTGTTGCATGTTGCGTTTATATTGATGTTCAGTGTAGCAACCTTTTGGTTACTGGCCCAACGCTCTGACCGCTAGGTTACCTACCTGTAGTTGTACCGACATTCAAATATATACAAAAGACGGACTCACCTTTTATTCTGATAAATGGAGCAGTAAGTAGTCTCTCAGGAGAGACTGTTAACACAAATGTTATGAATCGAGTAACCAAACTGAGTAGGCGGCCATTGTGCAAGCGTGATTTAGCTCTGGGTTCCCGAGGTTAAGCCGTAAGTGACTACGTACAGCAGGTGAGAAGATCCCAACAGGTGACATGAATGCACAAGGAGTGGCCTTGGGCTGGAATGGAGGTAGCATTAGGGCGATGGGTATGAGATGGCAGTTTCTGGGAGGATACCAAGGTTTGTACTGGCATGACACAATGGAAGGCATGGGCTAAGAAGGGTGGTATATACAGGACACATACTCCCTATTCCCAGAGAAACGTGGTAGGTCAGGCCTGTAGGCAGCCGCAGCCAGGGAGGAGATACCCAGTTAATAACACAGCATTTCATTGGACTGTTCACCACCAATTGGTCAGTTCATTGGTAAATTGAAGTGTCAATAAAACAATTCTCAGTAGGTAAAGCTGGGTAACATTTCATCATAGAATCCCCTTGGGAGCTAGCCTTAACCAGATATTTGCAAATAAATGTTGGTAGACACAGTGTGTTTGCTAATGGTGTGGTGCATTGTTCTCTGTAGTGTTATTTAGCTGCAAGACCTAGTATTATCTACCCAACAAAAAACCCCACTGTCTATGATTTACACTCATGTCAATAACAGTCAATGCGTTTGAACAACATTATTGTAACAAACCTGGAAGACTCCACAAGCCGGACACCTCTAACGTCTTTAACTTCCTCTCCAGCTCAGCAACTCTATTTCCCAGAATCCTGTGTGGAGAAGGTAAACTGGAGGGTGAGTCACAAGGTCCCTTATGGCCCAGTGGCCAGACTGTAAACTAAGTGTGTCTCCACTGTTTGTCTAGTAGGAGTGGAGAACATTGTGTGGCGAGGTTTATGAAATTACTACGGGTAAAGGTCAACGGAGACAAAGCACACCAGATGTAAATAAAGGATATGAAAGAATAAGAAAGGGAATGTGTGGACTGTGTGCGCGCGTGCGTCCGTGTAGGTCTGTGTGTACTGTACAAATGTGTGTGCCAGTGTGTATACCGGTTGGTGTGTCTCTGGTGCTGAATGACCAGGTTCTTCTCATGGATGGTCTCCAGCAGGGCTGTGGCCAGGGACTTTAGGTCAGAGATGGACTGGGGCGTGGCTGGGAGACTGCAGCCCTGCTCCTCAGACAACAACTCCTGCACTACAGACAGACGAGCGATCGAGAAGATAGCAGGAAGAGGGGGAAAGAAAGGGGGAAGAGGAGTAAGTCATTGAGAAGGAAAAAATAAAACGGCAGGAAGGGAGAGACGGGAAGAGAGAGAGTAGGAGGGGGGGACATAAAAGGGGAGGACATAAGTGAAACAGAGTGAGGGAGATGAAAACAGATAGCGAGACTGACAAAAATAGGAGAGAAACAGTATATAGACAGTAGCGACACACAGGGTAGATGAGAGGGATACAGAAAGAAAGAAAAAGTGAGAGAGTGAGTGAAAGAGTGACAGAGCGATAGAAACAGCTGTCTGTACAATAGGTTACCTCCCTGCTTCCTCTAGCTTGAACTGCTGCCCTACTGTGCTGGCTCTGCCGAGAACTGTCAATCAAGACCTATGCTTTGTATCTCTGCCAGAACTCTGAATACAAATTAGGACGAGTCTCAGGTGTTTCAAAAGTTAGGCACTGGAGACTAACATAACTCTAATGAAGAAATAATGTCTACTTCAGACAGAATGGGCATTACAGGTACTTTTTTTTAAAAATCTGGAACTGGAACCCTGGTGGTGTAGAATAAATATGATAGGCTTTTACAAGAGCTGAAAACAGTTTCTACACGTCAGTGTGCTACTGTAGCTTGATTTCATCAAGTAAATAATGTAATGCAACTCACACTGTCATGCTACAATACAGGTTCTAGAATAGAACCTTCAAATCTCAGGGAAGGTTCAATCATTGCAGTGGGCTTGCACTCACTAGCTAGTTAGTTCACATCTTCTATACTTATGCGTCACTGGGCTATGCATTACCTAGATTCAATGACAGAGGAGATCACTTAGAAAGTTCCTAACTGCTCTTCTCAGATCAGTTGCTCTGACCAGCATCCTTATCTTACTCACTACAGAGCTACCAGTATGAATTGGGACCTGCCATGTGGTAGCTGGACGCATCTGTATGCGATGGTGGTGTACCTTGTTTGGCAGAGAGGACTCCTGTTAGAGCACTGCTGTTGGACTTCCCAGACAATTTAGAGCTCTTCCTCCTCTCCAACGCAGTCTGCAAAACAAATACACACACACCTTTATCAGCTGTCATCTCTAACCCTCTTTGGGACTGTCAAGAGACACTGGCTAGAATTCAATGTAATTGCAATGCAATGTTGACACAGCGCCTTTGTTTACCGCATGCACACACACACACCTTATTCTGAAGTATCTAAACGTGAGGAGAGTCTAACTGATGGTAAAAAAAGTTACTTGTTACTGCAATGCGGGTATTGAACCCACTCTCACAGACAGACAGAATGACAGAGACAGGCAGACACCTCTCTACCTTGTATTTCATGATGTTAGACTTCAGCAAGTTCACCTCCTCTTGGACTTGGTTGAACCTCTCATGTAAATACCTGACAGAGGGAAAAAAATAGCTTTAGATTAATCTTTCCGGGCAAAAGAAGAAAAAAAAAAGCTGCAGCAAACAACAATTCTTCAACTAAAAACACACAGAACACCCTATACCTACCTGGAATAGCAAGACATTGAAATAGTGCCAACCCCACAGTGTATGAACATTTCTCCTATGGTGTACAGAAGTACAAAATAAATAGTGCATGCATAGCCTAATATACATTGGGGGGTATTTAATTGTGTTGAACATTGCGTGGCATGTCGTTTTTTTACCTTCCTTAATTGAATGCACTGACTGTGTTGCTCTTAATAGGAGCTTCTGCTAAATTACTCAACTGTAATGTAAAACGTAACACTAGCAGAGAAAAGTCCACGCCCCCCCTCACCTGTTCTCCATACAGAGGGCATCCACATCGATGATCCGGGTCTCGTGGCCACCCAGGATATGGTTGAGCTCCAGGTTGAGGCGCTCAGCCTTCTCGCTGAACACGCCACGCTCTGCCTTAACGTCCTCCAGCTCGTCAGTCAGTGCCTTAACACTGTTCTCCAGCTCCTCCATCTGAACACACAGAGAGAGACAGTGGGCGAGAGAAACAGCGAAAGCGAATAGGACACGGTTTGTCTTCCATCTTCCATTTTTGCACTATTCTGAAAGTGCTGAAGAAGGAGAGGCACTGGGTCGTGTTCATTAGGGCACGATGTACCATAGAAAAAGAGCATTCCCATTGGACAAGATCCCTTCCTACCTGTAGCCCTGCCTTCTCCAGTTGGTGGACCAGGTCTTCTCTCTCATGGGCGGGGAAGTGGCGTGCCCCCACCTCCTCATCCCCCAGCCTCTGTCTAGTGATTGTCATCCTCAGCAGCTGTGGACCAGGGAGAGACGGGTCAAATAGAGGAACAGATTCACTGAGTTAGTATGAGAGATGTAGGTTTGTGTTTGATGCCCTACCTTGTTATCCCCCTGGGCCTCTGCCAGTCTCTGATTCAGCTCCTTCACCTCCTCGGCAAGCTGTTTCCCTCGCTCCCTTGCATTTCTCAACAGCTGAGCCAAGTTCACCTGGGGAGAGGTCAGAGAAATAGAAGAATGCTTTTACTAATTCATACGAGACGAAATGTCTTCTGCTGTACCCAACCCCTCAGACACACAAGGTTGGAGATTGAAAGAGCAGGATCAAGTCAAACTGGGAAAGCGTGAGATAAAGCTTTGTCCATCATATAAACATTGTGATAAAAGTATAACATATGTAACAGTTTGAGGGATATACAGTTGAAGTCGGAAGTTTACATACACTTAGTTTGAAGTCATTAAAACTCCTTTTTCAACCACTCCACAAATTTCTTGTTAATAGACTATAGTTTTGGCAAGTCAGATAGGACATCTACTTTGTGCTTGACAAGTAATTTTTCCAACAATTGTTTACAGACTGATTATTTCAATTATAATTCACTGTATCACAATTCTAGTGGGTCAGAAGTTAAAATACACTAAGTTGACTGTGCCTTTAACTTCTTTGGGAACGGGGGGCAGTATTGAGTAGCTTGGATGAATAAGGTGCCCAGAGTAAACTGCCTGCTGCTCAGGCCCAGAAGCTAGAATATGCATATAATTAGTAGATGCATAGAAAACTCTAAAGTTTCCAAAACTGTTAAAATAATGTCTGTGAGTATAACAGAACTCCTATGGCAGGCAAAAACCTGAGAAAGATTTCCCACTTCCTGGTTGGATTTGAGGTTTGTAGTTTTAAGTGATTGCCTATCCAATATACTGTGTCTATGGGGTCAGATTGCACTTCCTAAAGCTTCCACTAGATGTCAACAGTCTTTAGAATGTTGTTTCAGGCTTCTACTATGAGAGGGGAGCGAATAAGAGCTGTTTGAACCAGGGGTCTGGCTGAAAGCCTTGAGTTGTTTATCGTGCGCGGCCGTGAGCGCGAGCTCCGTTCCCTTTCCTTTCCTTTCTAAAGACAAAATAATTGTCCGGTTGGAATATTATTGAAGATTTATGATAAAAACATCCTAAAGATTGATTATATACATCGTTTGACATGTTTCTAAGAACTATAATGTAACTTTTTTTACTTTTCGTCTAGACTTTGTGAATGCGCCTTATGCATTTGGATTACTGGATTAAACGCGCGAACAAAAAGGAGGTATTTGGACATAAAGATTAACTTTATCAAACATGTATTGTCTAACATGGAGACCTGGGAGTGCCATCAGATGAAGATCAAAGGGTAAGTGATTAATTTGAATGCTATTTCTGACTTTTGTGACACCTCTCCTTGGTTGGAAAATGTCTGTATGGTTCTCTGTGGCTAGGCGCTGACCTAACATAATCGCATGGTGTGCTTTTGCCGTAAAGCCTTTTTGAAATCGGACACAGCGGTTGCATTTAGGAGAAGTTTATTTGAATCATATGTTAAACACTTGTATCTTTCATCAATGTTTATGATGAGTATTTCTGTAATTTGATGTGGCTCTTTGCACTTTCACCGGATGTTTGTTTGAGACAATGTATTTCTGAACATAACGCGCCAATTTCAAATGAGGTTTTTGGACATAATGATGAACTTTATCAAACAAAACACACATTTATTGTCTAACATGGAGTCCTGGGAGTGCCATCCGGTTTAGATCATCAAAGGTTAGTGATTAATTTTAACGCTATTTCTGTCTTGTGTGACACCTCTCCTTCTTTGGAAAATGGCTGTATGGTTTTCTGTGGCTAGGCGCTGACCTAACATAAATCGCATGGTGTACTTTTGCCGTAAAGCCTTTTTGAAATCAGACACTGTGGCTGGATTAACAAGAAGTGCATCTTTAAAATGGTGTATAATATTTGTATGTTTGAGGAATTTTAATTATGAGATTTCTGTTGTTTGAATTTGGCGCCCTGCAATTTCACTGGCTGTTGGCGAGGTGGGACGTTAGCGTCCCACATATCCCTTATACAGCTTGGAAAATTCCAGAAAATTATGTTATGGCTTTAGAAACTTCTGATAGGCAAATTGACATCATTTGAGTCAATTGGAGGTGTACCTGTGGATGTATTTCAAGGCCTACAGTGAGGGAAAAAAGTATTTGGTCCCCTGCTGATTTTGTACGTTTGCCCACTGACAAAGAAATTATCAGTCTATAATTTTAATGGTAGGTTTATTTGAACAGTGAGAGACAGAATAACAACAAAATCCAGAAAAACACATGTCAAAAATGTTATAAATTGATTTGCATTTTAATGAGGGAAATAACTGTTTAAATGTATTTGGCTAAGGTGTATGGAAACTTCCAAACTTCAACTGTAGCATGGGCATTAGAGACAGCTTAGCTTACCTGGTTGCGTTTTTCAGGTGGTAAAGAAGGATCTCCATCCTGAAATAAATAAACGTTTTACTATAAGGCGATTCAGAGCATGAACAGTGGTCCCATTGTTTTGCCCTCAAAATACTAATGCTAAACTCTATCAAATTTAAACAAACATTCATGGGTCACTGATTTTCCAGGTCCATAAACCACTTTTTAGAAACCATAAAACCAAGTCAAAGTAGTCATTGGGCCGGATTATCACTTTAAGGCAAATCATTACAGATAAAGGATTTCTAAACATTGAACATAAATCCTATTGACAGACTAACAATGAGCTCCCTGTACTTCTTCTTGAGTCCTTGGTGGTGTTCTCGCAGCTGGTTGGCCATCAGCTTGTACTGGTCTCTCTCCTGTTGACAGGTGTCCAGCTCTTTGGACAGGATCAGGAGGGCCTCCTTCTTGCTGTCCAGCTTACGCTTACACACCAGGAACTAAGAAACAATATAGGGGAGGGTACGGAATGGGAAGTAACACCGGTTCCTACTGTGGAAGGAAAAAAAAACTATTGCTCCCATTGTGATAAAGTGTAATGACAGGTTTGTATTTCAGGAAGTGTGGGCTTTGCACCAATCGTGTTGAATAGCTTTTCATTTCATTTGATTCAAAGCTTTGAAAGGTGAAAATAATATGGTGATTAACTATCAAGGCCCTTTCATTAAGTTATTCAACAGGAAAAAATAAAATGAGGAAACTAAACAGTTACAACCATGGTACTACTTTCCAGTTAATCTCATCATCACTTTTGCATACACAGTATACTGACAATTCAAGACCTTGGGACTATAAAAAAGGTTCTATCTGCAAAAAGCATTGTTCTGAGATATTCAGCATTAAAGTTCACATCCCAGAACTGTTTTGTAGTGAATTCTTCTTTCACAACACATCAAAGACATTTGGTACCCAAAGTGCAGAGCATCAACATCCTAAGACATTTGGGGGGGGGGGTGCAATCACAGACAGAACCGTATGGCTCTGAAATGTCATTCTTGGTTCAGCCAAAACGTTTTTTTCTGGCCCAGAAAGTTAAAATTATTTCAATTCAAAACTCCAGACATGTAATGAATAAAGACAACACCCTTCCTTCTTTCTAATCACATCATCAAATTAATGTTCATCACACATTTGTTAAAGCAATATTTCCCTAAAATTATAAATGCACCTTGTCATATGGATAACTAGCAACATTGCTAAAGTTTAGCTCTGGATGAGTAAACTGATACATTTGTCTGGTCTCTGACATCCAAAGTCAGTAAACTACTTGCAAGTTATCAATAAAATGTGGTAAGTTTGTAATTTTTGTGAAATACCTTGTCCATGGAGCTTTCCTATTGATATAGAACAAGACAAAAACAGCAATGCCTCTAAGGGCCTTAAACGTGCTCTAAAGCACCTGTATTTATTTGTTTGGGTTTTTACCATAAAGAGCTTCTTCTTTAGAAAAGGTGATAAAAAATAAATTCTAAGTAATTACAAAAGAGGACCAGAACCTATGATATTAAAAAAAATAAAGGACTTGAGACTATACGGTTCTATCTGCAAAATGCATCGTTTTGAGATTGAGTATTTTTCAAGTCCCAGATCTCAGAACTGTTGTGACGTCTTCCTCTTTCGTGACTCAATAAGTATATCACCTTACATACAAGTACAGTGCATTTGGAAAATATTCAGACCCCTTAATTTTTTCCACTTTGTTACATTACAGCCTTATTCAATCTACACACGATACCCCATAATGACAAAACAAAATGTAGTAATGTTTGCAAATGTATTGTAAAATAAGTTAAAAAAAACATTTACATAAGTATTCACACCCTTTACTCAGTACTTTGTTGAAGCACCTTTGGCAGCGAGATTACAGCCTCGAAACATCTTGGGTATGACGCTACGAGCTGGCACACTTGTATTAGGGGAGTTTCTCCCATTCTTCTCTGCAGAGCCTCTCAAGCTCTGTCAGGTTGGATGGGGAGTGTCGCTGCACAGCCATTTTCAGTTCTCTCCAGAGATGTTCGATCGGGTTCAAGGCTGGGCCACTCAAGGACATTGACACCTGTCCCGAAGCCACTCCTGAGTTGTCTTGCCTATGTGCTTAGGGTCGTTGTCCTGTAGGAAGGTGAACCTTGGCCCCAGTCTGAGTTCCTGAGCACTCTGGAGCAGGTTTTCATCAAGGATCTCTCTGTACTTCGCTCCGTTCATCTTTCCCTTTATCCTGATTGTTCTCCCAGTCCCTGAAAAACATCCCCACAGCATGATGCTGCACCGGATGGTGCCAGGTTTCTTCCAGACGTTACGCTTGGCATTCAGGCCAAAGAGTTCAATCTTGGTTTCATCAGACCAGAGAATCTTGTTTCTCATGGTCTAAGAGTCCTTTACCAAACTCCAAGCAGGCTGTCATGTGCCTTTTACTGAGGAGTGGCTTCCGTCTGGCCACTCTACCATAAAGGCCTGATTGGTGGAGTGCTGCAGAGATGGTTGTCCTTCCGGAAGGTCCCAGACCTGCTGTGTTCGCTCTGTCTAACTGTCTAACTCTGAATGCTCGGCTATGAAAAGCCAACTGACATTTACTCCTGAGGTGCTGACCTGTTGCACCTCTCTACAACCACAGGGATTGTTATCATTTTTCTAGTCACCGTGCTTCTGCATTGCTTGCAGTTTGGGGTTTTAGGCTTGGTTTCTGTATAGGACTGTGACATCAGCGGATGTTAAAAGGGCTTTATAGGCACTGGAGGAACTCTGGAGCTCTGTCAGATTGACCATCGGGTTCTTGTTCACCTCCCTGACCAATGCCCTTCTCCGATTGCTCAGTTTGGCCGGGCAGCCAGTTCTAGGAAGAGTCTTGGTGGATTCAAACTTCTTCCATTTAAGAATGATGGAGGCTACTGTGTTCTTTGGGACCTTCAACGCTGCAGAAATGTTTTGGTACCCTTCCCCCGAGCTGTGCCTCAACACAATCCTGTCTTGGTGTGCCATGAACAATTCCTTTGACCTCACGGCTCGGTTTTTGCTCTGACATGCGCTGTCAACTGTGGGGCCTTATATAGACAGGTGTGTGCCTTTCCAAATCATATCCAATCAATTGAATTTACCACAGGTGGTCTCCAATCAAGTTGTAGAAACATCAAGGGTTATCAATGGAAACAGGATGCACATGAGCTCAGTTTCGTGTCTCATAGCAAACTTAAGGTATTTCTAATTTTTCTGAAATTTCTAACAACCTGTTTTCACTGTCGTTTTGGGGTATTGTGTGTAAATTGATGAGGGAGGAAAATAATTTTAGCAATTTTAGAATAAGTCTGTAACGTAACAAAATGTGAAAAAGGTCACGGGGTAGATAGAACCTTATAGCACCAAGTAAAAAGGTGTTTGCGGCCTCCCGAGTGGCGCAGCTGTCTAAGGCAATGCATTGCAGTGCTAGAGATATCACTACAGACCCAGGTTCGATCCCAGACTGTTGTAGCCAGCCGCGACTGGGAAACCCATGAGGCGGCGCACAATTGGCCCAGCGTCGTCCGGGTTAGGGGATGGTATGGCTGGCCGGGATGTCCTTGTCCCATTGCACTCTAGCGACTCCTTGTGGCGGGCCGGGGGCATGCACACTGACTGCGGTCACCAATTGGACAGTGTTTCCTCCGAGTTAAGAGAGCAGTGTGTCAAGAAGCAGTGCGGCTTGGCAGGGTTGTGTTTCGGAGGACGCATGTCCCTCGACCTTCGCCTCTCCTGAGTCCGTACGGGACAAGACTAACTACCAATTGGATATCACAAAATTGGAGAGAAAACAGGTGTAAAAAAATGTATAATCTGGAGTTTGTGCAGATAGAACTTCCTGATTAAATGTTTATTATCGTAAATGTACTTCTCACATGTAAAAGACCACCTAAAGGAGAAACTGTGTAAATAACTTTTTTTTTTAAACCAAAATGTCAGATAGAACCTTATAGTCCCAAGGTCATGAATTGGTACAGAAAAAAACAAGTCCAAGAAATGATCAGCCCAATTATTGACTAAAATACATCTCATATACAGTAACACTTGTCAGCTAACAGTAACAGGTAAATCACCTGTAACTTGACTTACAGTATCACCAGTGTGGTTGCTAGCTCAGCTAGTACAGCACTGATGGAAGAATAAACTGTTGGCTATGCACAGTATGCATTGTGTGAAGATAAGAAACACTGGAATATCTATGTGGAACCTTTCTCTCCCCCCCCCCCACCCACAGGTTGTCATGATAACAGGCACTCAGTTATGCAAAGGATATAGAAGTGATAACCAGTAGTAGCAAAGTGTAATATCCGCAGTAAGGACACGACACAGCTTTCTCAATGAATGCACTGTGTTCCCTCAGCCATCGTACCTGGTGTGGTCCAAGGGATGACAGTGTGATTGGTACACTTTTTGTGCAAACATTGAGTGTGTGCTCATTCTGAAGCCCAATAACGGGTAGGAGATTACAGGTTATAGCTGATTATTATTCAAATCGAGCCATTTTCAAATTCTAACCCACGGGATAACGACTGCCCCCTCTCATTGAAGCCACGGAAGTAAAAAGTCAGACTGCGGTACTGCAAGCATTGTTTGCAGAAAACATGATCCCCCATTATAGTAAATGTGTAAAAAATGTATATAATTGTTTCTAATACAGCAGATGTATGTCCTTAAACCAAATATTTCTTTATCCTTTTTTTGTTGTTGTTTTAAAATCACACACATAAGAAGTTAAGGATTATTGTGTTGGTAATGGCAGCCTGCAGTACTCTGGTCGGCCTTCAACTTGAGTTAAAGGTGCTGCATGTGGTCAATCCGAAATCTGCATTTACAGTGATAAGGCCTCTGCAGAAGTCAGGGCATTCATACTTTTTGCACTTCGCGGAGCAGCGCAGAACTGTTCAGCAGAGCTGTTGTGAAGGACATTTTCAAGGTAGTGAGTTTGTGTTTATACAGGACCTGCCGCCCCCACCTACCGTCAACCAATCATGTCAATGCGGAAATATATGGAGCCCTCTGCACTGTTACAAAAATTGGGAGGCACACGGCTATGCGGTACGGAGCTCAATTTGACCTCTGCATGCCTCTGGAGGCTCCGCAATTGCGTCACACCCTCCATACGGAACCTCCAACCACATTTTCGGATCAACCATAAATTGGCTCTTAGTCAATAGGAGGGGGCAGCACTGAGCTAGCCTGCAATTTCACTTCCTGGAGTAATCAGAGAGAAGAGGGAAAGCTAGAGGGATAACTGAGCCCAAAATCTGTCTTCTCCAGCAGGTGGTGTTTAAATTATTTTTTTTAAATCATAAATTCACTCGCCAAGCGAGGAGTTTTTGTATGAGGTCAATGAGAGTGTGAATTTGGTTAACACATTTTTATAGCTTATTTGCTACATGTGGTTTATTTGATCGAATGGAAGTATCATAATGATTCGGATGTTACGAGTGTAGTGATATGTAGGACACGTGACAGCCTTGCAACTTTGAGAAAAAGGTTTTTTTCGGAGTTGTGCCTGGTTGTCACCAGTTACCACAGCCAAAGTTATAAACCCTGCCGATTTCCATTCTTAAAATGTGATTGACACTAACCTTAACACCGCTAACCTTATGCCTAGCCTTGAATTAAGACCAAAAAGCTAATTGTTGTTTTCATACATTTTTACGATATAGCCCATTTTTACTTTGTGGGTGTAGTAACTAGTGGAAACCGTTGTTCCCATTGTTCACACGTATCTGCTCTCTAATTGTCTAGAATGGTCCCATCTGATCTTGCCTCCTCCCGACTGCATTCCATTTTTGAAGACATTTATTTTCATTAAAGCAGCCACAATAGTATCTGGTCAATATAATGGATAATCTGTGGAGTAGTTCAAACTTCGACTTCATCTTGTTATTGATACCATGTCTTGTTTTGAGTGGTTTTAAATTGATTTCATGTCAATGCTAATATGGCTCAAATTCACTAGCTAGCCTAACCATCAACTATGTATGAGAGACATGTGGTCATTGTGCAAATGTATTTATGTTTTCAATAAACATTGTAGACCAAATATAGCTATTTGGTTTGCATGTTTCGTCACAATATTGTTTTGAACGTTCGTTTTGGACTGATGCCGGTGTAACCGATGTGAAATGGCTAGTTAGTTAGCGGTGATGCGGGCTAATAGCGTTTCAATCGGGTGACGTCACTCGCTCTGTGACCTGAAGTAGTTGTTCCCCTTGCTCTGCACGAGCCGTGGCTTTTGTGGAGCGATGGGTAACGATGCTTCATGGGTGTCAGTTGTTGATGTGTACAGAGGGTCCCTGGTTCAAGCCCAGGTTGGGGTGAGGAGAGGGATGGATTCTATACTGTTACACCGGGTCTGAGCATTCTAGTCAATGCATCGTCAATGAGCACTGATAAAGATATCAAAAGTGCATTACAGTGGATTGGAAATACAATGACATTAAGGAGGAGGCAAATAATTAGAAGGAAAACCTTTTGTCATCATTTTGATGCCGCCATATTGACTTTAGATGCAGCTAAGCTAGCTAAGAATGAAAGCACCAGATTTTAGCTAGCTAACATTCGCATTGCTAGCAATTTTTGATGAACTTGAGCTAATTTTATTTAGGCAAGTCAGTTAAGAACAAATTCTTATTTACAATGACGGCCTGCCGGGGAACAGTGGGTTAACTGCCTTGTTCAGGAGGCAGAACGACAGATTTTTACCTTGTTGCTAGATCGAATCCCCGAGCTGACCTTTCGGTTACTGGCCCAGCTAGATGACCTGCCGCCCCAGCTAATGACCAGTGGCGTAAAGTAGTTAGGTAAAAATAATTGAAAGTACTAAAGTAGTTTTTTGGGGTAATCTGTACTTTACATTTGACAACTTTTAGTTCACTACAATCCTAAAGAAAATAATGTACTTTTTACTCCATTCATTTTTCCTGACACCCAAAAGTACTTTTATGCTTAGCAGCACAGGAAAATGGTCAAATTCACACACTTAAGAAGAGAACATCCCTGGTCATCTCTACTGCCTCTGATCTGACAGACTCACTAAACATACATGCTTTGTTTGTAAATTATGGAGTATGCCTCGTGCTATATATATATATATATATATATATATATATACACACACACACATATACATATATATATACATATACATATACATACACACACAGTCAAAAGTTGACACACCTACTCATTCCATTTTTGTATTATAAAAATTGTCAAGACATCAAAACTATGAAATCATGTAGTAACCAAAAAAATTATAATTGTTAAACAAATAAAAAATATCTATATCAATTAGATTCTTCAAAGTAGCCACCCTTTGCCTTAATGACAGCTTTGCACACTCTTGGCATTCTCTCAACCAGCTTCATGAGGTAGTCTCCTGGAATGCATTTCAATTAATAGGTGTGCCTTCTTAAAAGTTAATTTGTGGAATTTCACTTCTTAATGCGTTTGAGCCAATCAGTTGTGTTCTGACCAGATAGGGGTGGTATACAGAAGATAGCCCTATTTGGTAAATTACCAAGTCCATATTATGGCAAGAACAGCTCAAATAAGCAAAGAGAAACAACAGTCCATCATCACTCAAGTACTTTGAAAGTTTCTTCAAGTGCAGTCGCAAGAACCATCGAGCGCTATGATGAAACTGGCCATCATGCGGATCGCCACAGGAAAAGAAGACGCAGAGGATAAGTTCTGCTGCAGAGGATAAGTTCACTAGATTTACCAGCCTCAAAAATTGCAGCCCAAATAAATACTTCACGGAGTTCAAGTAACAGACATCTCAACATCAACTGTTCAGAGGAGACTGAGTGAATCACGCCTTCATGGTCGAATTGCTGCAAAGAAACCACTACTTAATGACACCATTAAGAAGAAGAGACTTGCTTGGGCCAAGAAACACGAGCAATGGACATTAGACCGGCGGAAATCTGTCCTTTGGTCTGATGGGTCCAAATTGGCGATTTTTGGTTCCAACTGCTGTGTCTTTGTGAGACGCACAGTAGGTAAACGGATGATCTCCGCATGTGTGGTTTCCACCGTGAAGCATGGAGGTGGTGGTGTGATGGTGCTTTGCTGGTGACACTGTCAGTGATTTATTTAGAATTCAAGGCACACTTAACCAGCATGGCTACCACAGCATTCTGCAGCAATACGCCATCCCATCTGGTTTGCGCTTAGTGGGAGTCATTTGTTTTTCAACAGGATAATGACCCAACACACCTCCAAGCTGTGTAAGGGCTATTTGCCCAAGGAGAGTGATGGAGTGCTGCATCAGATGATCTGGCCTCCACAATCACCCAACCAAAATCCAATTGAGATGGTTTGGGATGAGTTAGACTGCAGATTGAAGGAAAAGCAGCCAAGAAGTTCTCAGCATATGTGGGAACTCCTTCAAGACTGTTGGAAAAGCATTCCAGGTGAAGCTGGTTGAGAGAATGCCAAGAGTGTGCAAAGTTATCAAGGCAAAGGGTGGCTACTACAGTTGAAGTTGGACGTTTACATACACCTTAGTCAAATACATTTAAACTCAGTTTTTCACAATTCCTGACATTTAATCCTCGTAAAAAATCCCCTGTCGTAGGTCAGTTAGGATCACCACTTTATTTTAAGAATGTGAAATGTCAGAATAATAGTAGAGAGGACTTATTTCAGATTTTATTTCTTTCATCACATTCCCAGTAGGTCAGAAGTTTACATACACTCAATTAGTATTTGGTAGCATTGCCTTTAAATTGTTTAACTTGGGTCAAACGTGTCGGGTAGCCTTCCACAAGCTTCCCACAATAAATTGGGTGAATTTTGGCCCATTCCTCCTGACAGAGCTGGTGTAACAGTTAGGTTTGTAGGCCTCCTTGCTCGCACACACTTTTTCAGTTCTGCCCACAAATTCGGATTGAGATCAGGGCTTTGTGATGGCCACTCCAATACCTTGACTTTGTTGTCCTTAAGCCATTTTGCCACAACTTTGGAAGCATGCTAAGGGTCGTTGTCCATTTAGAAGACCCATTTGCGACCAAGCATGTCAAATAGCCTATCAGAAGCTTCTAAAGCATGACATCATTTTCTGGAATTTTCCAACCCGTTTAAAGACACAGTCAACTTAGTGTATGTAAACTTCTGACGCACTGGAATGATACAGTGAATTATAAGTGAAATAATCTGTCTGTAAACAATTGTTGAAAAATTACTTGTGACATGCAAAGTAGATGTCCTAACCGACTTGCCAAAACTATAGTTTGTTAACAAGAAATTTGTGGAGTGGTTGAAAAATGAGTTTTAATGACTCCAACCTAAGTGTATGTAAACTTCCACCTTCAATTGTACATGATTCCATGTGTTATTTCATAGTTCTGATGTCTTCACTATTATTCTACATTGTAGAAAATAGTAAAAATAAAGAAAAACCCATGAATGAGTAGGTGTGTCCAAACTTTTGAACGCTACTATATAACAAGGCAATTAGAAATGGCAGACGGGCTCATTTTTCAAACTTGATCACTAATAATCCGAATAATTTGAGTGCTCGTCGACCAAATCCTGCACCCGCAAACTATTGTGAACTTTCCTCCACATCTAAATGTGATGAGTTTGCGTCATAAGATACCCAGCCTAATGTTTGTCGTCAGAGGATCGCCAGAGGTGTGTTGGGTCATTCTCCTGTTGAAAAACAAGCAAGACCTGATGAGAAGTTTGATATGTGTCCTAGCCCACCACGCAAAGGCACTATGGATTTATTTTCACTGGTTGACACAGGCACGCTCAAGAAAGTGACATCACAACTTAAGCATTCTACCTGCCTTCTCGATCCTATCCCAACCACCTTCAAAACACTTTTTAATTGCATATTTGACGAAGTGCAAGCTATTGTTAAAAATCGCTTACTATTCACAGGCACTTTCCCCACTGCACTAAAAACTGCTATGGTGACACCCCTTCTGAAGAAAATGTATCTAGATTTTTCAGCTCTTAGGAATTTTAGGCCAATCTCCAACCCTCCATACTTAAGCAAAATTCTGGAGAAATTGGTTTGCAAACAGCTCCAACTAACTCATTTAAAAAATAAAAAAAAATTATTCCAATCTGGTTTTCGGGCCCACCACAGCACATAGACAGCCTTAGTTAAAATGGTAAATGATCTTGGAGCCAACAGATTCCAAACAGCTCTCTTTCCTTGTACTCTTGGATTTGACCGTGATGTCCTTCTGGACAGACTGGAGAGGTGTGTTGGCCTCTCCAGTCCAGTTCTAAATTGGTTTAGGACCCATTTGACCGGTCAAGAGTTTGTCATCACCCTTGGTGAACATAACTCAAAGAAAA
Source organism: Salmo trutta (assembly GCF_901001165.1). Lineage (NCBI taxonomy): Eukaryota > Metazoa > Chordata > Actinopteri > Salmoniformes > Salmonidae > Salmo > Salmo trutta. Next base: position 43,594,323 of record NC_042961.1, on the reverse strand, counting down.
TAGAAATCACATGTGGCTTTCCACAAGGTTCGATTTTCGTTCCGGTACCGTTCAGTGTATATGTATGCATGCATGCATGCATGTATGCATGTATGTATGTATGTATATATACACACACACACACACACACACACACACACACACACACGTTATCCCTTGGCAGTGTTATCAATGCTGACCTTTCTGATTTTCACTGCTACACAAACGATACACAACTTTACATTTCTATGTCTGAGTATTTTAGCTCCACAGAAATTATTATACGGTATTAGTGATTTAAATATCATGGCGCACAACTTCGTCTAACTAAATCAAGACAAGAGCAAGGTACTTATAGTTGGGGCCAAAGCACAGAGAGAATATTGCCACACATTTTCATTCACGGGCAATAAAGATAAAATCCCAGGTAAAAAAAAAACCTAGGTCTTATTTCAGATGCTGAACTCAATTTCAAATCACACATTAGGAATGTGACCAAATTAGCTTTTTACCGTCTGAGGAACATTGCCAATGTGTGGCCGTTTCTCTCTCAGGCTGATACAGAGAGACTCATCCATGATTATATTACAAACAGGCTTGACTACTGTAATGCTCTCGTCTGGTCTACCCAAGAAAGCCATTGGTCAACTGCAAAACAAACAGAATGCTGCAGCACAGGTGTTGACCAAGACCAGACAGAGAGCACACAATACATTGGTTTTAAGGTCTCTGCACTGGCTGCCTGTCAGTTTTAGAATTCATTTTAAGATTCTATTGGTTTTTAAAATCAATCCACAATTGTGCTCCCCAATACATGTCAGACATGCTTTTAAATTAGACTACATGACCAAAAGTATATAGACACCTGCTCGTCGAACATCACATTCCAAAAACATGGGCATTAATATGGAGTTGGTCCTGCCTTTGCTACTATAACAGCCTCCACTATTCTGGAAAGGCTTTCCACTAGATGTTGGAACATTGTTGCGGGGACTTGCTTCCATTCAGCCACAAGAGCATTACTGATGTAGGGCGATTATGCCTGGCTCACAGTCGTTGTTCCAATTCATCCCAAAGGTGTTCGATGGGGTTGAGTTCAGGGCTCTGTGCAGGCCAGTCAAGTTCTTCCACACTGATCTCAACAAACCATTTCTCTATGGACCTCGCTTTGTGCACTGGGGGGCAATGCCATGCTAAAACAGGAAAAGGCCTTCACCAATCTGTTGCCACAAAGTTGGATGCATATAATTTTCTAGAACGTCATTGTATGCTGTAGCATTAAGATTTCCCTTCACTAGAACTAAGGGGCCAGCCCAAACCACGAAAAACAGCCCCAGACAGTTATTCCTCCTCCACCAAACTTTACAGTTGGCACTACGCATTCGGGCAGGTAACGTTCTCCTTGCATCCGCCAAACCCAGATTCTCCCGTCGGACTGCCAGATGGTGAAGCGTGATTCATCACTCCAGAGAATGCATTTCCACTGCTCCAGAGTCCAATGGCGGTGAGCTTTACACCACTCCAGCCGACGCTTGGCATTGCGCATGGTGTTCTTAGGCTTGTGTGTGGCTGCTCGGCCATGGAAACCCACTTCATGAAGCTCCCGACTAACAGTTATTGTGCTGACGTTGCTTCCAGAGGCAATTTGGAACTCGTAGTGAGTGTTGCAACCGAGGACAGACAATTTTTAATCACTTGACGGTCCCGTTCTGTGAGCTTGTGTGGCCTACCACTTCACAGCTGAGCCGTTGTCAAGTGGAAACATCTACAAGCAACAAGAACAGCACTTACAGTTGACAGGGGCAGCTCTAGCACGGCAGAAATTTGACGAACTGACTTGTTTGAAAGGGGGCATCTTATGACGGTGCCACGTTGAAAGTCACTGAGCTCTTCAGTAAGGCCATTTTACTGCCAATGTTTGTCTATTGAGATTGCATGGCTGTGTGCTCGATTTTATACACCTGTTGTGGCTGAAATAGCCAAATCCACTAATTTGAAGGGGATTCCACATACTTTTGTACATATAGGTTATGTACCCAGTATGTCCCTCAGGTCCTCTGGCACTAGCCTTTTATCTATCCCATTGCCTAAGACCAAGAGGCATGGAGAGGCAGCCTTTAGTTACTATGCCCCAAGCCCCTGAGAATAGCCTGCCAGAGAACCTGAGGGGGCCCAAAACTGTGTACATTTTAAAAGATATTAAAACACACCCTTTTAGCTTTTCTTTAGGGTGCTTTTAAATCATTCAGTTTGTTATTATTTAGTTTTTTACCCTTTCATCTCTGTTGTGTAGTAAATATTTCCGTTTTTATATTTGTTTTTTCCTCTGAAGCACATTGTGTTGCATTCCATGTCTGAAACGTGCTGTATAAATAACGCTTGATTTGATTTGGAGGATTATTGTGTTAAAAATACGTTGTGATAGGCAATTTGCCCACACACAACCATATAATTATTCAAATTGGCTAGATAATAGTAACAAAATACCTATCTCGAAGTAGACATTTAATTTCTCTTTCCATATGGCAACCCAATTCTATATGCTAAGCATCACTGATGGCTCACGAAACCGATTGTCACAGTGTTTTTGCAGCGCACTCACCTCGCTCACCAGGCCTTGCCAGTCACTTTCACTCCTTTTCGAAGAATTCATAATTTCGTAGCCTCTTCCAACACGCAAATTTCACGGTTTTCCCGTATTAGTTGGTACGATACTGTCTTCGGCAAGGTGACTCCTCCTCCACTTCGCTGCATCTATGGCAGTTCTATTAAGCTGGCCCGCACTGAACCAGCCTCTGGCCCGTCACGTGACCGGGCGAAGTCGGTGAGGGAGAAGCGCCACTCAAATCGTATAGCAATCTGAGCCGCTTGGTTATGTTGTCAACCAGGCAGCATGGTCTAGCGTTCAGAAACATATACATATTTTTCCCATAAAATATATGTTCTCACTTTTGTTTTGAGCTGTCGGACAGAGCGGGATACCTGCCTCAAGTCTGGGAGACAGCCTCGTTCCATATCGAAAGCAATCAACTTTCAGCCGGTGCAAAACACGCCAACACGGGCCTCCGGGCAAGATTAATCGAATCCCCTCTGTTATTACTCATGTCAGCTGTTGCAGGTGGGCGGGATGTCCGGGTGGGTCGGCAGAGGATGGAAATAATACATTAATGTTTTATCCTAGACCTATTGTATTGAGAGAGGTGGTCAGTTTATATAAACAGTGAGCAGAGATGGAACATTTTGTCAAAGAGGATATGAGAAAGTCCTTGTAAGATATTTGATTTACCTTAGAATTAAAGTAACTACAGGGACGTGCTCTGGGGTTGTTCTAGCTGACTAAATTCCACTCAATGGGAAGGAAGTTTTTGATGAACTCCAATGTAGTGGAGCTGAGACCAGGCTTTGTGGAATTCAGCTCTGACAACATTGATTCGCCCAAGATAATGCTTAAAAAAAATTATGAAACGCTAACCTTGTACCTATGTTTGTCCTTTGTAGTTGCATGTCTTTCTTTGTTTGCTGAAATTCATACTTTTTCAATAAATGTTAATCAAACACAACCACCGACTGTTTCTTTATTGGGATTCCATTGTAACATGCACATTTGCGCTGAATTTCCATCTTACAGCAATGGGCAGTCACAGATTGTGATTAAAGTTTATTGAAAAGGTATGGCTTTCAGCAAACAAAGTGAGGCACAAAACTACAGAGGACAAACATAGGTACAAGGTTAGCGTTTCATAATTATTATAAAGTATTGATGTTGGATGAATCGATGTAGTTGGAGCTGAATTCCACAAAGCATGGTCTCTGCTCCACTCTGTTGTAGAGTTCATCAGAAACTTCCTTCACCGTGGAGTTTAGTCTGAACCAGTATCTGGGCAGAGGAGGATACCATGAATTTGATGACTCTCCTCTCTAGCCCAGTTAGAAACCATTAATTCTCACATTAGACAAACATACACAATTGTCTGTAAGGTCCCTCAGTAGAGCAGTGAATTTCAATCACAGATTCAACCATAAAGACCAGGGAGGTTTTCCAAGGGTTCGCAAAGAAGGGCACCTATTGGTAGATGGGTAAAAAACAAAAGCAGACATTGAATATCCCTTTGAGCATAGTGCAGTTATTAATTACACTTTGGATGGTGTATTAATACACCCAGTCACTACAAAGATACAGGCGTCCTTCCTGACTAGGAAGGAAACCTCTCAGGGATTTTAGCATGAGGCCAATTAGGATTTTAAAACAGTTACAGAGTTTAATGGCTGTGATAGGAGATAACTGACAATAGATCAACAACATTGTTGTTACTCCACAATACTAACATACATGACTGAGTGAAAAGAAGGAAGGCTGTGCTGAATACAAATATTCCAAAACATGTATAGTGCAAGAAATGTGGCAAAGAAATACATTTTTTTGTCCTGAATACAAAGAGTTATGTTTGGGGCAAATCCAACACAACACATCACTGAGTACCACTCTTCATATTTGCAAGCATATTGGTGGCTGCATCATGTTATGGTTATGGAATTGAGCTAAGTACAGGCAAAATCCTAGAGGAAAACTTGGTTCAGTCTGCTTTCCAACAGACACTGGGAGACATTCACATTTCAGCAGGAGACTTACTTAAAACACAAGGCCAAATATACACTGGAGTTTCTTCCCAAGACGACATTGAATGTTCCTGTGTAACCTAGTTACAGTTTTGACTTAAATCATCTTGACAAGTCTATGGCAAGACTTGAAAATAGCAGTCTAGCAATGATCAACAATTACCTTGACAGAGCTTAAAGAATGTTTTAAAGAATAATAGGCAAATATTGTACAATTCTGTATACAATATTGTACACCATTCTGTATACATCTGGCCCTTCTTTGGACACCGTGCTAACAAACCTCCAAACGAGCTTCAACGCCATACAACTCTCCTTCCGTAGCCTCCAACTGCTTTTAAACGCTAGTAAAGCTAAGGACATGCTCTTCAACTGATTGCTGCTCGCACCCTCCCGCCCGACTAGCACCACTACTCTGGACGGTTCTGACCTAGAATATGGGGACAACTACAAATACCTAGGTGTCTGGTTAGACTGTAAACTCTCCTTCCAGACTCACATTAAGCATCTCCAATCGAAAATTAAATCTAGAATCGGCTTCCTATTTTGCAACAAAGCCTCCACTCATGCTGCCAAACATACCCTCGTAAAACTGACTATCCTACCGATCCTTGACTTCGGCGATGAAATTTACAAAATAGTCCCCAACACACTACTCAGCAAACTAGGTGTAGTCTATCACAGTGCCATCCGTTCTGTCAACAAAGCCCCATGTACTACCCACCACTGCGACCTGTATGCTCTCGTTGGCTGGCCCTCACTACATATCCGTCGCCAAACCCACTGGCTCCAGGTCATCTATAAGTCTTTGCTAGGTAAAGCCCCGCCTTATCTCAGCTCACTGGTCACCATAGTAACACCCACCTGTAGCATGCGCTCCAGCAGGTATATCTCTCTGGTCATCCCCAAAGCCAACACTTCCTTTGGCCGCCTTTCCTTCCAGTTCTCTGCTGGAACGAATTTCAAAAATCTCTGAAGCTGGAGTCTTATATCTCCCTCTCTAACTTTAAGCATCAGCTGTCAGAGCAGCTTACCGATCACTGTACCTGTACACAGCCAATCTGTAAATAGCACACCTAACTACCTCATCCCCATATTACTACTTGCCCTCTTGCTTTTTTGCACCCCAGTATCTCTACTTGCACATCATCATCTGCACATCTATCACTCCAGTGTTAATGCTAAATAGTAATTATTTCACCTCTATGGCCTATTTATTGCCTCCCTCCCTACTATTCTACATTTGCACACACTGTACATAGATTTTTCTATTTTTCTTTTCTATTGTGTTATTTACTGTATGTCTGTTTATGTGTAACTCTGTGTTGTTGTTTTGTCACACTGCTTTGCTTTATCTTGGCCAGGTCGCAGTTGTAAATGAGAACTTGTTCTCAGCTAGCCTACCTGGTTAAATAATGGTGAAATAAAATGAAATAAATAAAATAATCCAGGTGTGAAAAACTCTTAGAGATTTACCCAGAAAGACTAATCCCTGCCTAAATTGATTCTAACATTTATTGTCTCAGGGGGTTGAATTAATAGTTATCTAATCAAGATATATTATTGTTTGATTTTCCATAAAAAAATGTATTTTCACTTTGATATTACAGAGTATTTTGTGTAAATCCATTTTAATTACACTTTGTAACACAACAAAATGTAGAAAAAGTCACGAGGTGTGAATACTTTCTGAAAGCAGTATTGTTTTTGACCGGATTCTCTTTGATTTTCACCTGTCGGTGGGGTTAAATGTGGAATGCCTGTCATTAGACAGCCAACACTTCCTGTCCCTTCAAAATAGAGGTTCAACCTTCGAACCAATAGCTGCCTATACCGTGCCCACTAGCGGTTCTGGCAGTGCCCCTGTGACAACAATTTTGGACCCCCTTGTGGCCCCCCTAAATGTGGAGTATGAAATAATTTTTACATAACTCATTTTTGCTATCGTTCTTTTTTTACATCCGTTATTAGACAGCGGCAACGCGGAACACTCATTTAACCCACACATTTTCTAGAGGGATGGCTTTAGGCGGAACACAACAGTATCGTACCACATGCATCTGCATGTTTTTTTTTTCTATTCAGAAGTTGTAAGAAATTCCGCACGAATGTTATAGTTCAAGCACAAAGAAGGAAATATAGAGGTGAGTAAAATTGTTCATATGTTGTATTTGTATTAAATGCATTACAGAAGTGTAACGTTAGATCAGCTTATCTTAACCTGGCCGTTTGTTACTTTTTGGCAGTATGAAAAAGGATAAAATATATGATCAACAAACTCATGGTGCTGAGTGTTTTTACTTAAACCACACTCCGTAAACGCATTGTAACGTAAAACGGTTAGACGTAAAGGGTAGTTACCTAGCAAGTCAGTTATTTTAAGTAAATTAATTAATAAGCGTGGTCCCCATTGCTTTTGCTCTTTAGTTTTCAGCAAAATGAAGAGAAAGGACATCATGTCCTTCTTCCAAAGAAAAGGCAGACAGTGAGACAGAGCCAGATGGTTCAGGTGTGGAGAGAGCCTGCAGAGAGAGAGAGCAGGAAGACATGTCCATTGGAGAGACTGGGAGTGAAGGCATAGTAGAGCAGGAAAGTGAGGTAGAGGCTGGGGTAGAGGCTGAGAGCGAGACACCAACAGAGGAGCCTCATGCGTCCACAAGCAGTGGACCATCAGGTTTGTGATGTTGAATAAATCTGTGGTTACTTGTAAAAGCAGTGCAATTAGTCAGTTTATATGGTGTATAGAAATGAATTCTTATTTAACATGCTATTGGGCTTGTGACATAGATATCAGATGGATTTCAGAAGTTGCCTGATGGCAATGGTATATCTAAAATTACCCAAATAGATACTTTTAATTATATATATTTTTCTTTGGCAGATAAAACCAAATCCCAGGAGGAACCTGGTGGGGGACTTGAGGAGGAGCTTCAAGGCGGCCCGGTACCATATCCACCCCTAGCTTGAATATTCAAAAAAATCAGACTGTTTTGTTACACCTGCAGGCATTTTAGCCCTCCCAAAGTATCAGAGACTGTATTTGATTCACAATTGGGTTTTAATGACTGGAAGAAGGCAACTTACAAAGAGGGGGGATTTGCTATTCATGCAAGGTCTGAGCAGCACAAACAAGCAATGATTACATGGAGAGACTATCAGAAAGCTGTAAAAAGTAATGCAACACTGGTAAATGCCATAAACAAGGAACACAACAAACAGGTTCAAGAAAATCGGGACTATATTAAAACAATAGGAGAAGTACTACTACTTACAGCCACACAAAACATTGCACAAAGAGGAGACGATGAGTCTGCAGTCAGATAATAAAGGGAACTTCATGGCAATCCTAGAAACAACAGCTAAGCATGACACAACTGTGGAAAAAAGGTTGACTTCCATTCATAATGCAAAATATACAAGCAAAGGGATTCAGAATGAGGTTCTGAGTTGTTTGGCAGACATGGTTCGAACAAAAATTATATAAGTGAAAGACAGTGAGGTCTTTAGCATAATGGCAGACGAAACAAAATATGTAAAAAAAAAAAAAAAAAAAAGGAGCAGATATCTGTAGTACTCAGGTACTATTTCAGAGGAGCTGTCCATGAGAGCTTTCTCCACTTTGAATCGGCTGATCGACTAGATGCAGCAGGGCTTACTGACAAAATCATACACATATTAGAAAGTCATGGTCTTGAATACTAAAACAACCTAGTAGGCCAAGCATATGACGGTGCTTCCGTTATGAGTGGCAAGCATTCAGGTGTCCAGGCGCGCATTAAAGAACAAGCAAAGCATGCCTTTTACATCCACTGCAGTGCACACTGTCTAAACTTAGTTTTAGTGGATACAGTCAAACCTGTCCCCAGTTCTTTTCCTTACTAGAAAGACTTTACGTCTTCACATCTGGGTCATATGTGCATCAAAAATGGCTTAGCATACAAAAAGAGATGTACCCAGGTGCACCTAGAGAGCTTCAGAGACTAAGTGACACTCGCTGGGCATGTCAATATATGGCTCAACATACTATTATGGATAGATTACCAGCCATTAAGCGAGTCCTGCAAGACATAGTCCAAGAACACAATGGTGACAGATCTGTTGAGGCACGAGGTCTGCTTGCAGATAGATTTACAATTCATTGTGTGCCTTGTTACACTCCATAAAGTGTTTGGAGAAGCAACATTTCTATCAGATATGCTACAGTCTTCATCACTTGACCTGTCAAAGGCTGTTGATTTAGTTGAAGCCTTAGTTCAAACTTTGAATGACTACAGGGATGAGTCATTTTTTGATGACCTATGGAATGAAGTGTTGAACACAGCTGAACAATTTGATACTGCAATACACCCCCCTGCAAAACGACCAAAAAAGCTAAGCTCTCAATTTAATGGAGACTGTGTACTCAGTACAGTGGGTCAGATTCAGAACAAGAAAAAGGCAGTTTTCATACAACCCCTTTTTACCCTGTTTTAGATCATATGCTCAATGAGCTTAACAGAAGATTCCCTAGCAAAAACTGTGACATAATGAATGGCATCCAAACTCTAAACCCTACAAGTGATGTTTCTCAAAGAGAAGTCCCTGTTTCCATTTGCTAGAATGTATGAATCAAATATTGAGGACTTGGGGCATGAACTACATCAGTTCAGAAGAATTTTAGAAAGGAAAATACAGTGGCATGCAGAGACCCTCCAGTGTAGTATAGCTGGCATTATTCATTAGGCCTTATAAATATGTTTTCTTTGAGCTCTTTAAACTGCAAGATAGCTGTTTCAATCACTGTTAGTACTGCTTCTTGTGAACTGAGTTTTTCTGCACTAAAGCTGGTGAAAATGTATCTCAGGCCCACAATGTCAGATGACAGATTGAGTCAAGGAGGGCAAAGGCCTTGAGTCTAGATGAATTTGCTGATCTTTTTGAGAACCCCCCCCCCCCCCCACAAAAACCGGAGAATACAGTTGATGTGACCTGATACTGAATATGTAATGCAATTGAAAATTATAATGGAAATGCAAATAAATTGTTGAATGATTATGAACATGGTCTTTTGCCTGCAATGCAGTGAAGAAAACGATATGACAACAATAACGTCTAATGTAACTGGCCCCTCTAACAGTACAACTGGCCCCAGCTTGGCCCCCCCAGTTGAAATGGTCTAGAACCACCACTGACCGTGCCACAGTGTCAAGGTGAGACTTCTCAATTTTACTTCAGATTTTATTTATTAAATAAATGAAAACTACACTTTACAGCTGTGTTCGAATACCCATACTATTAGTTCATTTTACTATATTGTAAACGAACAGTATGCTTTCAGTTGAGTGTACTAGCTCGTCGCCAAGTTACCGGAAGTTGATGCTGTTGCTATGCAATCTCTTGCTAACTAGTTATCGTAACAAATTACTAGTTAGAGATTTTACGACTTCGGGTGTGTTTTTAAATTCAATGTGGAGTGCGCTAAATTCGAAGCATTGTCAGATTTGTCTGTTTGTAAATTCAGAGCGTTTCGCTCTCAAAGTGCACAATGGACGTTTAGGGTTGATTTGAACATTCTGACCTTACAACTGCAGTCAAGCACCCAAGCTAACGTTGGCTAGCTTGCTAGCTACTTCCAAACACAAATGAGACCACTCTGACCATTTTACTCGTCCTAGCAGAGCTGGTTAGGCAGTTTTTATGTTATCCAGAGCGTTGGTGAATGTAACTGCTGCTGGCAACAATTTAATTACGGTTTTTTGCCGATGTTTACCGACACCGGCCATATTCAACGGGTGTTGAGCGCTAGTAAATTCATTATTCCACGCTTTGGTACACTCAGACAAGAGTGCTCTGAAATCGGAGTAGATAGCCGATATAACTTTTGGCATACTAACTATACTCAATTAACGTCACAAATAGTACGGTTAGTATGTTAGTATGAGTATTCGAACACAGCATTTGTCTGGAAATAAAATAAACTTCTCTCAACTGCGTTACCCATTCCAGTCAGCAGATGACGATGTGCGTCTTTCGGGCGATGCTGCTAATGTGACGTATATTCTAGTGGACGGGACCAGATGCTTCTTCAACAACAACAGCTAACGTTAGTCAACTACCTCGGTAGGTTAATAGCCAACAGCCGAAACACTCAAGCGCTTTACTGTCGGTTGTTTTGGTGTATATTAATCACAGTGTTTTAAACACACTGCTGTTGTATCTACTTGTTACCCCATTTAATGTCATACTTTGTTATTAGTCAGCTAAGTAGTTGGTTAAGTTAGCACTAATTTAGCTAGCTATTATCCCCGACCATTAGCTCACAAAACTACTCTCCCCCTGCAAAAAAAAAGGTCTGCTGGACGGAGAAAGAAGGTCTGTGGCTGAACATTGTCGTGAAAGAAGAGAAGGA